>NC_092824.1:65055006-65655006 GCF_023375885.2 Dermacentor andersoni | reverse complement strand
TGTGTTCCCTTGTTCAATCCATTATCACTGTTTCCTGTAAATATGATGCCACGCCACAGTACAACTTGTTATGATCTGAGTGCAATGCCTGTGCGATCCTACACCTCATAAATCTTTCTGCATGTTGAAGCACTGTGGGCACAGAACTAAAAACCAGGCTTGGGTAATCCGCACGCACCTTTTGGTATCATAGTCATTGAGGACGTGGTTTTCCATGGCCGCCTTGAGCTCTGGAAAGTCCTCACAGACCCAGCTATAAAAGAAAGAAAGGACAGAAAATGTAACACACATGCTAAAAGTTAGAGCACAATGTCATGTTCACGACATTATGAGAATGAATGACAATGCAAAAACTGAAAGTGACCTCAGAGCTTTATACCAGGCCAGCCAGCCTTAGAATTAAAGGGACACTAAAGGTTACTATTAAGTCAACGTGGACTGTTGAAATACCATCACAGAAACCTCGAAACGCTTGTTTCGTGCCAAGGAGAGACTTATTTTAAGAGAAAATGCGTTCTGAAGCGTCCGCGTACCTCTAGCGCAGTTCAAATCGCCCGCCCTCCGATCGAGGAGTACTGACATCATGGTCTCATAGTGACGTTGCGCCATCGGTGAGTAGAACAGCGTCCACAGACGGCGCTACGGCTTTTCTGCGCAAAACGCAAACGCGCGGCCAGAAACAGAGCCAAGACAGAGCCGACAGCAGAGCGAAAGCGGGAGTATGGTGGCTAGCGGAAAGAGAAACGAATTACGTCCCACGGCACACGGAGAGTCCGTTTTCGTTAAACTATAGGCTGCGGCGAGCTCGCAGCGTGGTCGGCGTGGTCTGTGAGAAGTGACGAGCCTTTTCGCACTCGCAACAGGGCATAAAAAAGTGCGAATCGACGCAAAACTCGGCCTAGAAACGTGCTTCGCCACAGCCAGGGCTCAATACGACCCAAACTGGCACGAACCAGATGTCGTTTCCCGCACTGCCACCAGGCGCCGCTACTATACCTCAAACTCCAGCGCAAGACGCCCATAAGCTGGTACTTCATTCTATGACGCAAACTTCGACGCTCGTCGCAATGGACCCTGACACCGACAGATTGGCTCGCGATGGTGGGCTCAACTTCAGCGATTTGAGCACCGGCGAGCGCGACCTGCTGCTGAGGGCTCGCACTGCCGGCGTCGTTGCGTACTACGACGGCGGCCTCGACACCAACTCTCTGGAGCGGGAAAGCAACGAGGGCTTCCCACGACATCACATGGACGTGGCATTCTCGCTGCTTGTTCCAAATGAAAGTTTCGCGAGCCAGCAGAACCCTCACAGCACGACGCGATAACGAAACTACTGAAACTCCAAAGTGTGCGCGGCGCAGAGTCGAGCGCGCAGAGTCGAGCGAAAACGAAACCTTTCGAACACCCATATTACTGAAGGGTAACGTCAAAATGTTATTTTTTCTTAGAATCGAATAGACGTAGACAAGTAGCATTTTTTTCCGCCTTATAATCATCGAATGAAATGATATTTTTAATACGAGTAGTTCAGTATTAGTAACACAAATTGTGAGGAGTGCTTTCGTCATCGGGCTAGTACCGGAATGTCGCTGGGGGGTCTCAAATCGTGTCATGCATTTACCTCAATTTCTCGGTTACTAAAGCTCTGTTCGCGATTACATTGACGCCTTAGACGTTCTAGAACATTGCTCTACCACTTTAACTTGAGTTTTTGGTAACCTTTAGTGTCCCTTTAAAGAAACATGACGCTTGAACAAACAAACAAACAAGCAAGCAAACAAAACCACAACATTATTTAGTTATTTAACATGTTGACTTTTATTAAAGATATGCACACTTTGTTCTGACGGATGCTGTGAATAGCCACTCTGCTCCATATAGTCGCAGCAACAATAACCTGCGCTGCAGTAACCAGAAATGCTCATGAAGTTTATTGATGACATATTCCCCTAATGGCTTTTGAAGATTAGGTTGCTGTTATAAACTGGTTTTGCCAGTTGATGTCCTTGCCACAAGGGTCAGTCCATATAATCAATGGGTCCAAAACATTGGGCCATCAAAAATCACTCAGCCACTGTATTTGGCTTTATTTTTCAAGGTTAGTTATTTTTGCCCTAGACTATATGCAAATGAAAAATTGTAAAATATTTGTTCAATACGAAAATTGTAAATGAGCACTAAAAATTGGGCATTTTATAATAGCATTGTAAAATATGGTTGATACATGCAATCTGTGAGCATGAACAATGCAAGCAATCACAGTAGAACCTTGGTAATGTCTATAGGGCTGATGTATTTTTCAGTTTATTAACATCGCTGAAGCCTTGCTCCCGCTGCTAACAGCATGTTGATGCGATAGCTATCCTGGCTACTGAATAAGGAAACAAAGCCAGTGGAAATCCACATGGTGAAGCAAGTTTCAAGAATGAAACTGTTGGCATCCTCCTGAAGGTAGCCACAAGGATACAAGAGAAACTCATGTGGGTCTAAGGATCAAACCTGGCATTACTTACTACCTTTCCGAGGCTGTCGTGCTACTGCTCAAGCTAACCAGATGGTAGGCGAAGAGCAGACTACCGAAAAACTTAAAGCGCAAGTGTGCCTTGAGTTTCCGGTATTTTCTGGTGGATGGCAACAGTTCTGTTTCCTTCCTGGCAACCAGCTTCTATTGCAGTAGTCCCATATGAAACATACTAAAGGGGTTCTACTATATAATGTTGAACTGGGATGCTCATTCCCCTAAGCATCTCCAACAAATACTAATTTTCCAATAGCCACACATAAAAAGCATTTTACAATGATCTCTTGCAAGGAGTGCCAGAGATCCGCCCTAACTTATGTACATTGTAAATTTGTATCAGCTGGCTTAACCACACAGTGAAGTCCAACTTGACTGCAAAGACAGCACTAGCATTGCAGGAATCTGTTGCACCTTGTATGGACAGAATTGTGAAAACAGTCAAAGTGCAGCTTTTAGACAAAGTTTTATTGCTAGTCAAAGCTTGCATTGATAAATCAGAAATAGCACCAATGTGGCTGCAGTGATATTCATTCATGGCATGGCACAGGGTCATAGAAGCAAAATATGGCAATCGTGCCAGGCAGAAGAAACAAACGTATCAATGCTCTCGTTCTGGGCCCAAAGACTAAAATAAAGTTCCAGCAATACTGTAACCAACTCTCACCACCTAGCTTTCTGATATGCATACCATATGTTTCAGCATGGGTTTTCTAGACCTTTAAATCCATGAAATATTCGCAGACTTCGATACAGTTTAGAAATGTCCCAATCTGCCAAAAGGCAATCTTATTCGAGGCCTAACCAGAGCTAGTGTTACCGGCTCTATGTTTGAAGGTTTTCATGTTCGCACAATCACATCAAGTGGTCAAAAAGCCGTGAAGGCCCTTCAGTACCCTCTAGGCTTATTGACATGAAGCACGGCAAAAAAACTGAGATAAGTCTACCTCGCTTTAAAGGAGTCCCTGCTTCACTCCGCAAATACCTCAAGCACAATAAAATAAAAAAAGAAGGCTTGCATGCAAGAACACCACACCTGCATACAAACTGACAGTGGCAACGGTAAAAGCTTCACACCATTTTATGAGAGTGGCAAAGTAATTCTTCATTTCTAGACCAGAATTTGTCCTCTTTGTTCCTTCGTTACCTTTATTTATCGCATTCTCTCGTTATTGCTGGCTTTCTTTTTTTCTCGTTTCCACTGTTATCAACAATCGAGCAGAAGATGAGAAGAGGCACGAACAACCATGAATGTTTCATTCTACTGCTTCCGCAAGTTAACTTACCATGCAGAACTATTCCGAAACTGCAGGAAGCCCATCGAATACTACCGTTCAATACTCGCACATTTTTTTTTGTCGGCATGGCGGCTTCGCGTGCATGAATCCAAACTCGAAATTGCAAGTGCCAAATCACAGTGCACAAGTGCTCGCCACGGATGGAAAAGAAAAAAAAATCAAAGTAATAATAATAATAATAATAATAATAAAACACATGAGACTTAAGTAAAACTCTTGCTTGGGCTAGTTGGTTCATGCTTGGATTAGTAAAGGCAAGGCGCAGAAGACCAGGACTCAAGAAGAAAAACACAAACGACAGGACCGGCATCCTGTTGTCTGCGTCCTTCTCGAGTCCTGGTCTTGTGCGCCTTGCCTTTACTAATTCAAACGCGAGACTTCCCAGTGCACAACCTTTGGATCTCCACCCCCACCATTGGAAGGGGTGGGATGGGGGGAGGGGGTGAATAAAATGGATCTGCAGGTTTGGCTCCCGAAACGAAAGGAAGGCGCCAAGGCAGGTGGAGACAATGGATGACTATGTTTGGTGCCATGGCAATGGTGGTTCAGTGGCAATGGCGTTCTGGTGCTCGTCACGAGGTTCAGGGTTCAATTCCCGGCCACAATCGGACAAGGGCGACGCGCAGAAATAAGCAGGAGCACTACAATGGCTTTTTTTTTCTTTCCCTAGCCCATGCATTGCTTTAGGACGTTGAATTTGCTCGATCTATCGATCCATTCAATCCAATCCGTCCATATATCGACACGAGATCGGTACAACCATCCAATCTACCCCTTCTATCGATACGCCTGCTCGTAAATCCACCAATAAACGAATAATTCAAGGTCAGGCATCAAGCACAACAAAAACCCCACAACCTTAACTCGCACACAGATTGCGCGCACGCACGCAGACACGGAAACATGGACCGAAGGATCGACGACGGAAAAGGTAGCGCTCGAAAATGACGCGGTGCCCGCGAACGGCAGAAAAAAAAAAAAAAAAAAAATGGGTACGGATGCGGAAAACAACAGAGAGAAAACAAACACGAACGACGTCAAAAGAAGTGGGGGAGGGCCAAGGTCGACGGAATGCCTGACGCCGACAGACGATCCCTTCCGCAGCCGCCCCTCGTCCCGCGCGATCATCGGACCGACGGAGAAAGAAAAGCGGCGCTCGATTTGACGATCGTGCCTCACGTACGCCGAGACAGGGTAGCTGGGCGCGATGAGACGCGCCTGCGGCAGATTTTCTTCGACGGGCCGAAGACACGAAAAATGGCGAATGCAAAAAAAATATCTCCTCGTGGCCGGTACGACGCGCACCGTGGAAATTATAGACATCATTACCCACCTCTCTCCTTCACATTTGGGCCACAGAGCCAGCTTTATAACAGTAAGGGCTGTACCCATTCGTTCGTACATTCATTCTTGAAACGTGGGCGCCGCCATCTTGCAGTCAAGTTCACGACATAGCATTGATTGCTACTTGCGTCGGGGCTAGCTGGAAATTGAATTACTGGGACAGAAACAGTGACGTAACAAGGGAAGGGGGTGCACACCCGCGCAGCAACTTTGAAGCGTGCAACGGTGATCAGATTTGTCGCGGCCGGCAATCGGACCCGCAACCTCGCGCTGAGGAGCAGTACGTCCTAGCCACATGAGCTACCGCGCCGGATAAAATGTACAAAATTAACTATTAGACGCGCGACTGCGAGTGTAAGGCTTAGAAAGCAGTACAAGAGCTATTAAACGCGAGACTGCGAGCGTAAGGCTTAGAAAGCAATGCAAAAACTATTAGACGCGAGACTGCGAGCGTAAGAGCAGTACAAGAGCTATTAGACTCGAGACTGCGAGTTTAGGGTTTAGAAAACAGTACAAAACCTATTACATGAGAGAATGGAGAATGCGAGCGTAAGGCTTAGAAAGCAGCACAAAATACATAACTATTAGATGCGAGACTGCGAGTAAAGGGCTTAGATATCCGTACAAAAAAAAAAAAAAAACCATTACACACGAGACTGCGAGCGTAAGGCTTAGAAAGCAGCACAAAAACTATCAGACCCGAAATTGCGAGTGTAGGGCTTGGAAAGCAGCGCAACATACATAACCATTAGACGCGAGACTGCGAGTGTAAGGCTTCGAAAGCAGTACAAAATACATACAATCAAGAACGCGCAATTCACATGGGCACACCATCTATAGTTTGCGGAAATTGAAGTCGGGACCGCCCATAAGAAAGAAACCAAGGGGTATCTAAAGGGGTTTAAATCAGATTAGACTGATAAAGTATTCTCTATGTTCGTTAATATTGTGGTAATAGGTTTATTACTAGAAGAGCACATGAAGGTCAAAGTTCTTAATTAAAATGTTCAGTAAAAGTTCTTATAACTTGTCAAGTTCGTTCCTTGGCTCTTTGTGAATACATTTCGAGGCGTCGTCGTCACAGGTCATTCAGCCTATCGATTTAGGCTAGTCGGAACCAACGTTAATAGATTTTGGTCGGAACAACATTTCAGTCGTGATGGCGGTCAGCGCACAACCCAAAGAACTGCGACAAAAGACCAAGAATGCAAGCGCTATGTCCTTCTAACACTTTTTTTTTCTGTCCCACGTTTCAGTTGTGCGCTACCGCCATCATAACTTGTGAAGCCTCTTTCGCAGTGTAAGAGTTTTTCGACAATGCAGAAGGGTGTTTTACTAATGCAGCTAAAAAAGAAAGAAGCTTTTTTTCCCCCCTTCAGTGACCTTTTAAAACAGCGATACGCAATGAAGCTCGATTACAACGTGCGTGCCACTCGATCGCAGATTAGGCGCCAGACCAACGCGACGCGTGCAAACACACACGTGTTTCCGACCACCGCGAGATAACGCGACCACCGAGCGGCGACAAGCGAAAGTGAAACTTTCTCGCCGAGTGGGCGCTCGCACGTATCTAATCGCGTTACGGCACGCCGATGGCAGCCGTCAAATCTCGGGCCCGTTTTGTCGCGGGTCTTCCCCCGCTGGCAGCGTCCTGCGGAGGAGTCGTTGTCTTCCGCCCCCGATGGAAACGAGTTCACGAGGACGCCACTGCAAACACAACAGTCTATGGGCATCCGCCCTGCCAAGACTATACGCCCACCCATTATGCTAGACGCCCACCCACTTTCTTTTCTTTTACGAAAAGCTCACCAAGCACACCTGTTACGCAGCGCTCTGACCGAGAAACCGGCAAATCACACAGGCTGTTCCAAAGGTCGAGCACACCCACAACGCAGTACTTGATTACAAAAACTTGGTTACATCCGCCGGACTTTGTCTGCTGCTCCGAGGGACATTAAATAGCAGCATACAAAACACTGATTCGCCCAATTTTAGAATATGCGTCTTCCGTATGGAACCCATATAAACAATGCGAAATTGATTGTACTGAGTCCGTCTAGAGGAAGGCTATTCGTTTTGTTTACCGTGTTTACGAGACTTTTCACCGTCAGCTGCTCTTGCTGAATTAAACCTCCAGTTTCTTTCTAGACGGCGGCACATAGAATCTCTGAAGATTTCCTATTCTTATAAGAACTCTATTTGTCACCTATCAGATCCCTCCCTTTTAACGCCTGCTTGCCCAACTTCAACTAGAGCTTATAATGCCTTTAATATTAGACCACTCCATCCACGCAACAACGCTTTAAAATACAGTTTTTCCCCCGCATGATTGAACAGTGGAATTTGTTACCTGCCGAAGTTCGTTTGTCACCCATTTCTCAATTTTTAAACGCTATTGCTGATGTATAGTTCCTTTACATTTTTCCATTTCTATGTTCCCGTTTCCGCGTATCATAATTATTTTTACTCGCACGTACACCCACTCCTGCCATAGCCCTACGGGCTGCAGTATGTACAAATAAAAATAAATAAAAAAATAATGCGAAAACATTATATGCCCCATAACGCGAAAACCCGGCGTTGTAGTCGGCGGTGCGACCGACTGATGGTACCAAAAATGGCCGACGGCAAAGAGTAAAAATATGTCGAGAAATACGCTGACTGACGTCAGACAATTTCTCGGGGAGCTTCCTGTAGACGAAGTAAACGAGTGGCTTTGAGAATTATATCAGGTAAATTTCGGTTTTGGCTGGTGTCGAACCCGTGCCACCGGAGCTCGAGGCGCTTCCCCGACGCCAAGGCGGCTCCACGGTTCTGGTTGAGTAAATGTGTGCCTGTAGTGCGTGTGTCACTGCGCACGTCACATCACAGCCATCTGGCTGACTAAACGTGTGACCTACAGCGTGCGTCGTTTGGCAGGTGGCAGCGCATCCAATGGGCAGGAGGTGGCGCCACCTAGTATATAAAATAAAAAGTTTGGGGACGCTTAAGCTTCGCCTTTAAAGAGTGGAACGCGATAGCATGCAAAGATCACTAACTGCTTCTCACGCTTCCCGGCAACTGCAGCTTATGTAACCATAATGTTTGCTGGGAAACGCTGGCGGCGAACGCTATATGCACGAAGGCGAGCTTTGCTGGTAGAAACGCGGCCCTTTGCGAGGGCCGCGATGCGGCGGATGCGAGCGCGAGTTGGAGGTGTTGCAAGCATAGAGTTTCGTACAATAATTATTGTGAGAAACTCTATGGTTGCAAGGTACCGGGCGCGCCGCTTTATGGCATTTGAGATTCGCGCGCGCCGGCGCGCTCGAATCTCTGAGGCCACGGCCGCTTTACGAATGGTAGAAACACGCTGGAAAAGGGGTTTGTGTTTTGAGTTTTCGCGGTACAGGATTATGTTTTCTCGTATATTCAAATTACAATCCGACGCTATCATGCCTGCAGGTTGTGTCAGTCGTATTTTACGATTTCTGTGACGTATTTTACCTGGAGAAATTCAATTAGTAACTTCCTTGCGCTACATGGAGGGCCCGAGTGGTTCGGTACGCGCGGTTCCAAATGATTTTTGCCGAAACGACGGTCGACGCTGGATTTTCTGCGACATGGGGACCTTTAACGCTATGGCCTTAAAATCATTAATGACCAATTGAACGCCGCTGAGCGGTCCTTCGAATTACGTACTACTCCCGGGCAAGCAAGAGCGTTGAGACGCTTGGCGCGTTTTCATTAGTCGCAGTTAAAACGCAGGCGAGAGCTTACGCATACAAGGAACGCGCAGAAAAAAATTGGCTGACGGCTCAGCTTGGTTAAGCCTGGAAGATTGCGAAAGCAATACCCTTGGCTGCGCCTTGGTTCGGCTGATGGTGTGGACATGGTTGCCCTTTGTTAAACTTATGGCTATACATCATCCGACATAGCGCAAGGCAGCGCGCCGACCACTGCGAGGAGCCGAGCTGTGGCCCAATTTATCCTCCTAGCGTGACGTCATACAAGCATGACGTCATTTTAGCGCGTTCACTTCAGATCATGCTTAACCAACACGCCCAACTATCCATCCTAACGTCATACAAGCGAGCGCCCTCTCTCGGTAGCGCCGCAGCAGCGGCGCGCAAGGCTTCGCCTCCACCATCGATGCCGCGAGCTGGGGCCCCGTCTCTCGGTCTGGCGTGACGTCACACGGTCACGTGACGCGCAACTGTGTAAGGAGGCGCCACGACCACCGATGGGCCGAAAGTGCGAGCAGTATTGCTTTCGCAATAAAAAATAAAGACGTCACCAAAAGGACTGTAATGTTTCGCATTCCCACGCGTAAGCAGTTCTAAGCGTCTCCGCCAAATTTTTACATAAAATTGGTCTAGTTGGAACCATGACATAATTTCAAATTTTCCAGCGTTTGGTGAAAAACGTGAAGGAACGCTGGTCGGTACATATTGTAGATAATTGTACAAAAGATGCCACTTCACACCTCTGTTTGAAGACAGGCGTGTTCGGGGGAAGTAGAGAAATGAAAAACGGCAGATTGATACATGAAGCCTTACGCAATAAAAAAGGCGACAGCTGCGCAAGCACAGCGTCAATCGCGATTTCAAGAATTTGGTTACCTTTGTCAGCGGCTGCGCGTTACGCATGCGATGGGCGTGCGCATTGACTATATCCCTATCTGATGTCACATATGTTGTAATGTCTTTTTCGTACAGTAAGAAATCAGGGGGTCGAAGACCAGCGTTCTTTCTGTCCATTTGCTTTTTTTTTTCTCCCTTCCTTACTCCAGACGACACACAAGTGCCCTGACTGCGACATGGCCACGCGGCCATCCGCAGTCCATCTGTTTTGGGAGTGCCAGCGACACGCTCAACAGCGGGACCACCACCTGAGGGCGGTGCGAGTGTCCTCCTACGAGGAGTGGATTAGACCGGCAACTGGCTCGATGGATTCTGACAGGGCCATTCTGGACTCGCTCTTGGCTTTCGCCAAGGACGCGCAGCTTCTAGGACGGCTCTGAATACGCCTCCCCCCTCCTCTTCCTATTCCCCATTATAGGCCTTCGCGCCATCCTTTAATAAATACATTTTGTCATCATCATCTCCCTTCCTTTGTCCTTTCCAATGCGCGGGAAAATTTTTACTCATGGATAAAATGCACAGCCTCGCCCAAAGTGTCCAGCATTGCAGCTGGCAAGCTGCAGAGCCTTACTTACGTCACGAAGACGAGGTGGCGCTGCTATCGCATTTAGTGCAGGCAAAAAAAAAAAAAAAATATATAACTAGTGAAAATACACACAAAAAAAGCTCTACTGGCACGAGTGTTTTTGGAAGGCAAAGTTAACAGATGTCACGTGGCCAAGTTTCTGGAAAATTACTTCCCAGAGGTATGTGGGTGCGTTCGAAACGGCGAAGCGTTCGTTTGTTCTGTTTGTGGTGTGCCCAACGTGAAGTGCGTCTCCTGTCTCAATCCTCGCTTCGGTAATATAATAATCGTTCTGAGGGATCTACTTGGAACACCCGAATTCCCTTATAACCGGTTTCAACTAGTTGCAGCGATCACTCGGGGATAACAAAGAGTGACAGTGTGACCGTCACAATTTGCACGTCGATCGATGGCACCGCGCGCCAGATATAACGAACACGACCAGACACCGAAATTCGTTATAACGAACTAGCACAAGCGCACACCGCGGGCCCGAGACAGCGGCACGTTCCGCCGCGCTCAAATTTGTTCACTGCGCGCGGCCCACTGAGCACGAATTTCCTGGGTTACCATTTCTTTGACAGTAATGACAAAGTCGACAAGAATCACTCAAGCTTTTTTGTAGTTTTCAAATGCTTGCACGCTTCCTCAAGCTTGTTTGGCACTGCTGAACGTGCCTTGTTCACCACCTTGCTTTCTTAGTAGCGCTGCTAACGATCCGAGCACTTCAGCCGCAATTGCTCAGTATACACAATCCTTGAAGCAGCGGGCCTTCGCCGGAGGCCTCGGTGACGAAGGCTTGTCGGTTCCGAACGGCCCGGAAACCGCAGTTACAAGTGCAAGGTGAAGAAATAATTTTACTGCTGGCATGTTTCGGATAAACAAAGTAATGTTTGCCTCCCTTAAGGTTATCCCGCTACTTATGAACTCTCGGATAAAGCGAACATGTCCCGCGCGATAGTGGTCTTAACAGCGGACTCGACTGCTAAAACAATAAATGTTCCTATGACAGATGTCGCAGCCTCCGCGAACCGACAACTATAATGGGCTCCGGTTGTTAAGTGCAGATTACTACAGATAAACACGCGTTTATCTCTTTCAGTTGCTAACAGGGGCCGGCTGCATCTGCTGGCGCCCGAAAAGTGGCCACGGATGAAGGATGGCTTGTGAAATTGCTCCGCAATTGGCATGACTGATGGAACTCGTGATGTATCTCGAGCGGCGATGGGGAAATCGCGCGCGGTCACGAGACGGGCAGCAGCATGTGGACAACACGGCGGCGGCGTCCGGCAACTGGCGCAAAGCCAAAAGTCCAACAAAAATCCATCCGGCGCCGCCAAACGACGCGACCCTCCGGCTCACGGGCAGCACAACGATCTCAAGGGTGTGTGCGCGCAGGCGTCCACCAGCGGTGCAACGAACGTGGCCCGCGAAAGAAAGAGGGCAGCGGACCAGTTTGTCTTATTGTTTTCTCCGCACATCCTCTTTTTCGCCGGCAGGCCGGAAAAGACGTGCCGGTCGCCCCGGACTGACCAATCGACGCGGGCCCCCAGCGAGCGCAGACGTCGCGCGAGCCGCACGCGAAGCAGAAGTCGCGCCGCTGGGAGCGGGGCAGACGACACGCCACTCCGCCGGCTGGCATAGGTAAGGAGGTCGTGTGCTTTCACCAGTTCAAGGTCGACAGGTGCAATGCCCCGAAATTCGCTATCAAAATAACCGGTAAGGGAGCTCAGAGGGGGGTGGGGGGTGGCGCCCAGGTCGCAGGGGGCAGCGGACGCGGGGAGGAACGAAATAAACGACAACCGGGAGCGCCGTACCGCGAGCGCCATCGGGAAATCGCGGAAGCAAGGGGGGTTACGTACCTCCAGAGAAACACAAACTACTGCGAAACTTGCCGCCAGGTAACAACACAACCCGGAATACAACTACGCGCCAACCACGTGCGCGTTAAAGAGGAAAAAAAAATAACGAAAAATTGCAGAACTGGATGGCGTGATAAAGAACTCACGGCATCCCTCTGCAAAACGGACCTCCGAGAAAAAAGTATATAGGTACGCGGAGGCGCGCCTCTAGACTACGCGAGAAAACTCCCCGGGAATGCCGCCGTCCGAGGAAAACAGGATGTTTCTTTTTTTGGCAGCGCGCGCGTGTGGGACGCGAGAAGAAAAGCATCCAGGTAACCAGTTAGATGCGTGCTCCTTGTCCTGTTACGTCCTCACCACCGGTAACCAAAGCGATCGCGCAAGGTCAACTTCCTGGCGCCAGTAAGAGAAACGGCGACGCGGCGACGAGTCGCGACGGCAACTTCCTTGATTGAGAACGCGCTGCCTGCAGTGCTGCCGGCGACGTTGCCAAGAGCCGCGGCAGTTTCGAGTTGGGAGTGCGTGCTGTAGATTACCTTGGGCTAGCACCCGTGCGTGCCCAGAACTAGTACCCGCGCCCAGACGGGCACAGAAACACACGACATCAACTGCTTGATGCCTTGATGTTTCAAGGAACACCAAAGAGCAGTAGTCAGGCGCTGTGCCTCTTCCGCTGGCAGTATTTCCTGTCAAGCGTGTATACATGTTTTCAAAACAAACACTACTACTTATAAAGATAAACGCTGTCAGTTTAGACTGATAAAGTATACTTTGAAAACTCTAGTTGTTAATTCTTGTGATAATGGGTTGATCGTAAGAGAAAATGGAGCTCAAAGTTACCACATTTTAAAATTTCGCGCTGAAACCCCTTCAGTACGTCAGCGTGACGTCACAAATTTCAAAGTATCTTTTGTCGTATTTGGGCCGCGTTGCATCAGAGAACGTTCGTAAACGTTGCCACGTTCAGGAATCTGGCTTCCGTGGAGCATAAAGTATTAAATCTTTACCGATAAACAACCTATACTTGGCCCTAGCAGACACCATCAAAATCAATGACGTCACAGCAAGCAGGTGCGGGAACTCCACGGCGGAGTCGCCACCTGGCTTTCCTTCTTTCCAGGTGTCTTATCGCGGCGCGCGAGAGGATTTTCTGGTACTGTAGAAGGGTGATTCACCAAATGCAGCTGGAATTATTATTTTAGTGCCCACTAGTGCCATTCACCTGGTGCTACATGGATATACTTGGTGGCATTAAAACTAACCGCGCGCAATGAAGCCCCCTCCCACACCACTCTTAATTACAGCCACACACACACACACTTCTAAAGTAGTTTTCCCACCTGAAATATGGCTGTTAAGTTTCCATTTCCACTTTTCCCCTTCCCCAGCTAAATATTTTATTATATTACTGCCGCAAACTTGCTGCATACACTGCAGCTACCATGATCACGACATTAGTTGCATTAAAAATGCGCAGAATTCTAAAATGCACAACTGCCAACCTGAAGATTTGGAAATTCGTAAAACTATCGTGTTAGGGAGGGGGGAGGGCGGGGGGGGGGGGTTGTGCGGCAGCACTTTCTTTTTTAAGGGATTTGCTTTTTGCAACAAGCTTACGTTTTCACAACCACAAGTGAAATCCGTGTCTTGGAGAGCAAAGAGCGAAATCTCCACTGGGGCACAATTTATTTCTACAATGATTCTGCTGTTGCTGACTTTGCCTGCTTCAGAAACTTCTCCGTGTAGGTTTGCTTAAAGCAAGTACTACTCTGGTGCCCCTTGACCATCAGCAGACTTTCTAATGTTTTCTTACACACAGATGAGCGAAACTCCTAGTTTTGTTCACAGTGTTGAATATTCTCTCACATTCAGCACTGCAGCGGGGAATGGAGAGAATACCCAGCATAACCATTGAAATTTTGTGGAACCTGAGCGACCCGCCAACACTTTGAACGCCTCCTAATTGCAACCGCTGCACGTCACACCTTGGCTCATTCAATATGTCGACTGGAAACTGATATGCTTGCAAGTTGGCAAACACGACTTCAAATGCGTCGACGATTGCTCCTTCTTTTGATTTGCCACTCTGCTGGGGTAGGATAGCAGGGAACGCCATAATAAAATTATGTATGCCGTTGAATAAAGCAGTTTCCAGAGCTTTTATTTGGGCAACTTCAGCCATATTGAGATTGACATCTTCTAGCGGGAATTTGTGGCGAGTGTAATTGCATGCTTCTGTAAAGTACATACGTACAGCAGAGAACTGCTCCCTCTCAATGCAGCTCAGTATCTCAACCACAGAGTAGGTTGTGCTGCCAATGACTATGTCTTCATCACCTTTCTGGTTCTCTGCAGCTCCATAGTCAACTTCCAGCAATGAATGACATGCCTTGACAACACCTGGGCACACAAATCTAATCAGGAGATCCTCGAAAAGGCGGTTCAAGAGGCCCCTCAGTACATGAATCTGAGGAGCCTGTGCCTGAAGAAGGCAGTTTGCCTTCTCGAAAAGCGGTATAACATTTTGGAGAAAAAGACAGCATGCCCTGCTTAGCTCTGATGACAAAAAATAAAACAGCCGCTCCTCACGGGTCCTGTGACTGGCTTCCCCAGAATTCTTGGTATGAAGTTTCAGTTTTTTTGCGTGAGTTCCAGAATGAGCTTCTTTCCTCTTTAGCGAGCGTTCATCGACGTAAGTGCTTTTTTTGCCCGAGGCCTGCAGCAGTTTTGTGAAGATGTGTAGCAGACTTTGGGGCCAATGCAAGATTCTTGGGGGTTTGTGAGGAAGTAATCGGAATTTGGTCATCATGATCATCAGCCTGGTTACGCCCACTGCAAGGCAAAGGACTCATACTTCATACTAATTTGGTACGACTACTGATTGGTACAACTACTAATTTGGTATGACTCCAAAAACAAGCTCTGCTTGTTGCACTGCTTTGTTTCGAATAAAAAAAAAAGCTGAGTAATGGTTTCCACTGGTCGAGCAGCCTAGACAAACACTTTCCCAACGGCAGCCAAGGTGTCTGCGAATGCTTCAACATCTTTCTGACCTGGGCGTCGGGCATTTTTTGGAACTTTTTAAGTCAATCTTTCCGCCTTGAGCTTTTTTCTAGGTAAAAAAAAATGCCAACCAAAGCCTCATCAACATTTACAGGAAAACATGAAGCTCCTTTTTGGGTGGCCAAGTTGATGAGATGGCACGGGCAACCAACCCCTATGAAACCTGGTTGAGCCTCTCTGAATACAGTAGAAACGCTGTTTTTCTTGCTGATCATGTTATTGGAATTGTCCGACACATAGCCAACAGGTTTCCAACAGGTAAATTCTGAGGCTTCATCTAACCAAATTTGCAATCTTGTGACCCGTCGCTTTCCCTTGGATTGTCCCAAGGCAAAGAAGGCGGCTTTCGACTCTACTCGTTTCTTTAAAGGGACACTAAAGGTTACTATTAAGTCAACGTGGACTGTTGAAATACCATCACAGAAACCTCGAAACGCTTGTTTCGTGCCAAGGAGAGACTTATTTTAAGAGAAAATGCGTTCTGAAGCGCCCGCGTACCTCTAGCGCAGTTCAAATCGCCCACCCTCCGATCGAGGAGTACTGACATCATGGTCTCATAGTGACGTTGCGCCATCGGTGAGTAGAACGGCGTCCGCAGACGGCGCTACGGCTTTTCTGCGCAAAACGCAAACGCGCGGCCAGAAACAGAGCCAAGACAGAGCCGACAGCAGAGCGAAAGCGGGAGTATGGTGGCTAGCGGAAGGAGAAACGAATTGCGTCCCACATTATGTCCCACGGCACACGGAGAGTCCGTTTTCGTTAAACTATAGGCTGCGGCGAGCTCGCAGCGTGGTCTGTGAGAAGTGACGAGCCTTTTCGCACTTGCAACAGGGCATAAAAAAGTGCGAATTGACGCAAAACTCGGCCTAGAAACGTGCTTCGCCACAGCCAGGGCTCAATACGACCCAAGCTGGCACGACCCAAATGTCGTTTCCCGCACCGCCACCAGGCGCCGCTACTATACCTCAAACTCCAGCGCAAGACGCCCATAAGCTGGTACTTCATTTTATGACGCAAACTTCGACGCTCGTCGCAATGGACCCTGACACCGACAGATTGGCTCGCGATGGTGGGCTCAACTTCAGCGATTTGAACACCGACGAGCGCGACCTGCTGCTGAGGGCTCGCACTGCCGGAGTCATTGCGTACTACGACGGCGGCCTCGACACCGGCTCTCCGGAGCGGGAAAGCAACGAGGGCTTCCCACGACATCACATGGACGTGGCATTCTCGCTGCTTGTTCCAAATGAAACTTTCGCGAGCCAGCAGAACCCTCACAGCACGACGCGTTAACGAAACTACTGAAACTCCAAAGCGTGCGCGGCGCAGAGTCGAGCGAAAACGAAACCTTTCGAACACCCATATTACTGAAGGGTAACCTCAAAATATTATTTTTTCTTAGAATCGAATAGACGTAGACAAGTAGCATTTTTTTCCATCTTATAATCAAATGAAATGATATTTTTAATACGAGTAGTTGAGTATTAGTAACACAAATTATGAGGAGTGCTTTCGTCATCGGGCTAGTACCGGAATGTCGCTGGGGGGTCTCAAATCGTGTCATGCATTTACCTCAATTTCTCGGTTACTAAAGCTCTGTTCGCGATTATATCGACGCCTTAGACGTTCTAGAACATTGCTCTACCACTTTAACTTGAGTTTCTGGTAACCTTTAGTGTCCCTTTAAGGAAATATGTCGCAACAATAGGGTAAAGCTGCGTATCCCTATTGTTACTGCAATCCACAGTGATCGAAAATACTTGCTGTTTAAGGGCATCCAGAAATGGAGTCTCTGCATTGGCGGCAATTTCCTGAACAGTTGACGTCGTCTTTGTTCGTCCATAGGCATAGAGTTTTGCTTCTTCGCACTTGGAGAACATCTTCCAGAAAAACGGTCCGGCATGATCGCTAACACTCAGCGTGATGTTGTGTCCAACTAAAATCGCTGTGGAGAGGCAGTCTGCACGAATCCCATCGAGGTCATCGTCACTGCGTACAAAACTTGCTCGGCTTGGCTGGCTGTTCGCGGCTCGCACGTATTGCTGATGCTTTTTTGAAGCGATGCGGACCTTGATGTCAGACTTGCCGCCACGCGAGATGTTCACATCACAGGCCCACGTGGTACAGAATCCGAACTCCTTCCCTTTCTTCGACAGCACGAAGCACACAAATTCTGCCGTGTACGATTTCAGAAACACTTGGAAGTACTGTTGGGGCTTCGAGCCCACGACTGCACCACGAAGCTGCTACAGGCCGGAGTCGCGCTGTGTCCGATGGGGCAGGTAGTCGCACAAAAGGCGAGGCATAAGAGTGGTGACATTGCATATGTCATCACAGCCTTTCGCTTCCCTCGGTCAGTAAAACGGTGCCTGACAGATGGAGCTACGGTTTCCTCCTCAAAATGCAAACACGCTGCCATGGAGAAACGGGGCCAAGACAAAGCGTTGTATTTGCTGCTGCAGCTGCACTTGGTCAAGCGGCGTGGACCCCTCGGAAATTCCGTGACATCACATGGACGTGGCATTCGCTGCTACTTGCAGTTCGAGCAAGTTTCGTGAGCCAGGAAAACCAGTACAGAACTATGCGATAATGAAACCACTGAAATGCAAAAGAGCAGGCGGCACAGAGTGGAGAAAACGAAACTTTTCGACTGATCGCGTCATTGTCAAGGGTACCGTTAATGAACTTTGTTTTCTTCTAAAAAATCAAATAGGATTGGACAAGTAGCATTTTTCTTTAGTCTTACAATGCAGTACAATTATTTTTTATTGTGAGTGGTTGAGTACTAGTCGCATAATTATATTGAGGAGTGCCTCCATTATTGTGCTAGTACTTAGATGTACCGGGGGACTGTTTAATCTTGTCTTGCATTTACCACAGTTTCTCAATTACTATAGCTATGTTCGCTATAATATAGACACTTCAGAAGTTCTCAAGCACTGAACTATCCCTTTAGCTTGACTTAATATTTGCCTTTAGTGTCCCTTTAAGAATGGTAACCATTAATTATTAGAGAATTACCATCCTGTATCATTAACATCAATTTGTAAACTCCTTGAACATGTAATCACATTGTACAATTTCTTGAAAAAAAAAAAAGAAACTCTATATTGACAAACCTCCAACATAGATTTAGGAAAGGTTATTCGACTGTAATGCAGTTAATTACAATAATTCATGCATTTGCAGATGCTCTGAATAAGAATGATCAAACTGATGGCATATTCTTAAGATTTTAGTAAGGCATTCGACAGGGCAATGGATCAAAAGCTAATTTCAAATCCCAAAGCTATTACTCTGCCCGATATACTAACTGCATAGATTGGAGATTGACCGAACTGAATGAGCGCGTTTCAGTGGAGGGAACTGATTCAAGCAGTCTTCCTGTAACATCAGGTGTGCCCCAGGGCAGCATTCCGTGGTCTCTGTTGTTTTTACTTTATGTAAATGATACTGTAAACGTAGTAAGCACAAATCAGACTGTGTGCTGATGCTTGTGTGTTGTTCAACGAAATTACTTGTACTATTGATCAGAATAAACTGAACTCATCTCAATAATAATAATAATAATAATAATAATAATAATAATAATAATAATAATGAAATGGTGTAAGGAACTTAGCATGGCTACAAGCCCTGAAAAAAAAAAATACATTTAATTACACTTATAAACTGGGCTCATCTTCACTAAAACAGATCAGCAGCTAGCTACACATTCCACGGCATTACAATAACTAGTGATCTTTCCTGGAACATGCATATAGACAACATTTGTTTTTATGCCTTCTGCAAGTTGTGTTTTTTAATACATAAGCTTAGGAATTCACTTTTCTGAGCTAAAGTTCACTTATTTCACGTACATATACCTAAAATATAATATTCTTGTGTCATATGGGATCCTTTTACTAAAGTTAATATCAATAAACTAAAAGTTATCCAAAGAACGGCTGTAAGGCTTATGTATGCTAAATTTAAGCTTACAAACTCACCAGGTGAGCTCATGACAGCCAAAAATATTGACACACTGAAAATACGATAGACAAAGAACCGTCTAAACTTTCTTTATTCCCTTCTAAATCATAAGTTCGCCCTTGACCCCAGAATTTAGTTATCTCCTCTGTCCATGAGACATACAAAACATCATTGAGCCCATTCTCCAACTTAACATTTTCCTAAAATAAACATGCTTCAGTTTTCATTTTTTCCACATACACTATCTGACTGGAACTGCCTAACTGAGCCTTATGAAATGCATGTGGATTAGACTTTTTATTTTGTGATGTACAATACATTAGTGTTACATATTCATTTTTGTTGTTTGTTATGATTGTGTTTTCAATAGTGTTATAAATATGTTTACAATCTTCACAATTGTGCTTTATAAGTATCTGCCTTTTGTTATGCGTGACTGTCCTGCTTAGACCACATTGAGGTCTGCAGTATGTATTAAATAAATAAATAAATAAATAAACAAATAAAAAAGACAGACATAATGGTATCACAAGGAACAAATGGAAATCGACCATGGTAGACTACCGGAGTGGGCAAATCAAGTAACATTCTTCTTAAATATGGCATGGAAAGAATACAACCACAGCAGACAAATAAAAGTCGGCAAGACTTGGGGATGGGCTGCTAGTATAATCTAAGCCTGAAATGGCACAGAAGACAAGGAACCGAGCATAAACAAGCCCTATAAATGTCACAAACTGAGTCAAATCACTCTGCTCTGTGTGCAACTCTGTCCATGCTACTTTTTAAGAGAATTACAAGGACTGCCTCAGTGGTGTAAGGCACTGATACTCATCAGAGAGATGGTTAGGCACCTTCTGTGTGAACACCCTTGTTGTGGTGCACAGGCTTGAAAACAGCTCCCTTGGACTAACACTGGCCTGAGTTGCCTCACTCCGACTGCTGATGTCAGCTGAAGTTGAAGCATGTCTTTTAAAAGCGTTGGAACTGTGCGAAAGACTAGTCGTCGTCAGTTTACCTTCTTCCTGCTTGTGTGGACAGAATCTTTTCATATCTTTCACCTATCTTTTCTATCTTTTCCGTTTTCCCCACTGCAGAGTAACCAACTGAACAATTATTCTGGTTGATCTTTCTGCTTTTCATCTCTCTCGCTCAGCTTCACGTAGTGCAAAGTGAAGCAAGAGAGTTTAAACGTTGTTTTTATGGAGATAGCTTAAGCTAACGTAAAGTGCTCAGTGATTCAAACGCAATAATCGGGCCACAAGGTGGCCGGTGCTTTTTGTGCCACCGGTGGGTGCTGGGGACACCGAACTTATGCACTATGGTGCGCAATGAAAGCGAGGGAATTTGTGAAGCATTGTGACTGAATCCCCCCCCCCCCAGCAATCACCCAACGCTCGCTTGTGCTGCAAGAAGTGCCAGCCGCCGTGGAGGCCGATTATTGCGTTTGAATCGCCGCCACTGTCTGCATGTTTACGGGAACACGTATACAAATGTAATGAAGTCACGTGGCCAAATATTGTCCCTGACACTCCTACACCGTCTGTACTACAGAAGGATGACGTTAACGATGTGATGATGAAAGCAGAGTATTATTAAATTGATGATGCTGGTTATGACACTTCAAGACAACTTCGCATTTTGTCTACTACATTGGCACTTTTAAATTCCATGGTTTCCCTGAAATATGTTTATCAATATTCCCCAGCTTTCTGGGACACCACAGGCTCAGCTGCAAGAAAGAAATGGTAATTTATAACCTGCCAAGTTACTATGTCAGACCATAATTTTCAGCTACCACTGCCATTAGGCTGCTAATCAGGTGAGATGCACTGTCAGATTTGACTGAATCCAGCGTTATGCAACATTTCGGCCACCCGGCCAGACTCACACTCACAGAACCAGCAAAGGACACCCTTATCTGCAGATTTCATAGGTTCACTTGAAAACTGTGCTTCCTACTCACATATTTCTAGCTTTGCCATAACCACTGTGGGTACCCAACTTCACCAGTTCAAAGCAAGCATGGTAAGAATTTTCTTTATTTTCTGAATTTCTTTTCCAGCACTGACCAATTCCCCCAAATTCTAGGTTTTCTCCTCATGGTGGACATCCCACTTTAGTGTCAAATTATTAACTTATTTTATAAGCATTTCTCACCCTTTGTACTTAAGTATAAACCCCATGCAAGCGATTTCTTGCGCGACAGCGACAAGCGACGCGCTAGAGATGGCTGTCGCGTTCGCTGGTCGCCCAGAAGTCAAACTCCAAGCGAGCGACCGCTTCGCGCGACAGCTCTCCAGTGTTGCCGGTATGAGGGGATCGAGTTAGCGCCAAACCTGGCGTGGCACTTGCCATAATTGTTTAAGTTAATTTGTTTGGCTGTACGAAGTAACGTAAAGTCTTCTGAAGGCCTTGCAATAGGCTTATTTTGTTTACATATCAAAATTTGGTAGTTTGCTCGTTCCGTTTGTATACTGAGAAGCGCGCATGTGCGCAAACCGGTAGTACGTCATTAATGTACATCCTGTTCTGGCTGCCTACTATTGGCTAGTCGCTCACAGCACATTCGGGCGACGAGCGACGGATTCTAGATTTGCAAAACCGAGCGATCGCGCGACAAGACCGAGCGATCTGTTCAAGCGACGGCCCGATCCGTCGCGCACAAAATCGAGCTAATGGGGTTTAGCCTTTACTATCATCAATTTACAAGCAAGAAGCAAGTGGGAGAGCTACAGCTTGGAAAATGTGTCACACTGTACTTTAGAAAAACTACAGGTGGTCCAAATTAATCTGGAATCCCTAGGCACAGAATTTCTCACAGCTTGCTAGTTGCTTTACAGCATTAAGTTTTCTCGTAAACCAAATTATTGAAAAAAATTAAGCAGAAACCATTGACAATCACTTTGTCAATGTAAACGAATGGTCCAAACGAACAAAATTATTCCAAGTTCAACCACCAACAAACCATGAAAATCGGTGAAAGAGGCAAAGCAGTTATTTGCTTTAAAACTATTTAAAAGAAAAGATTGAACTGACTTAATGACACACTGACTATCCAAGGTTAAAAAAGCAAAACAATAATCGAGTAAATTCTAGGGTAATACGTGCCAGAACCACTATCTCATTATGAGGTAAGCTGTAGAGGAGGACTCATGTCCAATCACATTTATTTATAATTGTTAACCGATGCACCACCAATATTCTTTTGTCAACATACCACAACCATCAGAACAGCAAGTTGGGCCAGTTGGTTGGGATTCATGGTAAGGGTTGTAACAGCGCTGTGTCGTCGTTTTAATCCTTCTGTTGCCCTTGTCTTGGTTGCACTGTTACAACCCTTACCATGAATACCATAACCAGCTGCTGCTTTACACACCTCACCTCCCAGACCAAAAACACTGAATGCTTATGTTTTCTAGAAAATCATGCCTGTTGGCTCAATGGTCTACATGTTCCAATTTTAATTTTCCCCACAAGGTATGTCAAACGAAATGGAAATTCAATAATTGATTTTTTTTCAACCTACACAAGTTTTATTAAAATCTGGTCAAACATGATTTCTCCTTGAAGTTCCAACCCTTCGTAAAGGGCAAGAATAGCAGGTTTTACAAAGCCAATGAACATTCCCCACTTAGTATGAACAAGTGGTCAAGATTTATATTATTATTATTACTCACATATGCTTCATTATCACTCAATAGTCTAGCAAGGAACGATATACTATACAATATGTTCAATGCTGGCCGGCCTTCAGTGAAGAAAACGGTGTGGCCTTCTTACAAGCCACATTTGCAGACGGTAGCTGTGACATTAAAAGGATTCTTTCCCAACTAAGGTACGTTCAAGGGCTCAACAAAAGCGGACATCAAGAAAGGCTGAAAATACAAAATACACTGTTCACACGCCTGTATAAATATTTGTCCAAAAAGGCGATAATTGCCTGTGCTATTTGTTAGTGAAAGTTACCAGAATGTCCAGAATTTTGGGCACCTGACAACCCAAACCTCTAATTTCCCTCATAAAACAAACAAAACTTGACAGGGGACTCTAGATTTAAGTAGTGGGCTGAAGATTTGAAGCAAGTCTTGAACTGCTTTTTTGCTGACATCTGCACACACCTTGCAGATCAGCTTAGTCAGAAAAAGCAGGAAGTACTACAAATAAAAATAAGAAGTATCCAATGTGCACATGCAATTATAGCCAAATGCACCCACGCAAGTGAAGTAAATAGAATTATGCCTGAAGGGCAACAAAACCAAGAATTAAACAGAGACAAATGTACATCAGGCACTGCCTTGAAGTACACCTGACAGATACAAGTCTTGATTTTATGCAAGACACATCAGATATGCATTGTGGTGAAATAAAAATCAACTAGTAGCACGTCTAAATATCAGCACAGACCTTTGTAGTCTGGATGGCTTCCTCATTCACGCAAGTGTCAATGACACCACGAAATGATAGAGCCTCTGATGCCATTACTGTTACAACAGCATTATAAACAAAAAATGCGTGAAAGAAAAAGAAGGCATACAATGGTATGCGTAATGCAGCCAGCAAATGTAAATGACCTTTCTGATAAGACCAGGACCTTGGTTTTCAGATTGGTGACATTTATGCGAGACACATAGGCACAAAAGTTGAATCTTTCGATACATGTTTCACTGTCGAAATGCGCATACATAAGTCTGAAAAGAAGCCATTCCTGTTAATTTTATTGCGACAGAATCAAGAACAACGTTGCGTGAAGTAATGCTGATCAGAATTCTCAAACGATCACGTCCTACAATTAACTGCACGTGCTATACCAATAAAATATGCACGTTTACTTTTTTTTTTCACGCAATATCGCCAAGTGCCTGCGGTTCTTTCTTTTAACTGCACCGAAATGTCGGCTCCAGATGTATCGACATTTGCAGGCAATTAGTATTCATGCCCCCCAGCAACTATCGCACACGTCAGCGTTCGCTAGGAAATGAACAAGCGCATAAAACAACAGCTTAGCCGAGACGCTTGAAATAGGTACGAACGCGACACGCACGTCTGCACAGTAACACGAGAAACTGAACTCGGACCGTGAAGTCAAAACCAAAACAATCGGACGATCAACCATTTCTCCACGACACCATTGCACAAGAGGACGACGACATCGACGACGGCACAATGAACGAAAAAGAAAGAAAAAAGAAAAAGAAAGAACACTTTTGTACTTTTGCGAGGCGATGGAAAAAAGAAGGCTTTTTGCACTTCTGCGAGGCGACGGAAAAGCAGAGATCCGCGACGCTCGCTCTCTGGGCGGTTTTAACAGGTTCCGTGCGGGCCACAGGCGAAGCAGCACACCACTATCGAACGCGAATCGAGTTCTCAACACCCCGTCAGAAAGCTCCGCCGGGAACAATGCCGCCGCATGCAAGCAACGAATCACACATCTGCCGTAATTTACGCTGCACTCGGCTTTACGGGCAGGTGCGCCCGAGCAGATACGTGAGCGACGCCGCACAACGATAAGAACAAAACAAAATTGGAAGGCCGGCGTGCGCCAAGTTGCTGCGCGCAACAGTGTATCGTCACAGACGAAAAGACACTTTTCTTTACGATCGGCGACGAACGAACGAGGACAGGTGCAAATGTCGCCTGTTGCAGCGTTACCAAGAGCTACGTTCGTGTACTGCCTGGAGCAAGCCACGCGTGAAGTCAATCACCTGCGCGAGTCGCGGTGATGTGCGACTACCACCACTCCACGCACACAAGCTGTGCACATTGCTGAAAGTTCGCACGCACGCACACACGCGCGCGCGAGCAAGCCGATCCGCACACTGCTGGCGTAGAAGGCAGCACACGGAAACCGAGCGATAAATAGGTGAGGTGACGACAGCATTGCGAACTTTGGATCGAGCACCGATGATTCGCCCGCTGAAGGACTCACCGTATTGTCTCGACGATTTCGATGGCACCGTCATGCTTGTCCTGCGAATGGGGCAGAGAGAGAAAAAAACACACACACACATAAGACACGGGCATCATCTCGTCGTGCCCGCAGAGCTCTCGCAGGCAGTCTGAAACAAGCCGATGAGACGACAGGTAATTGCTCACGTCGGCATGCGCAAAATTGAAGCCCAACGCTACGACGTGCAGGCGGGCACGTATCCACGACGCTCCTTTCCCAGTATCGGAGCTCGGAAACGAGCTTAGGCCTAAGCCTCCAATGGGACCCGAAGTGCAGTAGAAAGAAGGGCTACTACCCCTCGTTCACACGCTATTTTTGCTCTCACTATAAGGTACTCACCGAGGTGGAGAGCGGCCAGGGGTAGACCGCCGGCTCGGCACCGGCGGGGCTGTGGAGCCGTAACTCCATGAGTGCTTAATCGACGACCTCGGGTCGCCCGAAGACGACCGCGGCGGTGCGCAAGGGCCGACGGCCATGGACTGCCTCCATGATCGCAAACGCCATGTGTGATGGGTCGTCACGTGACGGACCGCGTCGGCACGCCATTGGTCGGCGTGCATCCCAGCCCCCTTCCGCTCACTGAATAAAGTAACTAGAAACGCACTTCCAACATCAATTTGTAAACAATCTATGCAGCCTTTTTTGACTACTTACCGATGGTCGCGCCCTCTGTTAGGCATATACAAAAGCATTTTTAGTTTTTTAAATGTAATTTATTGTTAGATGTATTTACGCTAGGCGACAGGTAGTCATTGTAAGGCTTGCAGAGCGGCGCTTGACTCGCGTTTGAAGTTCCAAATTTCGTACGGTGGCCGCACTATGTTGACTCCTTGTCCAGTTGTTTCCTTTTGCAATGCGCCATGTGTGACAGACGCAAAGGAAGTGTTTACCGTGGAAGAATTACGCAACTTCACCTTTTAGCGGGTCTTTTGATCGCTCGGACGATTCTTAGCAGCGAGAGGCGCTGTATACTTGGTTTATTTCGCAGCTCTCACGAACGAGATGAGGCGATGCATAAACGCTCTTTTGCTCTTGTCTGCTTCTCGCCTAGGAAAGGCGACCTGAAGGTCATATTCCGAAATAGTGTGCCCGGGGATCTCGCAACGCCTACAGCTCGCTGGAAATACCGTGAGCGTTTGCAAAGCAACGCGATGGAGCTGGAATAGTAGCCGTTTACATAGCTGCATATTTTTTGTGCTGACCCTTGACCTTATCGGCTTCGCGAGCGCTCTGGCATTTTTCAACAATAACGCCGAAAACAGTAAGCCTGTCGCTTGAAGGTGCGTGTCGTACACCGAATTGCGCCCCCAATTCGTGGTCAGGCAGCTTGAAAATGAATATGAAAAACGGCACATTGGTCTTTTTGTTGCCTTAGAGTAAATATAAAGTTCATAATTTTGAGGATTATTTGTTTTACCGACAACAGATGGGAAGTGCGTTAGATTGGTGCTACAACCTACATATTGCTTCACTTTAATCGTATCGCTAGAATATGTAAATGTTCTGCGGTATGCGGTAAGCTAGCGCACTATGCAGGAACCGAAACCATAAATTCTAACATTTGTTCTCTTCTTTAAGTTTACATGAAAGTGCTTATCAGTTCGCGCAATAGCGCGCTATGTCTTAACGTAGACGGCGCTAGCTATGCGAAGTGTTATGTTCGTATTCGGTTTCGAACTTGAACTTACCGTTTAAAAGACAGAAATTTTTTATCAAGAATGAAAAACTTTATATGTGATGTGTTATTTATTCAATACGAAAAGACACTACTTGGGTATCACCACAGTGGCATCTGCGCTTGCCTGTGCTCCATAAAACCGAAACCAAACGCGGAGGTAACGAAACGCCGCAACCTCCTTGCGCGTAGCATGGCCTCCGAGATTGCACATGCTGGCCAGGTTTTTTTTTTTTTTTGTGGGTGCGCGGTATCTTGGAGGCCATGCGCGCAGCCGTCGATTAAAGAGACTACGCATGCGTAGCCGCATGCGCTCTTATGACCGCGGGCTTTTCGAAAGCAGCACGAAGCGTTGGACGTGTTCGCCTGTCACCACTTGCTTGTCACAAAAGGTAAGTCTCGCAACTTGCATGCATTCGAAACAAGAAGGCACCTGGGTACGTTATAAGTGTTTTCTCCGAGAAAGCTTTATACATCGTCCTTGGTTTTCTCATTCTTTCACAGCAAAACCTGATGGTTTTACAGCGACGGATTTACGTCTCAAGGGAACGAAAGAAAACGTATCTAGAGGCAGCGAGTACACCTATGTTAGTACTTAGCCTCGCTTGATATGATTTCTAGAACGTCAATTTGACAGTATCGCACGCCGAGGCCAAGGGAAGAATGCTCAAGGCAACCTCGGGCGTCGATTGTGCCTACCCTGTGGACGCACTCGTCGAAAAGTTGCGGGTTCGGTTCCCACCGCAGTGGCAAGTTTTTTTTTGTTTTTTTCGTCCACTTTCATTTCCCTTAGCTTTGTCATTTCTAAATTTTGACTAACAACAACGAACAATTTACGCAGTGCTTTAATTGGCTTCATTCTTTCGTCCGGGCTTCACAGGGGTGCGACTAACAAAAAGATCGGGCCCCTCGGTTCCCCTTCTTTCCTCGTACACTGCATGTACTTAGCACCTCAGCGCTGACCGCGTATATTATCTGGTTCGTACTGGAATAGTCCTCCAGCAACCCGCGTTGTCCTGAACAGGTAAGCTCTTTGGACATAAAATAGGCTGCTGCTGCTGCTACTGATGATGATGATCCTCAAATTTAGAAAACAATTAGCCCAACGAAAGTAAGGATTTGACACAATCCTTGACACAAACGGAGAGACACATTTATGCACCTATCATCGCTCCACGTTCCAGCATTGCCCCAGCTCTGCAGCGCGGACTTTACATGGTTAGCGAACGTCGCAGCGCGTAGGTAACGTTTCCGTTAGTACATCCACACAAAAAGAAGCAAAATAAAAAAGTTCACGTATACGTGGTCAGTCCCTTCGACGTGAAATACAACGAGCCCCCCCCCCCCCCTCCCCCCCAATACAGCACTCGCTACTGTTATCTGCATCAGTTCTAGTTCGGGCGCCAATTAAAACAAAAAAATTCAGTGCAACGAAACGGTAAATGCGAGACGAGAGAAATGCGTCTGTATCACGTCTCGCCTCTCTGAGTAACCGGATTCACGATTTAAGCCGCGTTCACCACTTTTTGCGAAGTGTTGTTCAGGAGCTCACTCGACATACGTCCTGCCTCTTCGACGAGTAGATACTGTAGACGCCACACACACACACACGCGCACACACACACACGCACACACTCAAACACACACACACTCAAACACACACACACACACGCACACACACACACAACACGCGTACACACACACGCACGCACGCACACACTCAAACACACACACCACACGCACACACACACACACACACACAGACATACGCACACGCACACACAGACATACGCACACGCACGTACACACCACACACACACGCACACACACGCACACACACACGCACACACACACACACACGCACGCACACGCACACACACACACACACACAGACATACGCGCACGCACACACTCAAACACACACACACACGCACGCACACACACACACACACACACTTTTGCATTCCGCCCCCATTGGAATGCGCGGTCGGGGTCACCTCCAGTTCAGCAGCGCCAAGCCATAGCCACGTGGCTACTGCGGCGGGTGAAACGCCAATTAAGGGCGCTGTGGGTGCTGCGACAGTGGACGCACGTGGCCAACGCGGTAAACAGGCGTCCCGCAGCGAGACAACAACGTTAGCACGCATTTCTTCGGCAACAGCTTCGGAAGCTGCGCACGTGGTTTAGCCGACCATTTTCTCTCACGCCGTCTCCCATTGCAGTGGGTCTGGTAGGGAAATGGGAGAGGGGAGGACGCAACGTGGTTCCCAACCGCTCAAACCAGTCGGAAAACCATAAAACGCGACGTGCGACAACGAGCTCCGGGGGGGGGGGGGGGGGATGTCGCTATACCGAGAACAGTGTCGGCACAAAAGACACCCCAGAAGATGCGTGGAAAAAAAGAAAAGAAAACATGGCAGTTTGCGGTCGGCGGAATAGCTACGTACGTTGGGGTTCCAAGCGGTGGCGGCGGACGGTAGGGGGGTGTGGTCAAAGTGTGCGAATGTTTTTGTTTTGTTTTGTTTTTCTTCCCTTGCCTAGTCTGCCTCTGCAGTCACTCCGGTCGTCTCCTTCCCGATAGGTCAAGCACTTCCGACATCCCCGAATGTCGCAGACTTGAGGAGGGTGAAGCCGCACCGCTTCCTGGCACTGACCCGTGCTCCCACAAGGGCTGCAGAAAATAGCGTCAACCTTTTCTTTTCCCCTCAAGAACCTCTTCTCTACAGACGCTCTTATTTCGTTTCTGAATTCCCACAACCAGTTTAGTTTTTATTGGAGGCCCAATACGGCTGCCACTAACCGTGTGTAAAAAAATTCAACGTCATCTGAAACGTACTGAAACACTGCAGACAAAACACGGTGGAAGGAAGGAAGGAAATCAACTTTATTCGAGGTCTTGCAGGCCACGAGAGCTTTCGGCTCTCATGGAGTGGGCGTCTCCCACGACGGAACCGGGAGGTTCAGTTTCCTGGCGGCGTCGTGGACCTGCTGGACGGTCCAGAGTGCATTAAAAGCGGTGACATAGGTGTTGCTCGAACTACCGAGCGTGGAATATTCACCTTTTTCGCGGAGCAGTTTGTTCTGGAGAAAACAGATGGCACTTTCGGCGGCGCGCCGCACGTTGCCTCAAGCGAACACGCACGGATACGAAACCATTACCGCTTCGGCCTTGTTTCTGTGCGATATGCTGTCGGAAATGCAACGGGTGTTTTCGTTGACGCACCGCGCTCCCTTCATGCTGCAAAAATGTGGAGCGGTGGATTGAAAACGTGCAGTAGCTGGCTGTAAAAATGGTGACTGGCATATTAAGGAATGCAATGAATACGTGGGACCAAGTCCACGGACCACTGCTACATAAAGACTGCCTGCACGTGTCGCCGGCCGCCTTGCGTGATGCGCGTCTTTCCTCGAGGATAAATTCACTCCACCGTCAGCGTTGTACACGAACCTCCAATGAGAGGACTCCGGAACATCGGCAAGAGGGAGTACCGCGTATTCGTTGCACAGTGACAAAGAGAGTAGCGCCGCTTCCTCGCAAAGCAAGTTTCTCGTACGTACGTTATCTACACACAAACTCCCGCGCACTATATCACGCCCACGTATCATGAATGAGTGAATGGGCTCACTCTTAAATCAATGCGTCGAAGCATGAGTGGCAGCGAAAACACACGAATGTTCGAAGCTGAACGATTCGTGACAGTCCACAGAGTAAGCGAGTGACTAGCGATCATACATCTTTGCTGCAGTTTATTACAAAGTACCGATCATCTACGTTCAAAGCCTTGTGCGAAGCAAGAACAAATCTATCGCAACTGAATGAATGAATAGAATTTATTGATAGGAAAGACAGAGAGGTCGACCTGAGCTAGTGCGCTCTAGTCTGCTACTCTGCACTGGGGAAGAGGGAAGGGGAGTGAAAGTATTGGGATGGATGATGATGATAAGAGAAGTGGTGAGCGCTTATGTACATGAGACAGTTGCCTCGCTAGAGCCGCTCGTCGAGCTTGGTATCCTGCAGGAACTTCAACAATACTTTTGTTGCACGCATTGAAATTGCAGTGTCAGGCCATGGGCCGAGGATCGCTTCCTGCGACAGTAGTTGTCTGCCAACGCTGGCTAGGAAACTGTCTAACATCCTTCGCTCCAGCATATATGCTGGGCAGTCGCACATTACGTGTTGCAGTGTTTCGGGCATCTGGCAATGTACACAATCAGGGCTGTTCGATTGGCCGATGAGGTGTGCGTAGCGACGGGTGAAAGCAACGCTGAGCCGAATCCTGTGTAGCAATGATGCTTTGCTCCGTGTAAGCTTCGGGGGCAAACAGAATTTACCGTCTGGGTCAATCATATGTAGACGTCTGTGAATGTTATCAGAGTGGGCTCTGTAAGCCTTTGTAAGGTCCTGCATGAGTGCCTTGATCATGGAGTTGGTGTCAGGTCGCGAGTAGGCAATCCGTACTTCATCAGAGGAAGAGGAGGCCTATCTTGCCTCACTGTCAGCGAGTTCATTACCAAAAACACCACAATGGCTAGGCACCCATTGAAAGGTGATCACGTGGCACCTTAACTCGGCACTGTGATGAAGTTCGACGATTTCCAGCACGAGCAAATAGTATGGTCCTTTCTTTAAAAAGTATTTTAGCGCCTGTAGCGCTGATTTGGCATCGCACAATATCGTCCATTTATGGGGTGTCTGCGTTCTCATAAAACGGACAGCCTCCCGTATTCCCGCAAGTTCCGCAGCCGTAGATGTCGATTTGGGGTCTAATAGAAATCGTTGAGTAATTCCAAGTATATCGCAACTGAGCATACTTACGAGCGCTTGGGCAGGTAGTGACCGCACCGAGGAACTTTACGGAGTCAGAAACATGACAAGACGCTGATTCAAAGATTGCCAAAAAAAAAAAAAAAAACCAAGGGCAAGACACACTGATCCTGATTTAATTCATAAGCGGAAAGTTTGGACAGCTTGGAACACATTTATAGTCCTGCTTTTAACACAAGCACCGTATACGCTGCTCGAGCTGTTTGGACAAGGCGTAATGAGGTCAAAAGTGTTTTCCTACAGTTTATTACAAAGTACCGATCATCTACGTTCCAAGCCTTGTGCTAAGCAAGAAGAAATCTATCGCAACTGAGCATACTTACGAGCGCTTGGGCAGATAGTGACCGCACCGAGGAACTTTACGGAGTCAGAAACACGACAAGCCGCTGATTCAAAGATTGTCAAAAAAAATAAAAAAATAACGAAGGGCAAAACACACCGATCCTGATTTAATTCATAAGCGGAAAGTTTGGACAGCTTGGAATACATTTATAATCCTGCTTTTAATACAAGCACCGTATACGCTGCTCGAGCTGTTTGGACAAGGCGTAATGAGGCCAAAAGTGCTTACATATGTCCTCTGAAGCTGTGACGAAAGCTTCGTGTCGCCCACCCAATTACCGTCTACGATATCCGCCGAAACAGAGGTTTGCTGAGCCGCACCGGGCGTCACGAACATCCATTGTAAACACATGCTGAGGCAAGCTATGGACGCGTCACCACGTGATCAAACATGGCGGTGCCCAAGAGATCGCCGAGAAAAGGGTCGTTATGGGAGCAGGGACACTTCGCATTGAGATAAGACAACTAGGATGTGAAAAGTGGCTAAGGGAGGCTGTTCCCGAAGTCCGATGATGCAGGTACTAGGTAGCATTTTTGTTTGTTTGCGGTATATTAGTTCCAGGTGGTGGCGCATGCTTCTGTATACGCTCGAATCTGAGTAGAACTTGCATAGCACAGGCATCATATGCTTGACCGCACCGTCGGCCAAAGCTCATCATCATCATCGTCATCAAACTTTATTGTAGAGACTGAGGAGTTTGGAGAACGCAGGTTCCCGGGCCCCCGCACGAACCCACTGCACTCAAGCGTTTATGTTACGTCGGTCCATTACGCTTGCAGCCCGGTCAGTACAGTCATGGTCTGCACGACCGGGTCTCCAGAGCGCAACAGGGTCTCCCTGTTCTCCCAGGTCTTCAAGTGCTCCATAGCCCCGCGAGGGGAGGATCCGCCGGGCAATGAGAAAGGAGATGGAGAGCAGAATTAAGAGCGAGGTTCGGGACAGATTTTGCAGGCTGAACTGAGGAAAAGTGGGTGATAGTTAGAAAGAAAGAAGATAATTGGTGCCAGAGGGTTCCTTGTCGATTGCTGAGGAACTTGTGTGGTGGAGGGAACAGCTGACGCGCCACCTTTGAGGCGCGCGTGAGCTTGTTGAAAGTGTGCGCACGATCCTTCGTGAATCCCGGATCGGAGGCTGCAAGAGCCCGGTTTGAAGAACAAGTCGGCGGCCTCGTTACCAGGATTCCCGCAGTGCGCGGGCACCCAAATCAGCTCCTCATGACGGAGCGGGGTTGCAACGGGCAAGTCCAGTATGTAAAAAGCAGAGACGTGGACTCGGCCTCGCGGTAAATTTAGGATTGCAGTTTTTGGAATCTGATAAGGGTCCTCGCTCTGCCAAATCCCCAAACCAGTGGCGTAGCCAGGGGGTGGCACGCCGGGCACGTGCCTCATCCCCTCCCTGAAATTTCTGTGCTGGTATGCGGTCTCCCCTCTTCCTTTCTTACCCTCCTCGTCCCCGGTGAAATGGGTGACACCCCCTACCCAACCGAAGAAAAAATTTTGGCTACGCCACTGCCGCACACACGGTACCAATGCACGTGTCAGTTCCGGGATAGGCCAATATATCTTCGTGCTTATTTGACGTTAAAGAAACAGTAACGAAACTGGGATTCTTTACAAAATTGAGTATCCATGTAACGGTTGGATTCACAATAGCATCAAGCATAGAGCTGGTATACGAACTCTAGAGGAAAAGCTGGGTGAGAAAAGTGATAACCGCAAATGCGCCGCCATGTTGCTACCTATCATTCTTGTAACGCTAAATATATTCAAAATATGATGCACAAATAAGCACTTACACGCAGCACGTACCTGTGGATACTGCGTGAAGTTCATTCCGTATATTTTCATGAATATCTGATGGCTACGCCTACAAATTTTGATGGAAAACTTATGATGCGTGATTGGATGCGTTTGCAGGCTCCTGAACTAGATGGAGCTACTATAGAGAGGGAGGCTCGGGTACAGTGGCTACTGTAGCTCGGGATCGCGTAGATTACGCGTCTCGCCAGAATCGCGTCTTGTCGTCTGCACCTGCGCGCCTGCACAGAGTAGCAACATGGCGGCGCCCCTGCGGCTACCTACTTCAAAGCACGCGCGCTGTGGGGAGCTCTACCTCTAGAGTTTGTTATATTAACTCTATGGCATCAAGCGTAGAGTATGAAGCTCTATGGCATCAAGGGGCCGGGGAGGGCGTTTCACGGGAAGTGTTGCTTATGCTGCTGCTTGGTAATTTGCCCGCTGCAGATGAAACGCTTATGATGATGGTGATCTATTGGCATCCCCTTTGAAACAGGGCGGTGACAAATAGTCACCTAGTCTGCTTGAGTTAGTCAGGTATGCTATATACATGCATACCAGTCGTATCAATCTCTTTCCTGCTTTTTCCCACACCAATACTCTACACGTCTCCTGCTGATCTCGACTGCTGACCGGTTGAGGCTTCCGTGTACGCGCGCCTTGAGTGTTGCGCCATCTAGGGTGAGAGACGAGGGACTTATTCGATTTAATGGCAGCGCGGGAGGCTTGAATTTTCAGCGGTTTTCGATGCGTAAAGCGTTAAAGAACCGGCTACCGAGATTGTTAAATACATTTGACTAAATTAAAAAAAAAAGGAAATCATTTCGTTAGCCCTCCATTTGCTTTAGTTCCATTACAATGCTTTTTGTACATCTTTACGGCGGTAATACACTATTGGAATTATGTCCTCTGTCTTGAGCCAAGCCTTTATGTGGATTTATTCGGGTCACTCACATCCGACCATTTCACACTGGGAAGCAGAGGAACGCCGCAAGGATTGGTACTCTCACCCCTCCTTTTCAATGTCACGCTCATACCCATGGCACAGCTGCTCGAAGGAATACCAAACCTATTGCATTCACTATACGCAGACGACATTACACTCTGGGTTACCAAATGGAACGACAGAGAGATCGAGCACCTACTGCAAACTGGAGTAGACGTAGTCTCAGAACACGCCAGAAAGATAGGATTATCGTGCTCCCCGCAAAAATCTGAACTTCTCGTCATGAGATATAATCCACGAGGCCATAGAAAAACCTCAGTCCCTATAGAAATATACGTGGACGACACCCTAGTTCCCGAGGTCCAAACGATCCGATACTAGGTATGCACCTACAAAGCAACGGCAAAAACACAGTGACTATCAACAAACGTACGGCGTGGGTGAACCAAACCAACCGTTTGATCCGACGCATCGCCAACAAACACTTTGGGATGAAGGAAGTGGATCTTAGGCGTCTAATCCAGCCTTTCGTGCTCAGCCGTTTCGTGTACTCCCTCCCATATCTCAACCTGTATAAAGCGGAGAAGGAAAAGGTAAACTGCCTCACAAGACAAACCTACAAGGCGGCGCTCCACCTGACGAGATACACATCCACCGAGAGAGTCCTGAAAATGGGCGTCCACAACACGCTCGACGAACTAGTTGAAGCACACAGAACAGCCCAATACGAAAGATTAACCAAGACACCTGCGGGAAGACACATCATAAGGAAATTAAACATCCCGTACTAGAGCACTCAAATAAACGTCGGGCCCATACCCAGAGACATCTTCAGTCGCCTCAGGGTCGACGCAATCCCAAAGAACATGCACCCGGAGTATCACACCAAACGGAGACAGGCCCGGGCCAAAGCACTCCAGAAACACTACGCAAACCACGAGGAGGTGGTCTACGTAGACGTAGCCAAAATCGGAGAACGCGACGCTTTCTCCGCATGCAGGGGTAGTAGGAAACGACCTCAAACCAATCACCGCGGTCACCATTTTTGGAAGGCACGCGGAAGAAGCGGAAGAAGCCGCGATAGCAATAGCTATCACAAATACCGCAGCCAAAATAATTTTCTGCGACTCCAAGACGGCAGTGCGTAATTTTGCCAAAGGCAGAGCCCACGAACCGGCGCTACAAATTCTAAAGAAAGTACATTTCACGCCCCGCCAGATCAAAATCATCTGGATCCCTGCGCACTCGTCCCATCCCGGGAACGAAGCGGCTCACAATTTCGCCCGAGGACTCGTCAACCGGGCAGTGAGCCAACCGATCCTGCGAGGAGCAAAAGAGCGCATGATAACCTACCACGAAAGTACGCAATACTATAGAAACGAAAGACTCGAATACCCACCCCCTGACAATTCCTTAACCAAAAACTAGCAGGCGACGTGGAGGCAACTCCAAACACACACCTTCCCCAACCCGTAAAAACCTTCCATAGTCTACCCACTGATACACGCCCCCGAATCTACGCTATGCGAGGCCGACAAAGCCGATTTAGCACACATCTTGCACGGATGCCCTGAGCTCAAACTATAGAGCCGAATGGCAGCTATCCAACCGAGAGCAGTGGGAGGCTGCGGTGACCAGCTCGGAACCCACGGTTCAACTGCGGGCCGTGACCTGGACTTTAGAAGTCGCCGTAAGACACAGTCTGACGGCCACCTCACGAAGCCATCATGACTTCCCACATCTAATCTAATAGATCATTTTCTGTTGACGAATTAACGTTTTTACCACCACCACCACTATGTGGATTTATCTTTATTAATGCCGCAACTTGTTTGTTGATTGTGAATTTAAATTTTCTTAGATGTACGCTGTCTTGAAATTTGAATGTATGCAGTAACTTATGTTTGTTCACTGTAAATTTAAACTTTGTTAGATGTGTGGTGTCTTGAGGTTTGAATGCGTGCTGTTGGTACTTTTGGACATTGTAACGCGACGCCATATAAGTTGAAGGTACTCCTTCTTTTGTGTGTGTGCACGAACTTCAACGCTTGTAAATTTCTATGTTAAGTTTTGCATGATTTTCTGACCGCTATGTGAAGTTGGCAATGCGGGGGAGTGCGGCCTTGTCAAGCTGCCATTATGACAACTTGTTCTGCAGGACGCATCAGCTGCGTCATGAATGCGCGTGATGCGAATAAAATTAACAACAACAACAACAACAACAACAACAACAACAACAACAACACATTCTGAGCTATCGAATGCAGCGAAACGAAAGATACACGTTGGGAACCACCAGGTCAGTTTACAGAGCCGGTCATGCGCCAGAAGTGGGAGAAAAAGTAAAAGTACTGACTATGTCCGTCTCAATTTTTTTTTTATTCGGAAAGATTTGCGGCAAGGCATTAAAATTAAAATCAAAAGTTCAATGAAAGCTTACAACTTTGCGCCGTGCAAGAACTGCAGCGCTGTCTTTGCAAACTTCTGCACTACCCAATGGTCGTACAGTTTTGAGGCATATATATATAGGTCTGGCTTCAGTCCAGTCTTCCTTATAAACTCCTCATTCTGATCGCGTGCGCGTTCCAGGGCACATCCAAAAAGCAGGCGTCGAGCGTCTGACGTCACAATATACCAAGCACGTTTACTGGTCGTGGGTTCGTCGCAGTGTGTTGAGCTCACAGTTGGCCCGTGGGGGGGTTCCGTGGTAATGATGATGATAATGATTCCTTCAATAATGGCACCAAACCACTGTGGGATTAAATGAACACAAGTGCCTCCAATTAGGTACACTGCAACGTTCCCTTGCACTCGTTACTTAAGCGTCGCGAGAATGGAACAGTAATTCCGAAACGGGAGCCTGAACATCGGACATGCAGCGCAGCGTGGTTTCGCACGTCTCCTGCGCGTCACTGACAATGACGGTTCTTTTTTTCTTTTTCTTCATTACCTATTTCTTTACCTAAAGACACTCACCGCTAACATTTTTCCTCGCTTACATATATATATGTCACTTAGCCCGGCCTCTGGATATCGTGTTCACACTTTCGCGCTTGGCACAGACCAATCGACAGCTCGATCGTGCGTTGTCCTCGTGAAACGAAGAAGAAACCTCGCATTCTCGCGACGCGTGGCGGCTCGTGACCCATTCGTCGAAGGCATAACGGGTAAGGTAGACTGTACGGTGCATTTGGCCTTTCACGCTCAAGCACTCGCCTGTGGCGTTTCTCGGCGGTGCAATAGCAGTCAGCGCCTTTGCGTGACGCAGGCCTGGTCGAGCGAGATTGCTGCTTGCCCGAACGAGTCTCGCCAATCGCACCTCTGGACGCTTCGCACTCGGGCTTTGGCCATCATCGACACGATCGAAGACGCCTTTACGGTAACGTGAGCCGTACTCTCGGCTGTATATATATAGCTGCTTTTAATGCGTTCCTCGACAGTGATTTTGAAACTTCTCCACCGCTTGATGCCAGGATCGGCTAACGAGGTGCGCTGTGATTGATGGAACCTAGAAGGGATATCTCAACCTGCAGGGGGTACATACTAGCGCGAAGTGGAAACACTTTGTAGGAGGGCCTACAAAATACAAAGGACTGAGTGAGCGCTAAGCACTGTTCTTTCCTACTCCCTCCTACAAAGAATTTGTTTCCGCGTCGCGCTAATGTGTACCACCCTACAGACTTCAACCAACTCGCTCAGTAACACATTCTACTCGATATCCGAACCGTTCTGCTGCAACGTTGTACGATATTAAAGGGCACTAAGGACGAGAACTCCATACATAGCTTGCATTGACGTCACAGCTTGGAATCATGGGATAGCAATCCGCCACTGCGGTGAACCACCGAAAGCCGACTGACCGCGCCGCTGAAGGCGTGCGGCATGGCATCCTTGCCACATTCCCCCCCTCACTCTTAGCGTGAACGCGTCGATCCGGTCAGCTGCGAGCAGTATACTCAGCGTGAAAGCACTGATTAGGCGTAGGTGGCGGCATTCTGAGCTGAAGACTGGGAAGCTTGCGGCACGTCACCGCTGGTATGCGTCACCGCTGGTATGCGGTCACGGCCGCGTCCCAGTCTTCGCGTGATTCCTCAACATGGCCGCCGCATGGACGAGCCGGCACATGTGACGTCACATGCAAGCCATGTATAAATATAGAGTGATGCCACATGCAAGCTATCATCATCAGCAGCAGCCTGGTTACGCCCACTGCAGGGCAAAGGCCTCTCCCATACTTCTCCAACTACCCCGGTCATGTACTAATTGTGGCCACGTTGTCCCTGTAAACTTATTGATCTCATCCGCCCACCTAACTTTCCGTCGCCCCCTGCTACGCTTACCTTCCCTTGGAATCCAGTCCGTAACCCTTAATGACCATCGGTTATCTTCCCTCCTCATTACATGTCCTGCCCATGCCCATTTCTTTTTCTTGATTTCAACTAGGATATCATTAACTCGCGTTTGTTCTCTCACCCAATCTGCTCTTTTCTTATCCCTTAACGTTACACCTATCATTCTTCTTTCCATAGCTCGTTGCTTCGTCCTCAATTTAAGTAGAACCCTTTTCGTAAGCCCCCAGGTTTCTGCCCCGTACGTGAGTACTGGTAAGACACAGCTGTGATATACTTTTCTCTTGAGGGATAATGGCAACCTGCATACTGTTCATGATCTGAGAATGCCTGCCAAACGCACCCCAGCCCATTCTTATTCTTCTGATTATTTCAGTCTCATGATCCGGATTCGCAGTCACTACCTGTCCTAAGTAGATGTATTCCCTTACCACTTCCAATGCCTCACTACCTATTGTAAACTGCTGTTCTCTTCCGAGACTGTTAAACATTACTTCAGTTTTCTGCAGATTAATTTTTCCACCCTTCGGCTTTGCCTCTCCAGGTCAGTGAGCATGCATTGCAGTTGGTCCCCTGAGTTACTAAGCAAGGCAATATCGTTAGCGAATCGCAAGTTACTAAGGTATTCTCCATTTACTCTTATCCCCAATTCTTCCCAATCCAGGTCTCTGAATACCTCCTGTAAACACGGTGTGAATAGCATTGGAGAGATAGTATCTCCCTGCCTGACGCCTTTCTTTATTGGGATTTTGTTGCTTTCTTTATGGAGGATTACGGTGGCTGTGGAGCCGCTATAGATATCTTTCAGTATTTTTACATACGGCTCGTCTACACCCTGATTCCGCAATGCCTCCATGACTGCTGATGTTTCGACTGAATCAAACGCTTTCTCGTAATCAATGAAAGCTATTATAAGGGTTGGTTATATTCCGCACATTTCTCTATCACCTGATTGATAGTGTGAATATGGTCTATTGTTGGGTAGCCTTTACGGAATCCTGCCTGGTCCTTTGGTTGACGGAAGTCTAAGGTGTTCCTGATTCTATTTGCAATTACCTTAGTAAATACTTTGTAGGCAACGGACAGTAAGCTGATCGGTCTATAATTTTTCAAGTCTTTGGCTTCCCATTTCTTATGAATTAGGATTATGTTAGCGTTTTTCCAAGATTCCGGTAAGCTCGAAGTCATGAGACATTGCTTATACAGGGTGGCCAGTTTTTCTAGAACAATCTGCCCACCGTCCATCAACAAATCTGCTGTTACCTGATCCTCCCCAGCTGCCTTCCCCCTTTGCATAGCTCCCAAGGCTTTCTTTACTTCTTCCGGCGTTACTTGTGGGATTTCAGATTCCTCTAGACTATTCTCTCTTCCATTATCGTCGTGGGTGCCACTGGCACTGTATAAGTCTCTATAGAACTCCTCAGCCACTTGAGCGATCTCATCCATATTAGTAATGATATCGCCGGCTTTCTCTTAACGCATACATCTGATTCTTGCCTATTCCTAGTTTCTTCACTGCTTTTAGGATTCCTCCGTTCCTGAGAGCATGTTCAATTCTATCCATATTATACTTCCTTATGTCAGCTGTCTTACGATTGTTGATTAACTTGGAAAGTTCTGCCAGATCTATTCTAGCTGTAGGGCTAGAGGCTTTCATACATTGGCCGTTTCTTGATCAGATCTTTCGTCTCCTGCGATAGCTTACTGGTATCCTGTTTAACGGAGTTGCCACCGACTTCTATTGCAGACTTCGTAATGATGCCCATAAGATTGTCGTTCATTGCTTCAACACTAAGGTCCTCTTCCTGTGTTAAAGCCGAATACCTGTTCTGTAGCTTGATCCGGAATTCCTCTATTTTCCCTCTTACCGCTAACTCATTGATCGGCTTCTTATGTACCAGTTTCTTCCGTTCCCTCCTCAAGTCTAGGCTAATTCGAGTTCCTACCATCCTATGGTCACTGCAGCGCACCTTGCCGAGCACGTCCACATCTTGTATGATGCCAGGGTTAGCGCAGAGTATAAAGTCTATTTCATTTCTAGTCTCGTCATTCGGGCTCCTCCACGTCCACTTTCAGCCATCCCGCTTGCGGAAGAAGGTATTCATTATCCGCATCTTATTCTGTTCTGCAAAGTCTACTAATAACTCTCCCCTGCTATTCCTAGTGCCTATGCCATATTCCCCCACTGCCTTGTCTCCAGCCTGCTTCTTGCCTACCTTGGCATTGAAGTCGCCCATCAGTACAGTGTATTTTGTTTTGACCTTACCCATCGCCGATTCCACGTCTTCATAGAAGCTTTCGACTTCCTGGTCATCATGACTGGATGTAGGGGCGTACACCTGTACGACCTTCAATTTGTACCTCTTATTAAGGTTCACAACAAGACCTGCCACCCTCTCGTTAATGCTATAGAATTCCTGTACGTTACCAGCTATATTATTATTAATCAGGAATCCGACTCCTAGTTCTAACCTCTCCGCTAAGCCCCGGTAGCACATGACGTGCCCGCTCTTTAGCACTGTATATGCTTCATTTATCCTCCTAACTTCACTGAGCCCTATTATATTTCATTTACTGCCCTCTAATTCCTCCAATAGCACTTCTAGACTCGCCTCACTAGATAACGTTCTAGCGTTAAACGTTGCCAGGTTCAGATTCCACAAGCTATGTATACCGATAAAGTGTTAGATGTAGGCTTGTGGATTCTTCATAACCTATGGGTGTTCGCGACGTTTGTTTTATGCAGGCTGGGATCTGGCGCATACTTAAATGCAGAGGAAATCGCGACTGATGGTTCTTGCGAAATCCTAACTGTCCACGAGACGCTTGCAGTCTCGAAGGTCAAGGTGACCCGACCGCACAGTAACCGGTCGCTACAGTGGTTGCTTTGAGTCGGAGGCCCGCCTTTATAGTGAGGACGGCTCACACTTGTGAATCATATAGTTACTGTCCACTGGGGGTTTCGTGTAACTAGAACTTCCAAAAATAGATTGGTACACCTTAAACAAATATGACAGTCTATTGTTCGTAGACGTATCGAAATCCGCCATGGTCCTAAATAATGATATAGGCAGGCACTCCACGGTGGATGCACACACACACTCTCGTCGTTTTTGTTTTCTTTATTAAGGACGGGCACGCGGGTTTCGTTCTTTGAAAACACGATTGACAGCGCTGCCATCCAGACAGGCAAAAGCGCAGCTTGGTCTTTTTTTTTTTTCTTTCTCGTGCTTCACTGGCGACGCAGAATGCAACCACGTTAAAGATGACGCAATATAAACGACTTCATTGGCTGTTTATGAGCACGCGTTTCTCGCCGATTATTTCCGCCAAACAGGAATGACCATGAGTAGACCGTTAGGCCTGCGAATTCGGCAAGCTGCTCCTTATGTAGACCAAAGCCTCTCGCGCTATGTGAACCTTGCACGTCACTACTACTGCTCGCATCAGTCCAAACCAGACAAGGGAATCACAAGAAGATAAACTGCGGCCAAACAAGGGGTGCATCTCAGCCTGCATGGAGCGGACGTTTCGGCAAGGGGATCAGACTTGCCGAAACATATTGGCTGCGCTTCCCTTGTTCGCCTGCCGTTGAGATCAATCCGTACAGACAGCAGTGATTCTCAACAGTGCACGCGGCATGTGTTCAGTGCTGAGAGTACAGTTCGATGTTCCACACTTGTGATAATGTCCAAGAGAACTATAAGAAGCCTTCCGTAACCAACCGCACTTACACACATATATCAGAGCCAGCGCGGAATTCTGCACGACCAGCTGAACGCTGCAATTATGCAGCGTGGGAATTCTTACATTTTGTTACTTCTTGTCATGGAGATTGATCTGCAGGACTACAATTAGTGGTAATCCTTGTTTCCCTCCTCTCTAACTAGGCCTCGCGCCATCCTCTATTCAAGAAGTGACCAAACTTGCTCGTAATCTAATAATGCGCAATAATGTGCTATAGCTTTTGTCAGATTCGATACTTTTCACGAACTTCTGCGCCTACCGGCCCTTCTCGAGGGCCACGTTATGATGCAGCTATTGAATGATACGGTGAGTTCTCTCGAGTACGTCTGACTTGCCTGGCCACGCTTTGTCTATACTATCTTAAATTTGTTCCCTTCTCCGTGACATGGAAGGTTCGACCTGCACACTCGATCTTGGATTGTAGCGCGAAGTGACACGGACAGAGACTAGAAGCAGACAGGACGAGCGCTAACTCTTTAGCGCTCGTCCTGTCTGCTTCTAGTCTCTGTCCGTGTCACTTCGCGGTACAATCCAAGATCGAGTTAACGTACCAACTCGCGCAACTTTCTATCCTCGGTTGTCACATCTCGCGCGCGCATACACAGCAGACCGTCTCGGAGCCTGATCGCCTCGCGGAGTCTGAAGGCGAGAACGACAAGGGCGCGCCATGGAGACCGCGGGTTGCTGGAGCCAGCTGGGCCTGGTGATGTGGCGCCAGGTGTGGCTGGCCCGGGTGAGGCGCCACTACCTGGTCACGCTGCTCGAGCTGGCGTGCATGCTGCTCCTGCTGAGCTCGGTGTGGGAGGAGTCGGTGGCGCCGTACCGGGCGCGGCCCAACAAGGACCAGTTCTTCGACAGCGCCGACGCGACCGAGTTCTGGGGCCGTCCCAACGAGTCCTGGAGCGAGGGGTCGCTCGCGTTCGCGCCCAACCAGCCCTTCTTCGCGGACCTGGCCACCAGGGTCTGCAAGTCACTAGGACCGAAGTGGAGTGAGTCGAGTGGCTGACGGCGGAGGGTCTTTAAGCTTGTTCGTAAACTTTCTATAACCGTTTACGGATCACCGGGTGCCGAATTTACGAAGCTTTTTAAAGCAATGAAGGGGGCTAGTTGGTGAACGTTCATGATTATATTGCGCTTAGTGTTACACTGACGATTTTAAGTGAAGGACAGGACGTGCACGTCCTGCCGTTCACCTAAAATCGTCAGTGAACACTAAGCGCAATATAATCTACGCCCACGTCCTGTCCTTCACCTAAAATCGTCAGTGTAACACTAAGCGCAATATAATAATGAACATTCACAAACTAGCCTCCTTCTAGCACCAGCTGTTATGTAGAATATGATAGGTCGCTGCTGCATTAGCTTTGTGTGCCCGCTGGTTAAACTCCGCGTCACAAGATGTCACTACCGGTATTACCGGGTTACCGGTCTCTCCGGTAACCCGGTAATAAGTTTATGCAATCAAGATAAATCTTTCTATTAGACAGCTTTAGTTTAGCGTACGCAACGTACGTACGTACGCACGCCAGACAGTTTCGAATGAATGGTGCGCATGCGTAGAACGCAAGCTCGACGGCGATCATGGCCCCTGCCGCCCTGGAAACTGTCTCGTTCAAGGTTGTCACATGAACCGCTGCAGAAAAGGAGCTGCCAGCAGTAGGCACTAACAATAAGTTGGCGTTCCTCACGGCAATTTACGAAGCGCAATGCTACTCCACAGATCGATGAGAATCGGTGTATATATGTACGCGACACGATGCAGGGGGCGCCACATAAATGTGACCCTGCATGCCGCAGGTTTTAAATTTAATAACTTCTAATTATGACTGCTTATATTTGTTTCGTAGCATTCATATATACGTGCAGGTTGCGTCATATTACTATGCCGGTGTCACCACAAGTACCACATGAAATCTGGTGTCTATTATGCTTATAAATGTAAAAAGTGTTTATGTTCCCCTATGCCTGTGCAAGCTATTGCTATCTACAACCTACGACATGCCGTATGTAATTCTGAATGTACTGTACCGTATCGTTTAGGTACGGCGGAAATTGTTGGATCTGTAAGCTTGATCTGTTGGCGAGGGATGCCAAGCTGTCGTTAAGACTGTTTTGTTTTCCTTTGCCACCCTCGGCTTCTTTTTGTAATGAAACTGAGATAATCTGATTGATTGATTAACATGACCGTTTGACAGCCACCACTCACACGCACACAGCTTTTAAAGGGACACTAAAGGCAAATACTAAGTCGACGGGTACTGTTTACATACCATTCCAGAAACCAGTGGCGTAGCTATAGGTCGTCTGGCACCCGGGGCCGATAGCTCTTCTGTTTGAAACAAAAACGGCAGCGCCGTCTGTCGGGCGCCGTTTTACTCACCGACGGCAGTAAAAGGCGGGGATGGCGTAGGCAGCGTCACCTCTCCCCCGCTCGATCGGTAGGTGTGATAGGAATTGCGCTAAAGGTACGCGATTTCTCGTGAACTACGAGGGCGAACCAGAAATTCTTTGTCCCTATTTTTATGCGCCAAAACAAGGTACATACAGGTAATTAGATTTACGTACTATTCTACGTACCTTACCCTATTTTTTCACAGAGTCCCCACACCTGTTCAGACATTTGTCCCATCGCAGCATTAAATTTGTGATGCCCTTGTGGTAGAATTCGTCCGGCTCTTTTCACGCTCTTTTGCGCTCACGATCTTTTGCGAACTGACAACGTCATCACCTCACACTTGTCAAAGTAATACACCTTTCCCCATACGTGGGCTGCATTTCCCTGTGGATTTTGATGGGCGTTAGTCCCTTTTTTCTCCACAGAAAACGAATCACACTTCGTTTCTCGTACGCCGTCGACGTGCAAAGCACAACCACCATCTTCAACAACTGATAGCAGCGCCGTGCTGCGGAGCTACCGGCGATAAGGCCGGGTCGGTCCAATAAAGGCCCACCGCTGGGAATGGATATGATAAGGCTGGGTCGGTCCAATAAAGGTCCACCGCCGGGAATGGGTATGTTGACTTCACATCTACAGCCGTAATTTGGCTAAAAAAATAGGAGCAAAGACTTTCTGATTTGCCTTCGTAAGTCTTTTCTTGGCACGAAACAAGCGCCACGAGGTTACTAGAATGCTACTACAATAGTGCACGTCCATTTAGCTAGCATTTGCCTTTAGTGTCCCTTTAACGTCACACCACGACTGTCGTGTGCCGTCCACACCACCGCCAAATATCGTCAATGAACGCAAGCAGCACAGAAGCTTGGCTTACGTTGATTCTCACAGTGCGTGGTATGTGCGCGTTTTTTCATGATTTCAATATCAGCCAAGAGTAGATTAACCTGCGAAGGTCGAGGTGTAAATGAATATAAAGATTAGAGGATTAGTGGAGAAGGCCTGATTACATGAATTTGGTAGCAGAAATGCACAAAATCTATCTATCTATCTATCTATCTATCTATCTATCTATCTATCTATCTATCTATCTATCTATCTATCTATCTATCTATCTATCTATCTATCTATCTATCTATCTATCTATCTATCTATCTATCTGTCTGTCTGTCTGTCTGTCTGTCTGTCTGTCTGTCTGTCTGTCTGTCTGTCTGTCTGTCTGTCTGTCTGTCTGTCTGTCTGTCTGTCTGTCTGTCTGTCTTGTCTTGTCTTGTCTTGTCTTGTCTTGTCTTGTCTTGTCTTGTCTTGTCTTGTCTTGTCTTGTCTTGTCTTGTCTTGTCTTGTCTTGTCTTGTCTTGTCTTGTCTTGTATAATCTTCAAATCAATCTTTCGTCTTCGGTCTTCAGCGCCGATGCCCTTCAACGACGCTGCCGAGGCGACGCAGTACGCGGAGGCGACCACCGAGGCTGAGCCGCCCTCACCGGCGGCCGGCCACGATGGCGCCGTGGTGCACCGACGCGTGGCCGTGTGGTTCGACCGTCCCGAGACCGACCAGCTGACGTACCACGTGCGCTTTCCGGAAGCCGCCTTCGACTTGCGCGAAGACTACAAGCGCAGCCTGCTCGTGCCCGGACCGGCCAACATCGACACCCAAGACGAGACCAGTTGAGCGATGCCTAACGAATATACATACTAATACGAGTGCGAAGTCAGATAGACATTGTGTAATACAGGGGTGAAGTCGCTCAGACTGTGTACAGGCTGGCCGACGTTTCGATGAGGTGGGCCTGTCTTTGTCGAAGGCGCCTTTCACAGAAAAAAAGAATAATAAAAGTTGGCAGTCACGTTAGCATGCGCTAGAGATGATGGAGGCGAAAGCGTGCGCGCTCACGAGGCATTAATTAAATTACTTTGACATTCTCATTCGATTGCGTTACTTCCGCTTGCGTTGTTACTTCCTATTACTTGTTTTTGCTTTGCTTGCTTTCTTTTTCGCTGTAGGTTTAGGTTGTATAGGTTTAGGTTTAGGAAAGCACGTCTTCCGAAGACGTGCTTTCCATCACGCCACACAGCGCGTTCAGTAGGACGCGACAGCCAAGTGCGCCGCCTCCGCACCGCGTTTTTATACGAAGCGCCACGTCATCGCACGGTTTCTTCAATGGCGCGCCTAATCGGATGTACACGTAGACACCATATGATTGGTCGCGGTAGGCATGGTAGGCACATAATTCACATTTTATGAACTTTTCTCACCTTACATTCGCGTTAATTCACATTTGATTCACTCTAATTCACTTCACTTAATGCACATCTTGATTAACAATTTACCTTAGTTTCACGTTGAACACTTAAAACGCTTAATTCACCTTTATACGTATCACCTCCAATAACTTATCATGCCATTAACTGTATTACTTCGCTTAATTCACCTTTTTTTGAACACTTCTAACACTTCATTCACATTTAAGCGTATCACATTTAATCACTTATCTTATCTTAGACTTATCTCTGTCTAAAACGTCACTTGAATTTCGATGCCATAACGCCGGATGGTCGTGCGATTTTTCGACCTATGAGCCATCTAAGGCTTCCGCCTAAATAAGAGAGAAAGTAAAAAGGAGCTAGATAGATAGATAGATAGATAGATAGATAGATAGATAGATAGATAGATAGATAGATAGATAGATAGATAGATAGATAGATAGTAGATAGATAGATAGATAGATAGATAGATAGATAGATAGATAGATAGATAGATAGATAGATAGATAGATAGATAGATAGATAGATAGATAGATAGATAAAAGAAGATAGAGGTTTCGCTGTCAGTGCTTCACTGACAGCGACAGCAAGGCTTAGTGTTGCCCTTGAACTCTTCGGACGGTGTTCTACATTTTCTAACTGCCCGTAAAGAGCGGTGCAACTGAAATTAGATCGTGTTGATATTATGAGCCCTTACATTATGTACATTATTTTAATAGTCATAAGATTTAGGATAAAATGCATACGCTATGAACGAGTTTAAAACATTTCTTCGCGCGCCGCGATTCTCAAGTACGGAATTCAATCAAGAACATGGACCTATAGGTTGACTTTAGCGGTTGAACAGTATAGCGTCTGCCTTGCATATACGGCATGTGTGTGAGCGGAACCTCACGGCGACGGCGAAAATTCGTCTCGAGTGTCGATATAATTGCTATCGCAATAGAATGCATGCACCTATCGAAACGTTGGCCAGCCTGTCTGAGACACTTTACACCTGTTTACGTGCAACTTTTATCCCACATTGTGCTTGCATCTGTCGGCCCCCATCTTGACTTTGGAGGTACAAGGTCCCATATGTTATGCGACAACCTTCTCCCGCCGTATGCATATATGGGTGCGTACTCACAACTCTTGGATTAGAATTCTTCGCAAGACCGATTTACAGGAAATCTCGATGCATATTAAAGCGACGAAAAATGCACGCATAGCCGCAAGCCATCTTTAGAGTGCGGTTGCAAATAAGCTTTTTAAGAAACAACGACTGCTGTGTTACTGTAGCTTTTCTAAGACGCTAAATGGTTGTACAAAGAGATGAAAAGTCTCTTAAATAAGAAAAAAAAGAAGAAAACTGTTGGACTAGTGTTTCCTATAGACTCTGTTAACGTGCCAGTTGTGACGATAACAGCACCGCTTCTAACCTAAAAGAGAAAACTGCTACATGAATACAGTATCAAAAATGCAAAATGAAGGACCATACTACTAAAGATCACAAGTTGTCATGTAAGATGCGGCCACGAATCCGGAAATATAGAAAGAAATCGTGTCTGATAACTTGCGGCACTTCGTTTGGCAGGCGGCAGGCGGGAACAGCAAGCAGGCTAACGTTCGGTTGTGTCGAAGTACTCGGCCTGTTCTGAATATTGGCAAACACCGAGTAGCTGCTCTTCGAATACGAATACGAATAGTCAGTGTGCAATATTCGACTCGTATTCGAAACTTCAAGTATTCTCCCACCCGTACTTTTTTTACTGCGTGCAAGTTATAGCCGTGAAACGGCACTCAGTGCGACACTAGCATTACGCTGCAAGAAACCAAAAGTGCGTAGGCACAGACGAGTTTGTTGCGTATTCCTAGCTAATTTAGGCAGTGTGCATGCAGGACGACGAGATCAACAGCCAAAAAGCGCACTATGGGTGCCTCGTATACTTCTGTGCATACTTTAAGTCCTTTGAGAGCTAGGAACGCTGCGCCTTATAAAAAGGCGATGCTTTGAGCGGCTCGCTCTTACAAATTCAATTTAAAATATTTCCCCTAAAGTCATGAGGTAGGAATAATTTAGTGCAAATTTGCCTGCCGGTAACCGTGTTGGCGGCTATACCGCTCAAATTCTGTAGGGCCAAATTCGCGAAGTATATTGTGCGCAACTGCATATTGTCGTTGGTCGGCAGCCGTCTCTAATATATACGCCCGACATCGCGCGAATGGCTGGCGCATCTTCTCTTGCCATCAATTTTAGGGTATAATAACTTTTTGTGAACATAGGCTCGTTGCTCGAACCTTGGCCAGCAAAATTTATTGTTATGTCTCGAATGCCTTACTATTAACAATCTCAACAAAGTATGTATATAAGGGCAGCGTCACAGTGTTGCGTTGCTGACCTTTCCTTTGCAGCCCTCTTATAGTTAACGCCGTAAACCCGCACTAACTTTCTCTGTTTAAGCAGTTAAGTGTTAAAGAAAAGCGCATCTTAGGTTGTTTAAAAAGCATATTATAGGCTGTTTAAACGAGGGGACCCCAAATTACTTTAGTATGGACATCGTATACAGAGCACGGCCTGCATTCACAAAACGGTATTCGGCTATATTGCTTTCTGTAAGGGTAGATATATGATGTCGGGCATATAAAACGAAGAGCCGACGGTCAATGGGGAAAAGCACTTACGATCGAAAAGCTTTGCGAATTCGGCCTTCCTGCCTGCCGTAAATTTTCGCACTGGATTGATCTTTCCTTCTTTCGTAAACACTACGAACTCCTATATCTCCTGTATTTTCAATCATTCCTTATTTATAATTTTTACCCCATATCTATAAAAAATACAGTACACTGTTTTACCATGTTACTAGCAAATTTAAGAGTCGACCAATCGTGACAGCTACACATCGGCCGAAGGGGGGGGGGGGGGCGCGAATAGTGGCCATCAATTCTTACCAACGACGTTAAAGAAAAACTTTTTCTTTAACCTCCTTGGTTCTTACCAAACAACTTTTTTTAACTACGGCCCTGAAGTACGGCAACCTTTATCAGCGAAATGGCATTGAAATCGGAGTCGAGTTCTAACAGTGGAAACGTCTACTGAACCACTCGATCTTTTTTTTTTTTTCAGGGCTGCTGCTTCCGCTGCAGTACTTCGTCGAATCGACGTATATACACATGATAGCCGAATCCCTAGAGAAAGAGATCAACATAAAGGTGAGCGGCACAATTGCGAGAGGAAGCAGATATCGCGCTCATTATCTCCTGCGTGACGTCGACTGTGAAATGGGTGCCTGATTGGGCGGCGGAGTGCCGCTTAACGTAGATTTGAGGCCACAGTTGGTACATGATTTTGTTTTCTTCTTCCGCTTACGTTCACTTCGTAATGTCCTCGCGGATGGCTCACAATGTAAAATAATTCACACCCTTAAAAGTGAAAAAGGGGTTCAAATGTGTTTATAACTCACACCCTTAGGGTGTCAGTTATATAAATCACACCCTACGGGTGCGAGCTATAGACACATTTACACCCTTTTTCGCTTTTAAGGGTGTAAATTATATTACACTGCTATCGTACCCTTCGCAGTGGGGGACGGAAAGAAATAAATACTACAAGGATCGCTACAAAAATACATTTCTTGGAGCCGGAATGTTTTCTTATAAAGATTTTTTTTACTGTAAGAACGCATATGAGAGCTGGCAAATATTGGGATAAGGGCTAGCGTTGCAAACAAGTACTTGCTACCAGGATGGATTTCGTCAGTGTCGCGACAACAGTTTTGCAGTTCATTCACGTATGTCTTGCTTGTTAGATAACTTTACTTAACATCTTAGGCACCTAAGCAAACAATAAAGAGACAGTAAATAGATGCATTGGGTAAAGCTAAAGTGGGAAATTACACTTTTGGAAGAGAAGTTGTCTCTTTTGGTGGCTCTCAATGCCTGTTCTGAATCCACATTATTTATTACGTCGATCTTGTATGCTTTTAACCATGCGCTAAGCATCAGACTCGGTCACGCTTGCGCCATGAGAAAAATAACTAAAACTAACTAACTAACTAACTAACTAACTAACTAACTAACTAACTAACTAACTAACTAACTAACTAACTAACTAACTAACTAACTAACTAACTAACTAACTAACTAACTAACTAACTAACTAACTAACTAACTAACAGTTAACTAACTAACTAACTAACTAACTAACTAGACTACACTATACTGCAACGATTGGGCGGGCCGATCCGACGAATCTAACGAATCGAGCAACTAACTATCGCGCTTCTTACCACAATAACGCAACTGTTATTTTTTTGCGATTCGAGAACTCCTAACTGACCAATCCAGCCTAATTAATATACTCCTCTGAACCCGGAAATTATATACTTTCTGTCCAACTATCGCTTTTTTCTGCTCAAAGAACACAGCTGTAAAGTGATAGCTGTTCTGGGAACACACATCGCAGTTCTTTGAGCGGCCCTTCCATACTTTTTTTTTTTTTTTGCACGCACACTTCCACTTGCCCCCTGGACATGTGCTCCCCAAAACCACTCGCAAATTGTGACCATACGTTGATAAGGTGAAAGCTTGGACGAGTTGGTGATTCAATATCGACGCGTGCACGCACAGCACAAAAGACGAGGACTGGAGGAAGCGCCCGTGTTGTGTTCTTCCTTCAGCCCTCGTCTTCTGCGCTGTGCAAACATGTCGATAGTGGGGCCACATACGGCTGCGCATGCCCTATATATACATGTACACCCGTGCCGCTGTGGGTCCCGCAGGTGGAGCTGATGCGTTTTCCGTACCCCCGACTCTTCTACGGCTCCGAGGATCGCACGCTGAGCCACGTGGTGCTGCGGTTCGGCATCGCCTTCTTCGTGCCTTTCTGCGCGCTCGTCGTCAAGCTGGTGCAAGAGAAGCGCGTCGGCGCCAAGGTGCGCGCGACAATGGCTGTCGTGGCCGCGAACGTATATGGGCACGTATATAAGCTCGTGACACTTGTGTTAACATTCGCCGACAACCGGCGACGATATTCGTCCGAAGAGTGTGCATATGCCCGCGCGGAAATTGCGTTTGTACGCAGCTGTGCTCCCGAACGTATAACGGTTAAGAATTATGTGCGTGTGTAATCGGCATCGCGGTGAAGTTGTACGTTGCACGCCCTGATATATTTGTCAAATGTACGTGCTTGCGGTATACATTTGTACTCGTAGCACACGTATATACGTGAAGTTAAGAACTCGTGTCATTCACATCGCGATATTTGTAAAATACGCGGAAAAGCATTCATTTTACTTTACGTGCTAATACTATGTATGTAACCTGTTTGTAATCACTTCTCGTGTGTATTGTTGTAATTCAAGTTTGTAGTATATTACGTATATATGTTCGCAAAAACTGTACGAGTAGCATTGCAGGAATTAAACTATGCACTTCTCTTGGAATCGTCGGTCATGTTATGTGTTAGATGATGATGCTCGCATACGTCATCAATATCGCGATGCTCGCTATAAAATATCTGTGGTATAAATATCATACCATATGGTATAAATATCAATATTTGGTATAAATATCAATTATTAATATTTTCTTGTATATGAATAGCCAGCATGAAGTGTGGAATATATACACGAACGTCAATGAAAAGGTAATGATGCATTCATCAAAATAAACCCGCCCAACCTATTGCTGACACTGTATACTATCGTAATATCCTGTGTTGTTCATGGCTCGGAGGAAGTTACGAATGTATGTATGTTAATTACATCGCGATATACATAACACACTCTTTACCACCGATTGCAAAAAAGCAAAAGCGAGTCGACCATTGCCGGTCTCAACATTTTTCTGCTGCTGGGTGTACATATCGTGTTATCGACATTATAGAGTTGGTGTATGTAAAACTGATGAATCTTATTTATTGTGTAAAACAGCGCACTCCTTCCCCTCTCTCAGGGGACATTAAGAATTTCTTTACAAATCCGTGATGGTGCTTCCGTGGTATGTTTTGTCTCAATATTCCCGATAATAAAGATCCCATTACGAAAGGTTTGCAGTAAAGACTGTGTTTTGATAAGCGATGCAGACTTGTCGAGAATAGTAGCACTCATTCCCACCGTCTGCTTTCGTAAAGCTTTGTTGATGGCGCTCTGCCACCAACATATACCTGTCTAGCTCCCCATATACTCTACGTTCCTACACCTTCCAAGTCTTGTTTTGGACTGAAAAAAAAAAAAAAAAAACGACCGCGGATACCCGTCGAATGCCACAGCAGGCAGCTGGTGTGACGAAACCAGGAGCCACAGCCAAGCAGCGAGTGGTCCAAGCTGTTCAGCAATGGCAGAATATCTGCGGAGAGGATGATGACCACTCCGGAAACCGGCCAACCGAGATAACCGACGCAAACGTGGCGAAAAGTTCCGCGGAAATATTCATGTAGATTGCCGCTCGACAACCCGCAAGACTTCGGAAGCTCTTGAGTTGTCGCACGGGCCTTGCTACCAAATTATGACGGAAGAATTGGGCAAAAAAAAAAAAATTGGGATTACGTTTATCGTACAGCGGTAAATACCCGTGCAATTGGCCTAGGCTCCGCCTAGTCGTATTCGAGCCTGGTCAGGGCATGTAGAATGGCGCATTGGTAATGGAGCGTGCGAATAAAATCATGTGATAACAAACGTTTAAAGTGAAGTGTTGTCTTGGATATGTAAGTTTGGAGATGCTTGGTGAAAATCACGGACGAAGGTGGTGCTTGCTCCTTGGTCAAGAAAAGAAGCATAGCGCTTAATTCTTTAAAGCTTTAGTGAACAGGTGTTTTCTTTGCCCAAACCAACGCAAAATGGCTGCTGCGAGGCTCACAAATTTAATAAAACAATATAAGCGCAAACCAGCCCCTGCACTGCTCCCTATGATGATGCTAAAGAATAATTAAAATATGGGCGACTCATCGGCTTATTAAGGCCAATGGGGTTGGAGAGTCGGGAGATCATAGGTCCCTGCAGCTGTGCCGAGAAATGCACCCCCGCGCTATTACACCATGCGTAGGATGCCCGATCCCGCATCATCAAAGACTTGCAACGCTCGCTCACAGGACAGTGCCGGCCTCAGCAGAGGGACGGATCCCGACTCTGCGCGAAGCTGCAGCCACTTGCTCCCGGTGCTTTCGACAAGGTCTAAGCGTGAATGGACGTGAATGTTGGCTGTGAAAATGCGCAGAAGGCTGAGGTGCAAAGCTTCGTGTCCAGCACGGCGTCGTAATAGGGACGCTGTTAACGCTCGTGTTATTTTACGAGCAGGCTATTTTGCAGCCCTCCAAAACGTCAGCTTCAATCAATCAATCAATCAATCAATCAATCAATCAATCAATCAATCAATCAATCAATCAATCAATCAATCAATCAATCAATCAATCAATCAATCAATCAATCAATCAATCAATCAATCAATCAATCAATTGCATTTTGTAATCGTCCCATTCAAAATGCTGCCTTTTCGCTATGCTTGTTTTCAGCGAATTAAAGAAGGCATAGACTCCTCTTGAGCCAAGAGCGGGCAAGATGGTAAACACAATATGGCGGGCTTCGACAGTATACCGGACCGCATTTCAGTTAGCGATATGCGTTAGGTGCGCGTCAAAAAACCCCCAGGTGGCGAAAATTATTGCGCAGTTTCCCATTGCGGCGTGCCTCATAATCAGATCGGGGTTCTGGCACGTAAAACACGCAGAAAATGATCTTCTTTAGTTTTTACGCCTATTAAAAACAGATATAATTTGTTTTCGTCTGTTCGCCTGCGACATACTCGAACTTCGCGGCTTTCTAGACTTGTTGTCATTCATGGTTATTGTTCCAAAACATTGCACGCGTAATGCTGCCCACCGGATTCCCTTCACATATGCTTATCTTCACGGTTGATATGAGAAGTTTGGACTTGTTGATAGGTAACAACAGAGTACATACGCGCAAAAGCGAGACACGGACGGAGGGAACACGGCAACGCATACAAATGAAAAGGACGGTCTGTTAGCTCCTCATTTCGCAACGTCTGCGGACGTCAGCCACAATTTAGAGAAGTTGATGTAAATATAATGCGGAGGAATAGAGAGAGGCTAGTAAAAGAGGTAAGTGAGGCTGAAATGAGCTCGCCATCTCAGAAAATAGCTTGCGTAGTTTCTTCAGACCGACTTTATAGATAACCTTTTAAAACCCATGACTTTGTGACATCGCACTTTCTGCAAAATCATGCGTATGCATTTTCTGTCCTGTTTCAAATAAGTATTTGTTGAAAGTTGGCGCTCGGGTGTCTAGCCTCACCCGTACGTGTCTCGTTTTGGGCTATGATTGTCTTCAACGTCCACTGGTCCATATGATTGAAAAATTTACCTAGCTGCTTAAGACGCGTCGAAAAAGTGAACACATAAAAGACTACTACTGCTCTATGCGAGATAGTGACGTAATCGACAAAATATTTTCCAAGGCTTTTCGAGATGTTTCACATATATAAAAAGCTGCATCTCTAAACGCGCATGGAAAGGCAAGTCGAAAGTTCAATGTTGCACGGGCCGCGTATCAACAACAATTACTTTGCGAGATAAACCGCTTCCGTCGGATTAGTCCAGACATCCGGTTCTTTTTATCTTGGCTTTTGTTGAGAGATTGCTGTCTATACTCATTGGTTTTCCACTTGGTCACTCACACTGCAAGGAAAGGAAAGACAGAACGCCGACGAAAGTCGAGTGATCAACTGGCTTACACGCGGTTTCGCCTTCCGCACGGATGCAAGTGAGGCCGGAGATCACTTAATTATTGGCTGGCATTATGTCTCTCGTCAGTATGGATTCACTTTCCGACGAGACGAAGTGTCCTTATTATCGACTTACACTCATTCACATTTTGGCTTTGCGATAAGATTAACTCAAAAGCCTCGCGTGCGTGAGATGTGTCGGATTCACCGCCCTCGTCACGTCTCCGACATGAAGCAGCATTGGCTTGCAGTCAGTCCTCGGAAGGAGAAAGAACTGGGAAAGCTTGATGTTGGTTAAACGAGATTTTTATCACATACCGCTACCGCGATACCCTTACCGTTATCACTTCTGCTCCTTACAAGCGTTGCATGTACAAGCGCGGAGTCCACAGTGCACTTAGCCCAGTCATTGCTAGCACTAACGAAGATGACAGGTGGAGGAGACTGCACTGTTAGATAACTAACAAGACAAAGACGAAGAAGGGCGTAAATTATGTTACAGTGTGTGACGGTAACGGTAGCGCAGTGGCGACGTGCTAACCGTATACAGTATTGGTGGTATATGCGACACGGCAGGAGGTGCACCCTCCCCTCGCCCTTCATAATCTGCCTATTTGTATGTCCACTGCATGACGAAGGCCTCTCCCAACGATCTCCAATTACCCTTGTTTTGCGCGAGCTGACTCTATAAGTTATATGTTTGCGAATTTACTGATTTCATTGCACCAACTCATTCTCTGCCGTCCTCGACTGCGTCTTTTTCTTGCTTCGAACGTTTTGTTACTCTAAATGGCACTCGGTTATCGCCTCGACGCGATGCGCGGCGTGTACCCTTATCCTGATTCTTCTCTTCATCTCCACCAGAATATCGGCTATATGTTTGCTCTGACGCCGCTGCCTGTCATCGTCACGCCTACGACTTTTCGTTTCCTCGCTCCTTGCGTGGTCTTCAGATTGTTCACAAGTTTCCCTTAAACCACACATCGCCAAGCTCGACGGGTTATCCCTTCTCCACATCCATCTCTATACCTCGCCACCCCAGCGTGCTCCTTCCACCATGCCCAAACACACACCTTACTTTATTCCGCGAAGCTTAACCTTCTACGTGCATCTGCGATGAACAACCGCCTCAATGTCGGCCGTAACCAACCCCAAGATGTTAATTTTTCTCTCTCTCGCTCTTTCCACCTCGCGGTAGGCTTTCTAATTGCGGTAGGCATTCTAATGAACTTAGTATGTGTTTTACCGGCGGTACAAAACTAATGTCAAGGGAGAACAGTTTCTATGAAGGCTTTGTTGAAATATTTGGTGACGGTGGAATAAAAGCCAGCTGTAGGACCACATGTAGAGCCGAGTTGGAGTACTTTAGACATCAGGAAAATTCATATTTCGCGAAAATTTAATGCCAAACGCGCCACATCCTCGATGCGTTTCGGAGGTCGCGAGTTGCGCCTTCCGTTGGAGCGTTCCTTCACCGACCGAAGTGTCACGGATTTCCGAGGACTCATCCTCTTCACGTCGCGCAAGACTGACAGATAAGCAGTCAATTAGTTGATAAGGACAACAAGGAGTGATGAGGAGTTATGAGTCTCATCAAGGTTGATAATGGTTCGACGCGGATGGATATGGTGCTAAGGAGCGATGAGGGCTTATAATGGAGCAATTCTGATAAGTTTAATAGCATCTATAACGGTTGGTAATGATCGGATCAAGTCCGATAAGGTTGATAAGGACAGATAAAAGTTGATAAGAGTCGGATCATGTCCTATAAGGTTGATTAGAGCAGTTAAGGGTTGATAAGGATCGGATCGATTGCGATAAGGTTGATTCCGACCGATAAGCGTTGATATATGAGTCTCGGATCTACATATAAGGCTCGATAAGGCTCGGATCGAGTTCGATAAGGTTGATAACAACCGATAATGGTTGATAAGGGTCGAATCTAGTCCGATAACGACCGGTAAGGGCTGATAAAGGTTTTTACTGGTCGGATAAAGTTTCACCACGTTGGTAATAACACCGGGCTGTGTGGAGATAAGCAAACGTGGCACAATGCTTACGCATATACTTAAGCCACCCCTAGAGGAGTTTGTGGGGTTTCTTTTACCCCTGCTATCCGTGTACCCAAGGGCTTGAAGGAGGCTAGCGGAGCTATACACTGACAGCTGTGTAAATATCTTCACATTCCAATAAAACTTGTTCCATCGTTTCGCTAGCTTTACCGCCGCAAGCACATGCTGCTTCTTCCTTGGTGTGCCTCGCTCTATAACTACGTGTTCTAAGGCATCCTGATCTCACTTCGAAAAAAGATGTGTGGCCGACTCGGGGTGCCAGCTGGTGGAGTAGCACTGAAGTATTTCTCCACCTGCCTCTTTGCGCTCAATAAAATGTATCTCTCCCTTTTGCCATGTTTGTTTGTTATCCTTCATAAACTGGTTTCCCACCCTTAGCAGGCTTTATTTGCCCCCCCCCCCCCCTCTTTTCTTTTCTCTTTTCTCCCGCGTCCGTTGATCCCTGTAGGAGATGCTGCGTCGCGCGGGCCTGAGCGACGTGGCCTACTGGCTGGGCCACTTCTTCGAGTCCGGCTTCGTGGTCCTCTGCGCCGTGCTGCTCATGTACGTGCCGCTGTTCGTGATCCGCAACCCCAGCGGCACGGCCTTCCTCGAGTTCGCCAACCCGGTCGTCTTCATGACCGTGCTGCTGCTATTCGGCGTGCTCACCATACTGCACGCCATGCTGCTCTCCGTGTTCCTCTGGGGACGTAAGCACGCGAGCTTAACGTTTGCGCTTGTTGCAGGCCGAGCGTGACCAATATAAAAGAAAGAGAAAAAACAAAGTTCCTGCGGGAATCCTGAAGACGTAGTTATATACCATTGCTTTAATATACTAACGGTGGAAAGGAGAAAACTCCTGCTGACCTCCCTATATATGTCTGTAGCGTTGCGGCAGACACCTCAACGGTGGCCAGAAGAGGCAGACTGGATGAACAGGAGCAGATAAGATAGGAGAGAGGAATGGATACCATGTAGTAACTGTAACAGTAAAAGTTACTCGTGTACACATCTGGGTAAATGTGCTGAGTTTAGTAGCGGCGCGATTCAATCGTAGAATATTTTCGGACAGCCACATATTCCTGAACGCAACACATAAACATATCGTGGTTTTGGCACGTAATGCCCCAGAATTCAATTTTGATTACAGTAGGTCATGTGAGCGTTCGGTTCCTTAAAGAGCGACACCAGCTCAATCAATTTCATAATCACAGCACCTCACAAAGCGAATCACTCTATACCTGTGGTTGCAACGTTCATGAATGCCCACCAAATCGCTCAAATTAACGCTACATTCTCTGCAGCTCCGAAAAAACGCTGAACATGCTGTGCCTTGTAAAAGCGGGAGCCGCAAAATATGGGGTGCGGCTGGAAGCACAGTGAAGCGTGTCTTCATTTTTAATTGTATTGACGACCGCAGCGTAACAGAAGCAGCCGTGACAGCAACAGCAACAGCGACAGCAGCAACAACAGCAACGGCAAAAGTAACACTTATTGCATAACGTACGGCCACAGTGCGGCGACGGATGATAAAACTTGACTATGAAACGTTGACGACGCACGGAACTTAATAAACAGTCTCTCGGGACCGCTTAGAATAATTCGTAACAATAATCACGCCAATAAAAATTGCTCGATCGAGAGTAAGGCTTGCGGTGCGACCGCATATAGTAGAAGAGAAATATGATGACGCCCGTCTCGTGGACAACGCCTGCCTCCGCGCTGTGCATGCCCTCGCAGCCGGGGTGGCGTTTGCGGCGGCCGTCATCTACTGGTTCGCGTTGGGCCTGTGCCCGTACGCGCTCCTGCAGAACCCGTTCGGGCTCGGATACTACCTGACGTCGAGGCCCACCAAGCTGGTCTCGGCGCTCACTCCCTTCATGTACCTGCACTGGTGCTTGCGGGTCATCGAGCGCTTCGAGAAATACGGTGAGAGCTGTGTCCGCGCCCAGTCTGTGCGTACGCGGTTAGCGAATCGCCGCCCTATCGAAGAATCGATAGGACCGCGGACTCGTGGACGTTCGTTGTCCTTGACCTACGCGAACCGGGCGGCAAGTTTTACTGGTCATGGACAGAGTGTCGTCGTCGTCATCGTCGTCATCATCATCATTATCATCATCATCATCATCATCATCATCATCGTCGTCGTCGTCTTCATCATCATCATCATCATCAGCCTGGTTACGCCCAATGCAGGGCAAAGGCCTCTCCCATACTTCTCCAACTACCCCGGTCATGTACTAATTGGGACCATGTTGACTTTCCAAACTTTCTAATCTCATCTGCCCACCTAACTTTCTGTCGCCTCCTGCTACGCTTCCCTTCCTTCGGAATCCAGTCCGTAACCCTTAATGACCATCGGTTATCTTCCCTCCTCCGCGGACAGAGTGTCATGGACAGAGTGTGGCACGGTCTATAAGGGACACGCGAGGGTGGAACACGTGCATATTGTCACCTGTGGCGCAAGTGTGGAAGCCGCCTGGCTCTGCAGCAGGTCACGTGTGGTTAGTGGCTCTGTTACCTTTATACAGTGCACCAGTGACGTCACCTCAGCCGGCGCTTTTTTGCAGCTGGAGCGCCAGCGAAGTGAGCCACTCGTTGGAGTGCTCCCTTTAAATGTAGACCGCACTGCAGATGCAGAATTCGTCATAATAAACAAGACTGTTGCGCGGATCACCACACGCAGGCAACTCCGCGAAGCTTATGACTCATTCCTCCGGTCGTTCAAGAGCACTCTGGCACTGTAAAGAAAACTGGGTAAAACAACCCAAAGCTGTATCGTATAAAATTAGGCGATTAAGCGTGTCTAGTAATATTGATACGGCTTCACTATGGCAAGTGGAGCATTCTTATGCATGCAATAAAACCCAGTTGCTGCCTTACGCGACTTTCTTCAGCGCAATCCGAGCGCTCTGAAATAACCAATCGAATACGCTCTCTGTCAGCTTTCGAACGCATCGGCACAGCTCAAAAAAAATTCTGGGGGAAGACGGGCGGTACCTCCTCATCGCACCAGGAGTTTTACAGGTGCAAAACTAGTCCGTCATTGTTAACAGTACTACTCCTGCGCGGCTTCGCACCTCTGCTACACTGGCGGCAACGTGTTCGCCAACTGTGACCAAATGACGTCATCATCCTGCAGAGGTTCGGCTGACGTGGAAGACCATCTTCGACAGCGCCACCACGTTGGACAACGTGAGCGTGGGCGAGCTAAGCCTGCTCAGCCTGTCCTCGGCGCTTGTCATGGTGGGCCTCATCTGGTACCTGGACAACGTGGTACCCTGGGGATACGGCGTCCCCAAGCCTCCGTACTTCATCTTCTCGGTGCGTATGTGTATACACACACGGTGTGCCGGTCCCTTGGCTGCTGCTGTTCGCTTATTATGTGCCGTGAATGGGCGCATATTGCGCCTTGAACGGGCACCGGGAGCGTGATGCATAATGAACGTGGACGCGAGGCGCATGCGCATACTACAAGCCCAGCGGAGATTTCTTAACGGCCGTTTCGTATAGCGCGTGCTGAGTTGTTTTAATGAGACGTGGTTTTTTTAATATGGTCCCACAACGGTGCATGTTGATCGAGAGCGAGACGTCACGAAGAAGCGCTTAATTGTCCGACTTATTGGTGTTTGGTCAGCGCTCACAAAGTCTCGCTGCGATGATCACCAACCGGCCCAATATCACGTCGTTTTGAAATAAACCTCTGTGATCGTTTGGGCCACAAATATCCGTAACACCAGTTCGCACTAACGAAACGCACCAGGCTCGGGAAAAAAAACAAAAAAAAAAAACAATCCCACAATGGTACATGTTGAGTGACAACGAGACGTCATCAAAAAGCGCTTAATTGTCCGGCTTCTTATTGGTGTTTCGTCCGCGCTCAGAATGTCTCGCTGCGATGACCACCAAACGGCACGATATCACGTCGTTTTGAGATAAACCTCTACGATCGTTGGGGACAGAAAGATCCGTAACACCAATCCGCACAAAGGAAACGCACCTGCCTTGAAAAAAAAAAAAAAGAAGAGCAATCTTCACCGACACTGATGTTCCTAAAAACGTCATTAACTGTAGTATACCCATGCTGGTTGCCTAATTTGACTCGGCTAGCTATCACGCACTTAATTCTTTGTTTCAAATTCCATCAAGATGGATACAACAATATAGAAATAAAGGAAGCTGTTTGCAGATGGGATGGCTTGACAAGGACTTCCACACATCAACAGTTGCACAAATAATCACAATGTATTTTTCTCTCATATATTTATTTTCCCTTTTCTAACCTTTCTGTCGTTCGATGAAACGCTAACTTACTGGAGTTTTTTTCGGGTAGCTTTCCATAGCATCGTATCTTTAGAAATACCGTAGGTTCCTTGGTGTTATCTAATACAACTACTGCATGACCACTGCAGTGAGGTAAAGTTGTCTTCGTCTCCGAACACTGATAAATTTTACATGAAATATTAGTTCATCTGCCGAGTTAAAAAGTTATTTTTCGTACAGCCAGCGAACTTGAGCTACAAGCTTAGAACATAAACATAATACATAAAAAATAGTTCGTACTGGCTTAACTAAATGTTTGCCGCTCAAACACGATTTTGTCTGCTAAAGTCGTGTATTCTTTTCTTGTTGCTAATTTTTTTTTCGATTAACTGTTCTGCCTAAATGCGTACTCATATACATGTATACTGTATCGCCCAACTGCCACGCTCTCAAATGAGAGTAGCAGTATTGTAAATAAATAAATAATTAAATAAATTGTCTTGAGTGCCCACTCTATCGCCAACCCAGATTGTGAGGCTTAACGAGGCTTAACTATTTGTTTATTGTGCCTGCTGTTGTTGTTGCGTTATGCAAATATGTCTACCATATGTGCTACTGTGTGCACTTTATAACGCACTTCCCGTAAAAGCATGTACAAGGCTGACAGTATCTCTCAGTTAAATAATTGCCAGTGTGTCATTATACTACGCATGTTATTAGTCTGAACAGTTGGGCATTTTGTTTTCTTTCCACCTTATATATTGTGCGCACAACATTCATCTTAAATTCAATGTATTCTATATTAAGGTACTTGTTTCATCTGGCGCTCTTTAAGTTTTTTTTTTTTTGCGCCATACTCGCACGTCGCATAAGCGAGGAAGCGTTCCAGCTGCCACGTGGGGGTGCACGCTGGCGGTGCACCCCCCGACGCAGTCCACGCGTACACCCATGGCCTCCGAGATCCACCGCGGTGCGCGCGTTAAACGCGCGTGGGGGTATAAATCTCGGAGGCCATGGTACACCCAGCGCCACACACACAGCGGCTCCAGCTGGCGTCAGAGACGTTCACCGAGTGTAACAGCCCGTATCCAGTGGCACGCACCTGCGAGAACGGCCTGCATTTCTTTTTAGACTGCACTATCTCCGGGGTGGGTCCATATTTTTGGCAGGATAGGTGGACAGGTAGGTAGTCAGAAAGAAATCTGCTCCGAGTGTGCGAGAAATGCCATTCGCATAACAAAAAAAAAAAAAAAAAAAAACTGAGCTTTTTAGTTAATATACGGAACAAATTAGCAATAACTCTTTCTGCTTCTGACGTGACTCCGCTCTTGAAACACATCGCAAATACGCTGTAATGTGGCTGCCGTCCAGGACTTCCCGCATCGGCTTTGCCACGACGCTCGGGGCTATGCAGGGACAGCAAATTCGCGCCGCATTGACGCTCCTTTCGCGGCGTCTTGAAAGAATTCTCGCTTTTTTTTTTCTCCGCGCATCTAATTTACGGAAGTTCGAGTGAGTACTGACACCGCTCTTCTTTTTTTTTCTGCGCAGGCCGACTACTGGTCTCCTTACAGAAAGTGGAACATCCGAAACACGGCGAACGCTCAGGACAAAATGTACTTCGAACAGGACCCCAAGAACGCCGATCCCATCGTCCACTTGATCAACTTGAGCGCCGTGAGTTGAGTCAACTGCGATAAAAAAAAAAAAGATTTAAGCAGTCTATAAACTATTTATAGAGGGCATTGGCCTCCATGTATATACTTGTACTTTTGTCTATAAAAAATAAAGAGCGCTCACAGGCAAAAAAAAAATGATTGACTGGTTTATGTATGTTATTTTGGTATATTTGTGGTCCGGACATTTCTAAGCAGTCGTTTATACATGCATGTACGATGTAGACGACAGCGGGAACAAAGTTAAGGCCATAAGTCAATAGGCCGTGTAGAGACAATGTGTGACTTCGAAAAATAAATATTGCAGTAATGACCCGTTATCACTTGTACAGTACAGTTTTCTATTTGAATCTATTTACTGAATCGAATCTATTTCGAATAGATTCAATGCACTAAATTTGAACTTTCGGCCAAGCACACGTATTACTCCTGCCACGTTAGCGCGATTGTGGATACGCAGCTAGACACTTTGCGACACTGTGTTCAACCCCGCATTGAACGTTGCGTAAGCAAAGAGCTTCAACTCATCTGGCTATAGCGCTGGCTAGTTTCGTGTGAAATATTGCACTGACGTTACGTTTGGTTGTGCATGCAGTCTAATACTTCACCTGTTTCATCCACACAAAAATCACACGTACACGTCTTGTGTGGCAGCGCCGGGCAAAAGAAAAAAAAAATCGCAGAAATTAACCGGTTGCGTCACTGTAACGACGAATTGCCTCAACAGAGAACGGTTTCGCCGTACTGTTCTAGCAAAATGGTTGTGTTTTACTTTATAATTTTGTCTGGCATCGCCAAAGGTGAGGGTAATCTCCGATTTACTCTGGATGAAATACGTATTCGTAGTTGCGACTATACGCCCATCTACCACTTAGGTGCAAATTTTCGCTTGGCTGCTAGGTTGGGATATGCCTGATCGGATTACTGCAAATAACCTTGCTGTAAATGTTAAAAAGGAAAATTCCACGGTAGCAGAATAAGCCAGAACTTTGGGACGTAAGACGCATTCTTTGTTGCCCTTCGTGCGGTAATGATGATACTTGCGAACTCATTTCCAAGTCAAAGCAAAGCTTTGTTCGGTTTTGTGTGAGCACTTCGTCAAAGCAGCACTGTCATATTGCGGTCCCCCATGCTAGGTTCAATTCATTTTTGAGAGGAAGATCTCTGAATTAAAATATTCTTTTTGCCGTTTGACGAAGCCTAGAAAACCGTTTTATACAGCAACACGAAATTCTCGGGAAAATGCGAGAACACACAATGGTAAAATTAGTACACCGAAAAAGCAAGAGAAAAGAGAATGGTACCAATGAACAATCAAACCATAATACAGTGTCTCGTGCAATAGATTCATAAGTATACGATACATGATACGAAAAAAAAGAACACATAAGTACATTGTAAATAATTGGTAACTATAACAGATAAAGGAGACGAATGAACTCATTAAGAATATTACGACATTTTACACGAAAGAAGAGTTTGCGACAGACCCCGTTAAGTTCTGCAGTTAACAAAATACTTCGCAGACGTTCGCCCTTCGTGAAATGTACAGTGCGGCGATTACACACGTTCGAAATGAAGGGAATGTTATGTTCTAATGACCGACATTTGTTATCCGTTCGCAAGCGGGGAAATAACACTGTGCTTTTACTTACGCGTGAACAACTCGCTGTCGTGTAGCGTTGTGATTTCATAACAGCTCGCACAGGGCAGGCGATTTTTCTTTTGTCGTCACCTCACTTTAAAGGGAATACGTTTTGGGATCATCAACCTCATCGCCATCATAATCACCCTCGCGGTAATTTTCCAGTCGGCTTGCCAGTTTGCCGGTCATGCCAGTTTGTGACGCCGCAGTGCTTCTTTGCACAGACCAGCAAACAGAACGGCGGCGACATCAAGAATATCACCCTGACCATCTACAACAAGCAGATCACTGTGATACTCGGCCCACAAGACTGTGGACACATGACTCTCCTGGATATTATCACTGGTGAGCGGACGTTGCCTCTTCCTGTTTATGGTGCACACCAAGATTGTCGTTCTTTCGGGGAAGAAAAATACCGTGCATGTTCATGAGACTGTGGCATTCAACCTCTCAAGGCATATCAATGAAATTGCATTTTGAACTCTACAGGTGAAAACTATGTTGTTTGTAACCGTTCACAGATAACGTCTAAGCAAAAAAAAAAAAAAAAAAAAACCCGTAATGTTTCAGCGTGTGACTTCGACAACTGCCACACGGCAGAAATTCTCCCCCTGCAGTTGACGTGTTCGCGCTGGTATGCAGAGGCGCATCTCTGTAGCTGTTCTATTACTTCGTGTGTGTTGTGTCTGCAGAAACTCGTTCGTTGATAAAGCAGGCGCGCATGGCACCACTTACAAGAGGTGTTGTCTTTGAACGAGACACTTCGGAGTGACGTACGCCTCACTCCGGAGTGACGCTTGCCGGCATGTGTGAAGATTGGTCGCCGAGATTCACTCCAGCGTCGGCTGTCGTGGTCGGTCGCGCGACCCGCGTAAATCGCTGGTGTGAATACGCTTTTAGACTCGCTGCGTGACAGTCGCCTCTCCTGGCAGCCACCTGGAAGCTAGCCTAAGATGATCAGACCGCCGGAGTCCCCGCTATGCCGTGGCTTATACGTGTGGGACGGGATTTTTTGTCCCGCTTTGGCGTCTCCGGACCCCGAGTTGTACCGAAATACCTGTCCCGTGGCGGGTCCTGGGACCATACCTGTAGTGCCGAATAGGCTTTTCACTCATGGTAAAACGGCAGCGCGCCGCGGAACAGTGGACTGCTGATCTGATTCACTTTCTCGGTTGTAGTGAAACCTCCATAAAAAAAAAGAAAGAAAGAAGCGACAGAAAGGAGGCAAAGCCAAACACTGTCGGAAGCGAGGCATCTGCATCCTGCTATCTCATAACGGTTCTGAAAGCAAACTATTCGCTTGCGCTCACGCGATTGGACACAGCCCACGGCTATAGCGCACTGTGGCTGCCGTAGCCAAGCCATGGCACACACTGACCTCGCCAACTTCATGCAGTCGTGCTTGTCAAGCATGTGGTGATGGAAGCACGTGAAGTAATGCCGAAGCGCAAGTGAAAATTTACTGGATAACTAAGAAAACAGTTTGCCTTTACATAAACAAAGCCTGCAATAAATGTTTATTGTCGTTTCTGATGACAAATCGACCGGCATCCTCACATGTTTACGATCACAAGAATAGGCTTTCATAATAGATAAGCGGTTGACGTACTGCGCCAAACACTTGAAGAAATATACCATCATGTAGATAAGGATTTCTAGATAAGGATTTATTTGTATTGAGTGACATTATTGATGACAAATCAACAGACATGCTCACATTTTTATGATATCATTAGTAGGCCATCGTTATTAATAGGCGACTGTTGTTGTAGACGTACAGCACTGTGCACCTGACGTACTGACGTACTATGTGAGACGTTTGTCTGCAAACTAAGTCGGTAGTTATTAAATACCACTGTACGCATATTTCGGTGTGCAGACGACAGTGTCCTGTTCTGCAACACTGGAGATGAATGACGACAAATGATTGAGGACCTTAATCGAGAAAGTACAAGAGTGGGGTTGAAGATTAGTTTGCAGAATACAAACGTAATGTTCAATAGTCTGGCAAGGAAACAAGAATTCATGATTGCCAGTCAGCCTTTAGAGTCTGTACAGGAGTACGTTTATCTCGGTCAATTACTCAGAGGCGACCCTGACCATGAAAATAAAATTTACAGAAGAATAAAAAAAAAATGCTTAGAGTGCATACGACAGGCATTACCACCGACTGAGAGCTTAACACTGTCGTTGAAATGAAAAGTGTGCAATCGTTGCATTATACAGGTGCTAACATATGGGGCAGAAACTTGGAGGTTAACAAGGAAGCCCGAGAACAAGTTAAGGACCGCGCAAGGAGCGATGGAACGAAAAATGTTAGGCGTAACGTTAAGCGACAGGAAGAGAGCGGTGAGGATCGGAGAGCAAACGGGGATAGCGGATATTCTAGTTGACATTAAGAGAGAAAAAAATGGATCTGGGCAGGCCATGTAACGCATAGGGTAGATAACCGGTGGACAATGAGAGTTGCAGAAATGGGTGCCAAGGGAAGAGAAGCGCAGTCGAAGACGGCGGAAAATTAGGTGGGGTGATGGGTGATGAAATTTAGGAAATTTTTAGGCGCAAGTTGGAATCGGCTTGCGCCTAATTAAAGATCGGGGATAATTGAGCTCGGGGTAATTGGAGCGCTGAGAGCAGCCTTCGTCCTGCAGAGGACATAAAAATAGACTACTGCTGCTGCTGCTACTGTTAATGACGCTGATGATGATTATGATGATGATGCATATTTCTGTCACTCGTCGCACTCACTGACAGCGTCCTTCGATGGGGCGGCGGGCATTTGCTTTGCAGGCAGGCAACTCCCGACAGGCGGCGAAGCTTACGTGTGCAACTTCGACGCTTCCAGCTATTCGGGCCGAACGTGGGAGTATTTTAGCGTCTGCCCCAACGAGAGCGAGCTGTACGACGACTTGACCGTCGAAGAGCACCTGCTCTTCTTTTTGTTCGTGAGTGCTGCCAAGAACTCGGCTGCATAATTGAAGGGTTTCCCAAGCGGATGGGTGGATGGATGTTATGAGCGTCCCCTTTGGAACGGGGCGGTGGGTTGCGCCACCAAGCGGAACGTGCGTTTGCAGCTCCATCTCGTGGCCATATTTTTTTTAACTTCGGCACATTTTAGCGGGATCAGCGCCAAAAAGATGTTGCAGAAACCGTACCTAATGACTATCTATAGGGAATGCGATATCGTTTCAGCGTTACGATGCGCCGACCCAAAGGATGTTGCACATCCGCAGCCAGCATCGTGACAGGTGCTGGCTAACACTACCAGGGCTAATCTTGCATGCCAAACAAATACCAAAGAAAGTGGGCGGCAAGATGGCGCCGCGGTAGCATAATCGGTGTAGCACGGCACGCGTAATGAGGAAGATGGCAGTTTTACTACCACGTGCGGCAAGTTACCGTTTCGTACAGTTTCGTTTCCCTGTACCTTAATAATGCTGCACTTCAATTAAAAATGGCAATCCCTTTCTACGTTTTCTCTGGCCTTACTTTGCTTCTTCCCGTGGAATTGCGACTAAATTATATGTTCTTATATTTTCATTGTGACTATTATTGTGCTCTGTATACGATTCACTGTGCATGACAGAAAACAGGAAGTGGTGCATGCGAAAGGCCCATAAACATCTTGCCAATTGAAAAATTTCGCACACCTCACGCGAATACACGATCAGTTATACATCCGCTCTTTGGTGTGGGTGCTATATATCTGAGGCTTAATGTTCATCACGGAAGAATAGATTTCATATCTTGTGGTACTATCGTTATTGTGACCCGTTAAAGCCATTTTGTGTACTCGGTGAATAAAGCTAGAATTGTAGTCTTGTTTTTTTACGGGCAACCCAATATGCCGGTGTCAAAGCCGTGGTTATAATATAAACAACATATATAAGTTTTTTTTCTCCTTACCTTACGTTGGTGCAGCTTCGAAGCCACATAGCTTGTGAGACGAATCTGAAATGTTAGGTATTACAGTTCGAATATCAAAAATATCTGAAATATATCAACTAATCTAAAATATCTTTGTGTAGAACTCAATCTGGTTGACTATAGAGGCGAATTATTTTGACAAATAGAGCCTGCTGCGTAGGTTATGTGGTAAAGCTTCGAGGTCGGATAGCTAGATTCGAGAATTCGGTTGGGGTACTTCAAGATATACTATCGAATTAAAAAAAAAAGCAAAACAAAGAAGGAAAAAAAAAACTATTTCACAGGCGAGACAGTCGCTGTCAAGGAAACCCTTACGCATCTTGCAAATGTAAATGCTATCATAACACACAAACACCCAAGAACTCGGGCGTGAGGATGGCGCTGCGGTAGCTTAATGCTAAAGCATCGCACACGTGATGAGCCTGTTGCGTTCGACTCCCACCTGCGGCAAGTTGTCTTTTCGTCCGCTTTCCTTATTATTTTTTACAGTTCGGGTAAACGTAACAATTGGCTTACGCTACGCTTTCCATGACTCCGTTGTCTGCTTTCTTTATTTCGTAATTAAGAAAGAAAATCGTCTGACCCGCACCTTCCTTGTTGGTCTCACTCGCAGTATCATCGAATATTATGACGGCTGCGTAATTATCAACTGTGAATCTCGATGCCTGACTGAGACTAGACGCCCTACAGCGCACAATACAACATTCGTCGGAAAATACGTTCCGTCATATAGAGTAAGTTTTCCAAATAATGAAACGCCGATCTTCTTAAAAAAAAAAATCTTGAATCGGAGAACACGCTGCTCAGCTAGGATTGTTTGTACATCTTGGTAAAGTTAAAACCTAACAGCACGACACATCACACCAAAACAAAAGCGCCATATTCCTGTGTTTCTGTTTTTTCCCCCTGCTTCTGTTTTTTCCCCACACTGTGTCATTTTTACCCTTAATCAGTTTGACTTGCCAATGCTCTCCCACAGAGAAGCATAGCGGAGACACGCTTTGAAGCTATCAAATAAACTCAAAAGGTAAAGCAAGGACCATGCGAAGAACCATCAGAAGAGAGAATGACAGACGCCACACTAAAAGAAAGCAGAATCGGTCTGAGATAAAGCGTGAGTTGGAGTAAAGTAGAAGCAAAGAACAAGGAGCGATATTGGTCAGGACACGCAGTGTGCGGCATACAGGTAACCGGCGACTGACCAAAATAACAGAGCGGATATATAACAGGAGATAGAAAACGCGGTGGGGAGAGACTTCGAAGTGGAGTGATATGTGATAAGACGATTCGCGATTATGGATTGCGATCGCAGGCGCGGTGCAGGACATTGTGAAGGACTACATACCACAGGGTCACGGTGGCAAAGTTCGTTATTAACGGCGGATTCGAAATAGCGTTTGATGAACATTACACGTAGAGGAGCATATACTACAGTGACGAAGACTTCTATAGCCTATGGGGCAAGGGACGCGAAACAAAATGAAGCAAAGTACAAGACGGTACGGGACAGAGCACCAGCGCCGTAGTGTCCTTCTTTCATCAGCACCATATATATAACGGCGGAGAACCAGCGGAGGTGTCGATCAACACAGTGTTAATCTCCGCTTCATTTCGCTTCGCGTCCTTTTACACCACACCCAGTATGAACCAACTATAGCCCAGGAACAAGTAGCGAATGTACTTAATTGAATTAAGAGGTTTTATACGAGCGAAAATCACAATATGATAATAAGCCACGCCCTGGAGCTCTGGAGGGGTGGGGGCCCGACTCATGTTAAATTTTGACCGTCGGGAGTTCTTTAAAACGTACACCTCAATCTTTGCGCGCGAGCATTTTTTTTTTTTTTTTGCATTTCGCCGCCATCGAAATGCGGCTGGCGCGGCCATGGAGGATCGAACCCGCGACCTCGATCTCACCAGCGCAACACCACGTTCATTATAAGCTGCATCGCGACGGGTGGTGACTTCTAGCCACAGCGCAGCAAATGAAAAAAAAAGCAAAAATACAATGAATGAAGTTGTCAGGCTAGCTGCCATAAAACGTGCTAGAAAAAACGTCCCCCTTATAAAGTGGGTAAAAATACAATAATACCTTGCCTCGTCGCGGCGCTCTGCGCATGCGCAGCTCCGCGAACTGCCGGGGAACACCGGCGAGGCGTACGTCGCCACGCTCATGCGGCAGCTGAACATCGAGCAATACAAGGACACCCTGGTGTCCCAGCTGTCGCCACGACTGCAGCGCGTCCTGTGCGTCGCCATCGCGGCCTGTGCCGTCGAACAGGTATTACATGCGCGCGCGGCCGCATAGTATTTTTTTCACAGCGAGACTGATTACGCTTAGCATTACGCTTAGACTACGTTGGATTACGCTTAGCCAAAGCTACGTCTGCACTATATGGAAATAAGCGCTGTAAATTGGATAGCGTCGAACAGGTATTACATACGCGCGAGGCCGCAGATTATTTTTTTCACAGCTAGACTGATTACGCTTAGCATTACGCTTAGCCAACGCAACGTCGGCACTACATGGGAATAAGCGCTGTAAATTGGATGACGTCGAACAGGTACTACATACGCGCGAGGCCGCAGAGTATCTTTTTTCCACAGCGAGACTGATTACGCTTAGCATTACGCTTAGATCACATTAGATTACGCTTAGCCAAAGCAACGTATATGCACTATATGGAAATAAGCGCTGTAAATTGGATGACGTCGAACAGGTCTTACATACGCGCAAGGCCGCAGAGTATTTTCACAGCGAGACTGATTACGCTTAGCATTACGCTTAGATTACATTACATTATGCTTAGCCAAAGGAACGTCTGCGCTATATATATGGGAGTAAGTGCTGTAAATTGGATGACGTCGAACAGGTATTACATGCATACGCGCGAGGCCGCATAGTATTTTTTTCACAGCGAGACTGATTACGCTTAGCATTACGCTTAGATTACGCTTAGCCAAAGCAACGTATGCACTATAAGGAAATAAGCGCTGTATATCGGATGATTTGGTGGCTGATTCGGCTGTAGCCAGAGTTGTTTAATGCGAACCTGAGTACACTAGCAACACTGACGCCGCCGAGCTGCGGCCCACGTGGTTTATCAGTTTTCCACGCGTCCTGAACTGCGCAGCCTAAGCTCGCTCTCGCCGAAAGCGCGGTACGAATGAGCTAACGGATAATACGATCACTGCCTAGCGCAAGGCGGAGTACGTTCCGTAATTTCGTTGTATTAAACGACGGCGTCCACTTTCGTACACCGCTTTTCTCAGCTGGATCTCGCAAAGCGCATTCGAGAGAGATGCAACGCAGAAGGTGTAATTTGAATTGAGGCTAATCCGCGTTTTTAGGTCTGTTCAAGGAATTCACTTTCTTGTCTCGTTTATAATCTGCTGCACCGCCTCACGTGGGCTTGTTTTAAATATCCAGTTGCTGGTCACCAATTGGCTCTGACCCAACCAGGGTCGGGTCAGCCGTCTCGTGGGGCCGGCATACTGTTTAACGATTCCTTTCACTCGATGCTATTCGTTATAACCCGCATGACCGGCCTATGCTCGCATTAACTAACGTAGGAGCCTCTATGGGACTATTGGCCTAGCGTGAAAAGAAAAGTAATTCGACTGGAATCGCCGAGTTTACCCGACCCTGTTATTTTCGCTTGCGCATTCGTCGGGGCTGTAGTGCTCGACAATAACCATAGGAGCACTTCCCGGCACCCAGCTTCCGACATTAGTGTGTGCGATGGTCTGAGCAGCGCAAACCATCAAAACAATAGAGCTTCGTACAAAAATCGCTAGAGGGGGAACTGCAGCGCTGCCAAAGTTCGGTTACCATGGCAACGAAGGGTATATAGTAAGCATAGGTTCGTCCAATAGTCGTGCTCGGGGCTTCAGAAGTTCTTCTTGTGGCGTTATCCTTTATGCGCTTTATCTTGCGAAATCCGAAAAAAAGCGTACTTTCGTAAACACGGCAAAGCCAGAAATGTAACCGCGCAGATGCACAATTATTGTTATTCGCCGCATTTAGTAGAGCAGACCTGTGTCTAAAAATGCTCTTTTTGCAAAGTCGCCAGGGCGTTCGAAGCCAGAAGGACGAGTATGGGACGAACACGCGTATACTACGCATTATTCCCACGCTGGCCGAATTGTCGTACTTGCAACTACCGATATGGTGTCCCTCCATAATCCCCCCTCGGGAGAGCAGAGTGGCGCGACCGTTTTCTCCGTAGCGATAACAGCTCTGTTCGCCGAGTGCTATATCACGCGCTCCGAAATAATGTCAGATGTTCTGATCAACTTTATTATTACGGTTTAGTGCCATTGACATCGCAATCGGGCGCTGGAGAATATCGCCCCCGTCTACTCTCGTATTTCCGCAGTTGAGTGATATGAACCACGCCACACTGACACAACTTGCGATCCGGTATGACTCGGGTGTAGCGCGCCCAACTGTACGAACCGCGCCGAAAGCAACAGAGACTTCTACGCGCAGTTACATGCGGGACGGCCACTTAGTTATGCGCCTCCGACTGCGAAACTTCTCACCGTGGACCGCGACTACTCCGGCTCCGAAAGGAAGTGGGGTATATGCGAGGCTCTGAGCAGGTAGTTTGTAGAGACCAGGAAAACTGTGCTGCGCGGTTTATTCATTTAGTGGCCCGTCCTGTACACGCGGTAGCATATAAAGGGGACACTAAGGTGTAGCGCAGGAGCTAGCTCCAGAGTCTCCCTAGCAAACTTTTCAACGTAGTAGAAAACTTCACACGGTGCGACGGTGTCAGCAGCGGAAACGGCGAAAGAAAGCTCCGCCACAGAACACCTACTCCCCGCGGCCTCAGACATCACTCCGTAACGCGCACGCGCCGTGTCGCGGCTGCGGCGCACGCGCAGACGCCCCTGGTGATCTTCCCCGAGCCGACCAGGCTGATGGACCCCAAGGCGCGGCACGAGGTGTGGGACGTGCTGGCACGCCTGAGCCGGCGCAGCAGCGTCCTGGTCACCACCTCGAGCATCGAGGAGGCCGACGTGCTCGCCGACAGGCTGGTCATCATGCGCGAGGGACGCGTCGTGTGCGCCGGCTCCCCCACGTGGCTCAAGACCAAGTTCGACTCCGGCTTCTTCCTGCGATTCACCAAGCTGTCCAACTTCAGGTGTGTGTGCACATGCGGACGCGTCCCTGGAAACAGATTGGCGTGCGCTTGTGAGAAGTTGAGTCGACAGTATGCATACGCGATGATTCGCGACGATAAGGGTGCTTTTATGGAATTAAGTAAGAAAGAAAGGACAAGAAGGATAGTTTGCTGGCCGAGTTGGTATTCCAGTATTTTCGGGCGAGAAGTGCGAATGTAAGACTAGTTGTGAGGGCACTGTGTCTGTATACTCCTCGCCTTCGCAATAAGTGTTTTTTTTTTCGCGCTGTTCGTCTCCAAGACAGGAAAGAAGCTAGTTCTACGACAATGGTTCACTGTCGTAAGATTATAAATAAATAAATAATTAAATAAATAAGATGCCAGCAATCGCATTTGAAGTACAGCCGCCTGGAGGATGAAAACAAACAAACAAAACAAAGCAAACAAAAAATCTGCCCCCCGTGTTTGTCAATCGAAAAGTGGGATGCTATTTCGGGTGCCATCATATTCCGCCATTTTATCAAGTTCACCATCTCATCAGCTCTGACTGCCTCACTGGGCCGCTACGGACTCTCCGATTGGCTCAATATGCCAACATGGCAGAACTCGACAATATGGCGGGATGGTGCTTATATAATAGTACCCCAAGGCTGAAGTACAGCCCGCGCCCTTTGCGCGTTTGGCTTGACACTCGCGCAACTCTGTATTTTAGCTCTCGCGTTTACCTTCCTTCCTGCGCACAGCTCCACTGCTTCAGTGAAACTCAAGTGTTCTAAATCCACGTATTTTCCTGCTCTCTCCCCATTTATTCTGTGAACGCCTTTAATGCAGCGAACCGCGATGCACTATTTCAACAACCAATTACAGTCCGTCTTTCAACATGATTTTTTTTTTTTTTAGTCTGCTCTTCGTAGACTGGTGAAAAAACCTGGAAAGTTGTTAGTCGATCGCAGGGGTACAACTCGCTTTGGGACAGTATACGTGAAATATTCTGTTTATATTTCATGCGTGTATGCGAGTCGATTTGCGACCCTCTTCCGATAACAGTCAGTCGATCGTTTCGCAAATACTCTTGTACAATTTCAGAAATCACGCTCCCGAGGACTTTCTTACGGACAGCCACATTTTCCTGCGTAATAAATGTAGTTGGTTTCTAGCTCCTTATCGTATCTCCCTGCACCTTACTTATAACTAAGAGGGGAAAAAAGCACTATTGCACACGGGCATGCTTCGCAAGAGGCCAGATGCCTTTTCTTGTCTTACGAGCTCTCGTTGTCATACATACATTATCGTGCGTATTTTCGAGCATATTTGTGTGCATCCTATGTACCTGTTGGACATTTCTTTCTTGTCTGTTGTGGTGCCGTTTTACCGTTTCAAGCCGTCCGTACTTGTAACCAAATTATTGGAATATCAAACCAACTTGACAGCGTTCTGTGAAAGTAACGTTGAGCAAACGTCCCCTCAACGACACAGCTATACCGTTCACAATGCAGAAGCAACGACGTCAGCGTTGCAACGTCCGCTTCCTAGCGCATTGCCGCCGTTCACATGTATGCGACGTGCGGAAAAATGCGGTGCGATGGGCGATTCTCGCAGTCATGTAAACGCGACTACATAAATAATCAAGCTTTTCTTTACTCAAAATCGAAAGGCACTGAATAAATTATACTGTATGCCAGTTTTCGCTTGAAGGTCTCACGAAAGGAAGTATATATCATATTCGTGTATGAATCGTATAATCATATTCAGATATTCATGTTTGAATACCGCATGAATACTATTACTGGTATGATATATATTGACTACTTGCACACGATATGGAGTCAGCATTCATTAAACACCTACATTTACTATTATCCAGTACTAAAGCGCTATAACTTCGAGGAGTAATCGGGCCTAAACCAACTCTGAAAAAAAAAAAGGAAAACCTTGTTCGGGGTGCGATAAATTGGGAATTGTCTGGTAAACTCCTAAATATACACGGAAATCGGCTCTCACTCGTCCCCCTGCGCGCGGCCGCAGGGAACGCGACGTGACGCGAGTCGTCAAGTACCACATGGGCGCGGTCGAACCCAAGCGCGTCACCAAGCTCGAGATGGTGTTCAACCTGAGCGAATCTCTCCAGGTGAGACGTGCGATAAAGGTCGCGTAGAAGACTCGCTTTCTTCGCATTATACAAGCATTTCAGGATCAGTTTATGCTTTTTTGTGGATGTGCGAATGTTCGATTTAAAAAAAAATTGCAAGTCGAAAAAGTCTCCGGTATTTGATTTGCAAGCCCGTTCAGCGCCAGCGAACGAGGACAGAAGGGAGACGACGCCACAATGCGCTCAATGCTTTCAATGTCAGTTCACCAACACGCCCAACAAATGGCAATGCTGGAATTTGATTTGCATTCGACATTCGAGTATTAGAATATGCATCCCCCATTTGGAACCCTCATCAAGTATATCTCATCAATCAACTGGAACCGCTTCAAAATCGAGCTGCAAGATTTATTCATTCTAAGCACTCCTACAACATCAGTCTATCGGCACTAAAAACAGAATCTGGCTTATCATTGCTTGCATCTCGCCGCCGCATTGCTAGTCTTTGTCTTTTTCACAAGTTCTTTTACAACTCACTTGGCAAAGCACCATACATTCTCCCCCCGGCACGCATATCCAGCCGCACCGGTCACGCGCAACAAGGTCGCGCGCCCACGTACACGCACTGTCACTTTTTCGTCGTCATTCTTTTTTCGAGCAGCAACAGACTGGAACGGCCTTTCCAACGAAATCAGTCATAACCTGTCCTAGCACATTTTTAAACACCGCGACAAATTATCTTACCCTGTAATAAAAATATGGCCTTCAATTTTTTTATGTATGTATATACCCACCCCTTATGTAATACCACTTCAATGGGGCCTTTAAGGAAATAAAATGAAATGAAATTTGCTGTTAGTTCTGTTCGAACATACGAGATAGCACTCACTATAGTGGTCTTATCGGGAGAAATGTCAACTGGTACCAGTTGCGATTAACTTGCATCAAGGCCTTTTTCTACAGCGTTTAACGCAGGTACTTAAAGAAAGAAGAAAACCGACGGACAGCAGACGAGACACATACAAACACTCGCGTGTGTGTTTGCGTGTGTTTGTGTGTGTGCGTTTGTCTCGTTTTTTTGTTTTTGGTGTTTCTGCGATAAACGCTGGAAAAGATATCGTACCGACAAGGCCGAAACTCAAAAAATGTCCACGAGATCTGCAAAAAGAGAAATAATAATAATAAGAAGAATGAAATACAGTAAATACAGTACGTTATGCGGGACGCCAATTGCGGAGGTATCCGGTTTAGTGCGACCTGCGGGATTCGAAGCCGCGACCTCGCGCTTTTAGCAGTGCAACGCCATAGCCATTGAGCCGCTACGTGCCGGACAAAAAAATGAGATCATACATACACACACACACACGAAATCTTAAGGCATGAGAGGCATGCATGCAGATTATATATACTTCAACGCAGGGGAAAAAATAAGCTATGTCTATGATTAAAATTAAATTCTTGGGTTTTAACATGCCATTAACGACGATCTGATTTTGGAAGCGCGCCGTAGTAATTTTGACCACCCGGGGATCTTTTAACTCGTGCGCAATGCACCCACTACTCGGGTGATTTTTTTTTTATTTAAACCAATTGATGGTATAAATTGCAAATCCGGCCCAACAGTCACCAGATTTGAACTTTCTAACGCCAAAAAGCCTTATTAAATTCGGCGCAGTGGTCGAGAACAATTTTTTTTCTCCGTTCACGTGTAGTTAGACCGGTGACGCCAGGCTAAAGCTTCCTTTTAACACGGCCTAATATATTTGTCGTCTCGGTCTAGACAAATAAATTAGCTATTTGACAAATCCTATCACGTTTATATCTCTTTAAAACGATGTGCGGTGCTGCAGTGCGCTTATATCCTTTAACGAACACAACTACGCCCACATGTTTACGTGCTCTTCCTCCTCAGTTTCGTTATTTTCAGTGTTACAATTAATGCACCAGGTACGAACACTTCAGTTTTTCTTATTCAAGAGCTCCTTAGTTGACCGGGTGTACTGACTGTGAACGGTATTACATGCATCAAATGATGTAAATATTAGAGGTCGGCGAATACAACTTTTTCGAGCACGAATGGAATCGAAGTACCAGATATTGAATAGAGAAACGCAGATGTATATACACGGATGCATATAGATGTATTTACGGCAGGCACAGTTATTTCGCTATAGATCAGTACCACGCCTGTACTGACTAGTTCAAAAACAACAGCTGACTATGAGAGACAAGAGACCAGTTTAACCACAATGTTACCAAATGTCATTAGGAAGCTGCAAAAATAGCATCTCAAAATTTTTAGAGCCTGGTTGCAAACAAGATTTCCAAGAATGAATGACTGCTGTATGAAATGGAGGTTTTGGAAAATGCTAATAAATGGTTGCCGAAAAAAAAGAAGTAGGAAGCAGTGGAAAAAGAAAAAAGAGCTGCTGCAGGAATTGTAGGCCGTAAAAATGTAAACGCAAGCCATTGCAAGAAAAACATAACTGACCATAGCGTGAAAAATAGAAATGGTACATGACTAAAGTGCTAAATATACTAAATGATAGACTCCAAGCAACACTCACAGGTTGTCGTGTTGGCTTCCGCCGCAAAGCCGGAACCGAAACTTGTATTCATTTCTGCTAAAACTTTTGTCGTTGCTTCAATTCTCATAATTTGCGGTATCTTGTTTAGCAGACTGAACAGTAACGAGGCATTAGCAGTCGACTTCTTCGAAATATTTGGTAACTTTCGGTATTCGAAAATACCGAATACTTACTTTTGGAATACGATTAGAAATAATTAGAGCGCGTTATTCCATTCATATTCGAAATTCGCCTACCTCTAGTAAATATGCGATTTCTTCTTACCAAACTAACGGCACGCAACGATTGTTCTTTGTTAAGAAACGAGAAAGTGTTCTGTACTCGATTTGCTGTTAAGCGGTCGTTATTCTCGAATATTCGTATTCGAAAATTTTGTTGTCCGGACACCCCAATGATGCGGAAAAGAAAAAAAGTTGCAGTAATGTGGAATCGAATATCAATATTCAAGCTAAGCTTTTGCATCCCTGTGTACTTGCGAACTTGCGCACGCAGCCTTGCTATTTTTGACTTGCCGCGGTTCCATTCTGTGTAGTAAATGCATGCGCCAAAACCACCCTATTTGTCGGACTGCGTGTATTTGGAAAAATTCCATGCATCGGTCGTTAGTTGAAGGAATCGCTTGTAAACTCGCTGGAGAGGGATGGAAACTTGTTGGGCGCCGTTGATCGCACGACTCAGGTGTCCAGTGGTGGGTCGGGTAGTCCTTTGCGCATGCGTATGTGCTTTTTTTAATCGCGCAGCACACCAACCGCATGGCCACCATGCTTCATTACCTGGAGAAGCGGTGCGCCATCTTGGGCATCGCGTTCATGAGCCTGACTTACTGCACGCTGGAGGACGTCTACATCAGGTGAGGGCGCGCACTCACTCACTCACTCACTCACTCACTCACTCACTCACTCACTCACTCACTCACTCACTCACTCACTCACTCACTCACTCACTCACTCACTCACTCACTCACTCACTCACTCACTCACTCACTCACTCACTCACTCACTCACTCACTCACTCACTCACTCACGCTCACACACACACGCACGCACACGCAAGCAAGCAAGCAAGCAAGCATGCATGCATACATACATACATACATACATACATACATACATACATACATACATACATACATACATACATACATACATACATACATACATACATACATACATACATACATACATACATACATACATACATTTGGCGCAGTTGTTTAATGCTTTGCGTGGTCATGTATTTCGCAGTTCTGAAGACGACCGCACCTGCCATCACCAATCAGCAATATTTGGGTGCATCGGGTGGAATTTAACTGATGCATCATATGTTAACATTTTTGCAATTTCTCGAATTTCGCTAAACAGTGCTGCCGTTTTTCCTGCGTGATATCGCTGAGAAAGCGAGAAGGGAGATTTGACGAATAAAAGAAACTTTATATAGGATGTAGTGGAAAACGCTATAGTTAAAAATTTGCGCGTGCAATCGTTTGATTTTTCTGCGTGCATATATGGGGCTATATACACAAGCTGCGGTTAAATGTATGACGCATGCAAATGCCTCGATTTTCTCAATTATCTGATATATCAGGTCACACAGGGCAATCACTTGTAAGTTTTATGGATTTTTTAAATATTGCCTGTGGCAGCTAGCCTAATTCTTGTCCTTGAGCTGGATTATTCGAAGAGGACATTACTAGCACGAGAAATCGAAACACACATTGAACTAATTAATGAAAATTCACTAATTAACTTCTTCATTAGTTACTTTGCGGCACATATTGCAATTTACGAATTCTACACCAAGTGAACATGCGAGACGTATCCGCTCGAAATGAATTTCCAAGATGACGCCAGTTTCGTGATATTATTTCCCAAAGTGTGGAACGAATTACATGGGCGTTCCAGTTGCTTCTGTGCTTCAATGCATGAAATAGCTTTTTGTTAAGAAAAGTAATAAAACAACAGCGCATTTCTACGGCAAGTTTGATGACGCGTACCTCCAAACTGGCGTCATTATTGAGAGTCAGTACAAGTGGACACACCTTGGAAACCTTCGCTCGAAGCACAGTTGAGATCACTGCAATACCAGGGTGTCTACCAAGTTGACATTTTCAAATTCCCTGAGTTTCCCAGGTTTTCCCTGAGTGCCTTCGCAAAACTCGCCAGTGACATAGAACTTTGTGTTACGTCAAGACGGGCTGAAACCCATGTTAAAATTTTTTTAACAATGACAAAGCATTTTGAATACTAAGGAATAGTGTTTATTTTATTCAAGAAGAAAACAGAAGGGACGGGTTAGTACAATGCGCAGCGAGTAAAATATCTACGAAAGAAATGGTAAGGCCCATTGCAAATCGAGTCGAACATCTTCAAGTGCAAATAAAAAAAAAAGACGCCTACAAAACCAAATATTTTCGAATTTGAGCTATTTCTACCACCTGATAGCAAGCTAACTGGTATGAGGCCCGAACTTTGTCGCATGTGAGATTCTCTCTCAGCGGCTGGAAAGTCAACCTCAACTGTCCTGACATACTCTCAGCCTGCGCACAACACCTCAGTGTTGCGTTTCACTGCTTTAAAGAGCTTATTTTGGTTTGGATCAGGGTCACGTGCATCTCGGCGTCAGCCAGCACTGCTTTTTGAGTTCAAAGGAGAGGCGGCACAGTTCCTTTCCCGACCATTCCTCAGTGAGACGGTCATTTCTGTTCTCGTGGTCGTTTCGCCGCGCGTTCGCCCCATGGGCCGCTTGAAGCATCCTCTTGGTCTGTTGTGCAGTCAACGTACAATTTTTCGGACTCTCTAGGGGCCGCCAAAACGTCCGAAAATATGAATGCATGTCTCTCAAAGCCCTTAAGGGATCAAATCGCCACAGGCACGTCTGAAAAAGTTCTCAAGGACTGCCAGTACGCTTATTAGGCATATCGGTGCGCGTACTGTCACAGAAGACGGCGGGTACACGCGTGTATAATTAAGGAATACACACTGTGTCTCGTGACAATTGCCCCTTCTCAAGCTTATTAAGCTTCACCGCAATGCTTTGCGTATGCTTCACCACGTTACATTTCTGTATATAGACGAAGCTAACTTTCGGCAACCGGCATTATGCAACGCGCGGTGCTTTCCGAGCTTCGAAGTTAGTCGCGAGAATTACAAAGGCGGAGTCGGTTATATTGCTGACAGCGGCGAATTTATTTAATGAAAAGCACGGCACCGAACAGCTAGAAGCTCAATAGCGAACGTCGAAGCAGCTAGGCCTAGCGTTTCCAGGGTGTTGGCTGCGGTTGCCAGTGAATCTGCCTGCGAGAGCGCCGGTTCGAGGCGGCGAAATAATCAAAATGGTGGCGGTGGTGGCTTTGATTAATGCTTTCCGGACCTACGGTCACGGCAAAAAGTCCGGAAACTCGGACGGCGAAGGCTTCTTGCGTCCGAAATTTCAGACGTTCTTATACATTGCAACTCTATGGGGTACGTAGTGGTGCAGCGAAGCCATCCGAATTATCGGGCGTCCTGAAAGCCGGTCGTTTGATTGTACACTGGAAACTCCTCCGGCCGACGACACGGCGTCAAAAGATGATTCGTCACGATTCCTCTCTGTTACTCGAGCGAGCATTAGTGCGACTTTCGTTCACTTTCAATGAAATAACAGCTGATGTTCCCTGACAGCAGAAATTCCCCGAGTTTTCCCTGCGTATTTCCAGACTATTCAAAATCCCTGAGTATTCCTGGTTTTGCCGGTTGGTAGACACCCTGAATACGATAGCGCATGAGCGCAGTCACGTGGTTTTATTTCATATTTCGCGGGCTTTCGTTAAACGCAAAAAAAAGAATATTACTGAGCAGCATGTACGTGGCCTCAAAAAAATTGCATCGGCCGTTTCTGAATGGCCTCTACAACGTGAAAAAATGCACTTGGCCTCGAGCGGCCAGTCGCGTAGCAATCTTGCTCGCATTTGCGGGCTTCTTTCAAGCTCGGAAAAACACTTTTATGTAGCACGTATTGAGCAACAGGAAGTTGTATCAGGAGTTTCTCATGTTGCTATACAACATTCTCATTGACACTTCTAATCTAATTATAATATTCGAGAAGTTTATTGATTAATTAATACTAATTATACAATTAGGCGGAATGCAAGCAACTAATCTGAGTATGTCCAAACGACAGCAAACAACACTGCCTTGGTTCTGTCCCGCTAGGTGGCACTTGCATATTTTAAATCATGGTGCATGATAGTTGGGACACCCTGTAACATGCTAAGCTCTCCCATCGCCTCTCTACACCTACCACGTGACCGGCTTCCGACACTTCACAAACACTTTTTTACACTTTGACACTCTTAACTGTAACACATTAAAGAGAAGCCATTCTTACCGTGAGAAGAGGCATCGATAAGTGAAAAAAATATGCCAAAACGAAATACAGGTGGTAATTGACGCCGCCCTCGTGACGTCATGCATCTGTGACGTCATCGTGACGTCATGCATCTTGACGGCGCCTCAGGCGCGTTTGATTTTTCTCCTGTAAAGACAGACTGCATCGGCTACTAAACGAGTAAAGGGCTTAGATTAACATGTTTGAAACATTCTGCTTAAAAACAAGAAAATGGTTTGAAATCCGTGACATCACTCCGACGCACCCACGCTGGGGCTCCTGCACGAAATTCAAGAAATGAATTTTTGGCCCTAATTTGCTCTTCTAATAATCAACCCGTTATACCATGAAATTTAACGTAGAATTTCAAAAGAATGCTTAAACCAGTGTATCTCTTCATGCGTCCCTTTAAAGGAACCCCTAGCTGCTAATGAAGCCAATACATTAACCGAAACACTCTCGCACTGTGCAGGCAAAAAACGGCAGGCAGTACGCATTAGGTGCACATCTAACCATCAAAATACATAGTCTTAGTGCCTTTGTGACACAATTTAGTCGTAATTGGTCGTAATAAGAGATGACCGCATTCTATGCGCAACTTCCCGTCCTTCCAGGTTAGTGACTGGCGCGGGCGAAAAGAAGATTGGCGGCGGCGACTCCCGAGTTCAGACCACTGCTGCGACGGCAGGCGCTGACGCGGCTAAAGAAAAACAAGGTGCGGCGCCAGCGATAAACCGTCGCATAAGTTCTCAAACTTCTGTTCATTTCCTAACTTACGCGTATAGTTAATGTCTGTTGATTTCCTAACTTATGCGTATAGATAATGCAACGTGGGTGGGCTTAATTAGCGTCCCGAAGCTGCGCACCGGACTACGAAGGATGCTTCCACAGCGGAGAGCGCCACGCGGATCGATTTTCACAAACCTGGTGTTTCACAGCGAAGCCTTCTCTGTCCCTTCCTGCAACTTGGAGGTATACGATAGTAGCCGTTACCGACAGCGCATGCGCTCAGTATCGGACCGCACATCCTGTATCCCTTCCGCACCCTGTCAACTCTCGTGAATACCTAATCGGCCGCGGTCGGCTGGGTCGTTCGACCAAAGGTTGGGCGTTACACGTTTTCTTAGCTCACCTACACGATCTAAGTGCGAGGAAATTGTCAGCGTGGGTTCTTTCGGTAGTAGCAAGAACAGTTGCGCTTCGCAGATGAGTGGGAAATTGTAACGTTCAACTACTGACCAAACGCTGACCATTGACGTCGTCACACTTACGTATATATATATATATATATATATATATATATATATAAGGACGGCAAAATCCTAGGGGTGTGCGAATATCGAATACTAGCCTATTTTTTATGGAATATCCAGTCGAATATGAAAAGATCGGAATAGCGAATCGAGTATAGAATATCAGAAAATATTTTTCCGAAATTCCATGCTTACAAATTTTGGGCAAAACAATATACTGCTGTACGTGCTCGGGAGTCTCCTATAGCATGCATAAAAAGAATGTATCGAGCTATCAATAACATAGGCACCTAGAGATCAAGATATATACAGTACGGTCTACTCTTATTCAAGGGAACGCCAAATTATATGCCAATGCTGACTACAGCTCAATTCTAGTATAATGAACATCTGGAAAAAAATGTTTATCAATAGAATCTCTGTTGAATAAAATTTTTTCCCCTCTGAAATGAATGAATTAGTGACGTTCTGTAGTACTGAATACCAATGAGGTTATCAGTTACATGGTGGACCTGTGTTTTGCGGCAATCTTTTATTTATCGTACAGAGAGCTCTTCTTTCCAGTTTTTAAAGTACAGGAGGGCTAAACCATCTTTACGGCAGTTGGGCTATAGCAAGGCCAATCCGCGCGACAAACGAAATAACCGCGCATCACGTGACTCAATAGCCACTCCGCGCGTAGCCGGCACCGACGGTAAATAGCAGGCGCCGTTCGCGACCTTTCATTGTCAGGTTCGGCTCCATTTGCCACCTGTCAAATAATCGGAAATCTGGAGGATCGCTTCATGCAAGCTTTCGCGACGCTCGCTGCCCCCCTTTCCCCTTGTCCCTCGCCCTCGTACATCCGCCGTCTTTCGCTTTCGTCTGAGAAGCGGTTTGTCGGCTTTCCCGATTGTCGCGCGGCTGCTGCGAGTATGGACCTGCGTCAACTCGGCGCCAAACCGTAACTTTGGCGCCTGATGATGAAGCAGCGCCGATTAGGCCTAATGGCCGAGGTAGTGCGGCCGTGAGGAATACTCGCCGCTGGCCGATGTCGTATAACGGGCCACAAGCCATCGAGGAATGCTTGCCACTGATTATTTCGTAAGCGACGTGAAATTCGTCGCCGCGTATCAAACACGATTTGCGTGCCTGACGGCGGCTGATAGGCCCGATCTTCGCACAGAACTAGTATTCCGATTCGAGTATTCACACACCCTTGCGAAATTTACTTTCTCTCAGTTGTGAAAAATCGAGACAGCGGCGGAACGTGAAGAAACGACCCGAAGCCAAGGACGCGTCACAATCTCTAAATAAAAAGAATTAAGAAAAACTGCACATTGTACATATAATTTGCCTTGTTTCACTGCACCGTACTCCAAAACTAAGAAAGCTTCACTTACATGCATGGACACACATCGGGGATGTGTTGGGCCTAATTATTTATTGGGATGGACCATATACGGAGGCTCGAACCACATTCCCGTCGCCGTCGTGCTGTCCTGCAGTCGAAGTATATAGCATGCGCGTTTCGCGCACGGAGGGTTGTCTCCGGAGACGCGGAGTGCGTTTAGCTGCGAAGGCTTTTAGCTGCAAAAGCGTCTAGCTGCATGAAGCCATGAGAATGGTCAATAGGAGGTAAGTGGTTAACATCTGTGCGTAAGGAAGGTTCAATTCTTCGAGCGACGCGTCTGTAAAAGTAGCATCTCGCACGGTTGGAACACGTTTAAATTTCGTTGCATGCCGCTATGTGACTACATCGTACGCAGGGATCCGGCGCCTAATTGTACGCGTGCGTCTGACCTTTATACGCGTAAGCGTAGACAAGGAAATTCCCAGGTCCCCTTAGCTATTGCCTAAGAGGTGCGAAGGCGAAAGCCTTGTGAAGCCTACTGTAGTCCACCTTCATCCACGTTTTCCCTCCTTAATGCATCCTAATGCACCTTAATACACGCTAATCCGCCGTAATACTCGTCCGTCCACCTTCGGTTCCTTAATCCACCTTAATACACCCAAATCAGATCACCCATCAGTCATTAGCTAACTTGGCTAATTAATCACCTCTTATACACGGCTAGACATGCTTTCGTTCGCTGCTGGCTTTCTTTGGGTCACGTGATATTTTATGTACCTCACAACGCGAGCTTGAAACATCTGAGGCTTTCGCCTTAAAGAAACCTGGTACAGAAGGGCCGCGCTTCTGCCGCACTGCAGAGCTGGACGCCGTGCGGCAGTGGTGCACCGCGCGGTCGGCCAAGGCCGGCGTGTTCTCGGTGATGTGGGCCCTGCTTTGCAAGCGAGGCATTCTGTGGGTGCGCGTCTGGTGGACCAAGCCGCTGTCGGTGGGCATCCCCGTGCTGTGCCTGCTGCTGCTGGCGCTGTGCGAGAGGCACTTCCTGCCGGAGATCGTCAAGGACGACAACGACTTCCCGTACGAGCCGGAGAGCGTCTTCGACGTCTCCTACGGCTTCATAGAGAAGGACAACGCCAGGTACGATCGCGTGAGCTGCGTCGGCGGATGTCGTCGAGCATTGCCGAGCGTGACGCAATCGCGGCGTCGAGGGAGAACCGTAATGAGGGCGCTGTTTTCTCTCCTCTTTTAAAGCCCCTTAAACTTTGTAAAGTAGCGACACTCTCCTCCTCCGCCTTCTCTCCTCTTCGTTTCTCCTCTCTTTCACGCTCCTTCCTCGACCGTGGCGCCGCCTACACTGCTCGAGCATAGCAACGGCGCCAACGTGCCCTCCTCGCCACTACGTAGACGCTTGTCGAGCAAAAATGGCGCTGATGCACGGCGCGAGGGCCCACGTGATGCTAGTAGGCCAATAGCGACGCGGCGTCGCCCTCGGCTAGAGCGCGCGAGGAGGAGGCGGCATTCTTCAAAGCGTGGCACTACTTTACGAAGTTTAAGGGGCTTTATCCTCTTACTTTTAGGGTTTGGCTTGAGTGCGTAAGACAGCGCGTTGAATCTGTACCAGCTAACGAAAACCTTGTTGTTTTATCCGGGGCGTGAAAGTGGGGTGAAAGGGCGTGTTTCAAACAAACAACAAACACACACACAAACAAATAGAGAACAATGTATAGTAAAAGTCTTCTATTCGTTCTTGCCTGTATAAAAAGAAAAAAAAACGGACCAGGTGCTTTATTTAGACTACGCGGAATTTTTTTATACTGCCTGCGGCAAATAGCACAATTCTAATCCTTGAACTGGACTTGAACTGGATTACTCCAACAGGTGGGTGCGACTTGCACAATAGAATGAAATGCACCATTAAATAATTTACAAAATTTTACTGCTTAGGTTTTCCTAATTTTTTTACGGCACGTATTGCAATTTACGAAATGTAGCCAGTGAGATTCCGGTGTATATCCATTTGGAACGAATTTCTGACGATGGTGTGGGTTTCGACATAAGCGCCATAAAAGTTGCGGTGCATTTGAAGCACAAGGTCAACTGGAACGCCAATGTATCTCGTCGCGCAATTTGGGGATGAGTATCTGCTGTCGTTGAATTAAGGTAACTTAAGTGGGAAAATAGCCATCAAGAAAAAGCTCAGGCAAGGAGACACAATCTCTTCAATGCTAATCACTGCATACTTACAAGTATTCAAGCTATTAGACTGGGAAGGAATTAGGAGTGAGGATCAACGGCGAATTTGTCAACGACCATCAGTTTGCAAATGGCATTGTCCCGTTCAGCAACACTGGGGAGGAATTGCAACAAATGATCGAGAACCTTAACCGAGAAAGTGTAAAGGTAGGGTTGAAGATTATTATGCAGAATACAAAAATAATGTTCAATAGCCTGGCTAGGGAACATGAATTAATGATCGCCAGTCAGCCTCTACAGTCTGTGAAGGAGTACGTTTATCTAGGCCAATTACTCACAGGGGATCTTGATCATAAGACGGAAATTTGCAGAATAGTAAAGATGGGTTGGAGTGCATACGACAGGCATTACGAAATCATGACAGGGAGCTTACCCCTGTCGTTGAAAAGAAAAGTGCACAGTCATTGCATTCTACCGGGGCTAACATATGTGGCAGAAACGTGAAGGTTAACAAAGAAGCTCGAGAACAAGTTAAGAATCGTGCGAGGAGCGATGGAAGGAAAAATGCCACAGAAGAAGGACACAGAAAAAGAGCGGTGTGAATCAGAGCAAACGGGTTTGGTAGCCGGTGGAGGGAGAGGAAGCGCAGTCGAGGGCGCCAGAAAATTAGGCGGGGTGATGAAATTAGGAAATTTTCAGTCGCAAGTTGAAATCGGATTGCGCAAGACAGCGGCAATTGGAGATCGCTGGGAGAGGCCTTCGTCCTGTGGTGGACATACAAATAGGTTGACGAGTATCTGCTGTCGTATTGCTCACGGGGTTACCAGCATACACGTGCTACACCTCCATACGAGATGACGAAGTTGGAATGCTGAATGGAACCAACAGCGCAGGTCCTGTCGCCAGGCGGCTGCGCTAAATGTACAGACAGCTGTATTCACAATGAGTGACTACGTTCCTCTCAACTGCTTGCGTGTACCAGGCATCGGCATAAAATTATCTAAAAAGGTGTTACCTTTATTTGCCTCTTATCCTCCACTTGCCGGGTGCTGGCTGCCGCAGTCTTGCTGATCATGCAAATCAAACCACGGGGTGTGCGAACACCCTTGGCGAATTCCGTCGAATAGGTGTGTGTCACATGGTGGGTGCCGGGATAGACAAATAGAACAAGAGACAGGAAGTGAAGAAGCAAGCGACAAAGGCAGCTCGGTGTAGAGTCGGTGGTAAAGCCAACTATAGGACCAGAGCGTGTACTGAGTGAGAAGGGTTGAGCTGTAGAGAAGTGAAGAAGTCAGGTGAAGATGGTTCAGTAAAAAAAACGTAACACCGGGAAATTTTGCTCGAGTCAGAGAGTCCTTCTCATTCAGAAGGACGGCTCGTAGATTGCCTGGGGGCGCATGCGCAACACGTACACCCCGTTTTCTGGAGATGCAAGCTAGTGCTTCGCTGGGGCCTGTATGCAAACCTAGGGGATAGCAGACCGCCTTGATTTCCGGCACGCCACTACGTACTCCCCCGTTTACTGTCCCCGCCCACCAAAGATGATCGTCACACGGAGATTCAAGTACCCAGTGCGCCTGTTTATCTAAATATGTTCAATATGTCAAAAGTAGTTTCGGATATCTTTGTTGAGACATCCAGATGCATTATTGCTCTACATGGCGTCGCAAGGTGTCTCTTGTTAGTGTCCTCGTATAACGACCACGGCACCACGGTGTGCACCTGTGCTCGCCGAGTGCCTTACGACGTTCCTTCGGTCCTGCTTTCTATGTGCAGCAAGCACTTCGCCGAGAACGTGCTACTGCCACTGCTGTCCGAACGCTCCGTGCGCGTCTTCTCACCGGGGAGCAGCTTCGTGGAGCGCGAGCTGCTCTTCTGGGCCCAGCAGAGCATCTACTCCTACCTGTTCGAGTACCAGTACGGAGCCAGCATCTTCGGTGACAAGAGGTGCGACGCAGCCTACCGAAATCAATCAATCAATCAATCAATCAATCAATCAATCAATCAATCAATCAATCAATCAATCAATCAATCAATCAATCAATCAATCAATCTCTTTAACACAAAGTAAATGAGTGAGAAATAGAAGCCTTTGTTTAATTAGGCAATTCGACGGGCCTACACCCCATAAGACGAGCAGCAGTTACATACAGTAACTTGCCGGGAATAAAAAGGCAGTGGATGAAGAACGTTTAAACAAGATAGTGCAGATTCGGCAGGCACAGTAATGGAGAGTGACAAATCCCAATATTACTGGTGCTCACTACTAATGAAAGGGCTACCGATACAGTGGGTATCACAGGAGATCAGCTACCGAGGTGAAGAAGGCCACGCAACACGAGTACAAACAAAGGTTGTAGGGACACCGCAATGGCGGACGCACACGAGCAACATGATAGTTCTCTTACATTTCGCGGAGGCAGCAAATGGTCGTCATCCGATTCTCATTCGAACAAACAAACAAACAAACAAACAAACAAACAAACAAACAAACAAACAAACAAACAAACAAACAAACAAACAAACAAACAAACAAACAAACAAACAAACAAACAAACAAACAAACAAGCAAGCAAGCAAGCAAGCAAGCAAGCAAGCAAACAAACAAACAAGCAAGCAAAGAATACCTAAAATATATTCACACGCGCAAGCAGGCGTTTTCTGTAATGCACAAACGTCTCTCTCTCGTCCAGGGCTTTCGTCTGGTTCAACGGCCAGTGCCCGCACAGCGCCCTGCTCTCCCTGAACCTGTTCCACACAGCGCTGCTAAGGAACTTGACGGGAAGCAAGAACTCGCGCATCACGCTCGTCAATTCGCCCTCGGTCACCAAGGACATCGAAGCGAGGACGGAGTTCGAGGCCAACTACGGGCAGCTCGAGCACTATAGCGGTGAGACGCGCACGCACGGTTGCACACGCTGGCAATCTCGCATCCGCGCGACACTCGACGGAGAATTGAAAGAGAGAGAGCGAGAGAGATAACATTTATTTTTAATAAGGTGGGATGACTTCCTCCTAGGGTGGGAACCCTTAGTTCAGGGCTCCATTGGCTTGCGCCACTCCGCGTGCCCGCCGGATCAGCCATCGCTGCTCTTGCGGGTCTAAGCTGGTCAGCGCAGTCTCCCGGGAGGAAAGTGAAGGTGAAGGAATAGGGGAATAAACCGGAGGGCGCGGGCACTCCCAGGTGCAATGATATACTGTAGGCTTTGCTCCACAGTAGGGACAGTATGAGGGATATTGTGTGGGGTGGAAGAGGTGAAGAAAAAGAGGCATCTTCTCGGTTAAGGGCATTATGTGGTGGGGGGAAGTGTCTCCTGCTATCTCAGTAATGTTGTAGAGTTTTAGTGTAGTGCTGTGATTGTGTCGGTGCGTCGTCTGGGTTGGACAGCTCTTTCAATGGCGTCCGGTTAGCGAGCTCTCGGGCTACCGCATTAGCGCGTTCATTACCATGGAGAGAGGAGTGTCTAGATGTCCAGACGATACGCACCCTGTGTAACGCTGTGGGGTGTAATGATGTAAGGATGCGGTGTGTGTTATCACCATCCCTTGTGCCAAAGTCGTGCAGGCGGTCTGTGAATCAGCGACCACTGTGATATAGGTCCATCCGGTGCCGGTATGGTTCAAGCATGTACAATGGCAAGGGCGATAGCAGCCTCTTCCTTCCTCGATAGCAAGGAGGTCGCATACCTACAGCCGGAAACATTGTTATATCCAAAATTTCGTCAAGTTGAAGATGATGTGTATTAGTGGGTAAAAAAAGATGTTCTGAAACCTTGAAAAAAAAATGCGGTGGTCCAAATGGCGGTCATAACAAACACAAAGAAAGTAGATTAAATGGCGAGTTAAAATAAATTCATACTTGCTTTACTGACGGCACATTCATTCATACTACTGACGGCACAGAAGCAGGGCGGAGGAAGCCATGGTTTCGTATTCGTGTGCCTTCGCTGAAGCAACGTGCGGTGCACTACCGAAAGCGTCATCTCGTTTCTATAGAGCAAACTGCTCCGCGAAAAGGGTCAATAGGTCCCGTGAAACGTGCTGCACGGTTAGGCTTAGCCGCCCACGCGGCTTCCTCTGCAGATCTCGCGCGCCTGGGCCACGAGTCGGAGCTGTTCGCGACGCGCAACCTGATCACGCGGGTCCTCTGCTCCTTCTTCGTGTCCCTGGCGATGGGCTTCTACGCGGCCACCCACGTGTTCACGCCTATGGTCGAGTGGTGCAGTGGCCTCAAGCACTTGCAGCTCATGACCGGCATGTCGGGCTGCCTCTACTGGATGGGCCACTTTATCTTCGACGTGCTCGTGGCGTTCTGCAACAGCGCTACGCTGACCTTCATCATCTTCGTCAGCCACATGGAGATGAGCGTCTCTTATCACCGTACGCCTTGCGCACGCACTGCTATGTAGACGCGCAGCACCCGCGAAAAATGAACTAAGGTCTGCGAGTTTTACACGCCAAAACCACGATTAGATTATGAGGCAGCCCACCGGAAAGGGGGGGGGGGGTGGACTCCGGATTAATTTTTGACCACCAGTGGATCATTTAACTGTGCCCCCTATGCACGGGACACAGGCATTTTTTTGTTTGCATTTCGCCACGCGGCGCATTCCGCCTTCCTATCGGCTAAGACGTCTTGCAGCTTCCACAGTGCTGCAAATAACTTGTGACATAAAGTCATGGGTCATGGGTCACTCCCGGCGAGCGCTAATGGCGGCGTTTATCCTTTGTTTATCAGTTTCGGTATCAAAAGAGGCTATTTTCGGGACGACCCCGCTCATATTTCAGACGTCGAAATTTTGCTGGAGGTTCCTTTATATTTACGCTATACTAAACTAGGTTTTTTTCGCGGTCCAAGATTTCGTTACAGTTGACATTTAAGGGAGCCCGCCTCTAATAAAGTTAGGTTGTCTGGCGAGAGTTGTAGGCTTCAAGAAATGTGGCATTTCAGGCCACCTGTAAGTTTGCCATGCCAGAAAAATAATAAAAACCTGCAGCAAATTCTCATTGTGGGGCAAGAAGACGTGAGCGGTAATGCACATTTCTCTCCCCCCCCCCCCTCTTCGTTCCCCGACCAGACTATGTAAAAGATCACCGCCCAAGCACTCCGTACAGATGGTTAACCAGCGAAGCTGAAACGTGCGGGCCCCGTGTTTATCACTGGGTTAATCCCGACGGTTCATTATACGACCGCTTGGTAGGCTGGGTACGCCTCGGTACGCAGTTGGCGCTTGCGCTCAGCTGCACGAGCCTGTACTTGTGCCCGGGCTGCAACATCAGCACGGTGTAGACGAGCTCGTTCCCGGTTATGCTCGCGGCGTTGCTGATCGAAAGCTGCCTGCTCCTCAGGATTACGTATGACGCGCGGCCCACCCGCTTTGGAGCCGGAGAGAAATTGCTGCGCGCGCGCTCGGCTGCGACGGAGAGCAACGACGTCACTACTGGCACAGCCAATCGCGCGCCTCTCTTTCTTTTTTTTTTTTCGCGCATGCGCATGGAGTTGCGCCCAACGAGTTTTCCGCGTACAGGCGACAGACGGGCGAACGAATCGGCTAGTGATATACATCTTTGCTGCAAAAAAAAAAAAGAGATAGAAAACGCGACATGTGACTGAACAATTCTACGCGTGGTTCCGCTGACGGGTTTGTCCTGCTGCAGTGGCCATCCTGGTTCTATTCATGGCGAACGCGTTCTCCAGCCTCCCGCTGGCCTACCTGTTCTGCGGGCTGTTCCGAAACACCACGTGGGCTTTCTCCTTCTTTGCATTGGGGCTGTTTCTCGCAGGTGAGTGCAACTGTGAAGAAGGCCCCGACGTAGCTGAGACGCGCCTCTGCGGATAGGCAACAAAAACGTGACGTCACAAGAATGTACGTGGTGGCGCTGCCGTCACCTTCGGTGCGCAGCAAACCAGGTGTCCCCTCTCCCTAGGTCTCATTTTCTCCATTTAAATATAGGGAGAGAGTGTAGCTTAAGCTGACATTTTCAGCTTCCATTACCCCCCCCCCCCTCGATTGCATTAGTGGACGAGTGGCCTGGTTGAGGGTAATTAGCGAAGTTTGAACACGTACCATAGACACATTATTTCAAAGTTGTATAAACTCTACCACACGCGTTTACGTCAAAGAACGACACTTAGCAAGTACGAAAGTTGAGAAACACTTGTTAAACATTTGAATGTCACACCAAAGTTTCATACAAAGTCCGGGCATGGTGTTATCGACGTTATCATGACGTCATGACATAGAACAAAGCTTGCTTACTTCGCGTAGCAGTGTGCTAGCATGAGGCTGTTGCTCATAAAGACCGAAGTAGAGCGTTGCGCACGTGTGTGGCAGCGGTAACATTGGACGACTTTAGAAAAGTCAGCGCCACCTGTGGCGCCAAAGGCATTATGGGACCCTTGAGGGTAAGTTTTTGTTTTGGAGGCCATATGTGCTGGCGTACCGAGATACCATTGCCGGCGCGGTACTATCTCTTGCCATCGAAATGATCAGACACCCGCGTGCTCTGATTGGTCTCTGTGGGTGACATAGCTACAGGCGCGCGGGCGTGGCTACGCGAGCTAGCCCCAGCTCGCGCTGTCTGAACACAGTGGTCGTATGCACGGCAATGCGTAGAGTCTGCAGGTGACGCTACTTTGCTTTAACGCGATAGCGTTAAGGGACGAGGGTGGCGATATGGGCTTGTTGGTCGGTCATCATTGAAATGTATCTGTATAGCGCAGCAAAACAAGGAAACAAGAAGAAACGAAGAGAAGCGCTATGGGGAACCAGCGTTAATAGGCACGTGTCGAACCAAATCCGGCGTCGGGGTCCGGCGTCGGCCGTCCTTTCGCGCAAAGTTATTCCGGACCACGCATACAACAACCGCCCTTCTATCTCTAAAGTTGCTCATGCTTTGTCTTTCATTCTTTACAAAGTTATTCCTCGGAATTTCGAGAATGACAGCCCGTAAGCAAATGTCATGAAAAGAAACACCGACAGCGCATACCTTTTATGCTAGATCTTCTGAGACAGGGATATTAAAAGTGCGAAACAATAACAGGAGATCAGCCCACGCAAAAGGCCGCGTTTCCACCAGAAAGGTCGCTTTCGTGCATAGCGTTCGCCGCCAGCGTTTCCCGGCAAACACAAGCTGCCGTTGCCGGGTAGCCTGAAAAGCACTCGGGTATTGTTTGAATGCTATCGCGTTCCACTCTTAAAGGCGAAGCTTAAGCGTCCTCCAAATTTTTCACGGGCACTTCGGCTACGATTGCCGACGCAACCACCGTTCTGTGTGAAACGCCTCAGAAGTTATGTGCTCGCGAAACACGTGAAAGACTTGAAAACATTATCAGACGGGTACTGCAATCGATCGGGGTGGTTGTGAAATAGTGTGCTCTCGCGTGCTCGTACAGATACCTCGTATCATACCAGCATACACCAAGGTGCATTTCTCAGTATAAGCTTAGAAGAAAGTGCATGTGGCAGGAAATGTTTACATGCAATCCGTCCGTGGCATCCGGCAACTCGGCAAAACATGTCGAAAGACACACACTGTTCGAAATAACATCTTCGGCATTTCAACCGGCACGAGCCGCATTCCAGTGAATAACACACACGGCTAACGGCTCCATAAGCAACCGTTGACGCACCCGATAACTTTAAACGCGATTGCTGTCGCAATGTCTCCGCGCATACAGATTGCCGTAATGAAACCAAGTATAGCAGCGCAATACCTACCCCGGTGTTCTGCACGCGTGCGACTGTCTCTTGGGCAGTGTGTCGTGGCTGTATGTTTCATGCGTTTAGGAAGAACAAGTCACGACTCACGCACTTCGCTCGCTGCATATACCGGACAGGCGATGAACGGATTCCAGAGTAGGTGTCGGTGTCACCGTAGGAGTAGGAGTAGGTGTCACGGAGTAGGTGTCGGTGCACCGAGTAGGTGCACCGACAGCGCGGAGATGTGAAGGCTGCGGAACCCGCACGACATCTTGTGGCCACTGGGACGCGCTTATCTTTCCAACCTGTTGTGCTACGGCTAGCGAAGACAGTAGAAGAAAGACTTGACTCCAGTTAGATGAAGCACATCCCACGGGGGTGGCCGCAAGCAAGTAGACGCCGAGGCGCCCTCCCTCAAGATTCCCATAAAGCCCTACCGACGGCCGCACGAGGGCACGCGCCACTTTCTAAAGTTAATTTAAAGCCGTCCGTAGCGGGAATCGAGCGAGCTAATGCATCATGACGTCATGACGCGTCCAATCCACGCGCTACCGAAACTTATTATTTGAAACAACTTAGTTAACTTTAATAGAAGTTACAAAATTAGTCAGGGTGCTCCGATGCTTGCTATCCTGTCTTATACAGTTAAAACGGCTAACACCTTCATGTAACGCAAACAAACGACATGCAGAGAATATCATACTGGTACTCCTATAATTAGCTGCTGCTTACAATACTGCTTCTTACACGACGCTGAGTAATCTGCCTTATAGAACCTGCCTTATGGAAGTCTGTATTCTATAATCTATGCTCAGTAATCTGTAATCTGTAGTCTAGCTTATAATCCGCTTTACGGCAACCTCCAGAGGATTTTGTAGCAATTGAAAATATAGTGCTCCGGCAATGTCCTCGATGACCGTTCCTGTTCTTTCTCTTAGCAGTCCTCAAGCTCTTGAGAATACTACACCGCGTTCATTCCCTATGGCGCTCCCCGTTTTGTTCCTTTCTCGGGCACTTCTGCGGTTCTTCGTCGCTCACTCGGACACTGCGCTGCGCCGCTGCGCGCAGGCATGGTGGGCTCGCTGGGCGTGGAGATCCTCAGCATGCTCACGCAGGAGAACCCAACGGCCACCTCGTCGACGGCGCTGTTCATCTGGGGCTTCGTGTGCCGCTGGTTCCCCACGTACGCGCTCGTGCGGGGCATCATCAAGGTCATCCTGCTCTTCAGGCTCAACGCAATCTGCCTCACGGGAGGGGAACTGCTCGACGACGCCTGCCGCGACACCCAGTACTCGTTGGACGAGAGGACGTCCCGCTGCTGCGACGGTGAGGCGGCTTTGGCGAACCGCCTCGCGGGCCCCGCATTCTCAAACCACCCTCGACCCGGAAGCACCTCCCTCGTTCCGCCGGGTTTAGAACCCCTTAAACTCAGCAAAGTAGCGCCACGCTTTGAAGGATGCCGCCGCCTCCTCGCGCGCTCTGGCCGACGCCGCGTCGCTATTGGCCTAATAGTATCACGTGGGCCCTCGCGCCGTGCTTCAGCGCCATTTTCGCTCGAGAAGCGTCTACGGAGTGGGGAGGAGCGCATGTTGGCGCCGTTGCTACGCTCGACCGGTGTAGGCGGCGCCATGGTCGAGGAGGGAGCGTGAAAGAGAGGATAAACGAGGAGGAGTGAAGGGGGAGGAGGAGAGTGTCGCTACTTCACGAAGGGGCTTTAACGGGGTTGAGCACACGGCACCACCCCTCGGGCGAAGAAGACGCTAAGCTTCTCAAGAACTGCCGCAGAGTGTCAATGAAGCGCAGCGACTACTTCTGTCGAGGGACGGCGCTGCCACCCACTTTCTTAAGTCAAGACAGGAGGGCTAGCTGAGTCGAGGACGTTCTAGAATATGGGAGCTCAGAACGGGCGCAGAGAGGTCCCAGATCCCATATGGAGAATCTTGGCATCAGTTTTTCAGCGTTGACTGAACGCGATACGTTTACAAACACAGTGGAACTATGTCGATATGGTTTTTTAGAGAACCAACGGAGAAACGAACGCATTAGCCGAACAAAACGAAACATCCGTTACCGCTTGCGTCACACACTGCACACAAGGCGCGCGAAACCTATTCTCACAGAAAGCTGTATCCGAAGTTGAATAGAAAGCCAACAAGCACGCTAAATTCCACTTCACTTTATTTCCAACACAAAGTTGGGGATTAAAATTATAGAAACTTGAAAACCCCCGCAGAAACGCGGCGGCAAATGCTGCCGCCGCCGAAGGACGATGCCTCGTCAATGGTGCACCGTCGCTGCTCTTCGACGTAACGACCGGGAAGGCAAAAGAGTAAAGAACGGTAATACACACGGTTCCATGGTAACTAAACGAGACCGGTGCTTCGGCACATAATGGCCGTGAAAACGCAATAAACCGGAATGCACCAGTGATTTCTACTGCGCCAATTTCGACCGCCATGAAAAAGCTATTCTCACGGACTACCTATTGTCAGCACTTTCACTTGGACATTTCGTCAAATGCCTAAGTCAGTACGTGTCACCCTTATATATATATATATATATATATATATATATATATATATATATATATATATATATATATATTATAAGGGTGACACGTACTATATATATATATATATATATATATATATATATATATATATATATATATATATATAAAGAAATCAACACGATGCTCTATTCATGGTCGGTATAGATGACTCACAGATACCTTCATGCGCATGCTTCTTACATGCTGCCACGTGCCTTTCTGGCATTGCAGCTCTGATCCTCGAGGGACGATCGTTATCACGTTCTTTAAGTGCTCCCACAAACTTACCGCAATATTAGCTTCGTACTTTCGATGGGCCCATCGCATCAGGCCATGTAAGTCGACCGGATGTAACGGTTGGTACGCGGGAATCGGTGATAAGCGATGCTTTTTTTATGTTTAAGAAAATGTCAAAACAAATATGCGGACGTATAACGCTATACTGGTGCAAATGCATCACAGTTTCTTATGCGATTTTAACGCAATCACCATAATGTAATGCAACGACTCAAATGTTTCGGTGTATAGGGGCAGCTTGCGTACATATGTTCGTGTCGCGTTGGTATACCAACGCGACACGAACGAACATATATGTTTTAGATACCAGACACGTGTGTCGTGTTTTTTCATTTTGAACATTATAGCCCGCGACTTGCAAGACGCAGTGCATGCTATGCATCGTCAGTAATGATAAAGCGTTTGTAATTGGCGATGCGATCGTGCTTCTTAAAGCGTAGCGAAGGAGTTCTTTCTCCTCTCGACGCTTCTCTCAAGCTTCGATCGCCTGTACGCTAAGTGCACGAATTGATGTCATTTCGTTCATTTCACCTCCTTTTTTCCCACACCCGACTGCTTCTTTTGCCGACTTGTTCACTTCGATGTAGCCGACTCTTTCAATTTTCAGTAGCCGACTTATTTCTTCTCTTCTTGCCTCGTGTTCTGCTTCACCATTCGGGCTACGCAACCCAGTGACACGTACTCATGCAATGGCCCAATTAAAGCATGTACCCAGCGCTCCATGTTGTCATCTACTCGGAAAGATTGTAGCAACCAGCAGCGACCACCTGCAAAGTGATTGGAGCAAGAGGCATAGGAAGCTACCCTGTAAAATAACAACGACAAAAAGTATTGTTCTGACTCGGGAACGGAAGTAGGGAACGGAAACGCTCGGAGAGAAGCATGGGCGAAGACGCGGAGCTTTCTTAGCCTGTACCCCCCCCCCCCCCCCTCCGCCCGCACACCCACTTTCCTGTTGATGGCTTGCGGCCGCTGTATGGCCGAGTGTATAAGAACCTGGGGTTACCTGAACATTCCTGGCGAATTCCACAGAATAGGTGTACGTACCCCACTGGGCGTGTCCCAGAATAGGCAAGAAGCGAAGTCGGCAACAAAAGCAGCCGAGTGTGGAGATTGAAGGGAACGAACTGGGACCAGACGGCGGCGCATTTAGCGAAGAGCGTTGAGCCACGTAAAAGTGAAGGAGGGAAGTGCAGACATCTTCGCTGAAACATCAAAGAAAGCTCCGCTTATCACCGATTCGTAATGCGCAAGATCAGCCAATTATTTCTTTTTCCTTTAATTGTGGCATTTACTGCGGCGCCTGCCACGTTCGCTGACGATGACCGTCACGGCATTCTGTACGTACACGATGCGCTCCTTCGCGATGCGTTCAAGATGTCTGAGGAAGCGTGGAAAGCTTGGGCGAGTTGGCAGAGGTTCATTTTTGATGGTGTTCACAGCGCAAACGTATCTGCCTATCCCTTATTTCCTTAGATATGCGCGTGCTGTGAAAACCATCGAAATGGTACGAGGTGGCACGAAGACAGCTCGCACGTTGTTTACCGGACGCTATTAATTTTTGCCTCGACGTAAGAAAATTAGGTGGTGCGATGAAATTGGTAAACTGGCAGGCGCAAGTTGGAATTAGCTAGCGCAAGACATTGGAGGAGCCTTCGTCCTGCAGTGGACATAAACATAGGCCGATGTCGATGATCATCATTGTAATGATGATTATGATGATTATTATGATGATGATGATGATTTTCGCAGCGCGCCAGGGTAACAGCACGGTGCAGCTTCTTTACCCGCTGGAGCCGTTCTACGAGACTGGCTTTTACGAGGCTGTGAGCATGATGGTCGAGGGGATGCTCTACTTGGCAGCGCTCTCGCTTGTGGACTCGCCACTGATTTACAGTCTGCGATGGTGAGTCTCAGTGGCAATCTGCTGGTGGACTCGCCACTGATTTACAGTCTACGGTGGTGAGTCTCAGTGGCAATCTGCTGGTGGACTCGCCACTGATTTACAGTCTACGATGGTGAGTCTCAGTGGCAATCTGCTGGTGGACTCGCCACTGATTTACAGTCTACGGTGGTGAGTCTCAGTGGCAATCTGCTTGTGGACTCGCCACTGATTTACAGTCTACGGTGGTGAGTCTCAGTGGCAATCTGCTGGTGGACTCGCCACTGATTTACAGTCTACGATGGTGAGTCTCAGTGGCAATCTGCTGGTGGACTCGCCACTGATTTACAGTCTACGGTGGTGAGTCTCAGTGGCAATCTGCTTGTGGACTCGCCACTGATTTACAGTCTGTGATGGTGAGTCTCGGTGGCAATCTGCTTGTGGACTCGCCACTGATTTACAGTCTGCGATGGTGAGTCTCGATGGCAAACAACGTTCGGTGCAGTCGGGCGCTTTGCACGGCTCTCCAGAGCTCTTCAATCAGACCAGTTCCGAAACTGCGTTTCATGCACCGAGAATACCCTAGTTACCATGGTTACCCTAGTTACCATAGTTACCATAGTTACTCTATTTACCCTATAGTTACCCTATAGTTACCCTACCTTGGTTACCTTCCTGTAGGTGTGAACTCTATCGCCCAGCGTATCGTAATTTATGCTCCGCCCAGTTTTATACCTCAAGATGCTGATCGAAGCACGAAAACCACAACGTAAACCCTCATGTAGTAGCATTTGTGACACACGGGAATGAACTTTAAGATGTGGAAAGCTCAGTAAGCCAGTGACGTTGCTATGTTTGTATTTAGAGGTTAGATGCAGTCGTGTTTCTACACAGTATCAGTTGGAAGAATTCTTCTAGCCTGTCTCCGAGATATCCGACTCCAAATTGGAATTATCATTCGCATGATTACGCATGCAAGAGAGTTAGGATCGGCGCAAAGCTCCTCCCTGATGTGACGCGGCTGTTGTGTGCGGCGTTTAGTTTGACAACGGGGCGGAGGCATTGGCAAAGAACACAACTGTCCTCCTTCCCCTCTCGGCTGGTGAAATAAAAAAAAATCGAACCCGGAACCGCTGTCGGTAACGCGCAACCGCACAGCCTGTAACGATGGCGGCAGCAGCCATGCCGAGATAATGGCGCGAGAGGAGAAGCCGCAGGGCAGCGCGCGTGCGTAATGGGAACTAAGAGAGGCGGGCACGGTCCTTGCTGGGCTGCGCAAATAAAGTGACTGCTGACTTCGAAGTATTGTAAGTTTTAATGAAATGAAGAGCAACAACTGCACGGCCACACCGCACATGTCCATATCGTCAGTGTTCTCAGACTTAAACGTCAGAAGTGCGAAACAATAACAGAAACCTGAAAGGGATGCAATTTTCCTGGCGCGGCTGTGCACTACCTCCGGGATCGGCCCACGCAAGGGGCCGCGTTTCTACCAGAAAGCTCGCCTTCGCGCTTAGCCTTCGCCGCCAGCGTTTCCCGGCAAACGTTACGGTTACATAAGCTGCAGTTGCCGGGAAGCGCGACAAACAGTCAGAGTTATTTGAATACTATCGCGTTCTACTTTTAACAAATTGTTTTGACGTCATCTAGTTTGTCAAGATTTTTGGTAGTGGTAGTATAGCATCTTCATAGACGCAGCTCCCTCCAGCGTCACTGATCACGGGATACAGGATCCGACCTCCCTTACTGCAAAACGACAATGAGGGTATACCCCTGGTGACGTGCTCCTTCGCAATAATAATAATAAAAAAACTGGCTTCGATATAGCTTCTTCTACATGTCTTGCACTCTATTGGAGAAGAGGGGAAGAGTGATTCCCCTGCACTATCATAAGAAGCATGCGGTTAGAATGATAAATGTGGCAGCTTCCCGCGACATGCTAATTGCATGCCCTTTATCCCACCCCACCACCCCAGGATGGCTGGCGTGTCATGTCGTTGGTTGTGATACCACGTGACCGCCGTCTGCACTCTCGGGGGATGGTACTAGTGCCCCTTTTCATGCCCGAAGCAGCGCTTTCTTTGGTGCCCGTTCTGGAAAAGTCGTTTTAAAGGTGCTGTAATAATTTATTTGTGGCACTCTCGACTAATTTAAATTTCGTGCCGTAATTATGGAATCAACAGCGATCCGAAAAAAAAATTATTATCAGTGCTCCTGCAACTCAGCGTGAAGGGCACCATGTTAAGCCGAGAGGTTGGCAGTGTCGTACAGAATTCCTCAGCTCAATTGACTTTCTTGGCTTTAGTACAATCACATCAAGCTGTAGTGGTTTCCTCTGGGTTTGCACCGTCGTGGTACAAAAGCGCCTCCCCGCCCCCCTCCCTCCCCACTGCAGTTTAAGAAAATTTTCTACCAGTAGCTGTTCTTTATCAAGAAAAAGACTGGTTCGGCTTTCTGTTTCATTTTAACTACAACGAAAATTGACCCGCCATCCTGGCCCTGCGAAATTGGATGTCCATCGAAGCTGTTGGAAACCACCACCAAAACTGCTGATGGGGGCATGCAATGCTTCATGGCTTTAGAGTAATGGTAGAAATGCTGTATTGGAGTAATGGTAATTTTGACAGCACGCCACCACCCTTAGCGGTGCTGCGACGACGCTGAAATCAGTTGATGGGCTGATCATTTTATAAAGGAAAGGCTAGGGGCGTCACTCCCCACATCACAAGCTGCCATCGCCGCGGCAGTTTGTGCCACAGCAATCTTTACCGGGAAGCGTATGCGGGGACCGCTACGTGCTTCACATTGCATGTAAGGCGCAGGAGCGCCTAAGCATTAATTATGTGGCGCGGATGCTTCTTTTGAGCTTGTTCTTTATTGAAACGTACGCTGTTCTGCGTGTTGTATGCTTGATTCGAAAAAACGTGTGCACTGTTCGCTTCTCTTTGCCGAGTGCTTGTAGCCTCTTAATGACAGTTTTCTGTTGACGTTACGCCACGAAGAAATCCAGCCAACTCGCGTCATTACGATTATTGCAGGAGCCAAAAGTTATTACGGTACCAAGTGAACGCTATGCTATTCAGCCGCCTAAGCTACTCTGGTTCCTTGCGTGATGTTCATCGGAAGGCTGCTTTAACCTTCCTTCGTAGCGCGGAGTGCAAGCAGCATTGCATAGACACACTCGAATAGCACCGATCTTTTAACTAAGAACATTCGTTGCGACTTTTGCAGTCTATGGAATAACTTGGCCTTAACATATCTTTTCCGGGCTAACGAGCATACCCGCAACCTGCCCTCGAAAATCAACATGTTGCAGAGCATGGTGGCGCGCTCTTTTAGCGTCATTATCTCACACCAAGAATGGGAAGTGCATTAAGCACTGTCGTTGCCAACCATTTGTACGTAATATAAAAGGCGCTTATCGAAGTGTGTGCTAATAAAGACGGTACTTACTAGCCTGTTGAACTACAAAGTGAACGTCTCGTGTAATGTGCTCACTTACATTACATGTCCTTGGCGGCTGAGGCCAAAGTTATTTGAAAAAAGAAATTTAGAGGACGCTTAAGCTTCGCCTTTAAGAGTGGAACGCGATAGCATTCAAAGGTCCCTGACTGCTTCTCACGCTTCCCGGAAACTGCAGCTTATGTAACTGTAACGTTTACCGGGAAATGCTTGCGGCCAAGGCTACGCGCGAAGGCGAGCTTTCTGGTAGAAACGCGGCCTCTCCGTGGGTCGATTCCAGAGATAGTGAGAAGCCGCGCCAAAAACAGTTACGTGATTTTCAGGTTTTCGTTAACGCTTCGCACTCCTAATATCTAAGTCTGAGGAGGTTTAACACGAAAGGCACGCACTGTCGTTGTTTTGTTTCACGACATCCTTCTGTGGGCTGTCGCTCTCGAAATTGCGAGGAATATAACTGCGTCAAGAATGTGACAATACAAGGTATGAGCAACTCTAGTGATATAATAGTGTGGCGATATAACCTGCGTATACCGCATGTCATATAGAAAGGCGTGGTGTATACATATGCATAAATACACACGGCAATTTTCGCTCACGGGGACGCCGGCGCCGGACGCCAACACTGGATTTTCTGCATGCGACACGGGGCGCTTAACGCTGTCGCGTTAAAGAATTAGGCAGGGACACTTAAGACTGCTTACGTGTGGTAATGCGAAAGCATCGTACCATTTGTAGACCTCGGAACGTCGTGAACCCGCTCATTGCACGCATGAACGCACTCGTGAACGCACGCACTTTATGGCAGCTCGCACAACAGTAATCTTAACCGGGAATACGCGGTTAGCGCTATGTGGCTTCGCATTGCATGTAGGCGCTGGAAACAACATCGACATCGGTTGACAGGCTGGCTGTTACGTCACTCCCCACGTCGCAAGCTGCCGTCGCCGTGGCAGCTTGCGCAACAACGATGTTTTTTTTTTTTGAATTATGGAGTTGGACGTGCTCAAAACACTTTCTGATTATGAGGCACGCCGTAGTGGAGGACTCCGGAAATTTCGACCACCTGGGGTTCTTTAACGTGCACCTAAATCTAAGTGCACGGGTGTTTTCGCATTTCGCCCCCGTCGAAATTCGGCCGCCGTGGCCGGGATTCGATCCCGCGACCTCGTGCTCAGCAGCCCAACACCATAGCCATTGAGCAACCACGGCGGGTAACCACGATGTTTTCCGGGAAACGTATATGCGGGAAACGTGCTTCGCATTGCATGTAGGTGCAGAAGCGCCTTATCATCAATTATGTGGTTCGTATGCTTGTTTTGAGATTGTTCGTTATTGAAACGTAAGCTGTTCTGTGTGTTCCATGCGTGATTCCAATGAATGTATGCACTGTTCGCTTCACTTTGCTGAGTGCATGCTTGTATTGTAACCTCTGCCTTACGGGGATATGAGCTACCATTGATTGCACTTAGTGGTATGAGCCATTGGTGATGGTAGCTCCGCTGTAAAGAAAAAAGCCTGAACAGAAGTTTCTTCTTTCCATTGCTTGTCAATCTAGACGGAAGTCCTATGTTGGCTGACTACACAACTCCAGAGGAAGCACTTCCAGAGCAAGATTGTGAAGGTGTTGCTTCTGACAAATAGTTTCATTAGCCAGATTTGATGTCAGGACGGCAATTCTAGGTGGACTAAAAGAAAGGTTATATTAAGCGGTATTAGTACGCCACGCTTCACATGTGACGAAACGTTTAATTTTTCCGTAAGCAGAGTGCTTGGCAAGGCAGAAAAGACGCACAAATGAAATCTGACTCGGGAGGCTTTCATGAAGCCCCCATACACTGGCTCGTCAATGCACAAAGCACTTAAACAGCATTTGCATGGGCCTGCAATAAACTATTTTTAGTAAAATAATGCACTGCGTTCTGAATCCACCAAAGGCTCAGCCTAGCAAAAATACGAGAACTTATCTGGTGCTAAAACTGATCAAATGCACGAAAAAAAATAAATATATTTTTTCGTCACGTGGTGCCACTGACGTCTCGGCAAGAAATTTAGAAAGACATATTTGGTCTTCTTTTCTTTAATTATTCACCAACATATTTTTAAGATATACAATGAAGAAAGCACTTATCATTGTAAACTGGTTTTAAACTGGTCGCTGAAGAGTATCTGCACAATTATGGCTTGTCTTCCATCGTGTCCTGCCATGTAAGGCACCCACACGTTAGAACTCGTTTTTTACCACGGGGAGCCTCAAAATATGTAACTGACCAAGTGGCAAGCACTCTGAAAATATGAAGAGAAAGAACTAAATTTCCGGAAGTGTGCAGACACGAGGACAGCTTTCTTTGCCTTTCAGGGACGGTAGACGACAATTCCGAAAGCAACCGAGAATCTCCGAGCCAAGTAAAAATAAAAAAGAAAGGGTTGCTTACTTACGCCGTCGCACGCCGGCTTTTCAAGGACGCACGATAACCATTGCGGAACTGTCATTAACATCAAATAAACTGTGGCAAAGAAGCTTCAAAGTGGGCTTGGTATAGTTGGCGCAGACGCATCTTTTTTTCTTGCGTTTGCGTTTTGCAGGCAATTCACGCGTTCAGACTCTTATTAAATTCGTGTTCCTTTCTCCTTGTTCGAGATGTTTCCTAACGCATAGCACCAAGATGCGAAGCTGTAACCGACCTCCCTTGTAACATCTTCGCTGTAATAAAGCGACATCGTGCCGCAAACGTTACCGCGACGCCGTTTGCTTTTCCGTTTTTTTTTCTTCAAATACCGCGGTAGCAATTATTGACGCGTGCGCGAATGCAGGTATGTGGCGCGTCGCCTCCACGGTCCCGACGACTCCGACGAGTCGTCCGAGCAGCAGCCGCGCGGACCCCGGCTCGTGGCCGTTTCCATGGACCCCGAAGTCGAGCGCGAGGTGAACCTGGTGAACCAGGTGTGTCGCACCAGGGCGTTCAAGGACGTCGCCATGTCGGTGCGAAACATCCAGAAGGCCGTCGGGTTCGTCGAGCAGGTATATGGGAAGCGCGCCCCTCCTCGCGAGTGCCTCGATGCAGACGTTTCATTTTAACGCGACAGCGTTAAGGAGCTCGTGTCGCAGAAAAGCCGGTGTCGGCGTCAGCGGCGTTGGCCGTGAGCGATAAATCCCAGAAGGCACTTCATAAATAAAAAAAACACCTTGCAAGATGGGCTGGTGGGAATCGAACCAGGGTCTGCGGTGTGTGAGACGGAGACGCTACCACTCAGCCACGAGTTCGTTCCTTCAAAGGGCTACAAAATCGCCTCTAGTGAATGCGGTGTTGCCTTAGAAACGCGCCGTAGAAGGTTATACTGCGGTGTATATCGGTAATTATGACCATGTAACTTACAGAAGTCGCAGTTTCACGAGTAGCGAAGTACGTTTCCGCTACATTTCTTCTGCGCTCTGCGCACACGCAGAGCCATCTTGCGGCAAACACAGAAGACCCCCTCCTCGCAATGTACGGCGCTGCCCCGACACGCGGCGCGCCACTCGTCCCATGATCGCGTCCGCCTTCATGGCGCGCCGCGGCCCGGTTATCTGTGCCCATCGCGACGTTTGGGTGGCGTAGATCGTTGGAGTAGGCGGTGCGAACGGGGTGCGATAACGCTGTCGCGTTCCACTCTTGAAGGCGAAGCTTAAGCGTCCTCCGATTTTTCTTTTCCTTTTTCAAGACAAAATGTCGTAGGTAAAAAAAGAAACAGGAAAGCACGGAGAAACAGCTGACAACAACAACAACAACTTTACTGGCCATTTAGCGCTAAACCAGAGAGAAATGGGTTGGCATTACGTCCCACCTCGTTGAGGTCCGGGATCGTCGATGTAAAACCGCGCTCACCACGTTGCTAAGTGTTGTTCAGGAGCGTACTTCGACGCCCGTCCTTGCCTCTTCGAGGAGTGAAGTGCGAGTCACGGTGGTCCAGAGCAGACCTCTCTCGATCATCATCATCCTTATTTTATCTGCACTGACCCCAGGGCGAAGGCCTCTCACAGCGATATCCAGTTACTCCTGTTTAGCGGTAACTGATTCTCACTTGCGACGGCAAATTTACTGATTTCATCATCCCAACTAGTTTTCTGCCGTCCTCGACTGCACTTTCCTTCCATTGGCACACATTGTTTAACTATAATGGTCCACCGGTTATCTACCCCACGCCTTACATGGCCTGCCCAGCTCCATTTTTTTTCTCTTAATGTTAACTAGAATGTCGGGTATATCCCCGTTTTCCCTCTGATCCACACCACTCAATTCCTGTCTCTTAACGTTACGCCTAACTTTTCTCGTTTCATAGCTCTTTGCGCGGTTCTTAACTTATTCTCGAGCTTTTTTGTTACCCTCCAAGTTTCTGCCCGATACGTTAGCACCAGTAGAATGCAATTACTGTACACTTTTTTTTTCAGCGACAGTAGTAAGCTCCCAGTCAGGATTTGGCAATGCCTGCCGTATGCAATCCAACGCAAGATAGACCGCAGAGCGTTAAATTTGACCTATTTTTCCTGCCGTTATCGCTGAATACAAAATAGCCACACGTGCAAATTTCGCCGATTCCCCCAGCATCTATTCCAAGAAGCCAAAAGCACCGTCAACTGCTGCCGACGTACTCGGCACAGTAACAGTAACTGCACATAATCAATCCCCTTCATTGCCGCAGAAGATTGTCCGCGAGTACTGAAAGAAAATAATTCTGCATCTCACGAAATATGCAAATGCGACTAACAATGAAGCAATGTAACGACCCACCGTCGTCGAAACTCGTCATGTATTCGGTGTGTGTGCGGCCATACGCTCTTACGCTTCTTTTTCAAGATGCCGCACCATCTCTTTCGCCCTACCCTTTCGAAATGGCTCGAACAATAATCCACAACCTCTCCGAACGCTGTGAAAAAAAGATCGCGGTGTACACGCGCTGCGCGAGGACAATCGATGGAACGGGGTTGGAGTTTGTGCCTCCCGTGCCTAACCTGCCATGGCCGTCGACGTGGTTCTCGACGGGCTTGCCAGCGCATCAAACTCGGGTGGCTCCACTGTGTAGGCGACGGCTTCCCCGGGTGACATGAGGTGTTTTGACGGAGCTGGTGGCGCCTACAGCTTCGTGCCCCCAGAGTTCACAGGGTGTAGGCCTACCCAGAACCTGCACCAGTACGTTGAGAGAGGGAAGAGCCAGGAAGGTCCATTTTTCAGCGAACGGTATTCTACAGCTCATGTTCCCACAGCTTAAACCTAACAACGTCCACGTCATCTCCTCTTTTTTTTCCCGCCACCGACCCGAAACGGACGCATGCATTGATGATACAGAAAATGGCTCAAACATGCAAATAATGAATGCTGATGGCGAGTGGCGCTATTATATTGAACGAAGTATTGCGATACAAGTACAGCCATTCGCAATCATGATGCATGCGCGCCGAGAGTTATTGCCTTCGTGTGTTTGGAAGTTTAGTAATGTGAAGCTCGGTAGATGGCGACACAAGAACGCACGAAACCAAAAACACGAATATTAGGCCCAAATCCAGGTATACCACCCATCATTCCCGTGGTGGCTATGTCATTCTGCTGCCGAGCACGACGTCGTACGTTCCGTTCCCGGCCACGGTGGCCGCACTTTGATGAGTACTAAATGCGAAACCTTTGTGTACTCAGATATGAGTTCGCGATAATAAACCCGCGATGGCGAAAATTAATCCAGAGTCGCCCACTATGGCTTCTCTCATAACACCATACTTGCTTAGGAGCGTTTTGATTTTGGCTCAGCCATTTGAACAGGTCCCCATACTGTTGCTGCGCATCACGCCAGAGGCCCCGTTGAAAGCCCCATGCGACGATACCTACGAGGTCTCCTGTGGTGAAAAAAAAAAAAAAATGTCGCAGTTTCACTCGAAAGGCCAAGAAGCGTCGATTTCGATAGCAGCTTATCAGACAGCCATACGAAGTAAGGATAGTAGGTTTATCAGCCGTATAGAATTGTAAGTATTCGCTCACTAACTAAATTAACTAGCACGGTGTCACGCACACGCAGGCAAATATAAACACATCTCACTCGATGAGCTCAAACACTCGCTGTCAAAACGCTGGCGTGAGTAATAGCGGCAGCAGTAGCGAGCGGAATGACCTTCGTGCTCCCTCTCGCTTCAACGCGAACTAAGCGGCGAGAACAGAACGCACACGAAGCTATCAGCCTTCGGCGCAGCTAAACTGTGTACCCATCGCAGGTCGCTCTCAAGATAGGCATGCGCGGCCATGCTACACTGAACGCCGCCAGAGTGAAATTCCTCTCCCCGTCCCCCGGTGCATTACGCGCGATGGAAGACGGCGCGTAAACCACCATCCGCCTTCCTCCCTCGCGCGCGCGAGATCGAGCCACCATCCTCGGCTCAAGTAAAACTCTTGCTTGGGCTAGTTGGTTCATGCTTGAAGTAGTAAAGGCAAGGCGCAGAAGACCAGGACTCAAGAAGAAGAACAGAAACGACAGGACCGGCGCCGGTCCTGTCGTTTGTGTTCTTCTTCTTGAGTCCTGGTCTTCTGCGCCTTGCCTTTACTACTTCAATCCTCGGCTCACCCCGCATGCTTTCACTCGCACCCACAGCACATGGCGCGAGCCCGCGCCTGCACTGTCCATACACAATCGCTCTCGCAATACAACTACGCTTTGATGATTGATGCCTATTCGTACGCCAATCTGTTTCACGACTGCCGTCGCTTCGCTCGCGTCCTCTGGCGGCAGGTGGAAGTCGTGAACGGCGTCAGCATCCTCCTGAACCGCGGCGAGTGCTTCGGCCTCATCGGCGTCAACGGCTCCGGCAAGAGCGCGCTCCTGGAGATCCTGGTCGGCCTCCAGGTCCCCACGGGAGGCGGCGCGTACACGGCCGCGCTGTCGCTGGGCGGGGACCTGCGCGCCTGGCAGCAGGGCATAGGCTACGCGCCGGACGGCCTCTCCGAGGAGAGCTTGCCGTGCCTCACCGTGGGCGAGCTGCTGGAAACCGTGGCCAGGCTGCGAGGAGTCGTCTGGAGGCGCCAGGCGCTGCTCGGCGTCCTGGCGCTCACCGGGAGGCTCCGGGAGGACCAGATGATCAACAAGTGCAGGTGATCGACGACGGCGGTGTTTCACGCCGGGCCACACAGTCGAACTTCTAAGTGGTTCTAAGGGAAAATGAGACGGAAACGCGAGAGGCTATAGTTTTTTGGGAAAAACTGAATCCCGTGAAAAGCAACGTGGGAGAAGCAAAATTTAGATTTATTGATTAGAAGCTTAAATTGTCAAACGTACCTAAACGTCGTTTTTGAGCGCAATAAGCGGCATACGAAGGGACGGACACGCACGCACCCTCCCACACACAAGTACGTACATACGTATGTATGTATGTATGTATGTATGTATGTATGTATGTATGTATGTATGTATGTATGTATGTATGTATGTATGTATGTATGTATGTATGTATGTATGTATGTATGTATGTATGTATGTATGTATGTATGTATGTATGTATGTATGTAATTCTATTCGTATGTCTCTTGCGCCCAAGAAACAATGTTTAGCAAACCCCACCAAGTTCCCCACGTTCCTCGAAACATGCATAAATTTGTGTTCAAGACCGACGAAAGAAAAAGACGGAAGGAAGTACACGGACGCAAGATACCAAGCGCTAACTATAAATTCTGTTCTTCAGAAGCTTGAGAACGTTATATGTGACAATGTTACATGCGCACTGCACTGCAAGTGCGAATTATTTTTTTGACATCAGAAAAACGGTGCGTAATTCACTAGCAAGCAAAGAAAAAAAAATCGTGAGAGCTGTCCCCTCATAGCACCTGTATCAGCGCACCTACTTTATAGAGGTAGCTCTCGGCAGAACAGAGATTATCTTAATCGGTGGTAATTGATGACATCGGAATATAGATTCGCGAACGCGTCATTGCACATGCGATGTGGCCACATATAAAGTGTTTTATTTTAGTTGCACAACATTTTTAAAAATTACCTGTGGCACAAAGCCCAGTTGTAACCCTTGATCTAAATTACCTGATGAGCTTGACGAGACGGCCGTTACTTCCACGAAAAATAAAAATGCCTAATTGAATAATTAACATAATTACACTAAATGTTAAGTTAATTACTTGACGGCGCATATTTCAATGTAGGAATTTCAGCTACTGTGTTGGCAAGGCATATCCACTTGAAACGAATTCTTCGGATGGCAGCGGTTTTGAGATATGCGGCGTCAAACTTGCGGCAGAAATGCATTGTTGTTCCTCTTAAGAACACGCTGTTCTATGCATTGAAGCACAAAAATAACTGGAACGGCAATGTATTTCGCCGGACACATTGAAAATTTATGTATGCAAACTTGCGTAGTCCTCATCCGTTTCAAATGAATGCGCGTTGCGAACTCACCGGCTACAATTTGTTAATTGAAGTATGTACCGTAAAGCAACGAACTAAAATACTGGTTAGTGTAGTTATGTTAATTATTCAATTACATATTTTGATTTCTCATAGAAGTAATGGCCGATGCATTGAATAACTTAGATCAAGGGTTAGAATTGTGCTGTTTTCCACAGGCAAATTTTTAACATTTGGTGGAGCTAAAAAATAAGCACCCCGTATATATGCAGTCGATCGACACCCGTTCCACACTTGCGGGCCATCAAGATTTGTTTGAATTACCCGAAAGATCGAATTAACAAGCGCCGGCTAACTGAAAAAATTCAAGCCTTCATCATGGCTTGAAGTAGTATGTAATGTCTTTTTGCTTCTCACTACTAAAGCGCGGCTGAACCAGAAGGCCGCGAAGAGCGCCGGAATGTTTAAGCGCTACCTTAGCGTTGAACGCAAAAGTTCCGCAGCGGTGAACCAAGTCTTAACACTATAGCCGCACAGCGGGGTGACCTCAGCGTCACTCTCGTCACAGAAGTATGCTGAATTTCTTGCGTGTTTAACCTTTCGTTAACACTTGCAGGCATGAGGGTGTTCAACGGGAGTCGGTGGGTGCCGAATTTACCGAAGTGGTATTGTTTCACGTTCGAACTAAACAGGTTTACTTTCCATGGCAATGTATGGTTAAGTCTCCGACACTTCTCAGTGCATTCGAATTATGTAGAAAAAAAAATAACCGAGGTCAAATTAGCAGCAGTGGTCGACTCTATTCTGAAGTTTCTAAATATAAAGAAATAAATAGTTGGTAGTTTGCGCTTGGTGCCCCGTGTCCGTGCGCTTGCTTCACGCAGGTCCTTCCCTTGTTTTTTTGCAGAAACTTAGGTGCACTAAAAGGAATTGGTGGACACTTAGTCGAACAAATGTTGTCGCTAGCGTCAGGGTTTCAGCAACTGGACATCTAACTTGGGGGGGAGGCGGTAGGTTGAGAAGCAAGAAAACTGCGACGGAACCCATCTTAAGATGACTGTCGACGGTAATGCGTTAGCATTGAATAACTATAGTGACGCAACGTATTGCCACCGTCGAAACGAGTTATGTAGGAGGCGTGCACTGCAGCGGGACTTCTTCGCGCTTCCCTGTGAGCACTCGGCGCCATCTGGCGGCGCCGCCGCGAAGCCTGTGCGTGGCCTCCGAGACTAGAGGCTTGGCGCGCCACTGCCTGAGAATGCTGAGAATTGTTCCCTGGCTTGCCGCACATTTCAGTGGCAGATACTCAGCTACCCAAGTTGGCGAGAGGGTCATTGTATAGCGACGAATGCGCAGTGCAGTTGTGGCGCAGCCTGCTAATGCGTCGGGCTGCGGTCCTTGGGGAATCCTTGTGACGTGAATTCGATTCCGTTCAGTATCGGATACATTTAAGCGATAGGTTTCGTCATTGTAGAGCGGCACATTCCCAGTGGTACAACATACCTAGTTACCCAATGTTGGCATCGAAGATGTTCATTGAAGGCCAACACAGACCGAGCGCCACATACGCAAGTACTTCAAGTCGGCGTCGTGTAGTTTCTTCGAACAGCGGCACCTGCCCAGTCCCACGTCTACGGTGACCCATTTCGGCGTGAGAGAGGTTCGTTGAAGAGCCGTACGTATGTACACATTGCCACATACTCAGTGACCCAAGTTGACCCAAGGGTTGGTTTCGAACCCTGTTGCCTCAGCACAGTGGCCCGATGCGCTACCCATTCGACCACTGACTACCCCCAGCGACCCAGGAGGCGGAAAAATGGTTAGATACAAACATAGATGGCCTCCGGAAATTACGTGAAGTATTCAAAAAAAGTGCTAGCACGTTGACATAGTTCCTAACTACATGTTTTCGGTGACGTCGCGAACACGATCAGTTTACTCATATGCTGAAAAATGAAAGCGCAACCGCAAAGATATTGACGCAGTCACGCCGAGATGAAGATGCTGCTGCTCGCGGCAGCAGCCATCGGCGTCCCTCCCGTGTTGCTGGTGGACGAGCCGTACTCGGACGTGGAGCCGCTCTACCGCAACGAGATCATCCGCATGCTGCAGCTGCTCAAGGGTAGCCAGGCCGTGTCCATCATCATGACCTCGCACCGGTGAGTGTTTGCCGTTTGCTGCCTTTCCCGTAAGGACCATTTGGAGCTACCCAGTTGCCTGAGAGGCGGGGAGAGAAAGTTGTCCAGAAACCACTGACGATGATCGTCAATGCAAGCGAATAGCCCGAATGAACGAGCGAGAGAACGGGAGATAGATAGATAGATAGATAGATAGATAGATAGATAGATAGATAGATAGATAGATAGATAGATAGATAGATAGATAGATAGATAGATAGATAGATAGATAGATAGATAGATAGATAGATAGATAGATAGATAGATAGATAGATAGATAGATAGATAGATAGATAGATAGATAGATAGATAGATAGATAAAGATAGCTATTCGCTTCAAATACGATTACGCGCTTGATCCTAGCGTAAGATTACCAAGTGTTCTGATCTCTGCGTATAACCCTTGTCTTCAGTAACCCACAACAGTGGGAAGTGCTGCATCATGTTATTGTGTTGCTTGCCATCAGTCATGTTTTATCACTGCAGTAGTGTTTGTTGCTTTCTTTTTTTCTATTTGCAATTAGGAGGTGCTAAATTGTAAAGAATATTTTTTCATACCTGCTTGGTTTTCAAAGACCGCAGTATATTTAATAAATAAATATCTGGGAGGCAGAAAACCGGACAGCGAAGGTTGGAGACATAGGGTATAAAGCGGATGTTTTGTAGGCGAATCGCTAGTCAAGTGTTAAACTCAGGTTCTAATCTGCGAGCTGCTTTTCCTTCGGTGTTTGTTTTGTGCTATTTAAATACACGATGTCGCCAAAATAGACGCGGGAAGCAGAAAAAGCCAAATTAGTGGCTACAGCGGGCATACGCGCTCCATTATATATTCGTTCTCACCGGTGGTGTAATGAAAAAAAGAAAGCGTTTGGGAACGTGTTTTATTACGGGGCAATTCTGCCGAGAATACGCATAGCCGGCGGCTGTAAAATTAGGACAAGAATGCTTGTGGGTGCACTATCTTTAATTAGCCGAGTTACGTCTCGTGACAAAAGATTGCTGTGATCGCATGGCCGCCCGGTGTTTGCAGGGCGGCCATGCGGACCTCTCTGCCTGCATACTTTTGATAATGGATGTTTATTTTTGCTAGCACACTCGCTGGCTTTGCGTAGTTCAAGTTTGTTGTCGCAGCATGAAGATGCCTGTCTCGATATGATACGCGTCACGGTAAACAAGTGCTACGGAAGAGATCCCAAAATAAAACCACATGTCAGCGCGACCTCCTATCGGTACGGCGTTAGTTAATTACAGGACAAGCGAGTCTAATAAGAGAAGGAGGCGAAAATGCCTAATGGAAACGATCAATATGAAAAAGAAAGTACTGGAGCAAACATGGATTCAAACACTTTAATAAGAAATTCACAGGGATCGAGAAAAATTACATTTACAAAGAAACAAAAAAAGGACCTGAAAAAGAAGAAGACTATGCACGCGTTCGTTCACCACGAAACGGCGTTGGAAATACAGACCAGAATATTGCAACAGAGATGTAACTAATGTACACGTTACACCAAAAAAGCTAAAATACGTACAATATGCAAGAACATCAGTATTACAAAGAAATGTCACGCACAACCAGACGAGAGAATTCGCGATGCGGAACATTTAGTGGTTCACATATGATTTATCAGTCTGGTTTTGAATGAGGCCAATGTTAGGCGTGTCTTAATGAACTTGTGGACAAAGACCTGGTGATCGCTAAGCCACCGGTGTTTTGCACGTAGCATGTCGCACTGCGAGGTTCTGTGCGACCGGGTGGCCGTCATGGAGGACGGCAAGATCGAGGCGCTGGGCGACGCGATCCAGATGAACCAGAAGTACGGGCGCAGCTACATGGTCACGCTGCGGCTGCCGCAGGAGAAGCGCTTCGACTACTACTTCCAGCGCTGCCTCATCGACCTGATGCAGGACGAGTTCCACCAGTGCACCTTCTGGCACAACTACAAGGTGCGACTTGCCCCCTCACACTGCAAAAACATTATATATACAGTAACGTTGCCGCCTGTGCACCCCTCCCTCCCCCCTCCCCCCAAAAAAACGAAACAATTTGAGAAACAGGTTTTTTTAATGAAAACAAAATAAAAGCCGATACGCCGAACATAAGCTTGGCGTTATTCAAATGCTGTGTAGAACATCTGATGCACTTTTAAAATGTTCTTGCTGTTCTTGCTACAAATAACTTATCTATAAGGCATTATTCGTAAGGCAATACTTATAGCGTTACATACGAACAACGTAGCAATACGCGGAAGTCAAGATGGCTGCAAAATACATGACGCCTTAAGCAATTAAGGGAATAACCGGAAATTATAGGGATGAATTCGTCGGTGACAATTCAGCCGACGTGCTATGTACAAACGCCCGACAAAGCGCTTGCGACGCAGCTTATAAGGTGCCGATTTTGGAAGAACCGGAAAACCGGCAAATAGCGTGCTGGTGTGGAGGTCGAACCGGCAGCCGGCACCATGAGGGGAAAAAAAAGAAAACCGGCTGTGCCGGTGGGAAAGCGACCACATATATGCGCGACCCCACTTATAGCCCGTTCAGACGAGCAAGTTTAATGACAATATATAATGTAAACTGACAGCTATACCAAGGTTCAGCGTTGCGCTTTAACAATACGCGGGTGCTACCGAGGCGGGGTGCTACTCGTTGGGGCGCTGCAGTACGCAAAGCTACTGCTGCTGTGCAAAAGAAACAGTGCCCCGGCAGCTGCCAGGCGCCTCACAACGTTGGTGCGGTTAGGAGCACCACCAGTGACGTTTGCAGCCGCTTCACGTCTCGATGGTACGCGATATAAGGCCGACTTGAAAACGTGTCGCCCAGTCAAATATTAGATGATGTTGCCCTGACTTTTGCTGTCCTCTCCGCTCAGACCAGTGCATACAAACAGCCGCGCATCAAGAACGCTAGTGTGCTTGTATGTAGTGTTGCGTGCGCATTGCGAACAAATAATTCCGCCCCTTCTCGACCGCCGAGCCGATTGAGCAGAGCGTTGACGGTGCGTCCACTTGTGGTTCGTCGCTTTCAATGCACCAAGCGCGTAGCGTACGTCAAGTATGATCACTTAAGCAAACGCACTGTCGACTATGTAAACCCCTGCCGTTCTCGCCTATCTTATGCAAATGCCACATTACTCAGCATCTACTTAATTCTTTAACAAACGTCGATCCACGTGTGTTGTGCGGGCAGATGATTCGCCACAACGTGGGCTCCCACACTGCGTGGGATCTGCAAACGTCTCGCTTCTTCGCAAAGCTCGTCTACACTGCTTCAAAGTGATAGAGCCCCGCAATTACGCCGGGCGCATCTCGGCTAGGACAGGTTTGGCGACTGCGTTTTCGAAACGACGATTGTAGCTCGTCGATTTGTGTAGCTTGAGCACCCATATCTTCGTGAAATATATGAAAGCGGAGAACTTAAACTATTCGCAGCGTTCTTTTTTTTTTTTGGATTGATAACTTTCTTCACTAATGGTTCTTCTCTATGCGCTAAGTTAGACGATCCTATAGAGTCTATATACACTCGTTCACGTGAAATTTCGGAAAAGATTACAAGCGCTTACAGGCACAATTTTACACCACGAAAGAACCGATCGAGAGTACACCGGTGCTCATTTCTTGAAATGAACCAGTGGAAAGTTGGTTAGTTGATAAACCGACAGAATATCGTTAAACTGGCATAAACCCAGGAATGGTTATTCTTATCGGTAAAAAAAAAAAAATGTCGTTTCATTGCAATGGAATCGAAACTTCTTGCACCAAAACTATCTCATATGCGACAAGAATACATTAAAATGCGTAACTTCACGATAGAATCCGCGACATCACCAAAGTTGCAATGAAGGTTGACTTCGGCGAAATTCCGAGGGGCCACTACCCTTTCTGGTGCTGAGGCTGCGCCGCTATGTTCAAGAGAGGTTGGCTTTGCGTCTTTCTCAACTAGTACAAGCAACGCTGTAATGTCAAATAAATAAACAGAAACGATAAATTATGGTGTTTTACGAGCCAACACCACGATCGGATTTTAAGCACGTCGTAGTGGTGGTAATTGCGGATAAATTTTTGACCAAACGGGGTTGTTTAAGGAGCGCCTAAATATACGTACTCGAGCGTTTAATTTTTTAATTTCGCCTCAATCGAAATGCAGCGGCCGCGGTAGGCATCGAACCCGTGACCTTTAGCTTTGCAGCGGAACGTCGAAGCCACTAAGCTACAAAAATAGCTACCACAGCCGCTTTGCTAACGAATGAAAATAAAAAAGAAATTGAATATATATTGTATCAGCCTCGCCAGATTTGCGTCGCTCTTTCGTGGGTGTTAGTGGGTGTGCCTATGTGGCGCCATCTGCTGGAATAATTGTAACTCGCGTAACCGTCTGGAACGCGCACCGCGTGGTATCCTGATCTCCGCTTGCCTCCTCTGCGCAGGGCATGATGAGCTTCAGCATCGGAAAGACGTACACCAGCTGGAGCGAGCTGTTCACCAAGATGGTGGCCATCAAGAGCGACCAGGGGCTTCCCGAGTTCTCGCTGAGCGACATGACCCTCGAGCACATCTTCGTGGGCCTCGCTCGGCGCCAGATACTCATCACGGGCGTCCGGCCGCACAACTACCTCAGCGGCGTGCCCTCGCGCGTGGAGACAGTGCGCCGCTAATAAAGAAGCGTAGGCGCTGGGGGAAAAAAAAGAAGCGCCGTGCATTAATTCTTCGTCAGTGTCGAGGCGCGACGCTGTAAAGTACAGAAAAGCTTGCACGATCAAAGCCAGTTCTTCGTTGTGATCCAAGCCGCCAGAGCGAGAACCAGGGAAACATTGAAAGGGAGACTAAAGAGCGTACAGTAAGTTAATGTGTGTAAGTGAAATATGCTAAGCTACAACAACACGACCATTCGTGAAAAAAAAAGGCAAAATACGGCAGAGCCCATTGCACGATGGCTATCGACGGTAATCCGATTAGCATTCGATCAACGTAGCGACACAGCGTATTCCTGAGCGGACGTTTATCAATGACCTCTAATAATTCTGAGGTTTTCCTTTCTTCGGTTATATAATGTATACGGTCCACGGTATCAGCCCACATTGTTGCGGCACTCGCTTGCCAAAGTCGCCAATGAGCACGAGTGCGCGACGACGACACTATGACGACGATGTTATGAAAACAATGGAAAGACTGAATGACGTCGACGGAACAGCAAAAGAGGTGTGACGACGGCGTGAGCACAACGGGAAGAAGATTGTGAAATGATGACGATGGTAAAACGCGGATAGCGCGACGACACCGGCATGGAGATAATGGGGAAGGACGACGAGTTTATGGTGTATGACGACAATGGCTTGACGACGCCGCTACGGCGATGACCAGACAAAGCTGTAATGGCGATGGCACAGTCACAACGGAATGACGACGGTACGGCAATGACTGCGTGAGAGCTACTGCCTGACGACGACGCAGTGAAGACGACGGCACGACGACGAAATGAAAATGGCACGAGAACGAGAGCGAGAAAGCGACTGCCTGACGACGCAATGACTGCAATGGCCCGACAAATGTGGCGCAATCACGATTTAATGTCAATAGCGTGAATACGATAGAATGACGTACAGCGACGGAATGACGTCACCGGAAGGACGTAAGCCGTATAATGACGGTGCGACGACAATGGGTTGACATTTCTGAAGTGATGACAATGGTTCAAACGTCGGCGTGACCACGACGGCATGGCAGGAGCCGGATGACGAAGTTAGAATGATGGCGATGAAGGAACCACCAGACAGGATCACGGCGATGGTGCGACAACGAATGCGTGACGACAGCACGTTGACAACGATGGCGTCACGGCTACGGCGTCCCAATATTCGCATGGTGAAGTTGGAGTCACGAAGATGGAATGACCACAGCCGCGTCACGTTGATATGAAAAGGAATGCATGGTGACTGTGTGACTACGCCGGCATGACGACAGTCAGGTAACAAAGAAGGAATGACGATGGTGCAATGGCTGCGAGAGTATCACGACAACGCTATGAAAGCGAATGCGTGACGACGACCGTATGACGACAACGCGTTGACAACGATGTCGTCACGGCGACGGCATGCGAGAGCTGCATGACGTGCCAGGAATGAGGCCGACTGAACAACCCCAACCGAATCGCAATGGAGTTATGACAACGAATGCACGCCGACTGTGTGACGACGACGAGAGGACGAGCTAGATGACAAAGGTAGAGTGATGGCGATTCACCGACTGCGACAGCATCTGGGCTCAAGCCATTCGACAACTTAGGCCACTGTGTCTGCGTAGAAGGGGTGACGACGGCATGATAAGATTCAGGTGATGAAGCTGGAATTACCACGACGATATTTACGACAACGAGCACGACGAGAATGGTATGACGGCAATTGTGCGACGACGATTGCGTGACGACTGTGGCACGATGACGATGGCACAACGGCGACAGCAGGACGAGAGTCGGATGACGAAGCTAAAGTGACTACGATGGAATGACCGCGACATCATGACAGTATGACAAATGCACGACGACGACGACGACGCAGTCACAGCGATGGCGTGGCAACGATGACATGACGAGAGTCGAATGACGAAGCGGAAGTGACGACGACAGAAAGCCAACAACGTCATTACGTTCACCGTATATGCGTGACCACTGTATGACGAAGAGGGCGTGACGACGGCGGCATCACAAGGGTCGGATAAGGATGACGTCAGTGAAAACGAAGTTCTAGCACTGGCACGCTGTGAATGTCATGCCTTATGACAGCGGTCATGAATTCACGCCAAGAACATACCGCGTACGTTCATGTCAAAAACATACTGCGCATTATGCAGGAAAATGGGCTTGGAGCATTATTCATTGGCAAAGGAAGACTAATTTGCATTCCAACGTAACGATGAAACCCTAGACCTAGCTTGCAACCTACGCGACCTTACCCTGGCGTAACGGCGCTGAAATATGGGCCCTAAATTCAGAAAATTCAATTTTTTTTTCAGTGACTGGTAAAATTCCTCGCAAGATGAACGAAAAGAGGATATTGGAAGAACAATTTACGAGTCTAAGCTGCTTGAATATTGGTCTCGGCGTCCTTTCAAGACGACTTCTGGCCAATATCCACTGCCTTTCGAGAACCGATGGAAAACAATGACAATCATTTTAACATGTAATTTCACCTTCAGTAGCACTTATTGCTCTATAGAAGTCCTGAAAATTTATTTTCGATTATAACTCTGTATAACGCACCCATCTCTCGATCAATCCGCTATTATGTGTATGAGCCGTGTGTTCGATGGGGCAACAAGCAGCAACAAGATTGGGAAATTACAGCAATATACGACAGACCTACAGAGGTCTGCGGCATATTCTCCTCCGCATGTTCCGTGTGACTGCTGCCGCTATGCGTCAAAGAGACGGTCTCTGAAGGCGGCACTACACCTTCAATGGTACTCGAGCCTCGAACTGCGGCACATTCTCGGTCCATGGCAAAGCACCACCTGGGCGTTACGCGCCACGAAACAGCTCTGCTGACCTGTGAATTGCAGGCCACGAGCCTTAACGAAACTTGGTAAATATCTCTATAGCGTATATATCCGTGCGTGTGACTGTATGTGCTGTTAAGTGTTTATCGCTGTATTGTATGTCGTAATCATCACCCAGCACCTTGAGTAGCTTGTCAGGCGAACAGCCAGGCTAAGGTCTATCTCCAGCACGTCAATAAAGCTTGTATCTCTTTCTCTTTCTCTCTCTCATCCATATGTGTTACTGCGCCAAGTAGTCCGGAATCTCTGACAATGCTTTCGGTTTCCTGGAGCAGATACTGAACCAGTGTAGCTTCCTCGTGTGACAGTTTCGTATTTGCCCAAACGCGGAAAAGTACAAAAATAATTTAAGTTTACCAATCAGTGGTGCATTTTGCTTTATGTTGCTGTTATATTTAAGTTATTTGTAATTTCTCTCCACCGACCGAAACTAACGTAAACTTTAATGTGGGACTTTTTCCAGGAGCACTTTTACTTCTTATCTCGCATTCCCCGGTAACTGGGACCCCCAACACCACCTTGGTAATCAAAAGGCTTACGCTTCTTTTCGTTAGAAGGGAAACAGTGTACACAAGCGTTAACTTCCCATTGAAGCTTTATCTCTGATACACTGCTATTTACATATCACAAGTCATGCGCTTGAACCATTTATCATCGCAGAAAGGGTGAAAGAAAATGGGGAAAAATGCTAACATTCAAAGAATTGCCCAGTCTAGGTTTGACATGTGTAGACGATGACCGACAAGCGAATTGTGGCAGGTTACTTTAATTCTAGAATTTTTTTCCCTCCTCCATAACGTGGTGTCTCTTGTTGGTCTGATTTTGTTCGTTTTCTTTCGCCATCTATGCCATTGTACCATGGTTCACGCGCATGGTTTTTCACGTATAAATAATATTGTGTTAGAAATAAAGCTTTAGTTGAAAGTTAACACTTGTGTACGTCATTACACTTCTGTCTCGTCTTTCCACATACCATTGCCTCGTGCGAGTCCTGCTTAGTACGAGCGAACACGTTTTATTTCCCAAAAACGTGCCGTACGGCAACTTTGCCTCGATACATCTAGTCCACTGTGGTGCATTTTTTACAGGGGTATAGTGGAATGTAGTTAATTTTCAACTATATATTGGCGACGATTACACGCCTACCGTTATTTTACCTACTCTGCGACCAATCTTCGATTCATGTGGACACCGCTTAAGCTGCCTTCCAGGCACCATTCCTTCGTGTGAGCCTTGCTTATTCCATGCAAACCCACTTAACTTCATCAAAACGTGCCGTATTGCAGCTTTGCCTCAACGTGGCTATATCTGCGGCGGTGCATCCTTTACAGGGGTATTGTGCGATGTTAATTTCCGACTACAAATTGGCGACAGTTAGGTCCTTGCCGTTGAATTTACCTGCTCTACGACCAACCTTCGCTTCCTCTCTCATTGAGACTTACATTTTGATACCTCCTGGGGCTCGTTCGGACGCACATGTTGGTCTAGCATACAGCGTATTTCTCTCTTCCTTTCTTTTTGGTTTGGTTCGACACGCTGCTGCGTCCGTGTCCTCCAAGCACAAATATATTGCTGACTTACAGGTGTAGCCAATTGACGTCGTGTCTAACGTGAACGCAACTATCGCGCATTCTCACGACGTATATATTCACTTCCAGAAGCTTCTCGAGGAGCTAAGAACCTCGCAAACAATATTGCACAACGGAGAGCAACTGTTTTTAACGAACTATGCATACCGTGTGTCCCAGCTAGCGCTGGGCAAGTTGTGTGACAAAACAGAAAGAGTTAAAAAACACGGTGTAATGTGCAATTATAAGACCTTCTGCAGTCGACTGATGTCTTGCGACCAAACACCATACGGCTTAAGATCCTGTTTTGCACCGTATTTTTTTAAATCATGGGTTTTGTTGCTGTTATTGAACATCTTTGCTAACGTTAGCTGGGGCACCCTATATAGGCAAATCGCGGGCATGTGCATTTTTACGAGTTGCTTTTTTGAAACCTTAAACAAACGCTATAGGCTACTTACCGAGTTATTCTTGTGGTGACAGTTTTGCAGGCTTTAGTTTCCTCAACGGACGTCAGCCCATTAGTTGAGATAATTTTTAATACTTTTTTACGGTTTTTCTTCACTTTGCTTTCGAAAATTATGTCCCCTTACTCCCTACGCGCAGCGTAGCAAGACAGCAGTAATGTGCACGGATGCCGTAAATTAACAGTAATCACAGTAAAAATTCTTATGAAGAACTGCTGAGCAAATTGGAAGAAAGTAAATGGGCTGGGAGAGTGTTGAGGTATTCGCACAGGAAAAACATTGATTAACACTGGAGGAAGAGAACTAGGAAGCTCACCAGCAAGTTTGTGGCCTATATGGTGAGCGACACAGCAACAAAGAACATCAAGCGGAAAGCCAGAGAGGCTGAATTAATCTCATGGGTGGTGGCAATGGAAAAGAAACCTGCCATGAGTAACAACTTAAGAGGAAAAAACGAAATCAGGAAAGAAACAATTTATGATAGCTCGAAGGGAAGCTCATTTATTTTCGAAGCGAGATCAGGATGCCTTAGAACACGCCTCTATAAAGCGAGATATAAGAAGGAAGAAGAAGCATGTGCTTGCTGCGGTAAAGCTCGGAAAACGATGGAGTATGTTGTATTCGAATGTGAAGATATCCGTCCGGTGGTCGATTTAGGAATCACTGACCTCCTTGAAGCCTCCGGGTTGAGCGAAAGCAGGGGGAAAGTAAACATTTCTGCTATACAGATTAGTAAGAGGCAATTGGAAGGCTGGTGGAAGAAAAGTAGTGAAACGACCAACAACGGAGACATACAAAAACAAAGTTCAGAATAGGGGGTTCATAAACTTTCTTTATGAGAATTCGGTATGGAATTTTTTTCTTTTTTTTCTTTTTTAACATAGGTAGGACATTAAGCAATAAAATACCAAGAGCTTGGTGGCGCAACCCACCGCCCCGTTCCAAAGGGGTCGCTCATAACATCCGTCCATCCATCCGGATATCGTCATCATTACGTAGTGACCAATACGGCCTCTGCGGTAGCGGTTGATGGGGCTCGCCGCGCTGCTAGCTTGCTTGGTTTTTGGCGTTTTGTTACTGCTTTCGGGGAAGAATTCCGGTGTACGGTACTCTAACATGACTACAGATATCTTTATTATGTCGCCAGGTGACCGAGAGGCCTCAACTATCAAAAAGGAGGACACTTGAAACACGTGAGCTTACACTGTTTATTGTCAATGGTGAATGAAGCTCACAATTTTCGTACAGGTCAGGCGGACTTAATGATGTTAGTCACTAAGTTTACAACATACAGGAAATCAGATAGCCATCTATTTAATGGAATTCAAAGTTGAAGTCCATCGACGTTTTTTCATCGTTTTCGGAGTGCCGCTAACGCAGGGAGAGCGAAGCTTCAGACGATATTTATGCTAAACTACCCTCGTACTTGTAGTTGCGTATGGTGCTGCTCGACGTGTTTCATACTATACGTATATTGTTCGCGTTCGACGATCTCAACTAGATTAACAAAAGAAAGATAAAAAGTGCGCGACAAAAATGTACTGTCAGCAAGATGAGCTCGAGTTGCAATGTCTCATTATTTTCATAACGCATTGGCGAGAGGCACGTATTGTAGGGGAAAAAACGTTATGCTAAATTTTACAGCATATGTTGTCTGCTGTTGATACTTCTGCTGCACATTTAGTGTTCAAGTGCGGCAGTAAAGGCTTTGATACAAGTGGAGTACCCATAGGAAACCGAAGAACGTTATGGTGTCAACAGTACCTGCACGGACTTTGCAAAGATTGCGTGAATAAACAAGGACCCTAAATAAACGTATAAGCAAGCCCAAATAATGCTCGCTGATCCTTGGCAACGCAAGTTACGGTTGGATGCTGAAAAAAAAAATATCGGTTTAGGTATTCAAATAAACTAGAGAGGTTGCAAGGAGATCAACACTTCAATTGTGTAATAGAGGTGAGCAAGGGAACCCTCAGCCTGGAGTGAGCGTTTCAACAAGCAAGCATAATTGTGAGGGCCATGAAGAACACCAGTTCGTAGGCTCAGGCTTCCCTTTCTCGTCCACTGTTGATCGGCTGAATGCTAAACCAAGCTTACTCCAAACATATTTCAAAAAACTTTTGGGGAACACACTGTGCTTAGGTTTGTCATCTGCTCTCTGACTAGAAAAAAAGATTGTTTTTAGTGGCTTGTCTGGTTGACAAGTGTGGAGAAGGCCGCTTGTGGGAACATATCTTTTCAAGCTATCTCTCACGGTGCAGGGCTAGCCTAGCTATTGATTTCATGCGAACTGTAGATGAACAAATTGTAATTAACAAATGTTAATTATAATCCAAGCACTTGCCATCTTAACAACATTCCCTTAGATTTACGTCATCACGTACAAATATCTTGCTGTACACATTGCAAATAACCTAAAGTGGACCATTATCATATAGTACATCATTAACAATGCTAATCATATGCTCCGGTACTTACGGTGCAACTTTTTCAAATCAACGTCTACGTTGAAACTGCAGCTTTACACGGCTCTAATATGCTCGCAACTTGAATATGGATCTGCGATATGGGATCCCAGTTGCGCTAAACTTATTTCACTTGAACTAGTAAAAAATATCTCTACTCGTTTCATTTTTTCTAATTATAAGCATACTGCGAGTATAGCCTCAATAAAAACTAACCTAGCACTTATTCCACTAGCTAACCACTGCAAAGTGGGCCGTCTTTCGCTATTTCATAAAACTTTTCCGTCACCGATAAGAAACATTTTCGTAAAACGTTAGCTAATGTAAAACCGGGAGAATTATTATATTACCAGAACTCACTGCACTTGTTTGTTTGTTTGTTTGTTTGTTTGTTTGTTTACTTTACTCTACTACCTTGTAACCACTCCCCTCTTTAATGCCATATGGTACTGGGGGTATGTTAAATAAAAAATAAAATAATAAAATGAACAGTGACTGCCAGAGTTTCAGTAAACATTAAGCATCATTTCCTCAGTTACATTGAGTGCGTTTGATCCTTTTAAATTCTTTGCATTTTCATGTAAAACATAACTGTTGTCAGGGATCATGTGATATTTGGTGCTACTGCCCGTCAAGTTGATTTGCAAAGAACAGATGAGAGAATTTTTGCATTAGCAAATAGGAGCCTGCAGCATTGTTCCTTTCCCGGTCGTCATAGCTATACTGACCAGAAAAGAAAGAACTTGGGACTCAACATCTTGCTTCTGTGTTTGTCATAAAACGTCCCTAAAAGCCTTGTACGTAAAATTTTAGGATTTCCACTCTGTACGATACAAAACTGTACACTGTTGCTTTCGTGATAGGGCTCACACTCCTCTATCTGGTAAACTTTTAAACATTTCATGGTCAGGAACATAGTTCGAGAGGACTTGTTGTCATTATGATGACTTGAGCTTCTTATGGTTTGGCGTGGGCAGCTTGCAGACCAATAATCTCTCTATTGTCCATTTTCTTGAAAAAGGAAATGATGAAGCCATGACAAACATGCAAACAAAGAATGCTGGAACAAAAGTTAGTCCAAAAAATCAACAAGTCACGGTTCAATTTAAGTGTTCAGAAAAATACCTATGAGGATTTTGGCCCTGGCTTGTACGTCTTGTTACGGGGACGGGGTTTTGTGACCTTCAACTGCGTCTGCTTAGAGCTGGAACCAGGTTTTTCACATCCTCATTCCAATTTAAACAGCCAACAGGAGCGGGAACTGGCATCGTATTCAGACGAATACATACCCCAACATGCACCACCTACACAGAATACACCCGCTGACGAGTGCCCGTGGTGCACAGACACACCCACACTAAAACACATCACATGGGCGTGCCCCAAGAGGCCTCCGCACATAGACAGCCCCATAATACACCAACATCCGCTAATGAGGAATAGGCAGTGGGATGCATGGTTTGCGGACGAGGGTCGGGAGAACCAATTGGCCCTGCTGGACCAAGCCCAGCGAACTGCTCGTGGCAGTGGGGCTCTGGAATAGGGGCCCCAACTATCGTGCCTTATTTTAATTTTTTTTTTCAATTAATTTTTATCCCACTCACTCACTCGGAGAGGGTTTGGCAGGGAAGACGAGGTGACGTAAAAATAAATAATAGAAGCTTAATACAGCATCACGGGTGAGTATGGCGCTCCAAGACAATACGGAAACGTTCAGCGTACGTGGACCTGCATGTATGGGCTAAGATGCGACCACACGTGGCAGCGAGCGAGTGAGTGAGTGAGTGAGTGAGTGAGTGAGTGAGTGAGTGAGTGAGTGAGTGAGTGAGTGAGTGAGTGAGTGAATAAACTTTATTGCAGGTCCGGCGAGGACGCGAACTCGTCGCGCACCCGGCTAGTCCCACGTCGGGACCGGCAGGTCTAGCCCACCGGCCCGGTCGCGGGCACGCCGGACGGCCAGGATTTGCTTTTCTAGAGCGGGGCTACGCAGAAGCGAGTCCCACTCCTCCTTGATGAACTTGGGCTATGTCGACCCGCACTCCCAGAGCATGTGAGGTAGAGTGGAGGTCTGGCCGCAGGACGGGCAGGCGTCGTCGCGATACACGTCGGGGTAAGCCTCGTGGAGAGCAGACAGAGACGGATATGTGCTGGTCTGTACAAGCCTAAGCGAAACGGCTTGCGCCCTATTAAACTTGGGGTGAGGGGGTGGAAAGACCCTTCTGGACATGTAGAAATATTTAATAATCTCGTTGTGAGTAGCGGGAGCGTCCCTGTGACCGTAGAGAGGAGGGGAGTCAGTGCTCCTTATAGAGGAAGCGCGGTCGGTGAGGTCACGCGCGGCCTCGTGGGCAGACTTATTGAGGTTCTGGGGAGCACCCTCGACCGATCCTACGTGAGCGGGAAACCAGTGAATTGAATGGTTTGTGAGAGCATGTGGACTCGAGCCGCTAAGAAGACGAACAGCTTCCTTGGCGATGCAACCCTTCTGAAAAGCCCTAACTGCCGTTTTGGAATCACTATAGATTTCGGACCCACGACCGTCTAGCAGGGCGAGGGCGATGGCGACTTGCTCGGCGACACCGGGGTCTGAAGTGCAAATCGAGGCGCTATTGGAAATTTTTCCGCTCGAGTCGACCACAACGACGGCAAAGGTCTTCCCGTCACTGTACTCCGCGGCATCGACGAAGCTTGCTCTAATGTCGTGTTGCTTGATCTGTTTGAGGATGGCTGCTGCTCTGGCCTTGCGTCTGCCTTCGTTGTGGACGGCATGGACGTTTCGGGGCACAGGGGCCACTACGAACTTGTCTCGAATGCACCTAGGGATCGGGGTACTGACCATCGGGAATTCCGCAGGGTGGTAACCCAGCTCTTCGAGGATGCGTTACCTGCCGCTGTGGTGATCAGGCGACTGAGTTGCGCGCGTTCTTGGGCTTCGGCAATCTCCTCGGCGGTGTTATGTACCCCCAGCTTCAAGAGATCCTCGGTATTGGTCATGATGGGTAGCCCAAGAGCCCTCTTGACTATTTTGCGGATAAGAACGTTGAGCTTGTCTCGCTCCGCTCTAAGCCAGTTGTGCATAGTAATCGTGTACGTGAGGTGGAAGAGTGCGAAGGCATTGATCAGCCTGAGAAGATTGTTTTCCTTCATGCCTCGATGCCGGTTTGCGATTCTGCGAACGAGGCGGAAAGCGTTGTCCGTCTTTGCAATGATCTTGCGGAGAGCAGTTCCGTTCCCGCCGTTGAATTCGACAAACGTGCCCAGAACCAAGCGCAATCTGCTTGGAGTCTGCCCACGAAAGTAGATTAACCTAGGAGCCTCTGAGTGCGTGGACCGGTTAGTAAAGAGCTTTGCATGAAAAAGCATGGAAAGCCACCCGGCTTTCTTATACCCTCTACCGCCCGGGCAACCTCATTCTCTGCTGCTCCCCGGTATAGGGCCTTGTCAGGACACATCGGGTCAACCCACACGGAGGGGCACGGGAGGGAAACCACATTCCTTGGCGTAGAGGGGTAGAATGTAGGACAGAATGGGAGTAGGTTTTGCACATCCCGCGCATAATCCAGTCGCACACACCCGACGGACGAGTCTCTTCATGTTGACAAGCGTGATGATTAGGCACACCGTGTCACAGGCGGTTGGAATCTGTTCCATTCATTGTCGCACGAACTGAACCGTAACAGTCCAGAGACAACAGAGTACAAACGGGGGAACTAGTATTAGTAGAATCTTGGAGGTTGGAGTCGAAAGAAAAAAGAGCCTCAGTTATTACGGTGTAAGCGTGAGGGAGTTTGTAATTCATGGATGACTAAGAACAGTGGCAGAAAACTGTCCATGGCATAAACGCAAACACACACACACAACACTGTTTTGCATGTTCATTTCTTTCGATGGTGTCTTTGTGTAGGCTGCGCTTAGTGAAGGCTCGATTAGATGACAATCTTTTTCTGCGAGATACTATAGGTGATAAACACACTCATTTTATTATGTCTCATATGCAGTTAATGTAACTGTATGAGCGGAAGTACATTTGCCACTAATGTGCAGACAATTTATCGCAGCGTATCATTTATGCAGAAACAGCCAAAACGATTTCTTTGTGCTGTACTCCGTGTTAGGAATTTTAGCAATGTCGCAAAATAACAAGAGCCTCGTTTGAATTGCCTTTGAAGAGCAATAACTTTATAGTTATTATTTTCCACTCTTGAGAAATGACTGCAGGAATCTTTCTTATCCGCCTCACACGTAAAGGAATTCAAAGTAATAAAGTTCTCGTCAATTGTCATTGAGAATGCGAAGCAATGCTTTTTTTACTCACCGGTGCACACACCCAGAGGCTGCAAGGTTAACCCACTTTCGCGGGCAGTCTCCAAGCAGATTGCGCTTGGTTCCAGCGATGAATTTTCGCGCCAGCTAGCACATTTTACTTTTTTAAAGCAACACGTCATTACGCGGCCAGATGCAGTATGTGAACGCCGGCATGATTAGCGGCATGGGAGCCAGCTGTGGAAGACGACGACGACGAACGCGCGAGAAGTGGCACGATCGCGTCTCCTTGACCACGTGACGCGCGCGATCAGGCACGCACTATAGGTACACCGTTAGTAAGCCAAAACTGTGCAGCAGCCGTGGCTTGGGGATCGGAACGTCATCAGCGCACCTGGCGCCGCCACCTGCCGTATAGTTTGCTTGCCTCGTCAGTTCACGTTGCGTCGGCTCCCGCAACAGTTCGTGTCACCGCAGCGCCGTCGCATTTACCGCAAGGACGCCAGGACGACTGGAACCCCTGAGCAGTGCTGAAGCACCGGCAGCGTTGAGTGTGAGCGCTCAACACCACGGCATTACTCCGAAATGTTTACGCATCACTCAGATAAGTCCCCGAGGAGATGCTACGTTTTTTTTTTTAATTTCATTTCTCTTTTCACCTTCGGCGGTGCGGGGTCACGTGACACAGCCTTTCCATTTTTTTTTCTCTCTCTTTTCGGGTGTGCGCTGACTGTCGGTCTCGTTAGCATTCCCCAATACGACATGCGGCCGTACGCGTTGACGTAGCCTCCTGATACCGCTTCTGGGGTTAAAACTGACTTCTGGACGGTGTGATCGACGCTCTCCCATAGTACGCCTAGGAGCCGATTTTCCCGAAATGAAGCCACGACGAGATCGCGGCTTCTCCATTCGGTGACACGCGGTGTGCGCCTTCGCTCGGTTTCGATATCCAGCGCTAAAGTAACCTTGCCTTGAATCAGTGCCTTCTGCTGCTGCCCTCAGACCGGGTTTAAGGCCCGTCAAGCTGCTGCGAGCAACTTTTTTCCTTAAATCCCCCATAAATTGTATGTTTATGGAAATAAAGGCGTATTGTATTGTATATTGTATGGTATGCTCTATTTCAGCGTGGCCATAGCCGGGCTAAGCGTGCTACGAAGCCTGCCTGCTGGGTTCGGAGGAGAGGGCCGGAGGGGCGAGGAGAACTACGGGCGTGGAGAAACAGGTAACGCCAACTTGCAATTTACCGAAAAAAAAAAAAAAAAGACACCTCCAGTCGAGCGGCAAGTCGGTCGACCACCCGGAGAAGACGCCAGTTTATGACGCAGGCATCGCGGACAGGAGACCGGATGAACATTACAGCAGGTACGGGTAAGCGTCGGATTCAGCTTTTTTTTTTTTTTTTAGAAAGCCGTCACTGTCAGACGTCAGACATGATGTTGAATCAAAGTACAGCGTGTAGCAGGCGTTCCTTAGCATGTCGCCACGGATAACAGATGTTGAAGTTGTGCAGCTGCTTCCATATCGTGGAAAACAGCTGCCCGCGCCAATTTCTTTTGTTTCGTTGCGGCCTGTATGCCTATTTGTTTGTTCTCTATGTGCGTCAGAGATCAAAATCTCTGTCAGCCTGACGGAAAAGAGGTAATTTACCTAAAACAAAATATGAAGATTTTGGCAGAGTCGTGTTGGAAGTATTAATTACGCTTCGTCCGAGCAAGGACGTGAGGCTGTAATTCTCAGTTTACTTTATTTGCCTTAAAGCGATTTTGTGTGTGTAGTATGTTTCCACAGATTGACCAACGAGATTCTACAAATTTAAGTGGCTCGACGCGTGAAGAAGTTACACAGGGTGATAATTTTAATGTTTTACGGAATTTTTAAATATCGCTTGTGGTACCTGAGACTACCCTCGCATAGATGGTTGAGGCTTCTGCGCTTGTGCTTCCTATGCACACAGACACGTTCCGCCGGGGTAAAAGGTGTTGGGTGTCCTTCTGCCTCGGTTAGCCGAACCTCGTCGCACCGTTTCTGAACACTATACTTGTCAAACGCAGGGCCACCCCGACCTATAGCCAGCGCAAATTTTCTGAAACGAGTCGCACACTTGCATGACCTTATAACTCCTGATGAGCACCGGTTTGAGTTCAATATATTACGCCTAGATATGGCAGAGCGAGCTCACGCAAACTCGACCACTCAAGCTCGAGTTTGAAACAAGGGATGCAACAAGTGTACAGCAGAATACGCGTCTGCAAATGCCGCGCAAGCAGCTAAATTGAGCTGAAATTGCATCATGCGCGGCGGAAAAAACCGTGCCGTCAGTCAAGGTGGCTTATGCATGATGAGTAATGGCTTTTTTTCCGCTACACAGCGTTAATAAAGTAAGGCACGTGGGCAGTGAAGTGGCAAAGCATATACTGTGATACTCTTACACATTTTCGTTTCATACGGTTCTAGCAAATTACTTCCTGTGCTGATGGTGATGAAGAAAACGTTTAACGCATTAAAAAAAAGAAAGAAAATGTCAGCTGGTGCAGTTTTACTCTCCCAACGGAGAAGAAGCAGGACGTACTCTACGCGTCCAACTATTTTATGTGATTGCATTGCGTTTCCCGACGAACAGTGATGCCCGCCGAAGGGACGCAGGGCGTCAGGAAGGACGACGGAGCCGATATTCCGTCAACCGAAGAACTGGAGCAGCGGCCGAGTCCGCTGTGGCGCGACCTCGTCGCCAGCTGCCAGAGAGTGGCCGTATGGCTCGTGTCGATGGGGGTGGTGCCGCGTCACGTCTGCCTGGTGCCGGACGGTCACCGACGCTACTCGAGGGCCACCGACACCGACCTGCGCCGGGTGTACGCGGCCGGAGCGGATAAGTACATCAAGGTGGGTGCACCGTAGTAATTAGTTGTTTACTGAAATAGCAAAAAATAAATAAGCGCGGTTACAACCAACTTGTAGGAATCTGAGAAGCGACATTTTTTCCTGAAGCGGTTTTAAACAAAACGCCGTGCAACCGATCGTAATCGGCGCAGCGTTTTGCACCGTAGCGATTTACCTGTCTGCCAGTGAAGACGGCAAGACGCGGAGAGCCCCCTACCACGTGGCCCATGTGACCGCGAATCGAGATGTGTCGGGTATTGGACCCCTTTGTTACTGAGGGTCGGTGCGCCGACTAGAGAGGACCGATACTGCAGATAGTGCAATAGTCAACTGTACTTTACTCAGCGAAAGATTGACCAAGCAGATTCGCCAAAACCCCAAACCTTAGGAATGGAGACACAGAAATGTTTGCTTTACGAGCGGAACTGTGCTCTTGATGACGCACGATCGTGGCAATGAGCATTTTTGTTAAAGTCGAAACTTCTTCTCTCAACCTGTGTCACAATGTTCACGGTTGTTCCATTATGTCGCCATGCTTGCTTATCGACCACCTTCCTGGCGTAGTCATTCGCGGGTTTCTACCAAATGGTGCCGAAACCCGCACACCAGAGACCTTTAGGAGTCCACAACCCAAGAAGGAAGTGCTGCTTCCGTGTCCTGCGCGAAAACAGTCCGACGACACCTCACGAAGACGAGAAGTCCAGTTGGTCAGCGTATAACTGTTGCACAGGGGTTGTACAGTGCTTGCTGGTACGAGATAATTCTTTTTGTGATCCAAGTACGAAGCAATGCGCGACTGGTCCTTATCCTCTTATGAAAAGCAGGGGTGGGAGTCACAGCGGTAATTCCAGTGTTCATGCGAACAGGAGTCAGCCGATGTCGTTCAGTGTTAAGCGCTAGGCGGTGACTCTCGATAGTATGTAGTCGGTCCTTGGTCCTTCTGGCAATGCCATTGAATATTTGCTTCACCCTGCGTCATCGTTAAAGAACACTACAAACCGGATACCTTATGATGTATTTGCCCTGCGGTGAGCTTACATAGCCGTTAAGGCATTGACGTGTTGTGGGCCTTGCTCCATGATGCCTTCCGGTTCTTGCCTTCCTGGATATCTGCATAGTTAGTTTTCTTACTGGGTGATTTGGTCCTTTGATGGTTGCTTCTGTCGCGCAGGATGTCTTCATTATCAAGCTATCAGTTGTGACAGGGAGAGGCAGATCAGTGGGTGGCGCTGCTCTACGTTCATAGCACAAACCTGTCGGCCTTTTGTTGTCGGGACCTGTGCTGGCCGGAATAGATTTGGCTTCGGTTCATTCGTGAGAGTTCATTCGTAGTCTTCACTACAATGTGTGCGTGTTCTTTTACCTGGACGGCACGGTGACTCGTCGATGAAAATGGGGTCTTCGAGGGCACCTGGACTGTTTTATAAGAGACACTCTCAGACCGTGTATTGTTATTTTCATCGTTCGCATGTCCTGCCCACTGTACAATCTCCTTCAGTATCACTGTGGTTACACGAGCTGCTTTTAATTTGTCTTTCTTGTGCCTTGGACGCGACTCTCAAGTCCAAGGCAATGACATCAGTTAATAAGTGTCTTCAGTTCCGTCATTCACGTCAATAACCATGTTAGTGCAGGCTTTAGACACGGCAATTTCCTTTTCAGTGGGGGCTACAATTCCATGGAAGATTTCTGTCTTTAAGCCGTGGGTCCTTCTACTTCAGTGCGGTCATGGTTTGAAACTTCCGTCTCACAATCTATTACCTGTTCTGCTTCCTGCAACGCTTCAAAGCAGAAATAATAGGACGGCGATCTCGCATTCAGAGATCTCTGACACGTCCTCACTGCTTGCATTCTGCTTCACCTCAATAGGTAGTCTGAGTTGAGACTTGAGCGTAACCAATTTATCTCCCTGTAGTCTACCTGAATAGTATATTCTTTCAATCTTTTCATCTAGAATACGAAGCCACTCGTTAAGTTCCATAAAGTTAGGCTCTGTGGAACTTATTTCCATAGAAAACAAGGTCAGCGGTCAGGACACCATGCAATGGTAGTAGGCATGGTAATGGTCTCCTACGCTTGAGCTACATTCGGCGAGAGAGAAGCAGCAGCCATGGACAGGGAAGTTAGGGGAATTCACAAAGAAAGCTTCGCTTTGAAAAGAGAAGGAAATCACTGCCAACCGCAGCGTAGCTCTCTAGTGCAATCTGTCGACACCTGAACGGCGGCCAGCAAAGGGAGGTAAAAGGCCAGGGTCGGGTTCAGTGCATCTTGCGCAGTCGCGCACAATACGCGTAGCAACCGAACCCTCTGGGACACGCGCCTCGGTGGTTTGCGATTCTGCGCATGTCTTCAAGGTATCGCGTGCAGTACACAGGCAAATTTTAGAAGACCTGGTACAAAGTCGCTACAGATGGCGCTTCCCCTGTCTGCACATCGTCTCTGTATGTGTCTCGATCTACGTTCCCCTTCTAAAACACCTGCTTCTTGCCGCAAGTTAAAACACACAAGTTAAGCACCAACTAGCCCAACAAATAGTTCTGTTGCAACAGATGTTTCCCTTCTAACTGACAGCGCCGATTTAGGCCAGGCATGGAGGCCGACCGATCCCCTCTCAGTGAATTCAACAGAACTCTATGAGGTTAAAAATAAGAAAGAAAAACAAGCACGAGAGCATCTGTGCGCCATCGTCTTTGTCGTATGCGTCGTTGAACTGGACGAATAATCGTATGCACGTTGTAGTGCACAGGACTGGCGCGTGCCGTGGCCGCTTCACTAACGCCTCCCTCGAGGGCGGAGCTAGCGGACGGCGTTCATTCGTCGTATTGTACCGAGCGAAAACACGGTCCGAATTAAGTTGCAGGTTTTTTTCGCGTTACAAACCAGCGTCCTATAATGTTTGCGCTGAATACACTTTCGCGATTACGCCTTGAGCTGCGACACATACATTGACGTGAACTGGCACCGCCTATGCGTCCAGCACGTAATATATAAGGGAGCTAATCTTCCTACGATAGAATGCTCAGCAAGATAAAATGGTGTCAACAAGTAGCTTCGTGTTACACATGCGTTGATGACATTTTTCTTTAACATTTCGCCAACCTTCCTCCGTATTTCTGGCTTCGGCAGAACCGATTTGACCTACTTTAATGAGTTTTGTATGTTACGTTTTCAGGCGTGATTTTTGGATATTTCGTGTGTCTGCCGTGCGCGTATGTATATTTCGCTTCTCATCGTTACCATTTGAAATGGCATGCTACAGGCGTACAGCCAGATCTCTGGTTCTCAATAAACTACCGCTTCCTATATGTCAATACAGCACCTTTTATTCTCTCTCTCTCTCTCTCTTTCTCTCAGCTGTCAGAATGGTGTTTTCGTGCCGGAGTGGATGTGGTAAGCGCCTTCATGTTCAGTGTGCGCAACTTAAGCCGTAACCAGTTCGAGGTGACCTCTGCTCTGGACCAGGCGAATCGGGGGCTGGTCGAGATTATGGACAACGTGTGAGTAGCTGGAAATTCAGCAATTAGCGTTTCGCTGGCTCGCTGAGTGCTTGCTAGTGATTGCATAGGCACTGTGCTGTAGACACAAGCGACTCTTGCAGCCGCAGCATTAGTATTAAGACTTTGGCCGTGAATGTTTGACGACGCACAATCAGAAAGAAATAGCAGCTTGCAGGTGGATGTTCACATTACTTTCTGAATGCGTGCTTCAATGTATACCTCACTAAATGTTCGCATTAAGAACCATAAAGGAAGGATGACGCGGAAACATACTATATATAGTATATTCTCACGGATATACTATAGATGCACAGGGCGAACATGCGCAATTGTATAACGATTATTCTGACATGGTGGCTCATATTTTCCATGACACTCTCAATCGCATTTTTAAGGAAGATGACAATTAATATTAAATTATTCTTCTACGTCAGTTGACAGCACAGTATTTAACGCTTATGCAGGGCAGTATTCGTTGTCTATAATAAGACACCGCATTTGTACGGTGTTTCTACTTGGAACAGATTGAAAAATGTGAACGATGTGCCCCGAAGGCATATTACACGACGCAAATTTTTCCTAAGAAAATTCGTTTTTTTTTTCTCTCTGTCAAAAGGCCTTGATTATTACAAGGAAAATAGTGAAGTGGTAACAGTGACTTTTGAAGCCTTGCCCGGGCCGTTCACTTGTTGTTGCAAGATCGAACGCGATATTGCAAGATAGGACACGAGTCCTATCTTGCATAGTGCAACAGCGATTTCTGAGACCGAATACGAATCGAATAGTCCCAGTAGCGAACCCAATCAAATAATAGATACATAAAACTACATTTAAGACGAACTCGAAGGGACCCTGAAAATATGCTTTTCTTATAAGAAGAATAATAGGCAAAAGGATAAGCGCATCCAAATATCTTACTTCAAATTGGTAGATAACATAAAAAACATTTATTTAGCTCAATTAATAGAAAAGGGAGAAACGAGGCGAAGCGCCACGGAAGAGGAACGTAGGCGGAAGCGCGCTGTGTTGACCTCCTCTAGCAGTTGCTGCAGGTTTTGTTTGCGATACGGGCGTACCGGCATCGTCGTGCGGTAACATCGTGCTCGCGTGCCGTGCGCAGTGTGTTCCAGTGAAAGCGTGCGAAGGTGAGCCTAAGATGCGCAAGGGAGGAAACGGGTGAGGAAGCGCGCCGTCTTCCGTCGCGTGCAAGGCACCGGGGGAGAGCAGCGAGGGGGGCATAAACCCCATGCAAACGATTTCGTGCACGACGGCGACAAGCGATGCGACGGACATGGCAGTCACGCTCGTTCGTCGCCTACAAGCCGTATACCCACGCGTGCCACAACTTTGAGCGATGTCTCCCCGGTGTTGCCGGTACGAGGACAGCAAATACGCGCCAAAACTGGCGTGACGCGTGCTATATTAATCTAAGTTGATATGTTTTAGAGTAAAGAGCAGCACAAACTATCTCTGAAGGTCTTACGGTATGTTCTTACAGAAGACAGGATCTTACAGTTACAGTTCCTACAGAAGATAGGATCTCGCTTTGACGTCAAAGTCGTGTTCTCGGCTCCCCAAAAACTTGAAAGACCTTGCAGGAGAAGCTGCCCAATTAAGAATGAGAACCCAAAATGCAAGATTAAGCATCAAAGCAATTTCGTTGCTTGCAAAGAATGAGTAGTATATCAGGTTCCCTTGTCGTGCGGCGTTATATAGGCCAAACCAGCCGATGCGTAAACGAGAGGCTAGCAGAACATCACCGCAAGGTAAAGCAAGGCATCGAAGGCCACATGGCAGAACACTGCAAGTCATGCTATAGTTGTTATCCTATCTTTACCAGATGCACGATATTATTTTGCCACACTAATCAGTTAACCAGGGATATAGTTGAGGCCAGAGAAATTCTTCGCCATGATGAGAGCTGTGTTAGTGCCCCGTCTGTAGCACTAACTGATAAGGAAGTGAGGTTTCTGGATGGTGAAAAGGAATGACAGTGACAAGATTTGGTTTCGCCGGCTCATCTGGCTATGTACTTTTGCACGTGGTTTATTTGTTTTCTTGCCATCCTGTTTTTTTTTCTTATTGTGGAAGCGTATATATATGTCGCTGTCCCAATAAAAGCCAGTTGAAGTTTGCGCATGCTGTGTGTCCCTTCTTCGTTCGATGTCCTGTCTATGTGCGCGCAAAAATTTAATAAGAACCATGTACAACCAACTCGGCGAAAACGTAATGCTTCTCAAAATTTTTCCAAGTTCGACCACCGACCAACCATGAAAATGGGTGGAAGAGGCAAAGCAGCTATTCGCTTTAAAACTGTTCAAAAGAAAAGATTAAATTGACTTTATGGTACACTTGACTATCCAAGGTTGGCACAAAAAAACAATAATCGATTAAATTCTAGGGTAATACGTGCCAGAACCGCTATCTCATTATGAGGTAAGCTAAAGTCTAATAAGAACCATGCACAAGCAACTCGCCCAAAACGCAACGCTTTTGAACTACATATATAATTATGGCCGACGTTACACAATTGGTATCTTTGAATGCATTCAGCGTAGTCCACAGACCTTCGTGCCACATCTCTGCCGCGATTGTTATCCAAACGCGCAGTTGACGTCACTTATTTAAGTGTGGGCCATAGTGGGCACTCCTTCTTAAATGTGTTAATCTTGTTTCTTTGCGTGCACCTGCGCACCTTCAGCTTTGTTTGAGAGCAGCGGGACAATGAGATCAAATGGTCTCGACTGAACCTGACAACCGCGTTTGCTCTCTGCCCACTCAATCAGGGACGTCTACCGTGCCATGGGAATGCAGGTTTGCACCTGCGGCGACCTCGAGCTGCTGCCCGAAGGGTTGCGCTCCAGTCTGGCGCGTGCTGAGATTGCCACTTCCAACATGCGCGAAAACTGGTGAGTGGGCGCTATGTTGCTTGCTGAACCACCAGGGCTTAGCGACTAACCAAAGCTATTTCTTACAACTAATATCTACTGGTGCCAACGCTTCCTACATTTGCGGAACCGTTTATACTGCTTGCTTTGCCCAGCCGTAAAGGAACCACAGAAAACGTTCCTGAAGTGTTCAGCAGAAGTCTGAATCAGTAGTGATTGGCAGTAGCAGAGCGTCCGCCATGTAGCACACTTTACGGAACACTGGAACACCAATAACGTGAACAACAACGCAGGTAGAACCGTCTTGTGACACCACCTTGAACAGTTACGAAGTGTTGGAAAATGTTTTTGCGCAGGGTCATAGTTCCCCTTGAAAAAAGAGGGGGGGGGGATAAGACGAATCACATACCCTATAAATGTTGCCCGTTATGGCGCCTGTGCGCAATCAGGTAGGTAGACCACGTGTCGCTGTAATTACTGATCTGTGTGCTCTAGCTGAAGTCAGCGTCATGAGATGGCACCACTAGGGTTGCTGGTCACACCTGTTTCTCTCTTTCTTTCTCTCTCTTCGACATTACGGCATTCTGCAAACTCTGATACCTTTACAACATCGCTAAAGCACTCTAGTAGATGCGGGAATACAAGATATTCGATGATTACGATACTCCCTATTACGAAGTTGGAGCAGAGCTGCATATGTGTTTTCATTTCGAGTCCGAACACACTGGCCGTGGGCCAGTGCTGTGAGCGCCTTCGCAGGAAAGAGGGGGAGAGAGAGGGGGGGGGGGGGGCGCTATGGTTACGCCGGCATGATGAGCGGCATCGGAGCGACCTGTGGATTTGCACCGTGCTCCCATATGGGCTGCAGCATTAAGCGTTCTTTCCCTCTCCCAAACCACGAAGAAGCAGGATACGACGACAACGAAGGCACGAGCAGTGGCACGAGCACGTTCGCGCAGTTACGCAGAGGGGCGCTGACGCTCAAACCAGGATCGGGTGCCTTAGAGCTACGCTGTAATGTTTGTGGAGTATATTATCCCAATGCTCACAACAACGATTCAGAAGAATGAGTCACAGTATTAACGAGATAGCGTTAGGGGCCCTGTATCGCATGAAATCGAGTGTCGGCGTCTTGAGTCGGATGTCGTTATGGAAAATAACATCCCGAACCAAACCCACGCAGGCCCTCCGCGTGGTGCAGATGCGTTAATGAAGTATTTCAATTCCTCGAAGTAATACGCACCAGAAAAATCGTAAAGTACAATCTAAAAACAACCTGCAGGCACGATAGCGTCGAATTGTAATTTGAATATACAAGAAAAAATAATTCTGTTAAGCGGAAACTCAAAACATAAACCCCTTTTCCAGCGTTTCTACCATTCATAGAGCGGCGTGCTGCTCTCGGTTCCTTGCGACCACGCCATCCAGATGGCGCTCCAGTCCGCGCATCCGCCGTCTACGCAAGAGGCCGCGTTTCTACCAGAAAGCTCGCCTTCGTGCATAGCGTTCGACGGCAGCGTTTCCCGGTAAACATTACGGTTACATAATCTGCAGTTCCGCAAATAGGGAGACGTTAAAGAACTGAAATATTATAGGCTCATTAGCTTACTCCCAGTATTATATAAAATATTTACCAAAATAATCTCAAATAGAATAAGGGCAACACTGGACTTTAGTCAGCCAAGGGAACAGGCTGGCTTCAGGAAGGGATACTCTACAATGGATCACATCCATTCCATTAATCAGGTTATCAAGAAATCCGCAGAGTATAATAAGCCTCTCTATATAGCTTTAATAGATTACGACAAGCAAAGAGATACCAGCAGTCATAGAGGCATTGCGTAACCAAAGAGTACAGACCGCTTACGCAAATACCCTGGAAAATATCTACAGAGATTCCGCGGCCACCTTAATTCTACACAAGAAAAGTAGGAAAATACCTTTAAAGAAAAGGGTCAGACAAGAAGACACAATCTCTCCAATGCCATTCACTGCGTGCTTGGAAGACATTTTCAAGCTATTAAACTGGGAAGGTTTAGAAGTAAGGATCGACGGCGAGTACCTCAGCAACTTTCGGTTTGCCGATGACATTGTTCTATTCAGCAACGCTGCAAACGAGTTACAACGAATGATTGAGGACCTTAGCAGAGAAATTGTAAGAGAGGGGTTGAAGATTAATATGCAGAACACAAAGGTAATGATGAACAACCGGCCAAGGGAACAAGGGTTCAGGATCGCAAGTCAGCCTCTAGAGTCTGTGAAGAAGTACGTTTACCTAGGTCAACTAATCATAGGGAACCCTGACAAGGAGAAGGAAATTCACAGAATAAAAATGGGTTGGGTCGCATAAGGAAGACATCTTGAGCTCCTGGCTGGAAGCTTAGCGTTATCATTGAAAAGGAAGGTATACAATCAGTGCGTTTTACCTGTAATGACATATGGGGCAAAGACATAGGAGATTGACAAACAAACTTGAGAACAAGTTAAGGACCGCGCAAAGAGCAATGGAACGAAGAATGCTAGCCATAACTGAACAGAGTGGTTTGAATCCGAGAGCAAACGTGGATAGACGATATTCTAATTGACATTAAGAGAAAGAAATGGCGCTGGGCAGGTCATGTAATGTGCAGATGAGATAACTGTTGGACCATTAGGGGGACAAAATGGGTACCAAGAGAAGAGAAGCGCAGTAGAGGACGGCAGAAAACTAGGTGGTGTGACGAAATTAGGAAATTTGCCGGTGCTGTATGGAATCGGTTGGTGCAGGACAGGGGTAATTGGAGATCACAGGGAGAGGCCTTCGTCCTGCAGTGGACATAAAATAAACTGATTGGGATTACGATGATGATGAATCTGGAGTTGCCGGGAAGCATGAGAAGCAGTCGGGAATCTTTGAATGCTGTCGCGTTCCACTCTTAAAGGCGAAGCTTAAGCGTCCTCTAATTTTTTTATTGAAACTACCCACACTGAGAATGAAACACAAGTGGCATTGCAAACATTTCCAATGGAAGTTGGCGTTCAAATACACGAGCCTCCTTCCTGCACGCATGGAATTTCATTCAGCGTTATTTTAGCGCAGTGCTCATCTGTTTTATGTTCTTTCAATGTCTTCCGACCTCTTTTCGTGAAATATATCTAAATTATTGTAACTAACACATGCCCAACAGGACCGCATCACTCGGTGGAAGTCGCTGAATTCTCGGCTCGCACATCTTCAGTAGTTATTTATTTTTTTCGCCACAGGATGCAACATTTCTTTGGAATATCTTTCCCCCGTCAATTTGTTGAATGCACCACAGTTTTCCTTCTCGCATACTCTCGATGCTATGAGATGGGGAGTTACAGACTCCATATCCTCTATTTGTACTGTCCGTAATTCAATCGTTGGCTCTAACCTCTCCTCGAACTGTACATGGCACAAACTTTGGATCATTGAATATTTCAGCATATCTCGTATATTTACTGCCAGTTGAGTAAGTAAATTATTTTCGTTGTCTTTCAGCAAGTTGGTGATTTCGTTAAATGCGCTGCTTAATGGCTGTTCTTATTTTTATTTGTTGATATTTTAGAGATGCTGGCGCCTCTAAGCAGCGCCGGTTACTAATTTTCAGATATAACTGGTACGTTGTAAAAATTAATAAGCTCATAAGAAGGCACTGAAGAAAGAAAACGTAACGAAAGTGAAAAAGTGAGAATTGAAGTGATGGGTCATAGGTACACTAAATACAGCTCAGAAAAGGGATGACAAGAAAACACACTGGAGATTAAAGTGAGCTAGACACAAAGACCGAAAGAACCATGTCAGATTGTTGCTTTCTTTTCTTTCTTTTCTTTCTTTTTCGAACACCTGCCTAATGCCTCAAGATCAGTGTCGAAATGAATAAATAAATAAATAAATAAATAAATAAATAAATAAATAAATAAATAAATGCAACTTGGCCTGTTCCTCACATTCACTTCTCTGTTCCAGCCTAAAGAAGCAAATATCCTGCGCCGCGTACAACACCACGCACCAGATGTCTAGGATGGCTCTGCATCTGGCCAAGGCGGTCAAGGAAGGCGTCATCCGGTCAGAGTGAGTGGGGAGATGCGATTTGTAAGCCAGAAAAGGAGTCGTCGTGCCATAACGAACGAATATAGTCGCGTTGAAAGGCTGTCTCAGGGAAGCACACTCACGTAAGTGCTGCACCTTAGTTGCTATGTGAGCTTTAAGGCTCTTTACCGGCGGGTTTCTCACTTCTTTTATTTTCCCGTCACGAGCTCCTTCAACCATTCGCAGGTCTTTTAGGTGCAACTGATCAGCAGGGCTGTGAGTGTTTATTTCTCACTCGGAACAGTAGCAAATGCGCTCAAGAAGAATTAGAACAACAATAAATGTCGTCACAGACCATCATGCCATCTGTATGCTCACATCACTGACAGATCCCTCAGTCCGCCCTGCTCACTTCGGCTGCAAGAAGACTTCGACATCCACGTCGTGCACCGAAACGGACGCCAACGTTTTGGCGCCGACGCCCTGTCACGTTCACCCTTGCCCGACTACACTTCCTGTTCCCAATGTCTCAGTCTACCATTTCGTCCATTAACATTGGAACCACCGCTTCCGAGTAGCGCAAGGACCACTAGATTGCTTCCCTTATCGACTTTCTCTCCTATTCAACACAACCAACAACTCGCACGCCGTGTCGTCGAGCTCACCATTTCGCCATTCGCGATGACCTGCTTCAACGGCGTAATTATTACTCAGTGGTTACTGGTAGTACCTAGGAGTCTCCGTCCCGAAATCTGTGCATCCTTTCGTGCTGAGCCCCACTGGCCTGGTGCATTCGAGTGTGCGCCCGTTTCTGCCGCTGACAGTCATACTGAGAAGTGCCACGAATACGCACGGGCCTAACTTCATCTGACCAGGAGCGCAGAAGAGCAGCCGCTCCTACAACACCGACGCGCCCACATTCCCTTCTGGCATGCCTGTGTGGCTGTCAATTCCTGCCAACGGAGCTGGTCTCTCTTCGAAACTACACTGCCAAAGTACGAAGACCCTCACCGCATCATCGAGCGCACGTCTCCTTTGAACTACGTCATCGAACCGGTCACGCCGTCTTCGGAATTGCGCCGCCAGGGGCGAGATATTGTACATGTGCGGCGGCTGAAGAAATACTACGACCCGCTCATCGTGGTGAGCTCTTAGGTCGCCAGGACGGCAGCTTTTCGTTCCCGGGGGTAATTGTAGTGAAGACAACGAACCTGGCTGATTACCATCACCAGCGCTAGGCACAGGGACATCCGCTCGTGCTGGGACTCTTGCTTATGTGGTACCGCCACCGGCTCTCAGTGCACGGCCGTTAAACATCTCAATATATATATATATATATATATATATATATATATATATATATATATATTCACAGTCAAAACTCCATCTAACGAAACTGATTTTACGATGTTCGCAATCTTACGAAGCAGTTTACATTCCCCGGAAGGCACCCATAGGGTTCTATGCTATCATCGACTCGAATAATGAAACAAACTTCGCCGAACTCGATTTAACGAAGTCATTCGTAATGTTTTTTTTTTTTTTATGCGACAGATGGCTGGATTAAAGGCAAATGCAATGCCGCGGTAGTCTTTTCGCGTTACTACGTTGCAATTTTAGATGTCGAAGGGCCGAAAAATTCCTTTCTCAATTTTGCGAGCTTGCAATTTACCGAAATAAATTGAGCGTGGTCATCACTTGGTTAAATCGAGTGTCAACTGTATTACTGATTATATATATATATATATATATATATATATATATATATATATATATATATATATATATATATATATATATATATATATATATAAACGCTACAACTGCTTTCGTTCGGAGTCCAGGCCTTTGTTTTCTAAGGTGTAGTCACCTTACGAGGAACGAGTACTGTTTTCTTGGTCCATATAGCATCGACACTGCTCTTAAGCGTTTCCTCATTGGCCGCCGATTGGACACGCTTCACTGTGTAGAATAGCTTCCATGCATCCCCACGGTAGCTCAGTGGCTACGGCGCTGCGCTACCGAGATCGCGGGTTCGAACCCGGCCACGGCGGTCGCATTCCGGTGGGCGGTGAAATGCAAAAAAAAAAAAAAGAAACGGGGGAAAAACGCTTGTGTATTTAGATTTAAGTGGACATTGCATAACTTCTGGTAGTTAAAAATTCACCTGGAGCCCCCTGCTACACATAAAGGCAAAGCCTTTAGCGCAATTAAAAAAGACAGGGACGTGACAGAGACACAGGACAACGCTGTCCTGTGTCTCTGTCTTGGCCCTCTCTTTTTGAATTGCGCTAATGGCTTTGCCATTATGAGTAAACCGTACCAACTAGTCCAAGAATCAGCCCTCTGCTACGGCGTTCCTTATTACATATACTGCGCAGGTCCGGCACGGTAAACTCCAAAATTAAATTTTCATTCGACGCTTCCCATTTTTTAGGACGCAGTTCGTATATATGGCGGTTATGTGCGTGCGCGCGCACGTGTGTATGTAATGCAAGGTTTCCTTTCGATCTATTCTATTCTTCCCTTATGATGCACAGCTCCCGACCATTGTTACCTGAGCGAAAATATGGGAAAAGCGTCGTTTGGAGAACTGGCTATAGGAGTGTGGAATCGCTAAAACATTCTGTCTTACATCCCGGTGCATTAGCGATTTCGCACACTCGAAAAGAACGGGCCATCTGGGACCTACAGTAACACTCAGCAAAGATAGTTAATAAAGGAGGATATTATATTAATATATAGGGGTTCATTTTGCACCTATAACCGACCTTCTGATGCTTACTCGCCCTGTCTTTTCAATTCATCGATCAACGCGCGTTTGTCGCCCGATGCTCTGTTACTGCAATACCTCCCCGAGAAATCTGCGCGGCGACAGAAGTCGAGCCCTTCTAGCCTAGCCGTTGGTTCACAGGGACCTGACCGGCGAGTTCCTGGACGAGTACCTGGCGGTGACCGAGACTCCCGAGGCCGACCTGCTGCTGCGGTCCGCGGGCGACAAGCGGTTCAGCGACTTCCAGGTGCTGCAGTGCAACTACGCCTACTTCCACCTGGACGCCAAGCAGTGGCCCGCTATGGGATTCCTCGACTGGGCGCGAGCCATGATCCACTTCCAGCTCCGCTGGCCGGCCATACGGGTGCGCATGCCCGCTGTACGGTGCTCTCTCGCCGCGGTTTGTAGTTCCGAATATGCACAGTTCCTTGCGAAATATTTCTGAATTCGAAAACGGTGGGAAGTTAACCACGCACAGTAGGCTACTTCACGGAACGTTTTGTACTAAGCGAACTAGGTTAAAGCGCCTTGGCTTCTACCGTTTGCGCGATGATAGGCAGGGGTCAGATTATCACCGTGGTGTTAGGGATTGCGGTTGGGCATGAAACAGATGGTAGCTGGCCCATGCCGTCGTCCAACTCATCCACGCTGAGGACGTTGTTGAAGGGAAGGACTTGTTCTCATCGAGAACGAGGAATATGGGATTTATTTACCATATCTACATGAAAACATTACAGTTAGTCAGTCTAGCATGACTGAAAGAGTATGCACACTGAATTTGCATGCTGCACACTGAATACACTTTGTCTTCCCTAGATCCCTAAATGAGGGAAAACAGCCATTCAACCTTCGACCAATCGGAGCGTCCAAAGTGATCGTAGCCGACCCGCCTTTGAGGGGGAGGGTTTACACACACACTTCCGCACAGGTTTCACTGAACGCACCGAGGTGAGTGGGTTCTCGCAGACAGAGGTCTTGACCCGAGCAGGCGCCTCGCAGACAGTGGCCGCTGCGTCTGTCCATTGACTGACGTCTTCTGGGGCCCGTGAGACCGCACCGCAAAACATCTTCTTCCAGGAGTTCCCTTGCTCCAAACAAACTGGGACGGCGACGGCGAATCCACTAACAATACTTGGTCCGCCGACCGCGTTAGACATACCGGCGCCATAAGACTGTTGACGCAGCGCATTGTCGTCTTTACAAAGCGAGTCGCCGCAGCGAGCTGGGGGGTTCGGAGATCGCTTCTCCTCTTCTCCGTCGCCAGCGCCGCAGCTGCAGCGGGCTTGGGAAAATTTTGCAGGCCCGCGCCCCTGCAGGCCGATCGCAACAGCGGATACAAAGGCGCCGGTGCGAAGTCTGGCGCAACCTGTTCGCGGGGCGCGTTCGTCCCTAAACTCCTGCTATTATAGCTCCTTGAAACGCCTTTGTGTTCGCGCGAGAGCTTTGGGGCGCCTAATTGATTGATTGAATGATTGATTATATGATTGACTGATAGATTTATTGATTGACATTGCATTGGAAATGTTGGCAACTGTCGTGTCACCGGTTTCGTCGCAAACAATGGATTGTCTAATGAGCAAAGGGCGATAATATGAAGTGATGGGAAAAACAAACAAATGTTTAGAGAATAAAGCACATCTCCTAATAATGCTTAAACAAGAACAGTCAATATCGAAAACCGCCCACTAAATAATCTGTAATATACACAGAATGCTGTGGCCTAACAATAGCCCGAAAGTGTTAATGCATAGAAAATGTTAATCCATACATAAAATGTCAATTTCACTAAAGAAAGCTGCTAAAGCTTTCAAAGCTGATTGCTGTTGCGATGCTTTATTCCACGGCCCATGCAACTGTTCTATGCCGAAGGCTTAGATGCTGAGGTGCAGTGCCTCGAGAACGATAGCGGTCGTCTCTACCCCTGTGGCGGCTGCGAGAGAGGTCCCTGGCGGCGGGAGAGGAGAATGACAGATGTGCTTTGTCCAATACGGAATTACGCAATGGAAATAATAACTCTGCCCATATATCCTCACTGCAACACAGTTGCGCCTTCAAGCGCATCATTTGCTTTAAAGAAGCGAATGCATTTCAAATAGCGTTTAAGTATTCCCTTACAAATGACAATCATGGTCTATGACCTTTGCACAATCGTTTGTTTCTTAACATTTCCTAGATAATAATAAAAAAAGATCCAGATCCAACGCAGCGCTGGAGCCTCAATGACGCGAAGCTTGTTTGAGTTAGCTACGTAGCACCGACAGTATTGGATGATGCGTGAACGGGTCCTCGTCGCCTGTAGCGGGTAGCTGCCGCTGCCATGAGGACGAAGGCTGTGTACGACCATGTCAAAGGAAAGAAATGGGTGAGAGGTGGGCGAGGGGCACACAGAAACACTACACGTATCTATACATGCATTTTAAGGTTTATATGTATCACAGTGGAACATGCATGTTAGGGGCGATCGGTCAAGAATTGGTAAATACCAAGCGACATCAAGAATTACTCGGCGGCACGTACCCAGTAGGCCGAGAAGTCGCTTACATTGCGAGGCACTGCCTGCAATATGGGTGAAAGAGTCGTGGAATGATTCGCTTCAATAAACGAATTCCCGTGTCTGTTATTGACGCGTTGCTTTTACCGACAATTTCAGGCCATCAAGGAGAGGCACCGTCTAATGGCTTCCTACGGCAGCGGCAGATCAGATCCCAAGCAAGTGATTCGGCAGCGAACGTTCTTACGGCACGTCAACGCTGCTAACATCCTCAACATGGAACGGCTCGCTGGACTCCGGAAAGATTTGCTTTGTCAATAAATGTTCCCCGGCTTTGCTGCAATATAACGCCACTTACACGAAAAACAGCGCAAGCGCGGAACAAGTAGACTGAGTACAATGGAAAAACACAGACCGTTTTGGACCAGAGTTGAGGGTGTAGGGTCCTTCATTACATTCCCAATCCCTTTCCGGAGGGTGGGGGACCCAGTGATACAATTCACCTTAACTTCTCGGAATGGTGGCAGTTGCATCATTCCCACTTCCGGATTGACTGAGCTGAGCCATTCCACTCCTCTTAATTCCAGTAGATGAAACGTTTTCTCCATAGTTCAGTGCCTTTACAGCGAAATTACCTGTACAACGAAAGAAAATTCGTGTACCGGTTCTATTATGAGTGGCACGAGATGGGACTTTCACAACTAAGTGACCTGAGTAACAATTTCGGTACCCCAAGCACTTCGTTATAAAGGCGTTGAACTATAATTGTTTACTAACTTCCCTCGCCTGCCTAGTAACTAAAGAACTTATTTTCCGAATTCTTAACAACGTTATAAATAATATTACGTACTGAAATGTCGCCCATCGTCTCGTGGAACGGGGTGCTGAGGGTGACGTGGTGAAACGCGCCGCGCAGGCTGATCGACCGGGGCTTCGAGACCTTCTGGCGTGGACCTGCGCTGTGCAACGAGCCGTGGCTGGACGAGAACGAATGGTACCTGGCAGTGCCTCCCGCGTGTATTCCACCCTCCCGCGAAACGCTATGCTATGGTTGTCTTGAGTGGTTGCTGCTGTTACGGTTGGCGTGTAACACCCCGGACAAAAAGGATGCTCAACCACCATGCTTCATCGAAACGGAGGGTGGATTCCTAATTTGTTATGGTTGTCTCGAGTGGTTGCCGGTCTGTTGGGCGCCTCGCATTGTTCCAGGCCCCTTTGTGTGTGTGCGTGAAAACCCTTTCCGCGAGCTGCCCGACTCCAGGAGAGGCCCTTTCCGCGAACCAACGTCGCCTAGAAGAAAGGATCAGCCACTCATCGCGGACCCGCGGGTTGCCACCAGGAGAGGCACGCAAGTGCAACGTTACCTAGGAAAGGGGGAGGAGCCGAAAAGCAACAACGGGGACGTACATCGCCCAGGAGAAAAGGAGCAGCCGCAAAGCAACGAGGGGACTCAGTACATGTCACGTGACGTTAACGAGAGCAAGGTACTACCTACGATTTTAGTGAGCCTACTTAAGGGGCCTCTCAATGTACTTTTTCATCATTCATTCACTTCTTTCACATCTTTCACCAACCATTGAATGAACAGTGCAAGTTTCGCACTAGAAATCGTCTCGTCCCTACCTGGTCGCCATGGTCTACCGGACGCTTCCAGCCTGCCGACAACGCCACGCTACCCAATCGTAACGCCGGTCGAGCTTGGAGAAACAGGCGTCGCAACAACTGGTTGGCAGCGGAGGGATACGTTACCCTGGAAACCCCAACTTTGGAAGACATCTAAGAGATCGTCTCCTCTTCGTCCTGGTGACAACCTTCGGAAGGAAGGTGTCAGGATAACAGACGCAGTGGGACCATTTCCTGCAACGAAGTCTGGCTATCGGCATATTCTCATTGTACTATGCCCCACAACGAAATTCCCAGAGGCGGTGCCCCTCAAAGAACTAAGCTCGGTGGAGATCGTCAACGCGCTTTTGTCTATCTTCGCGCGAGTGGGGTTTCCCGTAGAAATCTAGTCAGATCAAGGATCCGTCTTTACGAGTGCACTCACCTCGACTTTTCTGGAAACGTCCGGTATTAAAATCATTCATAGTTCAGTCTACCATCCGCAGTCAAACACTGTAGAGAAAGTCCACTGAATCGTGAAACGGCTTTTGCGAGCCCTTTGTTATGAGCACAAAGCCAATTGGGAGGTTTGATTGCCTGTAGCAATGTCCACGCTTCGAACTGCGCCGCACGAGCCAACGGGTTTTAAACCTTCAGAGCTCGTTTAAGGTCGCTGCATTCAGTTTCCTCTTCGCATTGTTCGAGAAGCGTGGGAAGGCCGGGCGGACGACCCTTCGGTTGTGGCATACGTGCTAGAGCTGTTAGACCGACTGCACACTTCTCAAGAATTGGCAGGGCAGGGAATGCGTAAGGCACAAAGCAATGCTACGCATTACTATGACAGGACGGCTCGAACGCAACGCTTTGAAGTTGGGAAAAGGTAATGATTCTGAAACCCTCACTGAAAAACATACAGGTTCAATGGGAAGGACCGGTTGACATAAATCAGAAATTATCTGAAACAAACTATGTAATCACGGTACCGGGAAAGCGAAGGACACCACAAGTGTACCACAACAATCTACTTAAACCCTACGGGCAGAGGGAGGCAATTGAGAACATGTCCCTTAACCAACCTGAGGAGATGCTTGTACACTTTCCGGAGTTAACATCAGTAACGGGGGCAAAAGACATTCACGAGACCATTCACAAGCTAGTAGAGCAGGCGGAGTTAAATCCCAGTCAAAGGGCCGAACTGAGGGAACTCGTGTTTGAATTTAAAGACATAATTTCGGACACACTGGCAGGACCACTGCGATCGTTCCCGATATCGAGTTAACTTTATCGGACCCAGTTGGCTCGAAAGCGTATCTCGTTTCACCTCGTCAACGTCAAGTTATGGCCGCTGAAATAAACAAGATGTTAGAGCTAGGTGTAATCGAGCTAGGAAAGAGTGATTAAACCTCGCCTCTTATCTTGGTTGAGGTACCAGGAAAGGAGCCGCGACCGTGTATCGACTACCGCAGGCTCAACTTAATCACGAAGGACCAGACCTACCCAAAAGCACATATCGAGGAAAGGCTTGTGAAAGTGAGTAGCGCTAATTTCATCGCTATGCTCGATTTAGTCAGAGGGTACTGGTATGTTCCGTTGACCGATAGGGCAAGCAGGCTTGCAGCATTTATTTCCCCGATGGGAACCTAGCGGCCGAAAGTCCTGAACTTTGGATTGAAGAATGCTCCCTATTGCTTCTCTAGGCTTATGGACCACGTGCTACGGGGAATGGAGGCATTTGCACTTCCGTATCTCGATGACATAGCAATCTTTTCTTCATCATGGGCGGACCATATGCAACACTCGCGAACCATGGTGGGTCGTCTACAAGAGGCCAACTTAACTGTCAAGGCTCCAAAATGCCAGTTAAGGCGCGCGGAGGTAACATATCTAGGTCATGTAATAGGGCAAGGCCATCGTCGGCCTTCCTAGGTTAACCTGACCGCAATAGACAACTTCCCGCAACGACGCACCAAGCGGGACATCAGGTCATTCCTTGGCTTGGCAGGTTATTACCAAAGTTATATCTCGCGTTATTCCGAGATTGCAAGTTCTTTAACAGATGCTCTCAGAAAAACAGAACCGAAAACGGCAAAGTGCGATGACGCAAAAGAAAAAGCTTTTAGTAGGCTGAAGAAAGCACTCACGAGTCAGCCAGTGTTGAACGCGCCCTACTACTCTAAGCCATTCATTCTTCAGTGTGACGCCAGCGACATGGGTATGGGGGTGGTGCTTTGCCAAAAGAGAGAACGAAAACGAACACCCCGCCAGTAGAAAGCTTTCAGTTCGTGAGGAAGCACACAGTGCATCAGAAAAGGAATGCTCCTGCGTGGTATGGGCGGCGCAGAAGCTAGCTTGCTATATCGCTCGTTCAAGGTTCACCATAGAGACTGACCACTGTTTCCACACATGGCTGCAGTTTATGTCTGCGAAAGACGGCCGTCTCTTGCGCTAGAGCTGAGCTCTTCAACAGTACACCTTCGATATTCGCTACAAGAAGGGTAAACTTAACGACAATGCCGACAGTCTGAGTCGTTGCCCCTGGAGTAGCGAAAGTCTCATGCTCACTCTGGTTTCCGTGGCACTTTTACGTTGGTAAATTTTTTTCATTCGTTTTTTTATTATCGCGAAGTTGTAGTTGATTGTTAGCTGATTTTAGTAACCACGTTTTAAGGCTTTCAATAAATGGCTGTTTTCGGTGTTTAGGGGAAGGGGGGACGCGCGATAGGATGGGAAAGCAGTAGCGGGTTTTATTGTTAATTGTTTATTTGCGCTAAGTATTTAGGTAGAAAACATATCGACAAAGATCAACACAGCTAGAAAATTAATTAATCAAATAATTGTTATCATGTGATGAACCTGTAAACTTATGTATATATGAGGGCCAGGAAAAACTTATGTATGAGCCAGTTTTATTTCCGACCGACCCGCGACCCATTAAACGAGATGGACCAATGCATTTCTCCCATTCTGTTTCGGACGCCGCGCTGTTTTATACGCATTGACAGGTTGTCTTCGTGCACTGCGAATTCGCGACGTATTTCGCTGCAGTTTGTCTAGATTTGTTGATGCAAGGAAGCTCGTACATTACCGAGATTTTGTGATGCTACGAAATATTATCTGCAAGCCTCAACAATATTTAGGACCTTATCAAGAAACGACCTAATCAAGAAATACCCTAATCAAGAAAGGACCTAATTAAGAAACGACCTAATCAAGAAAATACATAATCAAGAAAGGACCTAATGAAGGAAGGACCTAATCAAGAAAGGACCTTATCTAGAAAGGACCTAATCAAGAAAGGAACAAATCAATAAAGAACCTAACCAAGAAAGGATGTAATCAAGAAAGGACCTAATCAAGAAAGGACCTTATCAAGAAAGGACCTAATCAAGAAAAGACTTACTTAATCAAGAAATGACCTAATCAAGAAAGGATCTTATCAAGAAAGGACCTAATAGAGTAAGGACCTTATCAAGAAAGGACCTAATCAAGAAAGGACCTTATCAAGAAAGGACCTAACTAAGGAAGGGCCTAATCAAGAAAGGACATAACCAAGAAAGGACCTTATGAAGAAAGGACCCAATCAAGAAAGGGCCTAATCAAGAAAGGAGCTAATCAAGAAAGGAGATTATCAAGAAAGGACCTAATCAAGAAAGGACCTAATAAAGAAAGGACGTTATCAAGAAAGGATATAATCAAGAAAGGACATAATCAAGAAAGGCCCTAATCAAGAAAGGACATAATCAAGAAAGGACCTTATCAAGAAAGTGCCTAATCAAGGAAGGACCTAACCAAGAAAGGACCTAATTAAGAAAGGGCCTAGACCTAATCAAGAAAGGATCACGCTTCTGCGCACTGACGTACGATCTCTCGACAGACAGCTACAAGCGAACGAGCTATATCACCTTCACATGTCACTTCATGACAGGTACGTAGGTTTTTACAAATGCCTCCGCGCGATACTTGGCGATATTTGCGTGGATGTCTAAACCCGTAGCTAAGTTATAGAAATGTACGGGAAGGCTTAGTTCGCCGGTTATACGATCGACAAGAATTATAGTGTAAATGCTAGGAAACAACACTGTATTGATCATAATCGATAAAAGTGGGAACCGGTACAAAGATGCGGAAACTTGGTCGAAGATCACGTCATGTAGTTCACGCGGTAGTGCCATTTCATACAAACATTTTTAGACCAAACTTTTTTGTTGGGCGATTTGAGATGAAAAAATTGCTCATAATTCTGCAATAACATTCCTTGTGCTTCTTTTTGTTCACATGGAAGTTCTTGTTGTGCATCCTGACGCTTCAGGCGCCCTTCAAAATTTGGTGACGGTAGATGGATTTCGCGGAGGCGCATGCCTTCATGAGCTTCTAGTGCAGTGTCTAGCGCTAGTGAGAGCAGTCCGGTACAAAGCTCAACAACTGGAAATGATCGTTGATCAGGAATGCAAAACGTCAGTTCTCTCGATGGTTCAAGTCGGTGAAGTGCTCGAGACCAACGAGGCCGACCCGACTGAAGTAACGCAGAGTGAAAACCATGATTATCGCATAACCTCTACGCTACGGCGTAATCCGACAGTAAAGGGTGACGTCATTACTCATGGGCCTAATATATTGGCCATGTTCGAGAGCTCTGCTACAAAACCGCAGAGCTTCACACTTAACCGACGAGATACTGGTGGTGGCCCAGTGGGACGAGGTGCAGGAGCTTGGAGATTTTCTTAAGGGTTTGCGCGTCACTGTGGAAATCCTCTCTAAAGAAAAAGACGTGACGGCGCCTTTGCTCCTAGTGCTTCACAGTGAGATAAAGGAGTGTCTCACTGCGAGCACCGAGGACAGCCGAATGCCGAGTTGCATGAAGGAAAGACTGTGCAACAAGTTTGAGGCACCGTTTCCCAAGTAAATGAGTGCAGCGTAACTGCTGCCCTCCTAGACCCACGGTTCCAACACTTGACCGTGGTAGAGAACTACCTTAACACGAATAGTACGACGTGTGTCCAGTTCTTGACAGACCAAGTTGAAAAGCACGTCAAGAACAAAGATGTCTAGTATCAACGCGCTGCGCGTCACGGCGACATCGGGAACACGCTCGCGAGTCTCGCAAAGCGACATTCGTCATCGAATATGGAATGGGATAGCCAGCTGGCGTCGGAGTGCCATATCCTGTTCGGACCGAAGTGCTTTGAGTCGTCAGACATCTCGGGGTATCGGTCCGCAATGCAAACACAACTGCCGCACCTAGCCTGCCTCGCGAAAAAAAGGTGTTCTGTGTGCCTGCAACAAGCACACCGGGAGATCAGGTGTTGTGTTTTCGACTGCACGTCCAATAGTGCGGGCGAAAAGGGGCAAGCCTTCATCCAGCAACCACCGACAAGCTCATTTTTGTTCACGATAACTACTATGTCTGCAAGCGTTATGCTTAACGGCCCCGCCATCGTTAGCATTTAAACTCAACCCTTGCAGAGGTCATAGTGTTCTCTGCAAAGACGAACCTTTTGGACAGGAGGTATGGGCAAATGTATAAGGTACAGTAATAGTATATGTACGTATGTATATGTACGCATAGTATCCTATAAGTGGCATTTCGTTTTTTCTTCTGCTTCTTCTGCTTCTGCTTCGTTTTTTCTTCTGCACAGGAAACGCCGGCGCACAGGTGCTTCTGTACAGGTCCTTGACCTACTACACTAGGGATAGATAAATAAATGGATAAATATATCAGAGCGTTTATGCGCTTTATTCCTTTCATTCTGCCTCGTGTTAATAAATAAATAAATGAGTAAATAAATAAATAAATAAATGTAGAAGTAAAGAGAATGAACAAGGTGCCGGAGTATCTGATTTTTCCAACGGACGAGCTCATCACAGCGGCGACGATGCAACTCTCCAGAAAAAAAGACGAGCCCCCCTTCCACGGTTTTTGCATACTTTTAATTAATTTTTTCTAAATTCAAAGGACTCCTTTCTCTCTCTCCTTCACTCTCTAAAGTACGCCTCCCCCCGCAACATCACCCACCACTTCATCCGCGTCACGCCGCCGCCGGAGGTGGAAACGCCGGCGCACAGGTTTGGCCTCGTCAGTTCACGTTGCGCCGCCTTCCGCAGCAGCTCGTGTCGCCGCAGCGCTGTCGCATGTAAGGGCGTCAAGACGACCGCAACCGCTTGAGCAGCGCCAGGATTACCAGCAGTGCTGAGCGCGAGCATTCAACACCACGTCATTACTGGGAAATGCTTACGCAGCATTCAGACGAGTCCCCGTTGAGACGCTACGCTCTTCTTTTTATGCGTTGCATATTGCAATCACTCAGTTCAGCCCTTGGGCGCGGCCGCGCTGCCACCATTGGGGGTATGAGCCATCATAGTGGCTCATACCCCTACACTAGAGTTTTATGCGTTGCATATTGCAATCACTCAGTTCAGCCCTTGGGCGCGGCCGCGCAGCCACCATTGGGGGTATGAGCCATCATAGTGGCTCATACCCCTACACTAAAGTTTTATGCGTTGCATATTGCAATCACTCAGTTCAGCCCTAGGGCGCGGCCGCGCAGCCACCATTGGGGGTATGAGCCATCATAGTGGCTCATACCCCTACACTAGAGTTTTATGCGTTGCATATTGCAATCACTCAGTTCAGCCCTTGGGCGCGGCCGGGCAGCAACCATTGACCTTTAGCGCAACCACGTGACGTGACGTCACGACAGCCGGAGGAAAAGCTGGGCCCCAACTCGCGACGCAACGCAACGCGCGCAATATGCAACGCATTCTTGGCTTAACCAAGCTAAGCCTGGCCATTTTTTTATTTCATTTTATTTCTCTTTCTGCCTTCGGTGGTGCGGGGTCACGTGACACAGCCTTTCCGCTTTTTTTTCTCTCTCTTTTTTAGTCGACACGGGGGTGCGCGCCGACTGTCGGTCTCCTTAGCGTTCCCTACTACAATACGTGCCATACGCGCCGACGCAGCCGCCTGATACCCGATTCTGGGGGTGAAAAACAAGACTTCCGCGGTGTGATCGCGCCTCTCCCACCGTACGTTTATTAAGAGCCGATTTTCACGGAAACAAGCCACGATGTGATCGCGGCTTCTCCTTTCGGTGACACGTGGTGCGCGCCTTCGCTCGGCTTCGATATCCAGCGCTAAAGTAACTTTATTCCAGCGCGTGGCCATACTTTATTCCTGTGCAGGGGCGTGGCGCGAGGGCGCGAGGTGCGAGGAGAGCTACGGGATAGGCGAAACGGGTAACGCCAACGAGGAAGTTATACCGAAAGAGAAGAACCAGGAAAAGACGTCTCCAGGAGAGCGGCCAGGCCGACCAACCGACCTCCCGAAGACGGCGCCAGTTTCCAGGCATCGCGGACAGGAGACGGGATGAACATTACAGCAGGAACGGGTAAGCGTCGGATTCAGCCATTTTAGAAAGCCGCCACCGTCAGACATGATGCTCCAAAAAAAAGTACAGCGTGTGGCAGGCGTTCCTTGCAACGGTGCCGCGAGTACAGTACCACGAGAAACAGATGTTGACGTTGTACTGCTGATCCCATATCGCGGAAAACAGTTGCTCGCGCTACTTTCCTTGTTTCCGTACGGTTTCTTTGTTGTTTTCTGCGTACGTCAGAGATAAAACTCTCTGTCAGCCTTATGGGAACAACGGTAATTTACTTAAAACTAAACATGAAGAATTTTGGCAGGGTCATGTTGGAAGTATCAATTATGCTTCATCCGAGCAACCACATGAGGCTGTAATTTGTAGTTGATTTTATTCACCCTAAAGCGATCTTTTTTTTGTGTGTGTGTGTGTGTGTGTGTGTTAGATCAGTTTCGAGATATTTCCCAAATTTCGACAAGAAAGACATGGGCGTTCCAGTAAGTTTCGTGTTTTATTGCATAAACGAGCGTTCTCTGAAAGGGCCCCTCACCAGGCCCCATAGAAAACTTTGGTTACACCATGCCTGGGTACGCCTTGCAAACTCACCTGCAGGAGTTCGTAAATTTGCGCATATGTTCCATAATGTAATTAACTTAAAAGTTAATTAGTCAATTCTTTTATTAGTCGGATAGGTGTTGACAATTTTCATGCAAGCAGTGTCCGCCTCTTCGTAGAGTCCAGCTCAAGCACCATGGTCGCGTTATCTGCAACAGGCTATTCTTAATAAATATCCCGTAAATCTGGAAAAGGATCACCCCGTACGTAAACTATGGGGCGCTACGATATTCCGTCCTCCCCGTTAGAAATTTGCCGACTCAGGTGGTTTAGAATACTCCAGGAGGGCAAACCCGTCAACAGCGTCAGTACGGCCTTCTCGCAGCAACTGTGCGCAGTATGGGCACAGCGCGTCGGCAAAGTATAGCGGAGTTCTCCGCCAGGCATCACACACGGGAGTGATACGTCTCCTTGCCGCACATTTTTTATTCCCACACCAATCTGGTCTTTCGCAAGATATGAAAACGACCTACGTGCATAGTGAAGGGTCAACGCAGCAGTGGCTGAACCCGCAGTAGCGCTAAAGAAAATTGGGCAGGTTTTATCAGAGTCTTGGCCGCAGCTAGATGCTTGAAACACCCTGTGTGTGTGCTGCGGAGGGTGTAAGGGCGCCAGGGTACAGAAATGACGTAACCCAATGCCCAACTTACATTTATGCACGCAGTAGAAAATTCAAATGCTTAGCTTATGTTATGCTTAACTTACGTGACAGCTTATGGGGGTCTTACGGCCTAAATTTGAAATCGTTAGCGCTCACTATTTGTGCTTTGCTCACTATTTGTGCAAAGCACAAATAGTGAGCAAAATCTGCACAGGATATTTGGGCTCTATAGGGGACAGAAATTATCCCCCTCGCATAGATGGTTGAGGCTTCTGCGCTTGCGCTTCCCATGCGCACAGACACATTTCGCCGTGGCCAAAGGGGTTGCAGATCCTTCCGTGTTGGTCACCCGAGCCTCATCTCACCATTTCTGAAGCCTACACTTGTTCAACGCAGGGCCGCTACAGCCTAGCAAGCGTGAATTTTCTCAAGCTGATTATATCGTACACTAGGCCTTATAATTCTTAATGATCACCGGTTTGAGTTCGACGTACTAACACCCACATATGGACAGAGCGAGCTCACGCAAACTCGACCGCTCCAGCTCGAGTAAACAAGCGTACAGCCAGGATAATCGTTTACGAAAGCCATGCACACGACTAAATTCAGCTCAGATTGCATCATGCGTTGCGGACGAACCGCGCCATCAGTCCACATGACTCTCACATGATCGAGTAATGGCTTCTTTCATATACACAACAATGCCACGGTGAGGCACGTGGGTAGCACGGTTGCAAAGATATAAGCAGTATTACTATTACATGTTTCCCTTATATATGGTTTTCCCAAGTGACTCCCTATGCTCACCATAATGAAAGACGTTTCATGTATTTAAAGAAAAGTTAAAAAAGGACTCAGCTGGTGCAGTTTTACCAACCCCCGGAAGGCGATTGCTATAGTTTCGGTTTCAAGGAACATGCGCGCTCCAAGCGGCTGCCGGACATCCTAACTTATTTTTATATATTTCTCTTTTTGTGAATTTTAAATCAGGCGAAGCGCGGGAAGTGACTGTATTCGTGCGTCCGTCGAGCTTACCTCCGCTCACCCTTGCCACTCGCTCAGCAATATCACAAGTCGCATCGCGCTTGGTCATCTGCTTCGGTTGTCGTCCCTAGTCTGAAGGTGTGAGAGATAAGACAGAGAAGCTTGATAAGGCGCACAATGAACGGAACGCGCAGGAAACCAGGTGAACGAAGCATTAGACGAAGATGATTAAATCGGGGCATCACATGTGTTGTGCGGCTCTGTGGTGATCCAACAACGGCAATCTCAGTCCTGCGAAGTTTTTCAGGTTTCCCAGTGACAGCAGGTAAGTACAATTATTTCGTTTCATTTTCTGAGCAGGTATTCATTTTGCATCAGTAAACTAGTTCTGTGCAAGCCTGAGTGGACTGACACAGGAGTAGTGTCGCTCGACCCATTCATCATGACGTCAGCCAATCCGCTGTCGGTGAAATACTTGTACTGAAGGGTTTGAGTGTGTCTATTTTGGGTCATTTTGTGCACTCTTTCTCGACACATACAGCGAAGGTTAAAGCAAAGAAAAAAAAGGCACAGCCGTGATGTTTTGTCAATTTTCAAGAACAACGACGGCAAAAGGATGCGCGCACGTAATTCCTTGTTGCGTTTTGATGTCACCACTGCTATGATGTCGTACTGAAGAAGGCTGAGCTCTCTATTTTATCTGAATTTTGGAGCGTAGACGGTACCATACGCTCAGCTAACTTGCTTTAGGCTCAGCTTCGGTGTGTGCAACTTTTTGAGCACCTGTATTATAGCCGAGACGCAGCGTTGTTTGTTTCGCAGGCAAAATGTATGTAATAATACCGGTAACACAAGTAAACACTTTTTAGTGCTAATTAAGAACGAACTGGTAACCCCCTTGCGATGAAGAGTGCTATTAAGTTTTCTTTTAATGAATGGTTGGTTTCTTGCGTTGCTGTAGGGTCAGAAATAGCGTCCTAATACTCGTTGCGATTTTCTCTATATATGAATATGACGCAAAATATGACGACAGGCAGATTATATGCGAATGTAAGCGCTATAGAAGTATGCTGCCTCATTCGGCATGTAGTTTAAATAATGAGAGCAATTATGGGCTGCTTCCTGTTCATGCAGATGCACATAACCAGCTTAAAATCATGTGGCTCCTTACTTCTCATACTATCAATGAAATACATGTATTGTACTCTACCTTCTTTCTGTAAGCCACAAAATGTGTCACCGTCCAAACATACGTGACAGTCAAATTTCGTGTGACCAGCCCGCGATGGTAAATTTTCTCATCGATTTGCGTCTTCTGGAATCTATGTTCGCACATTATGTACAAATTTCAGTTGCAAATGAAAATTGCTTCTGCAGATCGACATATTCGCACTGTGCGGAGGTCAGTCTTTTTGCAGTACGGAATGTGTGAATAAAAACAAAGACGTTAGACTTTTACTTGCGTTTTGGCTGACTGAGAAATTGGCCAACTTTAGTTGATCCACTTCACAACACACAAACAAAAGTAACGAATGATGGTACCTGGTAGTTATTTTCTTTATGCTACCCCCACTATATCTGCGGACTATTTGATCTGAAGCCCGAAACTTAACGACAAGTTAGGAATTTCAAAGCGACTACGTTCACAAGATGGCGGAATTATTACCTGCGAATATTTGTAGTTAACGAGAGGTTGCTATATGAATATTATTCATTATTATTGCTCGGCACTGGTGTGTACGCGCGCTGTCCAAGTGCTTTAAAAATGAATAGAAGCTTCCAAGGTGAACGCGGCAGAAAAAAGGTGCTTCGTAAACACGGCACACCTAGCGGGTTGTGCACCGTCATTTGGCCAAATATCTCCGCGCGGCCAGCGGACCTGCACGAGAGCACGAACACAACCCGCTTGTATGCGAAGTGGGAAAGGATAGCTTCGCGCCAAGACTCCTACTCCCGGCGGTGCCGCCTTTCCCTCTACCCTCTGACCTCATCAATGACGTCATGGAGGCATTGTTTTGTTTGCGAATTGTTCCCAGTCGGATAACCGGCAACCGCGAGTGGTGGAAGCCGCGCTGCATGCCGCCGCGTGTCGGCATGGGACCGAGTGTCCCAAGGGAGGCATAGGGAGTTCCCGCACCCTTGTTTTACTCTCAAACGGAGAAGTAGCAGGACGTATTCTGCGCGTCCGACGATTTTATGCGATTGCAATGCGTTTCCCGACGAACAGTGATGCCCGCCGAAGGGACGCAGGGCGACGGAGCCGAGATTCCGTCGACCGAAGAACTGGAGCAGCGGGCGAATCCGCTGTGGCGCGACCTCGTCGGCAGCTGCCAGAGAGCGGCGGTGTGGCTCGTGTCGATGGGGGTGGTACCTCGTCACGTGCTCATGGTGCCGGACGGTCACCGGCGCTTCTCGAGGGCCACCGGCATCGACCTGCGCCGGGCGTACGACGTCGGGATGCACATGTGCGTCAAGGTGGGTGCGCCGTAGTAAACGGTTGTGTATTGAAATAGCAAAATAAATAAATGTGGATACAACCCACATGTCGGAATTCGAGAGGCGAAGTTTTCGTGAAGCGGTTTTACTCAAAAGCCCCGTGCAACCGATCATATTCGGCGCAGCGTTTTGTACCGTAGCGATTTACCTGCCTGCCAGTGAAGACGGCAAGACGCAGAGACCCCCCCCCCCCCCACCACGTGATTCAAGTGACGGCGCATCGAAATGTCTCCGGGATTGGTCCCCTTTGTTACTGAGGGTCGGTGAGCCGACTAGGGAGGAGGAATCCCGGAGATTGGGCAATAATAAACTGCACTTTACTCGGCGAAAGACTGACCAAGCATATGCACCAGAACACCACATCCAAGGAATGTAGGCACAGAAAGGTTTGCTTTATGAGCGGAATTGTGCTCTTGATGACGCATGATTGTGTCAATGAGGACATTTGTTAAAGTCGAAACTTCTATCATAATCATCATTGTTGTTCCGTTATACCGCCATGTTTGCTTATCGACCACTCTTCCTGTGTGGTCCTTCGCGGGTTTCTGTCAAGTAGTCCCGAAACCAGCAAACCAGGGACCTTTAGGATCCCACAACCCAACGAGGAAGTGCTGCTTCCATGTCCTATGCGAAAACACAGTTCGACGACACCTCACGAAGACGAGAAGGCACAGTTGGCCAATGTAGAACTGTTGCGCAGGGGTTGAGCAGTGCTCGCTGGTAGAAGATAATTCGTATTGTAATCTAAGTGTGACGCAATGCGCGCCCAGTCCTTATCTTCTTATCAAAAGCAGAGGTGGGAGTCTATTACTACATATAGAGGGGAAATTCCAGCGTACATGCGAACAGGAGTCAGCCGCTGTCGTTCAATGTTAAACACTAGGCAGTGACCCTAGGTATTATGTAGTCGGTGCTTGGTCTCCTTCTGGCAATGCGATTAAAGATTTGCTTCACCCTGCATCATCAGTAAAGAATACCACAAAGAGGGTAGTCTATGCTGTCTTTGCTCCGCGCTGAGCTTACATAGACGCTCAGGCTTTGGCGTGTTGTGGGCCTTGCTCCATGATCCCTGCCGGTTCTTCCCTTCCTGGATATATCCATAGGTGGTTTTCTTACTGGATAGTTTGGTCCGTCCTTTGATAGTTACTTCTGTCACGTAGGATGCAGTCGTTATCAAGCTATCAATTGTGACGTGGAGAGACAGATTAGTGGGTGACGCTCCTCTACGTTGATAACACAAGAGCTGTCGGCCTTCTGTTGTCGGCACCTGTACTGGCCGGAATAGATTTCGCTTTGGTTCATTCGTGAGCCGTTGCAGCCACACTAAGTGTTGTGTCGGTATCGTGGAAGATGAGGCTTAACCGTCGTTCTGATAAATGTCCTATTAATGGTTAGCTAGGCCTCCCAGAAGCAGGCGACTGTCCGTGGATGGACGAGGGCCGTCGGCAGCGTTGCCTCCGCTCTTCTTGACGAATCCGTGCATGGGCTCGCCGTCGGTCAGTCCTGGGAGCTGTTCGGTCGTTGATTAATATGGCTGCCTGGTTTCGACACCAGGAAACGTGAAACAAAGGAGTCTTCGCAGTAGAAGTTCGGCAGAAAAGGGTATTTTATTGCCCGGAGAACAGTAGCAACGCGTCCACACTTACAGTGGAGGAAGTCAAGAAGCGCGTAAACACGAGCGCGCCGCATTTGCTGAGCGTGCTAGTCGCCGTCGTTGTCCTCTTCCTCTGGTATTTAACAGGACCCGTTAGTTTTATCACTCCTTCATTCCGTAGAGAGAAAGAGAGAACTAAAGTTTATTGCAGGCGTATTAGTTATTGAGAACCTGTCAGAGGAACTAGCGTGGATGCAATGTGGCCGCGACGCGGCTAGCCCGCTCTGCCAGCATGACTTGCCATTTTGGGTCATCAATCTTGATCATACACTCCCAGGCCTCGAGCGTGGGAGGTCGCCGAAGAATGGTTCTTGGTGGGGGGTCGGATGGGTACCCCCAAAGTATGTGATCTTGGTCTACGGTTAGTTCTTCGCAGTGCCTGCAGTTAGATTTAAACTCTCGCTTAGAAATTTCAGTCAACCTTTTGGGGCTTAGCACGGATCGAGTCTGTACCTGCCGTAGAGTCGTGGCCTGCTCCAGGGAGAGAATCTTGCTCGGCTACGGATACGCTCTGCGCAAATCCTTGTAAAATTGAGTGAATTCGTGATATGTGAGGATAGGTTCAAGCCGTCCGTCCAGTTCGAGTAGTCCCACCTCCCGGTTATCTGCTGCTCGGGAGGCTAGGTGAGCTGCTTCGTTACCCGGCTTGCCGGCATGAGGTGGCACACACAATAGACCGATAGTGTCCTGAGGTTTGAGAAGTCTGCTTGCAATGGGGCCGATTACCCCAATTCTTATGGCCGATTTAGAGTCTGACTCAATGAATTTAACGTCAGGTAGGGACGCACCCATGGCAGTTGCGGCCTTGGAGGGCGTGTTGACCGTGGCGGAGCTAATCGTCCGACCGCAGCAATCAACGGCAGCGATTGTGCAACGGTCATTGCCGCGCAAGTGATGCCAACATAGATGGCCGGTTTTTTTTAAGAGTTCGTCAGAGAGCGTCCGCGCAGGCTGGCGTCGATCCCCGTTGTCCTTTCCCATATTTTGGGGGAGAGGAATAGTAGTAATTTTGGCGCGGATGCTATTAGGAATTCGGCAGCGACGTCGGATGTCTAAATTCCTTCTTTCCTTTTGAAAGCGAAGCTTTCTTTGTGAAGGCCCCCGAACTTCCCTGACCATATCTGCTGCTTCTCTCTTGCCGAATGTAGCTCAAGCGCACGACAGCATTATCATGTTTACTACCCTGCTCGCCTTGCTTTCTATTGAACTTAACTACATAGGAAACAAAGCCAGCAGTCAGGACACCACGTAAGGGCAGTAAACATGGTAATGGTGTCCTGCGCTTGAACTACATTCAGCAAGAGAGAAGCAGCAGTCATGGTCAGGGAATTTCGGAGGAGTTCACAACGAAAGCTTCGCTTTGAAAAGAAGATGAGGAAATTACGGCCAACCGGCAGCGTAGCTCTCTGGTGTAGTCTGTCGCCACCTGAACGGCGGTTAGCAAAGGGAGGTGAAAGGCCAGGATCGGGTTCAGTGCACTTTGCGCAGGCGTGCACAACGTGCGCAGCAACCTAACTCTCCGGGACACGCGCCAATGTGGCTTGCGATTCTGCGCATGTCTTCAAGGTATCGCGTGCAGTACACAGGCGAATTTTAGAAGACCTCGTACAAAGTCGGTACAGATGGCGCTTCCCCTGTCCGTACATCGTCTCTGTATGTGCCTCGATCTACGTCCCCATTCTAAAACACCTGCTTCTTGCCGCAAGTTCAAACACACAAGTTAGGAGGAAGCTTTAGCTCGGGCCCAACGCCGACGCGGCCTGTTCAAATACATGTAAAAACGCAAAAACGTTTTTCTGAGATAACCCGTGGACCGATTTTAATGAAATTTGTTGCTTTTGAGACAGAAAGTTAAATTCTAGTGACTGTTGGAAGCGGAATTTCGATTTAGGACTTGAATTTTGTTAAAAAGATTTTCAAAAATTCAGAAGCTCGAAAAATATAGAAGCACGAAGTTTACAAACCAATAGCTCTGCATCAAGAATAGATATCGTGGTTCTGTAAACGGCATCCATTAGATCATTCAAAGCGGACAAATTTCATATGTCATTTTACATCTTACGTGAGTTTGTTACGTTGTTTACGAGGGTTCTGCAAAAGTTGTAATTACATATTAATAAATTTTTGAGACTCATGTATAAAATGTCAAATTTGTCCGCTTTAGATGTGCTATTAGGTACAATTCAGAGAATTGCGATATCACCTATTCTTTCTGAGTTACGGAGTTGTAAACTTGATAGTTTCGTTTTCTGAAAATTTGCGATTTTTGCCCATTTTTAATAAAAAATTGACGACCTAAATTAAAAATCCGAAACCAACAGTCACTAGATTTTAAGCTTTTCTTTTAAATGCAACAAACCCCGTCAAATTTGGTGTTGTGGTTGCCAAGAAAAACGAATTCTCCTTTTACATGTATTTAGATAGGAGCACCAGAGCTAAAGCTTTCTCTTAAGCACCAACTAGGCCAACAAGCAGTTCTGTTGCAACAGATGTCCCCCTTCTAACTGACAGCGTCAATTTTGGCCGCGCATGGAGGCCGACTTATCCCCTCCCAGTGAATTCAACAGAACTCTATGACTAAAAAAAAAAAAGAAAAACAAGCACGAGAACGTCCGCGCGCAATCGTCTTCATCGTGTGCGTCGTGTCACCGTTGAGCTGCACGATTAAGTGTATGCACGTTGTAGTGCACAGGACTGACGTGGGCTGTGGCCCCGCTTCCCTAACGCCTCGCTCGCGGGCGCAGCTAGCGGGCGGCGTTCATTCGTCGTAATATATTGAGCGAAAACGCTGTCTCAATTTACTTGCAGGCTTTTCGCGTTACAAAGCAGCGTCGTATATTGCTTGCACTGGATACACTTTTGCGATTACGCCTTAAGCTGCGACACATACATTGACGTGGAGTGGTACCGCGTACGGTACGTGGTACCGCGTATGTGTCCAGCACGCAATATGCGAAGGAGTTAACCTTCCTGCGATAGAATGATCTCAGCGAGATAAAATGGTGTCATCAAGTAGCTTCGCGCTACATATGCGTTGATGACAACTTTTTTTTTTTTTTTTACATTCCACAAACCTTCCTCCGTATTTCTCGCTTCGGCAGAACTGATTTGCCGTACTTTAAGTAGTTTTGTATTCATCTTAAAACCTTTCGTGCGCAAACAAACAGGGACGAAGAATAGGAGCAACACAAGGACGAGCGCTTTCTAACAACTGGTTTTATTTTTGAAGAACCACCTGCTTAAATACCCACAGATCTGCGCGATCTGGTCAACAGAGCACGCCTATAGCGCATATAAAAATTGGAGGACGCTCAAGCTCTACGCGAGCGAAACATCGCGATCGGCACGGACAGCCGGGCCGCGACGCACCATGATGGCGGACGCGATCATGGGGCGAGTGGCGCTCCACGTGTCGGGGCAGCGCCATACATTGCGAGGAGGGGGTTTTCTGTGTTTGCCGCAAGATGGCTCTGCGTGTGCCTCAGAGCGCAGAACAAATGTAGCGGGAACGTACTTCGCTACTCGTGTAACTGCGACTTCTGTAATTTACATGCTCATGATTACCTATATACACCACAGTATAACATTCTACGGCACGTTTCTAAGGCAACACAGCATTCACTAGAGGCGCTTTTGTCGCGCATTGAACCATCGAGCTCGTGGCACGGAAGTTGGGACAACACACCGTCTGTCTTTGCCAATTTACAATGGTCCGTGTCTCCTACGAAATATTTGGGGGTACCGCTTGAGCACTACGAGAGTGCCGCGCAGTACTGGGAGGAAGAGACGTCGCGCGTAAAAGAGAAAACCGGAGGATGGCAGGGTCGTGATTTGTCAATGTTTGCAAGGGCAACGGTTTGTAATTTGTTTTTAATTGCCAAAGTGTGGTATGTCCTCCAATTTTTGTCGATGACCCGTGTGAATGTACAGAAAATACACAGAGTATTTGCTGTTATTATCTGGGGTTCCACTTGGGAAAGGGTCAGCCGTACCAACTTGTTTCGTCCTGTTCGAAATGGTGGTCTTGGATTGTCGCATTTGTTCTTACGACAGATTGTTTCTCGTTTTGTCTTCTTACGAGATCAAAGTGATTCATTCTTGCGTACGATGATCCAGATCCGTTTGAAAAGCGTTTTGCCTGAATTTATTGTGTCTAGTGCACAGCCTGTACACTATCGGCTTAAAGGCTACTTGCGAGAGGTAGTCGACTCCCTTCGAATATTAAAAGCTCGGTTTTCCCTTCAGTACCTGAGCAAAGTAACAAGAAAGAAACTTTACAAGGATTTAGTTGAAGTTATGATGCCAGTGCCATTGTACCGAATGAAATACTATGGAGGCCCAGGACAAGATGTTTTAAAAAGAGTTAAAAGGATGCCAGTGAGAGCAAGCGTAAAGTCGTTCTTCTTTAAATTGCATACATCTACCCTTCCGGTCAAAACATGGATAGCCGACAAAGGAATATTTGTACCATGGACGACAAACTGTGCGCTATGTAACAAGCCGGAGACCATTGAGCACGCTTTCATTGAGTGCTGGGATGCAATTTTTTATTGGGACGTCTTGCAAAGAACTCTTAAAAAGGAACTGCCGATAACAGCACAGGGTATACGTTTCCTGCCGGTAGACAGCCATCAGGGCTTTCCGTACGACATGATAATGCTCCTGGGCCTCCATAGTCTTTGGAAGACACGGATGGCGGTAACGCACGCCGATGTGAATGCGCGCTCAGCACGAGAAAACTTTGTTGAAAGCATTATCTTCATACGCGAGATATATCGTGTACAGGCAGATCCGCCTGACTGGTTGGGTATTCTTGATGAATTAGTGAATTTCAAGAAATTTTAGCTTGTCACGTTGGTCCAAGTAGCCCAACGGGTTTTTACGTATGTATGTCATTTTGTGAATAAAGAAAAAAAAAAAAAGCTCGTGGCTGAATGTTAGCGTCTCCGTGTCACACTCCGGAGGCCCTGGTTCGATTCCCACCCAGCCCATCTTACAAGTTTTTTTTTTAATACGTCTTTATTTCTGCGTTTAATAGGCCAAGCCTTGCCGCAGAAAAGGGGTGCTCTATGGGGGAGGGGGAGGGGGACCGGTGCTCTCTTCTTTATTTATGAATTACCTTGCGGGATTCTTCGCTCACGGCCAACGCCGCCGACGACATTGGCCTTTCTGCGACACGAGCTCCTTAACGCTCCTTAAAGCCACAGATCTAGGCGATCTAGTCAACATAGCACGTCTATAGCACATATAACACTTGTAATAAAAAGCCGTGGACCAAAGCCACCCGGTCAACATAAAAACAGTAAGGTGCGTGAAACAGCCACTTACAATAATATGCGCTAAAGATGTGATGATAGAAGCGAATATTCTTTATCCAACAATGAAACAGAAGGATGCCTGTCTTAGTAGCACCGACATTCTGTATACGCATAGGAATCAAACCGCGAGAAAAATTGTGGAAGCATACTGGATTGAAAAACAAAAAGAAAAATGCATCAGCCATCCTTGCGTTTCATTGTTGGATAAAGAAAATTCGTTTCTATCATCACATCTTTAACGCATTTTATTGTAAGTGGTTGTTTCATGCACCTTACTGTTTTTATGTTGACCAGGCTTTTAGTCCACGTCTTTTTATCACAACTGTTATATCTGCTATAGACGTGCTCTATTGACTAGATCGCGCAGATCTGTGGGTATTATATGCGCTATAGGCGGGCTCTGTTGACTGGATCGCGCAGACCTGTGGGTACCTAATCAGGTGGTTCTACAAAAATAAAACCAGTTGTTAGAAAGCGCTCGTCCTTTTGTTGCTCCTATTCTTCGTCCCTGTTTGTTTGCGCCCAAGAAGTTTTAAGATGAATCTCTTCCAACTAGGCCGACTCGCAGTTATGCTTCAGTTTTGTATATTGAGTTTCCAGGCACGCTTCTTTTTTTGCATATTTTGTGTGTGCGCGGTGCGCGTATTTATATTTCGCTTCTTATCCTTATCATTTGGAGTGGCGTGCCACAGGCGTACAGCCTCGCAAATCTCTCTAGTTCTCATTAGAATACCGCTTCCTATATGTCAATACAGCACTTTTATGCGAAGCATATTAACGTAGGTTTCGGGCCTTCGCGCGACGCCCGGCGGTGGCCACCATTGACCCTGAACTGGGGTCACGTGACATGACGTCACGTGATGACGTCACACAGGCTGCAGATGGGGCCTCATATCGCGCCGTCGGTCGCCTCCCGGCGGTGGCCACCATTGACCCTGAAGTGAGATCACATGATGTGACGTCACGTGATGACGTCACACCGGCTGCAGATGGGGCCTCATATCGCGCCGTCGGTCGCCTCCCGGCGGTGGCCACCATTGACCCTGAAGTGAGATCACATGGTGTGACGTCACGTGATGACGTCACACCGGCTGCAGATGGGGCCTCATATCGCGCCGTCGGACGTCACCCGGCGGAGGCCTCCACGCTTCGGTTCGCGCCGTCGCGCGCGACGCGGCGGCGCTTCGCATCCACTGGGCTTAACCTTGATAAGCCTCCAATTTTTTTATTCTCTCTCTCTCTCTCAGCTGCGGGAATGGTGCTTCCATGCCGGAGTGGATGTCATAAGCGTCTCCGTGTTCACTGTGCGCAACTTACGCCGCAACGCGTTCGAGGTGACCTCTGTTCTGGACCAGGCGAATCGGATGCACGTCGAAGTCGTGGACAACATGTGAGTGGCTGGAAATTCAGCAATTAGCGCTTCGCTGCCTCGCTGTGTGCTTGCTAGCGATGGGATAGGCACTGTGCTTTAGACACAAGCGATCCTTGCCGCTGCAGTGATAGACCTTCGCCGTGAATGTTTGACGACGCACAATTAGAAAGAAATAACAGCTTGCAGGTGGATGTTTGCATTATGTTCTGAATGCGTATTCAATGTATGCATCGCTAAATCTTCACATCAGAAACCATAAAGGAAGTATGACGCGAAAAGTTACTATATATAGTATATTTTCGCGAATATACTATGGATTTATAAGGTGAACATGCGCAACTGCATAGCGCTTATTCTGCCATAGTGGCTCAGTTTCCCTGACACGTTGAATCGCATATCTAAGGAAGATGGCAATTAATATTAAATTATTCTTCTACGTCAGTTGACACGAAAGTGTTTAACGCTTATGCAAGGCAGTATTCGTTGTCTATAAAAAGACACAGCATTTTCACGGTGTTTTTGCACGATAGAGACAATGCGTGCTCTTTCACGGTTCTTAGGCGACACGGGCTTGGACTCACGCTTGTGATAACAGTTATACAATGTGTCCTTCACCTCGTTCCTCCCATTATCATCCCCCATTGTGACTCTTTTTCTTCCCGTTCCATTACGTAGAGTGGCAGGCCAGATGCTCCATTTTCCGGCCGACTTCTCTACATTTTCCACTCATTAAACTACTTCTTCTTTGCTTGGAACACATTGAAGGATGCGGGCGATGGTGCCCCGAAGGCAGATTACATGACGCAAATCTTTCCTAAGAAGATTCTTTTTTTTCTCCCTGTCAAAAAGCCTAGACTATAACAAAGAAAATATTGAAGTGGTATACCAGTGATATTGAAAGCCTTGCCCGGGTCATTCACTTAGTGTTGCCAATATATTGCAAGACAGGACGTGAGTCCTATCCTGCGTACTGCAATAGCGAGTTCTGAGACTGAATACGAATCGCATAGTGCCAGCAGCGCACCGAATCGAATATTAAACACAGAAGACTACATTCAGGACGAATTCGAAGGGACCCTGACGATTTGTTTGTCTAATCAGAAGAATAATAGGCAACATGATGGGGTGCATCCACGTATGTTTCTAAATATGGTAGATCACATTAAAAAATTTATTTAGCTCAATTTTATAGAAAAGGGCGAAACGAGGCGAAGCTCCACGGATGAGGAATGTAGGCGGAGGCGTGCTGTGTTTTACCTCCTCTAGCAGTTGCTACAGGTTTTGTTTGCGATACGGACGTACCGGCTTCGTCGTGTGGTAACATCCTGCTGGCGCGCCACGCGCTGTGTGTGCCAGTGAAAACATGCGAAAGTGGGCCGAAGATGGCGGCTCAATCTCACGTGCACAAGGGAGGAAAGGGGCGAGGAGGCGCGCCGTCTTCCGTCGCGCGCATGGCACCGGGGGAGGGCAGGGAGGATGCGTTACACTTCACCCGCGCGCTGTCGCATGGGCTTCAAGTATAAATCTCATGCAAGCGATTTTGCGAACGACGGCAGCAAGCGACGCGACGGGGATGGCTGTCGTGTTCGCTTGTCGCCTACAAGTCGTGCCACACGCGAGCGACAACTTTGAGCGACGTCACCCCGCTGTTGCCGATACGAGGACAGCAAATACGCGCCGAAACTGGCGTGACGTGCGCTTTATTAATTTCAGTTGATATGTTTTTCAGTAAAGAGCAGCACAAGATATTTCTGAAGGTCCTGCAGTATTTTCTTATCCTTGCACGTGTCAAATTATACGCTTGCTCGTTCTATGCGACAATCGGTGCATTAAGTTCCGGTTTCGCGCTATTGGCTGGTCAATCATAGCACTTCCGGGAGACGAGCGACGGATTCTAGATTTCTAGAACCGAGCTGTCGATGGACAAGCACGAGCGATCTGTTCGCGCAACGTGCCCGTTTCGTCGCTCACAACCGTCGCTCAAAGGCGTTGCGCACAAAATAGCTCTCATGGGGTTAAATGAAAGCGATATACTTTGGAGGGCACAGTCTAGATGGGCCAATGGCTCGTAGCGTTGCGTGCGCTCTGTTCTCGTTGCTCAGGTAGCGTCGAAGCGATAGACAGCACGAAGAACAGCACCTTCGCTCGCTGCTGCTGCCGCAATTCCTCACGCCAGCGTTTTGACAGCGAGCGTCCGCGGTCATCGAGTGTAATGTGTTCATGTTTGCCTGTGCGCTCGCTGACACCATGCTTGTAAATTTAGTTAATAAGCGAATGTTTACACAGGGGAGTTCTACTCCGGCGGCTGCTGCGTTGGCGTGGCCGCGCGTGCCCCCTGTCTTTAATAAGATCCGCGATGCGGAGAGTGTAGGCGTCTAGGCGCACAAAGGGCCGATAGCTTCGTTTGCGCTACAGCACTCATACGCTTGCGCGTCACTCGCGTTCAGGAAGTGAAAACTCACTAACTTTTTTGTCTCATCCTGTTGTTTACGCCTCTGTCCTCGGGCGCTGTGCGCCACAGGTCTCCAGTATAGGGTGCCGTGATGCACGGGCCCCCAGACGCGGCGCGTCGAGGCACCCTGGCCTCCAGGATCGTTAGCGGACACTCCGAATGTTCGTCTTAACCGAGGAGTACGTCTGAGGCGGTTCGTCTTAAGCGGATTTGTTTTTCTTTCTTTTTGTTCTATTCATTGAGCCTATGGAAAATAAAACAAACGTTCCCATGTTGGAAAAAGGACACAGCGCAAAAAAGGCAACGACACGGGAGAGCGACACGCACAGAGCGCCGTGTCCTTTTTCCAATGAATCACCAAGCCCAAGCTTCCACGCTAAGTTCCCGTGTTGTTCGCTGTGCGCGAGAATTCGGATTAACCGAGTTCGTCTTTACGAGATTTCACTGTAGTTTTCGAATAATGAACAGCCGTTATCAATTTAGTATAAAACGACGTCCACATCCCAGTACACATAAGGTTAGCAAGTTTCTGTCATTGCACAGTACGTTATTAAACTTTGTTTATTAAAGTTCAAATGAAAAACTAGAAGCAAAGCAGTAGTTTCTTCGCACGCACACAGATCTTCAGAGTGTGCGAACGATCGTTTCCCAGCCTGTAACGTACGGCTACCTAAGTGACGTGGTCAGCTCCGCTACTCAAGTTCTCATGTTTTATGTATACACTACGCTAGTGCGGGTGACAATTTACCACACTTTTACTTCAAATTTAGGTTTATTTAGGTGCAGTGGACGTTCTGAAATGGTTGAAAAATAATCGTACTTAGGAATGTGGCTATCGGATTCGAAGACCGAATCAAATAGGACGCTATGCGATTCGTTATGCGAAAGTTTCGCATATTCGCACTCGCCTAGACAAGAGCCGTGAATGCAGTTTCCGCTAAAGCACCTCTAAACACACCTTTCGACCAAGGTCATGAAGGAGCGCGAAAGTAACAATAGCGATATTTATTTTATTCTGCGTTAAATAAATGTCCTCGACCTCTGAACCTTTCGAATATACTGACAAGCCTTAGGGCGCCAGAAATAATATCCGCTTTTCCAAAAATCCAGTTTCGCTGTTGTTTCCCAGGGGGTGTGTGTATTGCGACGGTGTACCTACAGAGGGCGCCAGTGTCGCGCTCATCACTCTTAGAGGCTTTGCTGTGGTAGTAAGCACAGCAATGTAAAATTTGGAGGACGCCTAAGCTTCGCCTTAAAGAGTGGCGGGCTTTCTGGCAGAAACGCAGCCTCATGCATGAGCCGCTATGCGGCGGAGGCGAGCGCCATTTCGAAGTGTTTCAAGGAAGCGGGTGGGCCGTACCGTGGACTCCGAGATATTTACGCGCCGGCGCGCGCTAATGGCGGACGCCGTCGCCGGTCTATGTACTGTAGAAACGCTGCAAAAGGGCTTTGTTTGGGTTTTCACTAAACAGAATTATGTTTTCTTGTATATTAAAATTACAATAGGAAAGATATGTTTTAGGTTGTGTGTAAGTCATACTTTACGACTTTCTGAGGTATTCTAACTTGAGAAATTCAATAAGTTAAAGCAATTCCCTGCATCACATGGAGGGCCTGGTTATGCGTGGTTCCAGAATCTTTTTACCGAAACGACGCCGGACGCTGGATTTTCTGAGACACGGGATTCTTATAGCTATCGCGTTAAAACGTGCCACGTAGAGTCACTGACTATGGCGTCCTGCTGGTGAGCAAGGGGTCGCTCGTTCGACTCCCCCTCGCGGCGCCTCTATTCCGATGGAAGCAGAATGAAAAGAAACGCTTGTGTGTACCCAGATTAATGTGGAAAAGAACTCCAAGTAGTCACTTTTATTCCACAGCCCTACTCCCCTCCCCCACTCTCCCCTCCCCTCACAATATCGTCTCTCATATTTCTATGTGACTTTTGGACGTAAAACCAAACAATCTGATTATATATAATAATATAGGAAGCTTGAGAACGTTGAAAAACCTTAATACTTGGGTTTAACTTTTACATCAGATTTACGATGGAATACACACACAGAAAATGTGTTCATCAAATCGCTTAAAGCGCTGTGGTCATTGACGCGGAACCTCAATCGGGCTACCCCCGAAATTAAATGTCTTGCTTACAAAACTCTAGTTAGACCAACTATATTGAATATGCTAAAATTGTTTGGGACCCACAAACCATAACTAACTGTTCTAAACTTGACCGAATACAGAGGCTAGCTGCCAGGTTTATATTTAATAAATATCGTCGCATCCATTTTCCAACAGAGTTATGTCAATTATCTGATCTACCACCACTTCAGCTCAGAACTAAATACAACAGATTAAAATTCCTTTTCAAAGGTATTCACAATCAAGGAGATATTAAACCAGATGATTATGTTGAGCTTCCTATGAATGCGTCAACGAGGCATCGTCATAGTATGCACATTCTTCCTCCACTCGCCCGCCATGATTGCTTCAAGTTCAGTTTCTTTCCTAGGGCGATAAGAGAATGGAATTTGCTACCCGACTCTCTTGTAACCTCGATGTCTTTAACTGCCTTTTTGGGAAGTCCTAAAAGCGCAATTTTTTGTAATAACACGTAGTGTATTGGCCAATATGTATGCATTTATTTTTGCATGTGTGACTCTTATTCTGTCTATGACGATGCGGTGCCAAATTGTGAATGGTTTCTATATTACTTTCCCATGTATGTTGTATTTCATGTCTTTTCCACTCTAAGACAAGCTTCGTGAGTCAAACCTTATAACTCGGTCGCATTCTATATTTCTTTTTGTTGTTTTTATTCTCCACTCCTGTAATAGCCCTAAGAGGGCTGACATTTTAAATAAATGAAATGAGATGAAAAGTTCATTGATAATAATACCAATATAACTTGTAGCGGACACAGCGGGGGAAATGAGGACAATACCCACTAGCCCAGCGTAGCAACTTGTTTTAGATATGGCGGTAATATCCTTTCGTGATATGAGTATATAATTATGGCCTACGTCACACATTTGGTATTTTTGAATACATACAGCGCAGACCGCAAACCTTCGTGCCACATCTCTGCCGCGATTGTTATCCGAATGCAAAGTAGCCGTAACTTTTTTAAGAGGGGGCCATATTGGACACTCCTTCTTAAATGTGTTAACCTTGTTTCTTTACGTGCACCTGCAAACCATCAGCTTAGTTTGACAGCAGTGAGACACGTCAGATCAAATGGTCTCGCCTGAACCTGCTTACAGCGTTTGCTCTCTGCCCACTCAATCAGGGGCGTCTACCGTGCCAGGGGAATGCAGGTTGGCGCCTGCGGCGACCTCGAGCTGCTGCCCGAAGAGTTGCGCTCCAGTCTGGCGCGTGCTGAGATCGCCACATCGAACATGCGCGAAAACTGGTGAGTGGGCGCTACGTTGCTTGCTGAACCACCACGGCTTAGCTACTAACCAAAGCTATTTCTTAAAGCTAATATCTACTGGTGCCAACGCTTCCTACATTTGCGGAACCGTTTATGCTGCTTGCGTTGCCCAGCCATAACGGAACCACAGAAAACGTTCGTGAAGTGTTCAGCAGAAGTCTGAATCAGTAGTGATTGGCAGTAGCAGAGCGTCCGCCATGTAGCACACTTTACGAACACTGGAACACCAATAACGTGAACAACAACGCAGGTAGAACCGTCTTGTGACACTACCTTCAACAGTTACGAAGTCTTGGAAAATGTTTTTGCGCTGGGTCATAGTTCCCTTTGAAAAAGGGGGGGGGGGAGGGGATAAGACGAATCACATACCCTATAATGGTTGCCCGTTACGGCGCCTGTGCGCAAGTAGCTAGGTAGACCATCAGTCGTTCTAATTACTGATCTGTCTGCTCTAGTTGAAGTCAGCGTCACGAAAGGCACCACCAGGGTTGCTGGTCACATCTTTTTCTCTCTTTCTATCTTTCTCACCGACGTTCCGGCATTCTGCAAACTGTGATACCTTTACAGCATCGCTAAAACACTCTAGCAGATACGGGAATACAAAATATTCGACGATTACGATACTCCCCAATGCGAAGTTTGAGCGCAGCTGTATCCGTGTTTTCATACCGAGACCGAAATCACCCAACCGACTAGCAGTGGGCCAGTGCCGTAAGCGCCTTCGCGAAATGGAGGGAGGGGGGGGGGGGAGTGGCACTATTTTTACGCCGTCATGATGAGCGGCATCGGAGCCAGCTGTGGATTTGCACCGTGCTCCCATATGGACTGCAGGATTAAGCGTTCCTTCCCTCTCCCAAACCACGAAGAAGCAGAACACGACGACAACGAAGGCACGAGCAGTGGCACGAGCACGTTCGCGCAGTTACGCAGAGGGGCGCTGACGCTCAAACGAGGATCGGGTGCCTTAGGGCTACGCTGTAATGTTTGTGGAGTACATTATCTTAAAGCTCACAACAACGATTCAGAAGAATGAGTCACAGTATTAACGAGATAGCGTTAGGTGTGTTTAGAAAAAGTTTATTTCGACAAGAGACGATACGAACACTGAGTCATAATCACGACACAATTCCACCGGGACGATAACATGTAAGAAACGAAACACAGCACGTTTTCAACGTAAGTAATGTCCGAGTCCTCACGCACTAACATATAAACACATATACCCACGGAAAGGAACAGTTACACATAAACTAAATGCCACATGTACAAAATGATTTTCAATATATACAGTGTACACAATGGTTATGTACAGTGATGATGTGATAAAACACTTTACACAATTTTGAAGTGATGTGCACGAGATGTGTATATACAAAAATGATCATGTATACGAGAGGACACACACACAGAAATCACGGGCACCTGCATTCTATGTGCATTAATTGAATACTTCTGATAGTCTGGCTACAAGAACCAGGCTGGACGAAAATTCAGCCATACGCGTCCATCAGCCACCGACAGGAAACGACATGACCATTGTCGAAGGAACTCTTCTTCTCCAAGGAAGAACAACTCCTCCGACAGAAACGACAGTAGCTCAGAGTAGAGCCTCCCCATAAGTGGAAACAGAGCGCGGTGACGACGTCCCGTGGCAACTGCCTCGCACCGGTTACGCCATAGACAGAAGGCCCCCGCAGCAATTAAAAGTCGCGCGAAGCGGCCACGTGAGCAGCGACCAGACGTAATAAAGCGGTTAACTCCAAGGCCACGAAATCCAGTATGCACGGCCCTCCAAAATATCCTGGCAACGACGCATTGCAGCAGTACATGTTTATTGGATTCTTGAAGGGGGCAATTGGGACACCGCGAAGATGGGACAACGCCCCACCGCTCAAGCCTGTCCCGAGTTGGAAGCACTTGCCACCCTAGACGCCACATGAAGTCGCGTAGGTGGCCAGGCAGGAATGATGCCGTTATCGCATCCCACGACACATTATTTGAACGTGCGAGGCGCGCTGGGGGAACTAGAGGAAGCAGTAAGGCTGACATAGTATCTACCACACGGTTTTGGAGAACGTCTACATCAGGACATACCTGTTGTATGTGGCGATAAAATGCCACGGCCGTACAGTAAAATGTAGGTGCGTTTAACACTTGTGGTCCGCGATTTAAGTGTACGCCCGGTAACATGTAGCGAATTTTTGTGCCAAGGAAATAGCAAGCGAGTTCACGCGCTGGACACTGATCATGCTGTAACAGACGGAGCAGAAATCGCAGAGCAAGCAGCCGGCAGCGGACAGACACGGATGGGAAGGCGAACCCACCGCGAGAGCGTGGTTGCCCAAGCGCCGCGCGACAGACCAGTTCTGTACGGCCCGACCAGAAGAAGGCACCAAGAAGGGACTGCAAGGACCTAGTAACCCGTAATGGTGGCTGTACGACGTGACAAACGTACCACACTCGGCCGCAAAATACAGACTGCGCTAAGTACCTTCTTTCTGATAGGGGTAAATCATACCCTTGAACCTCTTCAATATTTCGCCTTACATCTTCAAGAATTGAGAGCCACACAGAGTCTGATATGCCATTAGAGGTGTAGTCAAGGCCTAAAATGCGAAGAGAATCGCTCTTTTGAAGACGGAAAAGGGGACTTAGGCGTGTCTGTGGTGAACCAATGAACAAATAACGACATTTTGAAAAATTTAGCGCAGCACCTGAAATATTTCCGTACTCAGTGAAAATTCGGAGGCTACGGGTTAAGCTATCTTCATTCCTGAGATATAATGTGATGTCATCGGCGAAGGCTGTCACCTTCACAACACCGCTACCAGGCAGTGGGAGACCGCATACGCAAGGGTCTCTCACTATTGAGCGCAGAAATGGTTCAAGGCTGAGCACAAAGAGTACTGGGGATAGAGGGCACCCTTGACGAACGCCACGAGTAACGGGAAACGGTGCACTTTCTCGACCATCAAGGAACAATGTACTTCGGATATTTGAATAGGTATTCCTAATAAGTTCAACAAAATTTGACGAAAAGCCGAACGAGGTCAGTACATTAAAAATGTAGTTATGTTCGAGGCGATCGAATGCCTTTTCTTGATCTAGTGAAACTAAGAGACCACGTGCCGACCTGGTGAGCGTGTATGTCATGTCACGCGTAACGAACGAAAGACTGTGTATCTCTCTGCCAGGGACTGAGCATGCCTGATGGTGTCCTATTAGGGAAGGCATCAGGCTTCTCAAGCGCCGGGTGAGAACAGCTGTGAAGGTTTTGTAGTCAACGTTGAGAAGCGTGATTGGCCTCCATTCCTCTGGACGAACTGATGACGGATCGTGTTTAGGGATTAGCACAATACGACCGTCCCGAAAACTAAGCGGGAAATCAAAGTTCTCAAAGCATTGGCTGATAACAGATACGAAAGTGGCACCAATATCTTCCCAGAACGTTAGATAAAACTCAACGGGTAACCCGTCCGGCCCTGGGGCCGAGCCATGCTTCATGGAAGATAATGCTGCCTTCACTTCCTCGGCTGATGGTCGTGCACAAAGACGGTCAGCTACCGCAGGTGGAACCTGAGGCAGCCCACTAAGCAATGTACGAAATCCTTGAGAGCCAGAATCTATTTGCGTGGTCGTACGCGCCATGTTTTCAAAATGCGTTACAAACAGTGAATAATCACGCGTGGGAGGTGGTGTAACAGGAAGTGCTCTTGGGGCCGCAGAATCAAATGCATTCGGCTGTCTAAACAGCGAGTTTCTTGAAAAGCGCAGAACTTCGGGGTGTGCACACGGATTACGTCTGCATCGCCAAGCAGCAGCTGACAAAGACGACGCCGCGATGAGGCGTTGGAAACGCCTCCGTAGCTCACGCTGCCATGACTGCATCAACGGAGTCAGTTGATTGACCCGAAGGGCGATGCGGAGCTTCGTGGCAGTATCCGCCAGTTCTTCTGACATACGTCGTCTGAGTGCACGTCCTTCAACTGAACAGTGCAGACGCCACTGCACCTTGAGCGCATCCCATGACTCTCGGTCAGATCTAGAAACAGAGGCGCCCAAGACTCTTGACAAACAAGAGCGCGAGCGTGCGTCATGTAGAACGCGGATGTCTAGACGCCAAGGTTTTACTGATGAGGAAGCAGGGAAGCGAATTTCAAGTAAAACTGGTTTGTGATCGGAAATATAAACAGGGGATGAAGGTAACGTTATGACATCAGACCGGGTGACATACTGAGCTAAACTGCTTGGAACATAGGCACGGTCTAACCTGCTTGACGACGCACCGCGTCGCCAGGTCCAGGCAAATAAAGAACCATGAAAAAGTCTATATGTATCGAGCAATGAAAATTGCTGGACGAGGCGACGCAACTCCCGTGCGTTCCAATCAGGACGACCCCAGCCCGGGCCTTGAACGTCTGCTCGCGTGTCTAAGACGCAGTTAAAATCCCCAACAAGCACCACGTGACGACCGTCAAGGAAATACACGTCCAGGTCACGAAAAAAATCATTGGACTTAATGGCCTGCGCGGGTCCATATATGCACAAAATCCGTAACCTAAATGAAGATAGTACACAATCAAATGCCAATATTCGCCCAGTCCCATCATAAAAGACATGATGGTCTCGTAAGAGAGCTCTGTTGAAAATAATAATACCAACTCCGCTGGATCGTGATGTCGCGAAGGAGAAGTAACAGTCTAGGTTAAAAGTGCGTTTGAAAGTAAGGACATGTCCAATGGTGAAAAAATTTGTTTCTTGTAAACACAGTATGTCACATTTCTTTGCGCGGGCCACGCTGATAACTTCGGCTCGTTTTACAGGACTTCGGAACCCTTGTGCATTTAATGAAATAATCCTCAGGGTGTCAGCCATATTTAATTAAATGTATCACTAAACTGACCTGGTCGTGTTGTTCAAGTCGGCGCCCCGGGAAGAAGTCCAGGGGTTAAGCAGTGCACGCATCACTTCTTCGACCCTCTCGAAGAAGGCCGAGGTTTTTTGGGCCGCTGTAACTCGGCACGGCGATCTGGGCCGCCGTGCATGAGCGCGCTTTACGTCTCGTGGGGCCGCCATTTCTATGTCGAGTTCATCCAGGCTTGGTGAGAGTCCAACGCTGCTATCAACTCCGAGGCTGAAGCTGTTTTCTGATGAGGTTGATGTCGGTAGCGGTAGGGCGGCGGGATTGATTTCATCTTCGCCGACAACTTCGGCAGCTGGAGGCTCATTCAGATGTAATGGTTGCGCCGTTGCAGGAGATGCAATTGAGGCGGATGAAGCCACAGCAGATTTCGCGGGTGTATCGACTGTAGTAATCGCATGGTCAGGTGTTTTATCTGCGTTTAAATCTTTGCTGCGATCAGGAGGAGTGATGGTAGCAGCCGAAGTGGAGGCGCTTTCGGCCACAGCACGCGTGTCGTTCGCTGCTTGGAAGGCCAGCGAACATGGCGTGTTGCGATCCGCCACGTCACGGTCTTCTTTTTCAGTAGAGGAGGCCGGTGAAGATGGCGCGTTGTGACTTCTCGAACTGCATGCCTCTTCTTTTTCATTTCTTGACGCTGTTTCATGCGGTGTCAGTGCAATTTCTTTGGTTACGGCGTCACGCGCAGTCGCAACCGCAGTTGACGCCGGCGGTAAGGGGGGAAAGGCTCCAGTAGCAGCGTCTGAGTATGAACGCCGCACAGGGCACGCGACCGTAGGGTGACCATCCCCGCAACGCCGACAAGGACGGTCGCATCCGTCGCTCTCATGGCCATGGACACCACAACGGCCACAGAATGCTGCGGTGCACTGTGCACGGTAGTGGTCGCTGGAGCCGCACCGACGACACACGCGTTGCAAACCGCGGTAGTCAAACGTCACACGATGACCAGAGACTCGCAGATAATTTGGGACCGGGGTTGTAGTACTCATTTCCATACGCACGAAGCGTGTGCCCGTGAGCACGCCACGTCGTCCGCTCATAAGACCAGCGTTGACAGACAGGACCTTGCCGTATGGTGATAGTGCCTGGACGAGGACTTCGTTCGGAACGAAGGACGGCAAAAAGAGGCAGGTTACGTTGGTTACCTGCGGGCCGACGGGAACGACGGGACAACGCTCGCCACCGATGACGAGGCAGCCAGCATCGACGATTAGAGACATGGAAGCCATGCTCTTGACGGTGACTTGGAAGTTGAGGCCTCCCATGTGCTGAACGCAGTAGACCTCAGAGAGGCCAACTATTGAGGCCGTCGCGTCGACGACGGTCTCGGGACCATTCCCCGCAGGGACAACAACATCGAAGACGTGGGCCTTCGAGGGAGTCCATGACGCTGTAGGCGCCATGGCGTGAGAGGTGGACGTCCCCGACGTGGAACACGCAGGGGCGTCGGCACCAGGTAAGTATCGCATAAAATTGAGTGTCGGCGTCTTGAGTCGAACGTCGTTTAAGAAAATATCATCTCGAACCACAACCATGCCGGCCCTCCGCGTGGTGCAGATGCGTTAATGAAGTATTTCAGTTCCTCGAAGTAATACGCACCAGAAAGATCGTAAAGTACAGCCTAAAAACAACCTGCAGGCATGATAGCGTCCAATTTTAATTTGAATATACCAGAAAAAATCATTCTGTTAAGCGGAAACTCAAAACGTAAAAACTTTTGCCAGCATTTCTACCATTCATAGAGCGGCGCGCTGCCCTCGGTTCCTTGCAACCACGCCATCGAGATGGCGCTCGCCTCATTGCATCCGCGGTCCACGCAAGAGGCCGCGTTTCTACCAGAAAGCTCACCTTCCTGCATAAAGTTCGCCGCCAGCGTTTCCCGGTAATCTTAATCTTAATCTTAATCGGTAATCTTAATCCCGGTTACGTAATCTACAGTTTGCCGGGAAGCGTGAGAAGCAGTTGGGGGGGATCTTTGAATGCTATCACGTTCCACTCTTAAAGGCGAAGCTTAAGCGTCCTCTAAATTTTTAATTGAAACTACGCACACTGAGAATGCAACACAAGCGACATTGCAAACATTTCCAATGGAATTTGGCGTTCAATTACACGAACCTCCATCCTGCACGCATGGAATTTCAGTCAGCGTGATTTGTGCGCAGTGCTCATCTGTTTTACGTTTTTTTCAATGTCTGCCGACCTCTTTTCATGAAATGCATTTAAATTAGTGTAACTAACAGATGTCCAACACGACCGCATCAATCGGTGGAAGTCGCTGAATTCTCGTCTCGCACATCTTCAGTAGTTATTTATTTTATTCGCCGCAGGATGCAACATTTCTTTGTAATATCTTTCCCCCGTCAATTTGTTGAATGCGCCACAGTTTTCCTTCTCGCATACTCTCGATGGCATGAGATGCGGAGTTACTGACTCCACATCCTCTATTTGTACTGTCCGTAATTCAATCGTTGGCTCTAACCTCTCCTTGAACTGTACATCACACAAACTTTGGATTATTGAACAGTTCACCTTATCTTGTATTTGTACTGCCAGTTGAGTAAATAAATTATTTTTGTTGTCGTTCAGCAAGTTGGTGATTTCTTTAAATGCGCTGCTTACAGGCTGTTCTTATTTTTAATTGTTGATATATTGAGATGCTGGCGCATTTAAGGAGCGCCGGTTACTAATTTTCAGATATAACTGGCACGTTGTAAAAATTAATAAGATCATAAGAAGGCACTGAAGAAAGAAAACGTAACGAAAGTGAAAAAATTAGATTTCAAGTGATGGGTCATAGATACACTAAATACAGCTGAGAAAAGAGATGACAAGAAAACACACTGGAGATTAAAGTGAGCTAAACAGAAAGACAGAAAGAAGAAAGTCAGGTTGTTGCTTTCTTTTCTTTCTTCTTCCCACACCTGCCTAAGTCCTCAAGATCAGTGTCAATATAATAAACAGATCCAACTTCGCCTGTTCATCACATTCACTTCTCTGTTCCAGCCAAAAGAAGCAAATATCCTGCGCCGCATACAACACCACGCACCAGATGACCAGGATGGCTCTGCATCTGGCCAAGGCTGTCAAGGAAGGTGTCATCCGGTCAGAGTGAGTGGGGACATTCGATTTGTAAGCGAGAAAAGGAGTCGTCGTAGCACAACGAACGAATGTGGTTGCGTTGAAAGGCTTTCTCAGGGAAGCACGCTCTGGTCAGTCAGTAGAGAGTTTTAGAATAGGGGCCCCAAACGTTTTGGGGCCCCAAAGAAATAGCGTCGAAACCACTGCGCATGCGCGAGACGCAAACTGCGTTTGGGTTTTGCGTTGGGAACGCTATTTCACCGATTTAGCGGGAGCTCAAATAACGTTCCCAAAAGCTTTGCGTCAACAAACATGGCGGCACCCATCTAAGCGACGGCTCTAACCTAGCACCAAACTGGGTTCGATTCGCGGTAATGCGTGAAGTTCGCAAGCTAGGAGAAGTGACTGCAGTTATCGCTTTCTCTCAACTAGCGTGTGTTATGAAGATTGAATCATTAGACGCCGCTGATTCCGAATTCGAGTGTGGATTTTATGGCTCGTAGGCCTAACACGGCTAAGCTTGGCTGGTGAAGGCACGTAAAGTTGGTTTTGTTGCTCCAAACTAAGCACAACTAATTGTTTGCGGCTTGAAGAATAACCTCTAAATTGTAATTAAACGCGAATACACGCAAGTCAAGATTACTATTCATATCATAAGATGGTATATTTTATTTAATTATTTTTAATCGTTTTTCTTAGACGCCGTAGTGGCGCTGTCAGCGCAAGACGCTATCTGCAAACGCAAAGCCCTATTCTAAAACTCTTCACTCCTGCGTGCCCCAACGCTAACACCCGCAAAGCTCTTTGGGGCCCCAAAATATTGGGGCCCCTATTCTAAAACTCCCTAGTGTTGCACCTTAGTTGCAATGTGAGCTTTAAGGCATTCGTTCGCTCTGCACCGGCGGGTGTTCCACTTATTTTATTTTACCTTCACGAACTCCTTCAACCATTCGCAGGTCCTTTAGGTGTAACCGGTCAGCAGGGCTGTGAGTCGATGAGGATAGCTATACGGGCTTGTTGGTACGGCATATCTTACTTTGTTGTAGCGCGGCCTGAACAAAGACAAGAGTTGTGTCAGATGTGCCTTTGTGTAGTCCTTCTTCAGCTTGCGCTACAACAAAATAAGATGGGCTGTGAGTGTTTATTTCTCACTCAGAATAGTGTCAAACGCGCTCAAGAGGATTAATAACAATAATAAATGTCGTCACAGACCATCATGCCGTCTGTTGGCTCACATCACTGAAAGATCCCTCACGCGGCCTTGCTCACTTCGGCTGCAAGAAGACTTCGACATCCACGTCGTGTACCAAAACGGACGCCAGCATTCTGATGCCGACGCCCTGTCACGCTCTTCCTTGCCCGACAACATTTCCTGTTCCCAACGTCTCAGTCTATCATTTCATCCATTGACAATGGAGCCATCGCCTCCGAGTATCGCAAGGACCAATGGATTGCTTCCCCTATCGACTTTCTCTCCGATTCAACACAACCGACAACTCGCACGCCGCGTCGTCGAGCTCACCATTTCGCCATTCGCGATGACCTGCTTCAACGGTGTAATTATTACTCAGTGGTTAATGGTAACACCTCGAAGTCTGCGTCCCGAAATCTGCGCATCCTCCCGTGCTGATCCTAACTGTGTGTGCTCTGAGTCTTTTCTTATCGTGCGGCCGCCACTCGTCGCACACACCGTCGACACAATGCTGCCTTACCGGCCTGGCGCATTCGAGTGTGCGCCCGTTTCTGCCGCTGCCAGTCATACCGAGGAGTGCCGGGAACTCGCACGGCACTTAACTTCAACTGACCCAGAATCACCAGGAGGGCAGCAAGCCCACTTTCATTCCTGGCACGCTTGTGCGGCTGTCAGTGCCTGCCAATGCAACTGGTCTCTCTTCGAAACTACTGCCCAAGTACAAAAGGCCCTTACCGCATCATCGAGCGCACATCACCTGTGAACTACGTCATCGTACCCGTCACGCCATCTTCGGACCGGCGCCGCCGGGGGCGAGATATTTTTCTTGGGCAATGCCTCAAGACATACTATGACACGCTCATCGTGCTGAGCTCTTCAGTCGCCAGGACGGCTCCTTTTCGTTCCCGGCGGTAAGTGTAGTGAAGGTGACGAAGGCAAGCCAATCATCATCACCAGCGCAAGGAACGGGTTCGCCGCTCGTGCTGGAACTCATGCTCATGTTTTGCCGCCGCGTTATCGGCTCTCAGTTCACGGCCATTAAACATCTTTACAAAATTAATTTTAATTTGATATTTCCCACTTAAATTGCAGTTCGTATATCTGGCGGTCTTGTTCGTGCTCGCGCGTTTGTGTAATGCGTGGATTCATTTCGCTCTAACCTCTTGTTCTCTTATAAATGAAGCATTCACGACCGGCCGACGAGGACGATAACGTACAGGAGTGTGGAATCGCTAAAATATTCCTTCTTAGATGCCGGCGCGTTAGTGAGAATGGGGCACCTGGGACCTACAATAACACTCAGAAAAGATAGTTAATAAAAGAGCACATCGTAATAGTATAGTATATAGGGAACCATCTTGCTCTTATAGCCGACTTTCTGCCACTATGCCACTAACTCACCCCTTCTCTAATTCCTTCCTCGATCAACGCGCGATTGTCGTCCGATGCTCTGTTACTGCAATACCTCCCTGAGAAATCTGCGTGGCGACAGCAGTCGAGCCCTTCTAAGCCTAGCGGTTGCTCAACAGGGACCTGACCAGCGAGTTCCTGGACGAGTACGTGGCGCTGACCGAGAGTCCCGAGACCGACCTGCTGCTGCGGTCGGGGGGCGACCAGCGGTTCAGCGACTTCCAGGTGCTGCAGTGCAACTACGCCTACTTCCACCTGGACGCCAAGCTGTGGCCCTCGGTGGGATTCCTCGACTGGGCGCGAGTCATGATCCTCTTCCAGCTGCACTGGCCGGCTATACAGGTGCACTTGCGTGCTATGTGGTGCCGTCTGACCGCGATCTGTAGTTCCGAATATGCACAGTTGCGTGCGAAAGTTTTCGGAATGCGAGAAAGGTGGAAAGTTGACTATATATACGTACAGTAGCCTACTTCCCGAAAACTTCAGTGCTAAGCGAACTAGGATTAAACGCCTCGACTTTTTTCTCCGGTTTGCTTAATGATCGGCGGGAGTGAGATTATCACCGCGGAGTACAAAGGCGCCGGTGCGTAGTCTCGCGCAACAGATTGGCGGGGCCCGTTCGTCCCTGAAACTCCAGCTATTATAGCTCCTTGAAACAACTTTGTTGTCGCGCGAGAGCTTTGGGACGTCTGGTTCATTGATTGATTGATTGATTGATTGATTGGTATTGCATTGAAAATGTTGGCAACTGTCGTGTCGCCGTTTCGTCACAAAGAAGGGATTGTCTAATGAGCAAAGGGCGATGATATATAAGGTGATAGGAAAAACAAACACACGGTGAGGGAATAAAATAAATCTCCTAAACATGCTGAATCGACAACAGTCAATATCGAAAATATCCCAGTGATCAATCTGTAACCCACACAGAATGCTGTGGCATCAAAATTACACAGAAGGACATACAAAGTGTTAATGCATACATACAATGTCGATTTCGCAAAGAAGGTTGTTAAAGCTTTCAAAGCTGATCGCTGTTGCGATGCCTTATTCCACAGCCCAACCAACTGTTAGATGCCGAAGGCTTAGGTGCTGGTGTGCAGTGCCTCGGGAAGGATAGCCGTCGTCTCTCCCCCTGTGGCGGCTGCGAGAGAGATCCCAGGCGGCCGGAGAGGAGAAGGGCAGATGTGCTTGTTAATGGCTTTGTCCCATACGGAATTAGGCAATGGAAATAATAACTGTGCCCATATATCCTCACTGCAACGTAGTTGTGCCTTCAAGCGCATCATGTGCTTTAAAAAAAGCGAATGCATTTGAAAAACCGTTCAGCGATTCCTTTACAAATGACAATCATCGTCTATGACCGTTGCACCATCTTTTGTTGCTCATCATTTACGACATCATAATAAAATAGATACAGATCCAAAGCTGATCGCTGTTGCGATGCCTTATTCCACAGCCCAAGTAACTGTTATATACTGAAGGCTTAGATGCTGGGGTTGAGTGCCTCAAGAACGATAGCCGTCGTCTCTACCCCTGTGGCGACTGCGAGAGAGGTCCCTGATGGCGGCAGAGGAGGACAGATGTGCTTGTTAATGGCTTTGTCCCATACGGAATTAGGCAATGGAAATAATAACTGTGCCCATGCATCCTCACTGCAACGTAGTTGTGCCTTCAAGCGCATCATGTGCTTTAAAAAAGCGAATGCATTTGAAAAACCGTTCAGCCATTCCTTTACAAATGACAATCATCGTCTATGACCATTGCACCATCTTTTGTTGCTCATCATTTACAACATCATAATAAAATAGATAGAGATCCAACGCAATGCTGGAATCTAAATGACGTCAAGCTCGTTTGAGTTAGCGAGGTAGCAGCATTGGATGATGCGTGAACGGGCCTCGTCGCCTGTAGCAGTCAGCTGCCGCTACCACGTGGACGAAGGCTGTGTACGATGCAGGTCGAAGGAAAGAAATTGGTGAGAGGTGTGCGAGGGGCCCACAGAAACACTACACGTATCTATAGATACATATTAACGTTTATATGTATCACAGTGGAACATGCATGTTAGGGGCGACCGGTGAAGAATTGGTAAATACCAAGCGACATACATAATTACTCGGTGGCACATACCCAGCCGAGTTGTCGCTTCCATTGCGAGGCACAGCCTGCAATGTGGGCGGAATAGTCGAGGAAGGATTCGCTTCAATAAACGAATTCGCGTGGCTGTTATTGACGTGTTGCTTTTACCGACAATTTCAGGCCATCAAGGAGAGGCACCGTCTAATGGCTTCCTACGGCAGCGGCAGATCGGACCCCGAGCAAATGATTCGGCAGCGAACGTTCCTACGGCACCTCCACGCGGCTAACATCCTCAACATGGAACGGCTCGCTGGTCTCCGGAAAGACGTGGTTTGCCAATAAAACTGTGTACCGGCTTCACTGCAATATAACGCCGCTAACACGGCAAACAGCGCAAGCGCGGAACAAGTAGACTGAATACAATGGAAAAACACAGACCGTTTTGGACCAGAGTTGCGGGTGTAGGGTCCTTCATTACATTCCCAATCCCCTTGTGGAGTGTGGAGGACCCAGTGATACAACTCACGTTAACTCCTCGGAATGGTGGCACTTGCATCATTCTCACTGACTGTGTGACTGACTGTCAACCGTTTTCTAGAGACATTCAGCCCAACAGTATTAGCATGGTAACGTTTACTAAAGGGCACATTCTCACAATGTTTTGTACATATAAATAAAAATTGCATAGTAACCTTTATTCAAGTAACCTTTAATAAAGGAACATACTCTCACAATATTCTGTACCTGTAAAATAAATAAAATTAATGTTGTGTTGTGAATGTTGTGTTTCGACGTAGGTAACGGAAAGTTGTTGAACTTCGGCCGATCTTCTGAAATGCCATTTTTTGAAAGTTACGCTTTGAGTTACGCTAGTGCACTGCAGTGAAGCTGAATGGATGGCCGAAAGAGCAATGTACAACATTCATGGGCACGCGCAGAAGGACGCATGGGTGAAGACGTGCAAGGCTGTATGCCTGTACGAAAGATTACAAAGAAAAAGCAAAGGTTCACAAAAATGGCCGGAGAGGCTATGCCTAAAATTCTTGGACATGACTCATTGTGTAAAATTAAGAAAAATTCAGGACTTAAAATGACATTTTATCGATGTGACATCTTCATAGCGGCAACAGACATCAGAATTTGCGCGATAGTCCAATACAACTATATAGGGTCAAAACTGTACTAATTAGCTTTTCTGTATTTTTTTAGAGGCCATCTCATTGCCTACAGCAGGCAGCCAGTATCGAAAGCATGCGAATTTGCTATATATGTCGTGCCTAGCTCCAGTTCCGAGAAATTCGAAGTTGGAATTTGCAATGAAGCTCATTGCTGTTTCAGTTGTTTCTGCACGCTCTACAGCAAAATTCTGCAAATAAATATTTTGTAGAGGCACGACTATCTCCTCCAAAGCCGGTGGAGAGCAAGATGGCTCGTGTTCATGTAGCGCGAGGATAGAACTTCTAGCTCCAATGGCCAAGGTTTTCACATAAGAAATTATCGTTTATCTTAAGTAAGTAAGTAAGTGTTTTTTTATTTACAGTAAGCAGTATACAAAGCTCATTGCTTTTTGTATTTCGATTATACAGTCCATCAAGAGGCGGAGGATTTGCTTTCTTTGTAACTAAAATATGCCACGACGCAAAAATATCCTATCCGTATATGTCTATGGAGTGCGAGATACTAGCAATCCATGTAACCAATCCTGGTTGTTACCCATATTCCTTAGTTAATACACATTTTCCCACAGGTATTCAGGACGTTCGTTACCTTGATACCGTTGTCAAATCTTGTAAGAAAAAAACTGCGACAGCCGGAGACTTCAATTCGCATCATGTGTCTTGGGGTTTCAAAACGGACTCATATGGAAACCGATTGTTGGACTGGGAAACTAACAAAAATTTTTGTTCCTTAAACACGAAAGACTTTACGTTTATTCAAGGTCTTTCTAAATCAGCGTTGGATCTAACATTTGCCACTTCGGGGATTTCGAACACTTAGTGGTCGACTGCCGACTCTGCCTCAAACAATGATCATCTACCTATTAGGTTTGATATTGTATGCCCTCTTATTTCTTTATAGAGTCTCCGGCCCACACTTTTGTAAATTACCAGAAACTTCAGAGTATCTTGAAAACAGTCTTCAACTCCCAGATAACAGTGCCGGGTGATATCAAAGGCATGGGGCTTTGCTCTGTATTAAAATATTCCGCTAAAAAGCCTCAGTTTAATATATATATATATATATATATATATATATATATATATATATATATATATATATATATATATATATATATATATATATATATGTGTGTGTGTGCGTGTGCGTGTGCGTGTGCGTGTGCGTGTGCGTGTGCGTGTGCGTGTGCGTGTGCGTGTGCGTGCGTGTGCGTGTGTGTGTGTGTGTGTGTGTGTGTGTGTGTGTGTGTGTGTGTGTGTGTGTGTGTTCACAGACAAAAGTACTACCTCTCCTTGGTGTAATTTGGAGTGTACACGGGATTATAGATGATGAAAAGCCGCTTGGAAAAAGTTACTTTAAAATCAGTTTCCGAGTAACAGAGCGATTATAAGTTCGCATCTGCTACATTCAGGAGAACAGTATCGAATGCCAAAGACGAGTGTGAATAAAAACAGCGTGTCTTTCAATCTAAGCCCAGCACCAAAAAGCTCTGTTGAGATTCCTTCGATATAGAAAGTTCATACTAACACCAGCGAATATTGCGTCGATAATTCTTCCCCCACGCGATATATCTGATTCTTTAGAATTCATAGAAAAGGGCTTAGCGCAACGCTTAACATTACGTTTGTCGAATGGGTCATTAAGACCTCCCATTGCAGATGACTTTGTGGAAGTCACAGTGCCAGAGCTTTCGAATACCGTTAGATCTCTGCCTGCCTCATCCCCAGCTACTGACAGCATTTCCAATGCCATGTAATGTTTACAATGTTTACGTTCTGAACACGGTGAATTATCCTCTAAACATGCTTGGAGACCTCCAGAATGAAGGACAGCCAAAACAATTACGCTAATTAAAAAACAAAGAGCTGCTACAATCTTGACAATATTAGACCTATTTCTCTTACGTCAAATATGGTAAAACTTAATGAAAGAGTTTTATATTAGAGCATGATGGATCACATATATCAAAATTCGCAACTGAGCCCAAGTCAAACAGTTTTCCGGCCTGGTCTCTCCATTTGTTGTGCGCATGGAAAGCCGTATCCAACTTGCTCGGCATAGAACAGAATTTTGTGCTTTAGTGACTCTCGACGTAGCGAAAGCTTATGACAGCATCGAGTACTCACTGATGTTGGAAAAATTAGTCCAACGATTTTCCCAGATATATAATAGCACAGATTTTCGCATTTCTACGAAACAGAAAATGTCATTGTTTTGAAAACCGCTTTTCTTCAACAAAGTTTCTGTTGAGTTCAGCACCATTGTTACAGGATGTAAATACGTATGTCTATGCAGATGACGTCGCATTTTTTCGCGACAACACAAGAGACATCAATTCCCTTTACCTGCTCTTGCAAACGTACCTCTGTACTCTACAGATGTGGCTTCACAATCTTCATCTGTCACTCAACGCAAACAAAAGTTTAGTCCTTGTCTTTTCGTTTTCCGGGCCAATACAGTTATCATTAGTATATGATCAGAGAGCCATTCCACAGGTAGAGTCGCTTCAGTACTTGGGTATCACAATGACGGTATAGGTTTTAGCCGAAGGAATAGATTAGAATAGAATTTATTGACAGGAAAGACAGAGAGGTCGACCTGAGCTAGTGCGCTCTAGTCTTCTACTCTGCACTGGGGAAGAGGGAAGTGGAGTGAAAGTACTGGGATGGATGATGAAAATAAGCGAAGTGGTAAGTGCTTATGTATATGAGACAGTTGCCTTGCTAGTGCCGCTCGTCAAGCTTGGTGTCTTGCAGAAACTTCAACACTTCAGTTGCACGCACTGAACTTGCAGTGTCAGGCCATGGGCTGCAGGGATAGCTTCCTCTGACAGTGGTTGCCTGCCAACGCTGGCTAGGAAACTTTCTAACGTCATTCGCTTCAGCATATATGCTGGGCAATCGCACAGTATGTGTTCCAGTGTTTCAGGCACATGGCAATGTTCACAATCAGGGCTGTTCGATTGGCCGATGAGGTGCGCGTAGTGACGGGTGAGAGCAACGCCCAGGCGAATCCTGTGTAACAATGACGTTTTGCTCCGCGTAACCTTCGGGGGCAAACAGAATTTACCGTCTGGGTCGATCATACGTAGGCGTCTGTGAATGTTGTCATCGTGGGCTCTGTATGCCTTTATGAGCTCTTGCATGAGTGCCTTGATCATGGAGTTGGTGTAAGATCGCGAGTATGCAATCTGTACTTCATAAGAGGAAGAGGAGGCCGATCTTGCCTCACTGTCAGCGAGTTCATTGTCAATCACACCACAATGACTACGCACCCATTGAGAAGTGACCCCTTCGCCACTTAACTCGGCGCTGTGATGAAGTTAGGCGATTTCCAGCACGAGCAGGCAGTGTGATCCTTTCTTTTGGAAGCATTTGCATCGCAGAATATCGTCCATTTATGAGGTGTCTGCGTTCTCATAAAATGGACTGTCTCCCGTATTCCTGGAAGTTCCGCAGCCGTAGATGTCAATTTGTGGTCTAACTGAAATCACCGACTAATTCCAAGTTGTGGGATGACAAATGCGGCCGTTGTGGCAGATGGCGTGACCGAACCGTCGGTATATACTTGTACAGTGCCACTAAATAACGTAAATATATCGGACAGGGTGAGCTGTTTCAAGCCAATGGAGGAAACGTGGGATTTATTCATATTTCCAGGTATCTGAAGCCTCACTATTGGTCTTGGCAATGTCCATGGAGGTGTCTCGGACATGTTAGTTGCCTGGAACCTGGCAGGTATGATGCTTGTGTGACATGTAGTTGTTTTAGAAAAACCACAGTCAAGGTTGGTGTGAGTGCCTGATCAGCAGGCGAAGAGAGGTTCGCACAGGTTCACAGGACCTGTATATGTCGATTGGACAAGCCCGTGCTTGCGCTATTGTGCCCTTAGTTGACGTGCAACGTGGCAAGCCAAGGCATATCCGCAGTGCTTGTGCCTGAATGCTCTCCAGCGCGCGTATATAAGATGATCCCATGTTAGATAGCACAGGCATGCTGTAGCGTATGTAGCCCACAAAAAGTGCCTGGTACACTTGGAGCAAACTTCGCTCAGAGGGACCCCATCTCAGTCTAGATATTACACGAAGAATGTGAATGAAGTTGTTCAATTTAGCTCTAAGCGCAGGAACATGTTTGGTCCAAGAAAGACTGCGGTCTATCATCACGCCAAGAAATTCGTGGTGGGTGACTAAAGGGAGCGCCGTTCCGTCGACAACGATTGGATATTGTGACATTGATATGCGCGTGAATGCCAACACGGGATGTGCCATGAAACGAGCGGTTAAGAGGAGGAGGAGGAATGAGCGTTTATTGTGAGAAACAGCGAGAAAGTGTTCTTTCTTCGCCATAGGTGGGCGGCTCTCTTAGTCCAGAAAGCCGTTGGCTAATGCCGCAGCCCGGGCCCGGTCCACCAGACTTCGCTGATCTTCCAGGCTCTGTGCCTTTAACATTGCCTCCCACGTTTCTTCAATCGCTTGCAGCGGTTCTGAGGCATCATCCTGATTGTTTTTCTCGCGGTGTGGGCACACCAACACCATGTGTTGGACGGTGTCTGGTACATCACAATATCGGCATAGGTATGAGAGCGGATAAGAGAAAAGGTTTTTTGTCCACTCCTCTGTAGTGGGTAGGCGCCATTATTTAGAGAGCAAGCAAGCAAGCAAGCAAGCGACGCCATGGGAACTCCGAGCCCCCGCGACGAGCTCATCAACCGGCTGGTGGACCGGCGACCAGCCTGCGCCTCGCACAACATGTACCGCTCGGGCGACTACGACTTCATCATCCTGCTGGCCTTCCTGGCCGCGGTGGTCGTGGTGTTCGTGCTGTTCTTCCAGTACGACTTCGGCCAGAGGGTGCAACAACGCGTGCGCAGAACGGCGACGACGAGGAGGGCCGCCTATTACCGTGACACTGCCAGCACCGGCCCGGCCCCCGACGACCACCAGGCTGTGCCTCCCGGGGCTCTGAGAGAGGTGCCGACCCTGACCGAGCCGCCACCTTTCGAGACCTTGACACCAGAAGAGCGTGCAGGTGAGCATAAGGGAGAAAACGGGGCGTTCTTCGCAGAATGACCGAATGAATTCGGGCGTACAAGCGAGTGACATTCATAGAAGAAGCCATCATAAAGAGGAGGAGAAGGACGCTTAAGCGGAAATCGGTGTTAGGCTTGGCTTTCTCTGGTGTCGTTTTCCTTTACCGATGGCGCATACCTACTATGGGGGAGTAGTAAAGAGTCGGATAACACTACTAAAATTTGGAGAGCACCAAAGGATCAAAATATGTTAGAATAGCGATTGTGTCGTTCATAATATGTTTGTGACTAACAAAAGATTTAGCCTAATCTGAGCCCCTTTTTCCAAGTATTTAGCGAAAGAAAAATCGCCTTAGGACGAGTAGAAATCGCAAGATATAAAAAACGCAAAAAAATATAGGCACTGGAATTGCGTTGCACAGCAACAAAATGGAACAGCAGAAAAAAAAAAAAGAGGCGACGGGGCGTAGTAAAACATCTCAATCTCGTTCTACATAGGTTCCATTCAGTGAGTGAAACATTTTTTTGCGAAAATGTTACGCTTACCCAGTCATAAATCGTGTGGAACGAGGTTAAAAGCGCAGCGCTTCTGGTGAGTTTTGTAGGAAACTGTACGATGCATGGAGCTCAAAAGTTTCGACGCCCGCCCAGTCCCCGAACAGCCGATCACGGCCGCGCGGGCAGAAGAGCCGGTGACGATGATGGCGCCGGCCCCGACCGAGCGGACGTTCGACACCTGTGACGGGCCGGGCTGTCGAGAGATGGCCGAGGAACTGCGCGCCGCCCTGGAAGACGGCGTGAACCCCTGCGGCGACTTCTACCAGCACGTGTGCGGCAAGTGGGTCAGGAACCACACGCCTGAACTCGGTGAGCCAATACATGCCCTGTGAAAAGTTAAGGCTTAAGGTAAGTGTGTGTAAGGTATAGCCCCTTCAGGCTCTCTCCACTTTTCCTAATTCGCAGCTGGGCACTTCTGGGCATCGCACAACATTGGCAGCACCGTTTGTTTCAACGAACACGGACTGCCGGTTTCACACGCTGGGGATTTTCATTCGCGCTTGAGTCCGACACGAGAGCCAAGTCTATACAGTCTCCGTGTCATATAGGACAAGCCAGCTATGCTGGTACGCGCCGACTGAAAAATTTATTTTGGGGCCATATTATGGCAAAGTGCTTCGCGGGAAAGCTAGATCTTTAGAAATGTGAAAAAAAAAAAGCCCATTGTGCGCGAGTACTTAATAAAAAGCAAAAGCAAAAACGTGTCACATGCATCTTGAAACACTTCCCAATGCATCTGTGAGGCAAGTTTGAATATTACGTGCCAAGTGTCTCAGAAAAGCGACTTCGAGGGTACACTGGTGCTTGCTCGCTCTCAAGTGTCAAACATGTTGTTATGTGACGGGTTGACTTATTTGATTCTACTTTTCGGTGTTTTACGTCGGAAAAGTATATTTCAATTGGCCGCAGAGGTGCTTTCCAAGTATGCCAGACGTGAAACAGCTGATGTTCTCATGTCTGACGTTCCTGTATAGTTCTCGCATGCACTTCACATTCTACACAGAACACACGGAATAATTGAATATTCTTAATCCATTCAGTATCTGTACACTGTTTATGACTCTGGAGGTGCAAGAAGTGTGGCTCACTTAGCCCAACAAGGGGCATGGTTTCAGCATGAAGTTGACTTGGGCGAGAAGGGTTCGCTTCTGCAATTCTTTTGCAAGCAAAATATAAATATAAGTAAAATATGATATATAAATCTAATACATAAATATAAATATATAAGTTAAACATATAAATATATTAAGCGATAACTATATGTAATTTAACAGCTCAATGCGTTAAGGCGGCATCCATAGCAGTAAAGAGTCCATTATTTATTAATTTTCGTTAAAGCGCCCTGAGTACAATTAATCTACTCGACATATCACAGGGTTATGAAATTCAGACCTGCCATTCTTTGACATTCAATGCTAGCACAGTCGTAGCCAAAACCTAGTAAACTTGGTGACAAAATAATAAAGCTTATTTAATTTGAAGAATTTGACTGTTTTCAAATTCGTAGACGTTGCACTGTATAGGGACGCTGTCAACAGAATAAGCTATACAAATGTTTATGAAGCGTCTCAACAATGTATTCACGCAACGACGCCCGAAGCTTTAGATTCGCTCTATAAGTTGGTGTCTACAACGCAGGTAGGTGCGTATAATCAACCACTCCCGAAAATCAGGCAATTGAAAATTCGGTCAGCGAATGCGTTTGCATTCTTTCGGCACAAGTTCTGCCCTAAACCTAGGCGCAAATCTAAAGCACCATCGGAGCCAATGTTGACAATCGCCAACAGGCTCTAACAATCGGTCATTCCTGCGACAAGATCGTAAAAAAAGTTGGCAGATGTAGAATGCGCATAGATGCCGCAGCTCTTGATTTCGAGTCCCTTCTTCTGTGCGGCTCCAGCAAGTTGCAGCTTCTGCAACGCTGCTCTAACTTAAACGAGACAGACAGAGTTCAGAGGCACTGCGGCTTCAAACTTACTCAGAACAAGGAACACGGGGAATCTTGTTGTTCCTAACTTCGCACCTACAGAACAAGCTTGAAAAACACTTGCCAAAGGAGGTTGCTCGACTTGCCATTATTTATTAAACTATTAAAGGCCCCTCGGGGAGCTACAAAAGCGGGGAGCATATGCAGAATAGGCAGATCACTGATCTTGCACAACGTGGACCGGAAGCGAAAGAAAGAGTTACTTAAAGCAGTACTGATAGAAATAGTTTTTTCTTGTTTTTATTACTTCATAGAATAGCCGTCGAACCAGTAATTAAGTTATTTAGTCTCAACTGTGCAAGAGTGCAGCGAATACTTAATTGCGTTAGCGTTTTAATACGACCGTTTCAAAGCGCGCGCCAAAAAGCAGCGCGGCTTCGGACGTGAAAGCTTACCTATTTAGTCGCCGAAACCTGTTGTGGCGGCCTCGTGTCACCGCATACCACTGACGCGTACACTCACCCACTGTGTTCTTGGTGCCCAGAGCTGAGTAGATTCAGTACTCGGTGGAACAATAGGAAAGAGAGCGTCCCCCTGCGTTTGCAAGAGAAGCGAGCAACGGGAGGGGCCAGTCTGGCAACTTTCTGCGACATGGGCTTGAACCGTCACACCCCGCCACCTCCGCTTTCGGTGACGTGAGAGTAAAGAGAGAGTAAAACATCTTTATTAGTAATATTTGAATGGTGAGAGCAGTGTGGGAGGAACCTTCAGTCCAGGGTCCCTAAGATGATTCCCGCGATGTTTCGGGCCAGTTGTATCACAGCTCGGAGGACCTCGGGAGGTCCGTCGCGGAGGGCATCGTCCCACAGCGCTTTGTTGCGTAGGGGGTAAAGGAGAGAAGCAACCTTTTTCACGTCCGGGCCGCGCTGCTCGCACGAAAGGTGCTGTAATGATTAAGGCGAAAACCTTGGACGGCTCGTGGGACGAAAAACCCGATGTACGGCTTTACGCCGTCCGGCGTTATTGCGCCGAAATTCGTGGCACCAAAATTCGTAGGGAGTCGGACGCACGACCCTGCGGTGAATGCTGATAGCTTTGTGAGCGCTGTGTTCTTAACTCGCGTTGAAGCGAGAAGTAGCACGAAGGTGAATTCGCTCGCTGCTGTGGGCCCTATTTCGAAAGCGATTGTCTTACGCGACGGACGCAGGGACGGACGGACGGTTTTCCTTGTCCGGTAAGCATTACGCATTTAAAAATGACATTGAGGACTTCACTTACACAACGTTAAACATGAGCGATGCAAGCGTTAGCAGGTTAAATGAATGCTACCTGCTTAAACTCTGAAGAGTTATCTCCATTGACGATGAATCAGTACATTCCATTCTTATGAAATAGAATTCACACTCGTTCATGCAAAATGTTATACTGTACTTTCACATAAAAGCGTTGGAGAGCCTCTTCAAGCGCCTGACTCTACTGCGACCGTCACGTCAATGGTTGGTCACTTTTCCCACAGGGGAGGCGCTGGTCTCCGAGCACACCTTGCGCCATCGCCGACTGGAGAGCCAGCTGCTGGTCGAGCTGCGATCGGGCACCGACGACGGCTCGCTGCGGTGGCCCTTGCGCTTGTGGCGAGACTGCAGCACCACCACGGGAGAGCCGCACTCGCACGACGTGCTGCGCACCATCTTTGCCGTGCACGGGCTGGCAGGCTTTCCTTTCGGCTCAGCCGACAGCCACAGGGACATTTCCATCACAGCCGCCAAGTACGCTCAATAGTTTGGAAAGGGGGGGGGGGGTGGCGAGGCTGCTGGGTCGGCCGGCACTCTTGTGTGTGTTCTCAGCTCTAAACACAAAAACAGCGCCGAGGATTTTAGAGCGCTGCGCGTCGGCGACGTCCCTCGGCGTAACCAAGGGAACAAGCACAGCAAAGGATGAACGAGCGAACGCAGAGCGCAGCGGGATATGAAAGACGGCGATAGCGAAGAGAGTACGAGTAGGAAAGCGGAGGAGGAGGGTATGGCGAAAGCGTGAGAAAAAAAAAGCGCAGTGCCGCGCAATACGGGCTCTGCGGTGACGACCTCTACGAGGTGGCGCCAGAGTAGCGTGCCGTCGTCTGTTCATCGATGGCGTACGGCGAGTGCGCCCACCGGTACCATATTTGGAAACAAAGCGCTGTATATGAGCGGAGGTCTGTCTGCAGCGGCTGCTGTGAATCGCGCCCACGTGTCACCCACGCGCTGCCTCTCGCGATCTCCCGGTCAGCGAGGCAGTCGCGCCACACTTTATTCTATCTGCAATGGGCCCCACGAGACAAATTGCCCGTGCCAGCCAATATATAGCGAAATGAGAACACATATAGAGCGGCGCTCAAATTTCGCATTAGGGACTATCGTAATCGTCAATGAATTTTTTCAGGAGTAGCTCATTTTCAGACATTGGAAAATATTCTTCAATATTATCGTACTTCTAGTGGTGGAAACAATTTAGACAAAGTACCACATGAAGATAGAGATTTGGGTTGATCAGTGTAGTAAGTGATCAAGAAAAGTCTAAAGGAACTCTAAAGGGTCCTTAAGAAGTACTCCACCTGTCAAAACATAGGCTGCGGATTGAGGCTTTCTCTATCTCCCCCAATCGTGTACATTCACTCTATTTGGGCGCAATAGGTGCGAGCGTACACCACGATGATGGCCGAGAACTCTCGAAAATTGATTGTACTTATGGGACCCTTTACCAGCACTGACTTGTCTTTGAATTGTTATTAGAGGTAACCCTACAGATTGATGAAAATGTTTAAAACGTACTCGTTCTTTTGTTCGTTTTTCTACTTTAAAGAAAAATGACCGCTTTGAAAGGTTTGGCTGGGCATGTGAAGTTTAGAAAATTTAGAAACAACTTTGTGCATCATGAAAAGCCAGTGAGAATATATAACGTCTATACAGTGTGTCTTTCTAGACAATACAGATTTCTTTATAATGTTGTAAGCTAAGCGAACGTGGTTTTTGCGAAGGAGTTTCTAGGTGAGGTGGACACACTTTGGCGCTAATAACGTGAGCTTTTTCTAGGTGAGGTGGACACACTTTGGCGCTAATAACGTGAGCTTGAGATGACTAACAAAATCAATAATTAACCTTTTATTAGTGCCTTAGGGGCAGTTGCGCAAATGGCGTATTTGAAGGCATGCAGTAACATTTTAATGCACCCTCCCTGTCTTTCCGTCTATTCCTGCTTCCTCCTCCTAACCTTTTCTTTTTTTTTGAAATATATGAAGTCTCACTTCATTCGAGGTATTCATCATGAAACTTCAACGCTAAATTACAGGCAATATCGAAACCTAGCCCCGTGGGAACGGAGAAGAGGCGGCCCCGCAATAATATCAGATCCAAGCGACCGATGAAGACAAGGGCAAGAAGTTTGAAACCGAACGTCTCTGCCAGTCGCCGCAGCTACTGATATGGCACGCTTTGCCTTGAGTGTCAGACCATGGGCTGCAGGGATAGCTGTGCGTCGGGTCAGGATTTGCCGCGGCACGCTATCAAACTTCGCCCCATACTTCTTTATGGGACGTTGCCGCCTGACGCGCAGTGGGACACGCTCGCTCTCGCTATTGCCTTCATTGAGCTTTGGAATTTGATGGTGATTACCCCGAGTCAAATGCGACTTTCAAAAAAAAAAAAAATTAATGAGTCTACATGAAAATGGCACTGCAACCAAATCTGTCATTTAGACAAGTGCCCCCAAGGAACTAATAAAATGTTAAAGAATTTTCGGTAATTGGTCGCGTGAAGCTCAGGTTATTAGCGGTAAAGTATGTCCACCTTTTCTAGGAACTCGTCTACAAAAACGCCACGCTCACTGCCCTCATTATTTTTTATAAAAATATATGTATGGTCTAAAAAAATACCCTGTAAAATTGTGCATGCGTTTCATGAAATTGGTGATTGATTGGTTGATTGATTGATTGATTGATAATAACGTCTCAAACAACCCAGGCTGTTATATACGCCGCAGTGGAGGCCCCAGATAAAGTTTGTGACGGCACGGACACCTTAAAGGTGCACCATAAATATATGTTGACAATCTTTTTTTTTCTTCTTTTTCATGTATGTTTTCATAAAAAATTCAACTGCCGTGTCCGCGAATAGAACGCGTGACCACGTGCTGAGCAGAACGCCATGGGAGTGTACTATAAACCAACGCGACGGTAGAGTACACCGTCCGCACTTATTACAACAAAGCAAATTTAATGAGAGCATCATTCCGGACCCAAGTTGGTAACAAAAAAAAAATATACACGGACGTAAGAGAAGAATAAATTTAGTTGACAGTTTGCGCTTTGTGTGTGTTCTTCTCTTACGTCCGTGTCTTTTTTGTGGCGCAATAATACTTGAGTGAGAGCAAATTTATAATCAGTGAAATGTAGCCCCCAACACAGGGATCATGCCCCACCTACCGCCCACTGCAAGGCGACGAAAAGTTGCTTTTTATTCATGAATGGCCTCCCGGGATTTGTCGCTCACGGCCAACGCCGCCGACGCCGACGACACCGGCTTTTCTGCGACACGAGCTCCATAACGCTGTCGCGTTAAAACAGGGTCCTATCGCACTCGGGGCTCCCCGCACTCATCGACATCCGGGTCGTCCGGAAGCCCGCGGAAGACGTCCCGCCAGCCGACGGTCGCAGGGGCGGTAGGAACAAGACCAGGACGCGCTCCTCCCAGGTGGACGCGCGACCGTCTCCACGCTGGGTCATCCGCGTGGGGGCGCCACAGCCGCTCTTCCGGTACTTCGTCAGCATGCGGGACGTGCACGACGAATGGTTCATGGCGGCCGTGCAGAGCATCGCGGGGACGCGCGACATGCCCGAAATGGTCGAGGTGAGGACAGCACGGACGGCTCCGCCTCGCGCGTGATGACTCGTTAAGAAGCGCTGCGCACAAGCAGCTTTAAGATGGCGAGAATATTTCGTCCAGTGTTCGCGGCCTCCCGTGATGGCGACGCCCTCGGGAAATTCCAGAATATTCGCCGTTCAGAGCCTTTCAAGTTACTTTACTACCGAAAACCCTGGATCTTTGTCCGAGATTGAACTCTCGAACTAATTACATCAGCCACAAAGGCCGAAGACAAGCCCGAGCCAATCAACTTATCAAAAGCTTTTCGAATAATCAAGAAGTGCAATACACAGACGCCGCTCCGACTGTTAGAGGACACGTCATAGTAGCAGTTCGCAACACGCAGCGGAAAAGAACCGAGATAAGGGCCTCCATAAACACAACATGCATAGCCACTGCCGAAGCTTGATTGAATTGATTGATCGCGATGGCAATCAAACACAGCGACGGCGCCGGTTATCTCCGACTCTCAAGCAGCATGCAGAATGTACATGCAAGGCAGGCTGCCACGAAGCGTGCTGAGAATCATAGGCGACGCACTTCAAGAAGAAGATGCAATGATATGGTGGCAAGGACACGAGGGCACCCCAGGCAGCGAGAGGGCACACTCCCTAGCTCGAGAACCCACAAAGCGAAGGGGGTTAACCACAGCCCTTTCCAACAGAGTCAACTCATAGCCGCAGACACCCTCGAACACCAACGTCGCACGAGAGCCCAACAGCAGCAGCTCGGCAGCCCAACATCATAGCCACTAAGCAACCACGGCGAGTCCTAGCAATCGAGTTCCTCGATAATGTTGGCTAAAAACGTAAAGTGAGTGCACAAGTACGCTAAGCCACCTTAAGTGTGTCGTTGCGTAGAGCATTTCGGGCCATTCTCCCTGCAGCGATGCCAACGTCTGCTACAAAGTCATTAAGAACAATCTTTACACAGGTGAAACGCTTGTCGTGATATTCAGCTGCCTTCAGGCAAGGTCCCCAGCGCTTGATCACATGATCAACAAAAGATAATGCAAGGACAAAGCACGGAAAATACAATTTTTTAGGTTCGGAAAATACAGGCACCAACATCGAAATAGGCATTTTTAGGCACCATAAATAGCCACTAAAGTGTTTCTAGACCCATAGTTTGTGCTTATATCTTAAATAGGCATGATCAGGTCGTAAGGAAACAATAAAGGCATTTCGCCTGAATTTCCGCGGTCTCTATACATGACGCGTTTCGGCGGTGGCGGTACGGGGCAACACTACATTGCTTCAATGTTAATCGCATTAACGTCGACAGTCAACCTGAGATGGTCTACCGCCGGACTTCTTTTTGCTGTCTTTGTTTGTTTTGTTAGCTTGACTGCTTGCTAGTTTGTTCATTTATTTGCTTATTTTAGTAAGGCGGGAATCGGCTCGCTCCAGCACGCCATATCTAGTGCTCATATGTATACATACACCGCATTCCATCGCCATTCCTTGTACAGATCGAACGGGCGCTCGTCGACCTGGCAGGACAGCGCGCCGGCGTCGACGACTACGTGCGGGCGTCGGTTGCACGGTTACAAAGCTCGCGCCTCTGGAACTGGACGAGGTTTCTGCGCACCGCACTGGACGGCGTGACGAGCGTCGAAAGCCGCACCGCGGTGCTGGTCAAGGGCGGCTCCTTCCAGCGTCGCTTCGCGCACATCGTAGAAAAGTTCGGCTCGCCCAGCCTGCACAACTACCTCACACTGCGGTCAGTGTGTTAAATGATTCCGGCTGCACGCGCCATACTAGAAGAGTTGACTGTTGGGCTAGTTGGTCGTCCATATTTGATGTAATAGCTTAGCGCAAAAAAAACCACGGACACAAGGAAGACAGACAAGGACAAGCGCTTGTCCTTGTCTGTCTTCCTTGTGTCCGTGGTTTTTTTGCGCTAAGCTATTACTTCAAGTATGGCGCCATACTAGACAAACAAATGTAATGAAGGGGTCCGTTTTTATTTAGCCTCTGTAACCTATGTAACCTCTGTAACCACATGTAACCTCTATAAGCTGTTCTATAGGCAAACGCTTACGGCGCAGGTTGTACGTGCGGTACGCCCCGTTCCTGGACTGGAAACGGTACCGGCCGCTGGTGGACGTGGCCACCGCGCGTCTCCGAGGCTGGGAGGACGTCGACCCGCCGGAGCACGGGGCCGAGCGCCGCTGCCTGCGATTCCTGTCCCGCCTGGTGCCCGAGCCCTTCGCGTACATGCTTTGGAACGCCAACATCAGGTCAGGAGGGGAGGAACACCAAGGCTCAATGAATTGTTTTCTTTTGCTTCAATTTTTATTTTTTTTTACAACGGACAGCTGCTGATCGAACACGCTCATGAAATGTGTACTGAAATACACGGTACATGTCTGCTAAAGTAATAGCAGATTGTTTTGATATACTTATAAGTAATGTTTTACTTCAAGTAATGTGTTCATCCTGTGAAAATATCCGAAACAAATTTGTTCACAGACAAATAAAATTGTGCATGCGATTGCCGCGTTGGGACGGCTACGTATAGGAAGGTACTAGCGCCGCCCATGTGCCCATCGGAAGAGCGGATCCTTCTAAGCACTGCAATTCTATTACCGTCCAATGACCGATGCGACGGTATCCGCCTCTTTGCACCGCAGGAGTCTGCACCAACTAGAAAGCGAGCTCGGCGTCCTTACAGACCACGTGGTCGACGAGACTCTCACCCTCGTCCGCGCGTTGAACGTAACTCCGAAGCTGACGAGCCGCTTCAGAGACGTCGTTACAGGACTCAAGCAACAGGTGCGTCGGCGTTCTCTAGTTTTATTCAGCGACTTTCCGATGACCAGGCATTCTAACATGCCTGGTCTCACCATAGTGTCGGATGTGCAAGTGGAATTTTATCTTCTGTCCGAGATGGCAGCCGAAGCAGTTGAGGAATATCATTGCTGAAGGAAGCACGCTTTTCGTTTTCCTCAGGTCAGCTTGAAACACGGCAGCTTCACTGCAAGATATGGAGTTGAACAGTCCGCGTAATAGTTTCAAGCGTTGGATCCAGTTACATAGCAATTAGCTACATCAATAAGGACGTTATTGCGGCGAACTAAGACATTGTGGAACAACGCAACATAGCCAAGTTCTCTTGTTCCGATCTGGCTCTCTGTCCAGCTGTCTGTCGATTTAGCGAGCTCATGCTCGGCCTACTTATATGACTTCAGGTGTCGCTCGTCGTGTTATTTTCTATGTTGCATACGTAACTTCGTGGCTGTGAGTCGTGATGGATGGAGCACGTCACACTAACCCACTCCCCACAGTTGCTGGTGCCCGCGTGGATGCGAAAGCCGAGCCTGCGCATGAAGTTCAGCGAGCTCGTGTTCTCCGATGCCGAAACGTCGCCCATCGTCTCGTGGAACGCTGTCCTGAGGGCGACGTGGCGCAACGCGCAGCGCAGGCTGATTGACAGGGGCTTCGAGACCTTCTGGCGTGGACCTGCGCTGGGCGACGAGCCATGGCTGGACGAGGACGAAGGGTACCTGGCAGTGCCTCCGGCGTCCGTTGATGATAAAGATCTCACCGGGGACGCGTTCTACGCGCTCCACCTGCCGAGGTTAGGGCTCGACTTGGCCAGGGCTGTGGTGGGACTCTTCCTCAGGATGGCGTCCCGCCTCAAGCGAAGGTGAGGCGAAAAGACAAAGCGCGGACGGCGTGATGCGCACTGCGAAAAATTTTCGGGTGGGGCATAGCGCTGTGCATATATATACGCGACGAGGGAAAGATGTTGAAATGGATTCGGCATAACAATGTGCCTGAAAGTGACAGCACACCCACCTACCTCAGCCTATAGCACGAAGCTACACACGAAACCCATATGAGTTTCTTGTAAGGAGCCTATAGCAGGAAGCTACACACAAAACCCATGTGAGTTTCTTGCAGGGAAAACGTTGGTAACTTTAGTTGCTATATCGACTGCTACGGCAAGGCGGTGTTTTGGGTTCAACTCCAAGACCAGGACAGATTTTCTTCGACTATGAAGTTTTTTGAGCAGCTCGTATCGATTTCCATAAGGATTTGCGCCAAGCTAATGTGTGTGCTCAGAAGAAACTGCTATGTTACGCTATATAAAGACATCGCGTTTTTAAAAACGAGCATTGCCACCTTCCGTTCCCTCTGCCGAAGTCAACTTGGTATAGCCACACATGCACACACATGCAAAAAAAAAAAAAAAAAAAACACGCAACTAAGGCAGCTTATTACACTGAGGTAAAAAGCTGGTACACTGGCGAATTGATCAAAACCGACTTGTATCATTTTGGTACGCGGCTGGCTGCACTAGGCTACTTACTTCCGTGACGTCACAGAGTGGATCAATAATGCCTGTTCCCATGCATCTGCGCTATTTCGGGAAGCACAACGGCGTCGGGTGACGTCGTATCAAAAAAGATGAGGTGCACCAACATCCTGCGGCAACCACACGATGCCACAGCTCCGCTTCCGCGTCTATGTCACATATGTCTTCTCCTACAGTTGAAACGTTTCATTACATCACCACGTTCCATCCGAAACAGCATCGCACGTTATAATGACTGTAAGTGCTAATCGAAATTAGTCGATGCACTTGCACTGACGTTGGACAGCTCGAGATGGTCGCTCAGTCTTAAGCCTATTGGACATTGGCTGTCGGTGATCGATGTGCGCAGGTATCCTGCGGCACACCTGAGGCTAGAACTGCTCGCCGACTGCCTGCGGAGGCAGTTTTACCATGACAAGCAAGCCAGCGAACTGGCCGTGCACCACGACGCAATCGACGTCATCGCCTTGCCCTCCGTCCTCCATGCCTTCCGGAAGCGGTTGCTGCGGGCTCAAGGGAATGGAACGTAAGCTCAGCTCATTCGCCACAATGCTGGTCACATCATTGCATCGACACAATTTAGCACAACTGCTTTACTACTTTCCTTGTTTGTTTGCTTTAATTAAGGTAGGACGTTTTGCGTTCTACCCTTCTCTAACAGCAGTACGTCGATGGCCGGCGACGCACGGTCGAGATCTCGAGCCACGGACAGACTGTTCTTCTACGAGTTCGCTAGAAGCAGGTGCGAGGCTTACGACGACGCGTACCTTCACCAGAGGACGCACAGGGGTGCACGTTCGCCTGCCCCCTTCTTCGTCAACGGCCCGTTAAGGAACACGAAGGAGTTCGCCAGGGCGTTCCGCTGTCCTCGCGATTCGGACATGCGCCCCAAACGCGTCTGTAGGTTGTAGGAGTGCGGAGCACCGACGATGCCGCAATCGCGTCTCGTTATAAGCGCTTATGCTTTATATCGTTCCTCTTCTTTGCACTAAGCATTTGTAAACGTTCATTCAATCTTCGTGTATTTTTTCAGATATTCATAAACTTCACCCAACTGAGTATACTACGTTTCTTCTTCTTCTGCTTTTAGTTCGCTAACTGGCGCAAGGACCGTCTTGAATACGTAGCACGGCTATCAATGCTACCCGCATGGTTGCTGTACAGTACGAATATTCCAATTTCCTCCGATCGCGTGCTGTGTCAATCGGTATTTTGAATATTTTTAGCGCTTAAAAGTTCGGTAATAAACGCCCTAAGCCATTTTTTTTTATTCATGCAGAGTTCCCAAACGATAATCGTACATTCAAAATAACGAAGCATTAAAAAAAGAAACTTATATAAACGTTTATCCTCGGGAGAGTTTCACTGTTGCACGTTAGAAAGAGGAATAAAGTCGTCTTTTCAGAACTAAGCAAGCTATACAATTATCTTGAGCTCGTTTACGATCAAGAAAGACGAAAAGACTAATAAAAGAACATCATTAATCCGTGCACTGTAAAATAGCACGAAGATAAAAAACAAAAGCAGGAAACATTCAAAGGGACAGCGTTCAAGGTAAATCACGAAACACGCTCACCTTGAGCAGCATGGAAATGCGCCGGCACAAGAAACCAGAAAACAGAAGCGCGAGACGTCGGCGACAGCTACCAACATTTTCCGGCATCCCGCCAACACTTCTGCGGCGGTTCGGCCAGTTCAGGCCGGGGGGCTTGTCTTGGGCAAGTCTAGGTTTGCCCGGACGCTTGAAACTGTGGGTCCGAAGTGAGCGCGCGCGCGACGCACGGGCGCCGCGGTTTTCCTGCTTCGTCATCGGCCCGAGCTATGCGCCGCACACGTCATCACCACGAGCTGTCTGCGGGAACCGGCGGACGATGTGTACGAAAGGCGAGAGGCGACAAGAAATTTCGACACTGGCCGAGCTTTGCTGCCGGCTGCACTCTAAAAACAGTTTGCACCCTTTGGGGTGTATATTTGTCCCACAACGATAATCGTCATCTGCCTTGCTTGCGTTTCCTTTCTTGAAAACTCGGCGCTCGCTACTTTCCTGTCGAGAATGCTGCGTCACACTGATAACGCGCATGCCGTTCGTGACTGGGAAGTACCGGGCTCGCAGCGTTAAAGAAAGGAAACGCGGGCAAGACAGATGACGATTATGGTTGTGGGAAAAATATACACCACAAAGGGTGCAACTGTTTTTAGAGTGTGTGAGCAAAGCGTCGATAACTCTGTCCGAGAAGGATATCTTTCTAGACTATTTTTACTGAAGTACCACGAGCTGCGTTTTAGTGGCACGAGCATCGAGTGAAAGTTTTGTTTCTGGAGCAACACTTCCGGTTCGCCTCCTGAGACGACCGGGGACGAAATTCATAATAAATCAGAAAACAGAAAAATAGGACAGTACAAAAAAACATGGGTTTCATTATAGATGTGATATCAGAGCATAAGTTTAGTTACGTTGAGTTACTGAATCATCTGGAATAATTAGAATTAGAAATCGCTCATTACTGCTCAGAGCACAGAATCGTAGACATTAGAGACCCGCCACGTGAGCACGGCGTTGCCGAAATTCCGGGAAACCCGCAAGTAGAAAGCGGACGTAACGACGTCACTTATGTCACACACAAAAAGGTGACACGACATTTAACCGGCTAATTAATGAAAAGCAGTTGCCTGGCATAGACCGAACATCTGCCTAGCAGAGCGGATGTGACGTCACTCCCACTCTCGCTTCTCTCCCGGTGCTCACATGCTCCCTCGCTCGCTTGCTCGCAACAGCTTTCTCCTTAAAGCCCCCTTAACCTGCGCAAAGTAGTGCCACGCTTTGAAGAATGCCGCCTCATCGCGCGCTCTGGCCAAGGCCGACGCCGCGTCGCTATTGGCCTAATAGCATCACGTGGGCCCTCACGCCGCGCACCAGCGCCATTTTTGCTCGAGAAGCGTCTACGGAGTGGCGAGGAGCGCATGTTGGCGCTGTTGCTACGCTTGAGCAGCGTAGGCGGCGCCACGGTCGAAGAGGGAGCGTGAAAGAGAGGAGAAACGAGGAGGAGGGAAGGCGAAGGAGGAGAGTGTCACTACTTTACGAAGTTTAAGGGGCTTTATTTCTCCTCGCCATCCCTCACTCCTCGGTCGCATATTGTGCCAGCGGAACGACGTTCGCTCGCTTAACTGAAAGAACATCAACGCAGAGGTGCGAGTGCCACTAAGAGACACCCAAGTCAATGATAAGGGTGGCCTCCATTTCTTTATTTCGCTCGAGATATTGTGACGTAGTGTATGACTGCTTGTAAGCCTTTCCATAGATAGTGCGACACATACTGTACAAGTGTTCACTCAATAAACATTAGTTACGAGTCCGCACTTGTTCGTGGTGTCCACCCTTCTGTCTGTCTTTTCACGCTCTACCCTCAAACACAAATTTTCTGCAAGTCTAGACGACTAAGTTGTAAACCACTGCCTGGCTGTGGCTGGATTCAATATAGATAACGAAGCAAAATTGTCGCTGTTACAAACTGCGTCAATTCTCGCAATAAAGCTAGTATGGTGTCTTAACGAAATGTGTAGCGCCGATATATAGGGTCTTCTTTTTTAATCTGCACCAAATTACAAAAAATAGCCTGTGGCAAATAGCACAATTCTAACCCTTGATCTAAATAACTCAATGAAGCAGCAACTAGTTCTACAAGAGATCAAAACACTTAACTGAATAATTTACAAAGTATGCTAATTAAACATTTTGTTAATTACGTTACGACGCATACTTCAATATACAAATTGTAGCTAGTGAATCTTGAAGGCATATCAACTTCGAAAGAAGTGTGTGTCTGTGTGTGTGTCTGTGCACGTGTGTTGAATAGGGCAGTGTTATAATGATCAAACATGTGAGTACAACAATAACTTCAAGAATCAGTACGAAAGCCATTTAACTTGCCAGTGTAAAAATTTTGCATGTAGTCTTACTTTTGAGATGACCCCATTTTTTGAAACCAACAAAAACAAACTACTGGGAAAGAAATAAAAATAGAATCATTCTACATAAGAAAAGCTAAAGATGATTGTTTAAGCACATACATCTTTTCTTGCATAGTCAGAAAACAAGATACGAACACTTTTGATCTCGCCTACTAATACCGATGCATGTATGCTGGTTCTGGGCCGACTATAAAAGGCTGGCATTCTTCGAACGAAAATTGAGCTGGCACCCAGCACTTGTCCTGCAGTGCATGTTTTTTTCTTTGTGTCCTTGTTTCAGTCATGCTGCTTCAGTTTATAGTGAGGATTTATGGAGAAAGCACACACATACACACATAAACACACATACACACACACCTCACCATGGTGTGCTGTGTAACACGTTTGCACAAGGCTTTCAGTGCACAAATTCTAGTTGCACTGGTAGGCACAGTTCCATTCAAGGCCATTTTCAATAAATGCTAGCGGTGAAGCCAGAACGCATTATGTTCTCGTAATCTGAAGGATTTTACTTTTTCGATTTCTTTTTATGTTTTGTCTTCGGCGGCTTCATTTCGACATTGTCTCCAGCGTCTTGAGTTTCGGCAGGGGCAGTTTCTTCTGATTGAGTTGCTGTGCCAGCAAACTGGGCCTCCTCCTCCTGCATGGCTTCTTTGAGAAACTGCACGTTTTCCTTGTGCTTCTTTGACTTCTCATGGTTGGCGAATCTGCAACCATGTGAACAAACAGTTCACGACCTTGAAACAGTGTTTGCCACACAAAAAAGACAAATGCCATGTACTGCTACACACTCCAGCCTAGAACGATTCCGGAATGGAACCTACTTCCACATGACTTCACTAACTTGTCACTAATTGATGTCACGAAAACTGAAGTCACCAACTCTTCAGTTGATCAACATAATGTTGGCAAGGACAAACACGTTATGATCTTGTTAGCTGTAGATCTGTTTGAAAATGAGCAGGCGAAACTTGGTAATAATGACTGACACCTAGTGTTCTCATACCTTGGTAACCAATGTTAAACAGCAGATGCCTCCGTGATAGTCACAAGGGGACCCCAGAAACCAGTTTGCTTTGTTTGTGTATTAACAAACAGAGCATCTTAGTAATAACAATGAAACATTGTCCAGAACTTGTTTTTAGCATGAGATGAAACTAAATGAGGCTGACTTTTTATTTCTTGCTGTTGCATTGGAGAGTAGGTAGCAACAGAGAATTCAGATCAAGGCAGGCAACTTGGTTGTTGTGCAATCACATTAACCAACAGAAGCCATTGTGCGAAATTCCAAGCAACAAGCTAAGTTTTTTGGCTGGTCAAAAGACTGGTGATATGGCAAGCAACTGCAATGGCCAAACCCTTCGTTAAAAAATTGCATGGATGTGGTTAAGCCTCAAAGGATTGCATGTTAACCATGCTAATCTATCTTGCTGTGAAACAACTGCAATAAAGAAAATTAAAAAGGGGAGCACTCACGCTTTATCAGATTTGAAGCACTTATCACAGGCCACACAGTAAAGTTCGTCTGGATCGTCATCCTCAGACTCATCGGTTACTGATTCTGCACCATTCTCTGGAAAAAAAGAAAGGAAAAAGAAATAGTTCATTTGTTTAGTAGTGAAAAGAAGGCAAATTAATTTAGTTGCTTTAACGTAATTTGTCTCTTGAACAGTCAGCGAATTACTTTAAACATGTATCTTTTTGGAGAAATACTATTTAATCAACAGATCTAATTTTATGAGAACTGGAACGTGCCTGCAGGCTGTCACTATAACGCTGATCTTATCTATCATGTTACCTGCTAATTGACAGGCAAAAATAATTTTCAAGTTATAAAGTGCCAGGAAGTCTCAATCCTTTTGCCAACTTTGTGCCAATATAAAGTCGCCGACCAATAATTCAGACATGCTTGGTTATTCAGATAGGCTTGTGGCACTGTCACACATCTCACAAACTTAATGTATAAGGACAACTGAAATTTCGGACACCTTATAGCAGCCCGTTCAATAATTTAGACTCAACATGCACAACTGCTTGCTAATTCAGCCACCGAGTTGAGAGCAGAAAGATATTTTGATACGTCGCTGGCATGGAGGAAGGCCACAGTCACTGGCCATGTTGCTGGTACCTCCTTGAAATAGAAACTAGAAAAGCCTAGTCGATCCAGTATCACTGGCTGCATCGAGGCCAGAGGAAAAGCTATGACAAGTTGCTAAGGTGTAAATGCTGTGTTTGACGCATTTGCAGTTTGCCAAGCAAGTTACATGCAGCATCCAGTGTCTTTCCCTTTACGTGTTAAATAGTGATGTAGGTTCTAGAGACTTCTTTTATTGCTATTATGAATTATTGTTGCTAAGATTAGGAAGCTTGAAGTGGCACCAACTCCACCCTCGATGTCTCCACCAACTTTGAGAGCACGGGACAATCCCTGTTGAGAAGAAAACTACGATCATTCAGCTATCAGATTGCGGTCGACACCTGTTAAATTGTTAGGGAAGGAGATTTGGTGCTTGCGTTAACCACACCTTTATCTATTACAGTCGCCGACCGATTTTCCGGACTCCAAAAATTCGGACATGCCCGATTATTCGGTCAGCTTCGCGGCACCGCCATTCTCCCCATAGATCATAATGTATAACAACTGCCGAAAGTTCGGACACCTTGCGACCTCTCGTCTGATTTTTCGGACGCTCCTTGAGCCAACTCAATCGAGGGCATCATGCACCGACTCTGACCGGCGCATAGTTCGACTTGCTGAACGCCATTTTTGTTTTGAACGGAGCCTCCTTGCTGTACCACGAAGTGGCGCTACTGGAAATCCCCGCTCATCATCATAGTTTCTGCCTGGTTCGATAGAGTGGTCGTACAGCAGTTCCGGTTTCAGCTTAGTAAGCCATGTCAAGACAATCCAGCAGCTGATTTGTTTCTCTCGCGCGCGACGCTGTGAGCAGGCCACGTTTTTCGTTTGTGCAACTGTTGTCGGCACGGTGGTGTTTGCTTTGTGTGCTGTGTCGAGGTTTCGGTGATACAACGCGGCGTACGGAAACATCGCGTCAAGTGTCTAATGGCGCCGACAGTGCCCGCGCAGACTGCGCTGGGGAATGCCGGCAAGCGGGTGCCGGGAGGCCTAAGATTTGTCGCCTTCCGATGTGCTCCCTACTGACGCGGAAAATGTTCTGCCGAAACCTGCGCAGTGGTTGCATTGCGATTCCGGACACCGTCTCATTTGACAGTTTCAAAGGTGCTGACACTGCTGTACTGACATGCGCAGAACTCGACGACGGCGAGATCATTCGTCAGGTTTCTGCTGCACCACCGGACGATGACTCCGAGTCGGAAGATGACGCACCATGTGCTACGCTGCCGTCGCAGGCGGAGCGTGCACAAGTAGTGACTGTGCTTTCAGCCGCCTATAGCGACCGTACGACCCTCTCAGAGATTCAGGCTTATCTGATTGCGCGTAAACGGAACAGCGTGCAACGGCGCACTCACGATTTCTTCAAGCCTACTGCCGAGTTCGAATAAGTGTGTGGAAATAAAGGATTTCATTTTTTTTTCTTAATCCGCTTTTTCGGACACCTGTAGTAGCGACACCATGACAATGGTCGAAATACCGACTGACCAAGTCACAGGCAAGTGCATGTGCATAGGTGACGTGCTGACAAGCTTCTCTTTTTTGGCCAATTGTGGAATAAACCCACTTATTTTCCTGTAAATACGATATTGCAAACTCTCAATTATTCAGACCATTTGTCAGTGCTCATCGAGCATGAATTATCAGTTAGCGACTGTACTTCTGAAGGCTGGATGTGGCTGGATGGAATGCACATTATTTTCTAATACTAGAAATACTTTCTAATTTAGCAATTTATATGCAGTAAGCAATTTTAGACATCAAAGAAACAAATCTGCTTCTCAAAAGGTGTAGGCTATGGTCAACAAAATAACCAACTAGGCCGAGTGAAACCGACGGAACGTTGCCCCTCAGGGCAACTGACCGCAGGAGTAACATGCGCTGGAGTTGAGTAGAGACCACCCGCTGAGAAGACGTCAGGGCCCGTGTCATGACACCATTTAGTCATGGTGTCGTTCTGCAGGCGACTACATGAAGTTGTCTCTCTCACTAGCACTAGAGGGGAGCTGAAACATTTATCAAAGAATGGCCTCACTATTAAAAGATGTTACCTCACGAATCTCCAGGAGCAAAAATTGTTCAAATACTTCATATCTAAGTGGAGTTAGGGGTAGTTATCATACCAATGTGAGGCTCTCTCTCTCCCTTTCATCTCCACTAGCATGTTGGCAGCTAGCTACACAAGAGGATGGCAAGGAGGCAAGGACCCATCCAAAAGATGGTAATTTTTTTTCTCTTTACAATGCTATTTTCGATTCAAGCTTGCACATTGCTCTCTCAATGCAAGATTGGCACTTGGGCTGCCTCCTGTCGCCACACTCCTGGAGCTATGTCACTCAAAGAGACCAATCAGGGTATGCTACAGTCAGTAGCCAGAGGGCTCAAAGCAGCACCCTGAGGTGGCCGCAGCATCTATGCTTCGCAGCACACCCTCTTGAAATTTCTGAGGCCACGAGTTCCAGATGCAGCTACCTGCAACTGCCATGTGTAGAAAGGAAGTGCCGAGATCAAATATGAGGGCGAATCAGAAAGTCTTTGCTCCTACTTTATTTATCTAATTTATCTAGTTTTATCTAATTTACTTTTATCTAGTTCTCGATGAGAACAAGTTCCTCCCTGCAACCATGTCCCAAGCATGAGTGATTCCGACGACGGCATGGGCCAGCTACCACATTGTTCATGCCCGACTACAACCCTTACAACTGGATGCCAGCGGTGAGATCGTCCTACAACTCTTACAGTATCCATTCCCAGTGGTGGACCTTTCTTCGACCGGCCTGGCCTTATCTGCCGGTAGCTCTTCGGTACAGCACTGCTTTCATTTGTTGAAACTAGCGGGTGTGCTTCACACGTCCACGGCATATGAGCAACGAAGTGTGATTTGTTTTCTATGAAGTAAGGGACGGACGCAGAGTCTTGACCAGCCACCATACAATCCGGATCTCACCCCTAGTGATTTGCACTGGTCCGCTGAAGAAGTTCCTGGCAGGACCGCGATTCACGTGCAACAATAAAGCCAAGGCAGCAGTCAGATAGTGGTTCCACAGTCAGCCGGACGAACTATACCACAGGGGCATCTCAAATTTAGTGCTGCAATGGGACAAACGGGTCTGAACAGGTGGGGGGACTATGTGGAAAAATAGTGTAAGGTATATAATGTACATATATTTGTAATGACCTCTATGTACCTTATTCTGGCTAATATGAGATAGGGCCAAAACTTTCTGATTCACCTTCACACTCTCTTGGTCATATTGAGATTGCAGACATATATCTTTCATTCATTTAGCTCAAAACTAGCAATGATAGTATCACTGAGAATGATTTTCTGATCACGAAATCTGCCAATACTGATTGGTTGGCTGCTTGAGACGCAGCTGCTGACGACATTGAGAATGAGAGTGCAAGCAACTTTTCACTGTTTTTGACACAAGATTGTGACATTCCCTGCTGTAAGCAGTGGAATAATGTTTGGCTCACATGTTCACAGGAGCCTCATCTACAGATTGGCAACATTCTCTTACTGTGCTCAAAAAGTGTTTCAGGGCCCCTTTAAGTTTGGAAATCGCGATGGTGCAATAAAGCTCCAGGAAGAGTAAAAACTTAAAGCTTGTTTATTGGTGGCAGACAGCCTACATTCAGGTTGATTGTGGCAAATTTCAGCAAATGCTGGTAGTATTACTTTGGCTGCAGTTTACCATGAAAGTGGACAATAGCTTGTCTGTTTCAACTGCAATCGGTCGCTTCTTGACACTATACAATTCTTCGAAACCATCCGTAAAATTTGTATGATTAGATTTTTGTCCATGTGTGCATGAATAAAATTCATCTTTCTACCTTGTAATAGCTACCTAAGCACTTGTCAAGCAGTCTAATGGCTTCTCGCAATAGGCAGAAGATGATAAGCAAACAGCACAGACGGCAATGCGAGCTTGCTGTGCCTCTTTGTTCTCAGTATGGCACAATGGAGTAATGTCCTTAAAATGAAGACATCACATCTCTTCCTTGCCACCCCACAAAGTTGTGCTGACCTGCTGGCTGTTCCGCGGTCCCACCGGACTGTGCGTTGTTTTCTTCACCAAACTGCGAGTCCAGCTGGGCCTCGATGTCCTTCAGCTGGACTTCAAGCTGTGCCATCGAACACCACTCGGACTCCTCATAATTCTCCATAGCTCTGCACAAAGGAAAAAAGAAAACGAGGAAGATGGAGAATGCTGGCGATATGATGGAACGGGCTACTAAACAAGGATGATGGAAGATGCATTGGAAACAGGAGGTTCGAAGCAGGGTCTGGGACTACTCGCAACATTCTACTTTTACTGTGAAACTTTCTTTGCCAAGAGACATGCCCAAGTATTACTTAGGGCTAACTTCACTTTTGGGAACAAACAAACAAGTGAAATTTTGGCGCCCATGGATGAAACATATAGGCGAGGTAATAAATAACTGTTATGATTCACTCGCATTGCTTTGAGCTGAACAAGTCGATAAATTCACATTCGAGTTACCGTGTTTCCCTTGTTCCTATGTACACCCCTTCTTCCCTCCTAAGAAAATGGGTAAGAAAATTGCTTGCGCATTACAATTGGATACAAAACTCAAGCTGTACCATATACAGTAAAACCTCGTTAAACCGTACCCGCTTAAACAGTAGTTTCGGTTTAAAAGTAGTAAAGTCAATTCCCCGACTCAGCGGCCATTGAACATAATGTATTTTGTATCCGCATAAACCGTACCAGCTTATTGCGCACGCATCGGTTAAAACGTAGCGTTTCCACTTTTCGTCGCGCAAACACGGCGGTGCGTCGTCTCCATCGGGCGGCCCAGCAGAACAACGAGCCTCGGAGATCGGTACAACGGCCTCCAAGCGCCCTGTGCGTTTGCACGTGAAGCCGCATCAACATCAACATCATTTCGACGCCGTGCCAGAGAGCGTTGTGGCGTCGTGCAAGCGAGGACTCGCTTCATGCCGAAGCTCGGATAAAGAAGACGCCGGGTGCTCAGCATAGAAGAAAAATTAGACATCGTCCGTGCTATCGAACGTGACGCGAAGAAGTCGGCGCTGGCCCGCCACATGGATCTGCTGCTGACTACAGTGTGTGGCATTTAGAATGCGAAATTGCTCGGCAGCGCTGCTGCGACCGCGAAGAGATGTCGGCTACGAGGTTCGACTTTTCGCCATCGTTGCCTCTGTTGTTGCCGAAGTGTCGACTAGCGACAGTGATGAGGACGACACGGAAAGCGACAGCATGGGCGATTCAGGCCCGACAGTGGCATAAGCTACGCGCTACGTCAGCCTCATGAATGCAATCGTTGCAACGATAACAGGGGCGCGATAACGTAACTATTCCAAACCAAAAGTTTTCTGAACTCCCGCACCCGGCAATGAAAAAGGCGCCCCGGGACTTATGCAGCACTACTGCGCGCGTGCACGTAGAATACGTAACGCCAACGAGGAATCTGCCGTGCGAGTGTTTGTCGAGAGGAGGGGGCTGGCTGAGAAGCTGGCACGCAGCTTCAGTAAGTTTGAGGCCGCTGTCATCGTGCTAGGCCGCCGCGGCATCAAACGAAAATAACATTTTTGTCGTGCGAAGTGAATAAATACTGCATGTTTTTTTTACCCTTTCATCACACTCTCTCTGAGCTCCGTTTTCAACAGGTAAGTGGGTGATCTCATGCTATTTCGGTTAAACAGTACTACCGTTTAGTACGTAGTTTTTCCGAGCTCCGGCCGACTACGGTTTAACGAGGTTTCACTGTAGCCACATATGTACATAATTATAGGTACAGTAAAACTTCGTTCATTTAGATTTCAAGAGGCCTAAAAGAAACGTCCAAATTAACCAAATGTCGAATTATTGTGGTTATCAAGAAAAAAACAAATGCTGACTTTATCTACTGGCTTTTATTTACTTAATGAATCAGCAAATTCTGTTTCTATTGTGCATGAAAGCACTGCAGTAGCAACGGTTCTCATCTCGATTGATTAGCGCTCGCAGCGGCGAAGGCCTCGTGGCTTTCTTTGGAGTGTGGCCGCAGTGCACGTCTTCGTCCGATGCATGACTTCATCGGAGACGCGCATTTCACTACCGTGCAAGCATCCAAAGAAATGCTATTACTAGAGGCGGCAATGGTGGCGGTCAAACAGGATAAATTTAATTTCAAGGTACAGTGCCATAGGTTTCAACTATTTCTGAAAATAAACACCATGCAAATTTGTCAAGCAGACAACTGACACAAAGCCGCATTCACACGGCACACTATGCGATATTCCATGTGAGGCAATGACAACGCTAACCTTCTCGGAGGTTATGAACAATGTTGCACAACAAAACCTCAAGCCAACACATCTTGCTGTGTGTTCTGTGTACTACACAGTAGTAGCCCCACAATTCAGTAAAAGTTTAACACTTCAGCCATGATGCCATGTGCCGTGTGAGGCAATGACAATGCTAACCCTCTCAAAGATTATGAACAATGGTGCACAACAACGCCACAAGCAAACACGTCTCACTGTGCGTTCTGTGTGGTACACAGACAAACAGCAGAGGTGCATTCAAGGTAACCTTTACCATCAATTCACTATTCTCGTATAGTAATGAACACTGAAGAAATTAAACATTCACCGTCAACATCACCACTAATTATCGTGAATCAAAGCAAACGGCACAGAAACCTTCGCTTACGTCGATTGCTACAGTGCAAGGGATCCGCATAATTTTTTATTTTATGTTCAATTCAATATATTGTTAAACATTAACAGGTAGCTCTAAAATATTCGTATTCGAATTTATTAGGAAATTTTATTATTCAAACACCAATATATACAACCTATCTACACAGCATGTGGATGTTTGTTCACAAAGTCATGTTCATGACTGTCATGTTCACACAGTTCCAGTCCATTGCTAAACACTCCAACAAGGAACCAAGAAAACTGCAAAATGACAGAGTTCAAAATTTGCAAAGTAATAAAATCTTCTCACTTTTTCTGCTCTAAAATCCTCTGCACACGCTTCGCCTCGGATTTCCGAGCACTCTCTGCTGCCTTCTCCTCGAGCTCTTTCTGCAAGCACAATTGCAAAAAATAAGTGCACGTAAGGCAAAGAAAAGATTTTATAAATAGAAGAAATGGAATACAAACAATGAAGTTTCAAAAAAAGTGTGTCACGAGCATAATCTTTCACTTCTTTAAGTGACGCTAGGCACATCAGGAGATTTCAACAAAACTGAAATACACATAGGCACTGAAGCTGTTTCATGCTAACCTACTACAGTGCTGCAGTATCTCTACCATATTTAATACTTAGCACATAAAGCTGCAGAAGCTGCAAAAGTAGTACAGTCATAGAAGTCTCACACCATGAATTTAGCAGTGCAGTTGTTCTTGACTGGAAATGCTTTCTACAGAATAACTAGTTCATATATTATAACTACAACTCGTGGATCGTCACATCGTTACAACTCGTCACATCGAATCAAGTACAAATTACATATTTGTGCACCTTTGTGCTTCCAGTGTGCGATGTTTTATGTTTTGGTCGTGAGCGCAAGCAGTGCTCTGTTGCCGCTGGTTGAAGAAATGTGTCGCTTCATTCGTTTGGTGGCAAATGGGTTGAGATCTGCGACACCTTCTGCGTAATAATTATGTCATATATGTGTCATAAAAGTGTGAAACCTTGTGTTGCATCAAATTAGGTGATGCATACCCCCCCCCTTTATTTTTCATACATGACACACTATTTTTTGGTCACGTGTGCGAGCAGTGAGAGAAGTTTTGCTAGTCTTTGTAGCATTGCTTACTATGTGTGAAAGGTTGTACAGTTAAACTTCGATATAATGAACTTCAATATAACGAAATTCTCGATATAACCAAGTATTTCACTTTTTATAACCTCTTGTCCATAGAACACCATGTATTTAAAACCTCAATATAACGAATTGTGTTTGTATGCGATTTCAATATAAAGAAATTTCACTGCTACCACAAAGGAATACCGAGATAATAACTGGAAGCTTCTGCGGACACAGATGGTCAAATGATCAAATTACAAGCAGCTGCTTGCAAGCGCACCTCTCAAATCGCACGCGGTGCAACAAGAGCGACCACTGAAATGTAGTGACGCTGCCCGTGTAGCAGTGCCTACGTTGCAGATGAGTCCCTGGGCCATCGGCTCAAAGGCCACCAGTATGCCCACATGACACCAGTGTTACATTCTAAGGTAGTGAAGCAAAGTCAAACTCACCTTTCTTCTTTGAACCCTCCGATCTCGCTTCCGGACAAACTGAACCAGTTGCTGCATTGCAGTAAGAGAAAAACAAAAGAAAAGCACCCCTGTCACATGAAATATTTAAACATTACTTATAGGGAACAACATTCGTGACAGTGGATTCCAGCAAAGTTCCGTGGGCAGAGGTGATGTAATTTGTATAATATGGTGATGACGGTATGTCTGAGAATAAAAGACACAAGAGATGAAGCAGCATATCCGCAGAACTTCATAATGCAGACGTTGTTTCATTAAAATTAACTTGAGATATTTATGGTAATTCAATAAAAAAATATTGAGGGTTGTAGGGTTTGGAGTCCAGAAACTACATCGTGGGTTATGAGGGACGGTGTAGGGGAAGGCTCCGATTAGCACCTTAATCTAAGATGATCTACTCCTAACTTCAATTTAAAACCTTAATTTTTACATGAGCATTCTTGCATTCTCCCTGCATTAAAGTGCACCTGCTGCGGCTGGAAATTAAACCCACAACATCGTACTTCACAGCAGAATACCATAGCCACAGAGCCACCGTGACAGGTGGCAATAATGTTACTCTTTCAGATCATGTTTACATATGTATTTGAGTGATATTTATCAAAGTCGAGAAAAGACGCAAGCCAGGTACAAATCCGAAAAGGTGTAACCAAACAACGCGGCTGACGCTATTCCGAGCACAGCCCTACTTCGGCAGTTAAATGACTAAAGGGCGTGCCGATGTTTAATCAGGCAACAAAATATCTATAATGTGTTGTTCCTTTGCGTACTGCATGCGTAATTACATCCCAATGTAGGTTCTGTCAAGGGTATCAATTCACAACAGTGCATGCAATTTAGTTTCAGTGTCTTGATTAGGTTAGGCTATGTAATGTAATATTAGGTTAGGTCACAAGCTATTTGGAATGTGTTGTTCCTTTGAGTGGAGTACGCGAAATTAAATCACCGTGCAGGTTCTGTCACGTGGCACAAATTCATAACAACGCTTGAAGTTTGGTTTCGATGCCTTAATATGCTTAAAAAGAAATGCAACTGGAAGCAGTACTAATGTAACTTCTGCTACAGAAATTTCATGAGGCACTACACTCACCTTGACTTCCTCATTGCGCTGCCGTCGGGCAGCATCTCGCACCTTGCGGTTCTCGCGTTCCATGAGCCGCGCCACTCGCCTGTTCGGAGCCGTCCGGACGTCGTACGTGTCGAGCCAGGCAAAGGTCCGTGCCGTGCAGTAGCTCTGCCAGTGGCCGTAAAATGGGCCAACAACCTACCAGCAGGTGTAGACCAAAGAAATCATCAACAACTTTGTGAAGTTATCAGAATAAAGCAAGAAGAGGAAGAACTGAGGGGCATGGTTTTACTTGGTCACAAGCCCATGAAGGCAACAGACCATGCACCAAAGAAAAGCAAAGTGAAATTAACTATGGTCCTTACTGAAATGCAGAGATAATGAGATAAAGGAAAATGAGAGCAGGTGAAAAGACAACTTGCCGCTAGTAGGAGCCAGACCCACATCTACCGCATTACATGTGCAATGCTATATGAATTGGGCTATAGCAATGGCTATCCTACAGTCAACAGCATCTTTTTCAGACATGCCTGATAATTCGGATGCCTTCACGGCATCGCCCCGTACCCCACAGAGCCAATGTATAAGAATGTCTGAAATTGCAAACGATGAAACTCTTTGCCGTCCACTTTTCCAGACATTTTGCCGTGACTGCAGGTACAAAACGGCATTCATTGAAGCCAACACTGCAGCCATTTTGATTATCTCACGGCTTCGAACCAGCACTCTCGCATGCTGATCCACTAGCAGCCATAGCCACCACCTAGGCCTCTCTGCTTCGACGCTCACCATCAAGCTTCCTGCAGTTTAGTGCCGTGTTTTTCATTGCCATTGTGGTCAGCAATGGCACCGACTCCACCTTTGAGATTCTTGCCAATGGCTTCAAAGTACGGAAAGCATGGCAAGGGTCCAACACTGCATAATGTTGGTTCCCGAAAGCCAGCTTCGCTGCATTACAGTGGAGTTACGCAGTGAAGCATACGCAATGTATTGCGGTGCAGTACACCAAGAACGGAAGTGAGGCCACTGTCAGGGGACCCAGTGTGTATTCCTTAATTATATACGCATGTACCCACCATGTCCTGTCACAGTACGAGCACCAATGTGCCTAACAGTGTACTGGCAGGCCTTCAGAGCTATTTCAGACATGCCAGTGGTGATTTGAGCCCTTGGCGGCATATAAAGAGATGCATTCATTTTTTCAGAAGTTTTCACAGCCCCTAGGGGGTCTGAAAAACCTAATGTTAACAGCATATCTTGGGTATCTGTGCTACTAGGTGTGGCCTAGGGAGTGTTAGCCAGCACCACGCACGACCATGGTAATGGATATAGAACATCCACCACCATTTTGCCTTTTTTTTTACTTTGAAACGCTGCCTTTTGGCATAATAAATACATGGTTACAAACACAAACATATCTGTTTTGTTCAGGTTGCCCAACAGAGAATGATAGTAGCGTTCGTGGATCCAGTGTTCAATGCGGGGTCGGCATCTTGGGTGAAGGCTTGTCACACGGAGGTGGTAAAGACGGGCTTGAAGAAGTCGAGGGCAACTCCACATTTAGTGAGAGCATTTCTCTAACCTCAAAATAACAAAACTTGGAACTGATGTCAGTAGATCTTTAGACATGTAAAACTGAATGGACAAGCTTAGCAGTTCTGAAACTTTGTATGCAAAACTATGACTTCACCAAGGGTACATAAGACTGGCAGCAGTATAAATTACACATAGCTAACATCTATAGGAGCTTTAGCGTGCTGTGACTCAGGGTACGAACGCTTACCTCATCATATGGGCTGGTGCTGTTTCCAAAGCCTGGTACAACCACGGGGTCATCATGGTAGGGTTCATCCTCGGCAGCAAGTCTTTGAAAGACATCTCGAAACACCGCATAAAATCCCTGGCATAAACAAGAACAGAAAGACATCAGGAATGGAGACTTCCGGCTCATTAGTAAAGGATATTACTGGGTTTATATGTGTATAACCGACACAAAAAAAAAAAATGAGACAAAATTGACTACAATGCAGAACTGTGAGCTTTTTCACCATCACATGCATCTTCACTGCAGTGATGCCACTGTCCAATGCAATTTTAAAGCAGCTTTTGGATTTTGGAGCAGTGAAATATGCTCTCAAGGCAGCTTTATGAAAGCAACTGCAAGACATATTAAATGGAGCCATGCGAAGACAATGATTGGTCAATGGTTCATAACCTCACAGTACATTAAAAAATGATGCCACTGCTTTGTCGTGGTTCTCATTGTGAACTACACTGAAGTGGCCGTGTTGAAAGATGTACTTAAAAAGCACTTGAGTGGAAGCACTTGGATGGCAGACACTTCGGAGGCATTTCAGAAAATTCAGCACAAGCTCACTGCTATGAACAAGTCCATTAGGATGGAGTGCTTTGTAAAACATATGAATATGTTGATCAATAGCAGAGGTTCAAGTAACAAGACACCCCTTGCCTCTATAAATTAAATGGGCAGTCCAAAATTTTATTTTTTGTTGCCACAATGCCATTATATTTATTTTCAAATTTATTGGGCCTTTACTCCTTTCTGTGCCAGGCATTTTTCCGGAGTGCAACATATTCAATTTCTGTCTAACACATTAGCAAGCTTTAAATTAAAGCGCTCTTTATTGTAGATACTGTGTGTTGCTGATGGTTTTATCAGTTTTTAAACCTGGAAATACAAACAAATATGAAGACTTATGCCAATGAATTATTTTAATTGGGATACTATTTGTTTCTCATACAACATCACCTCTTTGTTGCTGTCACTGTAACTTGAGGACACCCAATAATCACCGTCGGAGCCCTCTGAATCAGCGTTTATAAATAGTTCTTGAACTTCTGCATTGTTAAAAAAATGCATGGGCATTTTGTACTGGTCTGCCATGTCGGAGAAGCTAGAGACACAAGCTACACTGACAGCCAATAATATTATCGTGTCATCTGTAATATAAAAACAAAACCTACTATAAAATTTTAGCTTAGCCCACTTCTGAGTAGATGGCACAAGTATGAATGTTTCAGATTCGCAAATTGTCATGAGCATGGCCAGAGGTGTGTCAGTGGCCAAACAAGTATATTGGGCATAGCACTTTAGAAAATAAATATTAATGTCAGTAATATTAACAGAAACACTATGTTAGCTACGCAAAATGTTGCTTACATAGGTGATTTACGTGCTTCAGTGGTTACAATTATTAACAAGTTGGCAAATAATAAATATAAATTTGTTAACACATCTTTAAAATTTTGCAGTAATGGTATATGTTTATATTAACACTTGAGGTTGACTTTATTAAAAAAAACAAATTCTGCATTCTTCTGCAGCACTTTCATTCTGAGATATGTCAGTAATCATATTTGATAGGCTAATTTTGCATTCACATGCAAAAGTAGATGCAAACACAAACACCCATGTGACGTAGCTTATGGTGGGGAAAAGGACGAAGTCAATCAAGCTTTTGCTAATTGAGAGGTGGAGTGCAGCTGTTATCAGCTCTACCTGCCTTCTATGTTGATGTGCTACGGAATTGGCTAATTGTGTCAATACTACACCCTCGAAACGTGAATGTCGCGTACCCAGCATCCGATTTGACGAATATATCAAAATGGAGAGCGGAAGAATAGAAAAACCAAACAAAATGAACTAGTTTCATGTACGACTGTCATCTCAAGTTTCTTAAGTAAGCAACGTATTTTTCGACGCATAACCAACTATACCGTGTATAACCCACACCCCCAATTACAAGAGTATGAAAAAAAGAAATGTTTGCCGTGTTTAATTTGTCATAATAACTGCATAGAACAATGCTCACATCATTGCAATAACAATCTCCATTTGCGGATGAACAACTCGTCCACGTCATACCTTCAGCCAGCAGCTCTGCTCCCCCCCCCTTTTTTTTTTGCTGATGTCGATAATATTCAGCTTCTGCTGCACTGTAAAGGGCGGCTGTTGAGCGCAGTTCATTATGGTCCGAGTTCCAGCTTACTAGTGCCATATGCACTCTTCGCCAACTATTGAATACAAAATGGCTATCCGTAAAGAGGAGAATGGGCAACCATGAAGGAGAGAGGAAGGGAGCTTCAACACGCAGGGGTGGGGAGAGGGTGAGGTTCCCTAGGAGATAGAGAAGCTTCGACTGAGGGACAACCTTGCCTTGAGGTGTGGCTCCATGGCAGCATGCACCACGATGCCACGAAGCCACACCTCAAGGCAAAATTGGCATATAACCCACACCCCGACTTTACTGTTAAATTCTTGGATTTCTTTATGCGGGTTATACGCACAAAAATATTGCCTGTTCCATAGTAATGAAATTCTGAAAGTTAATTGACAAGTATTGGTTAATTATGCATTTGCTGATTGTACTTTGCTAAAGTTGTATCCACCAGAGTGCATAAACAACCTGCGCAAGCAGCACTTGCATGGCTAGAATAGCGTTCTTACTCAAATTACCGATACTTTAACTTTGAACACTCTATATGAAAAAGAAAACTTGGGAGGTTGCCTCCCCAGTGAAACACCATGGAAGTCACAAGCAGCATAAAGAAAATTAGTCACAGCACAGGTCGATTCTACTAAACAAGAGGAAACAATCAGTGCAGCAGTAATTAGAAGTTAATGTCGCTTTGTTGAAAGAGGTGCAAAGAGTTATAATAGAAACTCTACAGTGCTGGCCCACGTGCTCGTTTTGCTTCAGTGCAGCACTTGGTCTGACCATGCCTGCAAAAAGTGCTGATCATATTGTTTATGGTCACAATTAATACACTGTAACTACATTGATGTGGTGCTGACAGCATCAGAATATAGACATGAAATAAGAAAACTCAGTGCAAGATGCATAGTGGCAACTCCCAGTTGAAATTACAACTCTTGTGCGAGGTCACAACTAAACAGCAGCAAGCAGGTGAGCAAGGTGTGGAGTCTCAAACGTGCTTTTGGGACAAAGAAACGACAACACAGTAGTGCAGACAATCACAAGGGCATTTATTGAGCCATCTATACGCCAATATAGCCAGCCAAATTATTGTCAATAGAACATGCCAATGGGCACGTGACAATTCAAGGAAATCCAACTCACTGCAACCGGATAGCAAGCAAATATGTTTGCCCCCTTGCTGGACACCACCGACTAATCGTTTGCGTGATTGTACATGCGAACGGTGGTGCGTTCAAATTATCGTGTTCATGCATTCTGGTGTCCTGCTCCTAAACCTTTCACAGGATGGTCCTGCAAACGGCCAGTGAGTGCACAAAACGTCCACGAAGCCAGCCGTTACCAAGCTGAAGAGGCAGTGGCTACTTCCTTTTGCACCCGAATAACCTCGCCGTTGGGTGGCATTAGCAGTGCAACACTCGCGCCATCTCTTGTACTTTTCTGCAACTACACTGACTGCCGCTGGCGCGAAGATACGCGGCGAAGTCGGATTACAAGAGAAGTGAGAGCCATGCGGGAAAAACATCATCACGAGATGCGTGAAAGTTGAACGTCCCCGCAAAGGTGACAGACAGAGCGAAAGGCACAAGATCGTAATGGCAAGAGTGGCTACCTCCCCACCGTGAATAAGCTTGGCCTAACTGTGTGCTGGCGATCAGAGCATACTGATACAGTCCCATGCCCACTTTTAGCATGCCAGTTTGCGCATTTTTTACGAAGGCTGTACATTGTAGATTCCTTTCCAGAGAACATATATATTTGAGAACCTTTACTTAAATTACTTAATTGCACAAACAGGCCTGGAGTGCGGCCTGATCCCGGTGACCAGAACCGGTAACGCACTCTCTCACCAGAGCAGGATTGGCCACCCTGGTGCAGTACTTGGCCACAACCTCCTATATGAATACAACAATCGAACCCCGGCCCTCAGTCCCCAGCAGCCGCGAAGCAACTGACCACGGCGGCGGTCAGATCTGTGACGCTGCAGAGGGTGCTAAGAATACCTGGCTCCGGACAGGCCGCCATTGGAATCTGAACCTGGCAACGTTTAACGTTAGAACGCTATCTAGTGAGGCGAGTCTAGCAGTGTTAGTGGAGGAATTAGAGGGTAGTAAATGGGATATAATAGGGCTCAGTGAGGTTAGGAGGAGAAAAGAAGCATATACAGTGCTAAAAAGCGGGCATGTACTGTGTTACCGGGGCTTAGCGGAGAGACGAGAACTAGGAGTCGGATTCCTGATTAATAAGGAAATAGCTGGTAACATACAGGAATTCTATAGCATTAACGAGAGGGTGGCATGTCTTGTTGTGAAACTTAATAAGAGGTACAAAATGAAGGTTGTACAGGTCTACGCTCCTACATCTAGTCATGATGACCAGGAAGTCGAAAGCTTTTATGAAGACGTAGAATCGGCGATGGGTAAAGTCAAAACAAAATACACTATACTGATGGGCGACTTCAATGCCAGGGTAGGCAAGAAGCAGGCTGGAGACAAGTCAGTGGGGGAATATGGCATAGGCTCTAGGAATAGCAGAGGAGAATTATTAGTAGAGTTTGCAGAACAGAATAATATGCGTATAATGAATACCTTTTTCCACAAGCGGGTTAGCCGAAAGTGGACGTGGAGGAGCCCGAATGGTGAGACTAGAAATGAAATCGACTTCATACTCTGCGCGAACCCTGGCATCATTCAAGATGTAGACGTGCTCGGCAAGGTACGCTGCAGTGACCACAGGATGGTAAGAACTCGAATTAGCCTAGACTTGAGGAGGGAACGAAAGAAACTGGTACACAAGAAGCCAATCAATGAGTTAGCGGTAAGAAGGAAACTAGAGGAATTCCGGATCAAACTACAGAACAGGTATTCGGCTTTAACTCAGGAAGAGGACCTTAGTGTTGAAGCAATGAAAGACAATCTCATGGGCATCATTAAGGAGTGCGCAATAGAAGTCGGTGGTAACGCCGTTAGACAGGAAACCAGTAAGCTATCGCAGGAGACGAAAGAGCTGATCAAGAAACGCCAATGTATGAAAGCCTCTAATCCTACAGCTAGAATAGAACTGGCAGAACTTTCTAAGTTAATCAACAAGCGTAAGACAGCGGACATCAGGAACTATAATATGGATAGAATTGAACAGGCTCTCAGGAACGGAGGAAGCCTAAAAACAGTGAAGAAGAAACTAGGAATAGGCAAGAATCAGATGTGTGCGTTAAGAGACAAAGCCGGCAATATCGTTACTAATATGGACGAGATAGTTCAAGTGGCTGAGGAGTTCTATAGAGATTTATACAGTACCAGTGGCACCCACGACGATAGTGGAAGAGAGAATAGCCTAGAGGAATTCGAAATCCCACAGGTAACGCCAGAAGAAGTAAAGAAAGCCTTAGGAGCTATGCAAAGGGGGAAGGCAGCTGGGGAGGATCAGGTAACAGCAGATTTGTTGAAGGATGGTGGTCAGATTGTTCTAGAGAAACTGGCCACCCTGTATACGCAATGCCTCATAACCTCGAGCGTACCGGAATCTTGGAAGAACGCTAACATAATCCTAATCCATAAGAAAGGGGACGCCAACGACTTGAAAAATTATAGACCGATCAGCTTACTGTCCGTTGCCTACAAAGTATTTACTAAGGTAATCGCAAATAGAATCAGGAACACCTTAGACTTCTGTCAACCAAAGGACCAGGCAGGATTCCGTAAAGGCTACTCAACAATAGACCATATTCACACTATCAATCAAGTGATAGAGAAATGTGCAGAATATAACCAACCCTTATATATAGCTTTCATTGATTACGAGAAAGCGTTTGATTCAGTCGAAACCTCAGCAGTCATGGAGGCATTACGGAATCAGGGTGTAGATGAGCCATATGTAAAAATACTGGAAGATATCTATAGCGGCTCCACAGCCACCGTAGTCCTCCACAAAGAAAGCAACAAAATCCCTATAAAGAAAGGCGTCAGACAGGGAGATACGATATCTCCAATGCTATTCACAGCATGTTTACAGGAGGTATTCAGAGGCCTGGAGTGGGAAGAATTGGGGATAAAAGTTGATGGAGAATACCTTAGCAACTTGCGATTCGCTGATGATATTGCCTTGCTTAGTAACTCAGGAGACCAATTGCAATGCATGCTCACTGACCTGGAGAGGCAAAGCAGAAGGGTGGGTCTGAAAATTAATCTGCAGAAAACTAAAGTACTGTTTAACAGTCTCGGAAGAGAACAGAAGTTTACGATAGGTAGCGAAACACTGGAAGTGGTAAGGGAATACATCTACTTAGGGCAGGTAGTGACCACGGATCCGGATCACGAGACTGAAATAACCAGAAGAATAAGAATGGGTTGGGGTGCGTTTGGCAGGCATTCTCAAATCATGAACAGTAGGTTGCCACTATCCCTCAAAAGGAAAGTGTACAACAGCTGTGTGTTACCAGTACTCACATATGGGGCAGAAACCTGGAGGCTTACGAAAAGGGTTCTGCTGAAATTGAGAACGACGCAACGAGCTATGGAAAGAAGAATGATGGGTGTAACGTTAAGGGATAAGAAAAGAGCAGATTGGGTGAGGCAACAAACGCGGGTAAACGACACCTTAGTTGAAATCAAGAAAAAGAAATGGGCATGGGCCGGACATGTAATGAGGAGGGAAGATAACCGATGGTCACTAAGAGCTACGGACTGGATTCCAAGAGAAGGGAAGCGTTGCAGGGGGCGGCAGAAAGTTAGGTGGGCAGATGACATTAAGACGTTTGCAGGGACAACATGGCCACAATTAGTACATGACCGGGGTAGTTGGAGAAGTATGGGAGAGGCCTTTGCCCTGCAGTGGGCGTAACTAGGCTGATGATGATGATGATGATGACTTAAATTACTTAAAAGAGAAACAGTTAAAATTTTCTGTGGCAACTGTTATCATTTAGTACAGTCAACCACACAAGTTTACAGGACACAGGATCTGCCAAGGAGCTGAATTCTTATGAAGCGTGGTCATAGAGCCTCGAATTAAATGTTCCAGCATGTAATAGCCTTCGCCAACTGCACAGTGATTCATTAAATTAAAAGTTCCATGCTTCAACAGTGCAGAAATTCACATTTGCAGTGGAATCAATGTCCTGTAAGCTTTTGTGATTGACTGAACATAATTTCACTTGACGTACACCACTTGCGTCTGGAATGCCTGGTTAGCGCTGACAATAAACATAGCAGAACAGAAAATAAAAACAAAGCATGCATTAAAGGGCACCTTTTCATCATCTCCATAACCGCTGAAACAGGAGGAGTTGAAGTAGCAGTAGACGTCTAGACTGTCATCCTTGTAGTCACTACCAAGACCTGAAACATGAGTTGCATAAAATCACCAAATGACTCGTACACGCACACGTATCCCTGACTACAAGAGTTTTTGAAGCAGAAAGACATCAAATAAATAAATAAATAAATAAATAAATAAATAAATAAATAAAAATAAAATTATAATAGTAAGAAGTTTCATGGAAGTCAATCCTTTCGCCATAGAAATGAATTCTGCAAATCATACTGCAAAGTTCAGTTCAAACCCGTGAATTCTACAGGGTGTCCCAATTATCATGCACCAAGACTTAAATATATGCAAATGCAATGCACCTGGACAGAACCAAAGGTAATTTTGTTTGCAGTCGCTTGGAGATACTCAGGGTACTTTTTTTGCTTTCTGCCTAATTACATAATTATTATTTATTAATTAATAAACTTCTCAAATAGTATAATTAGATTAAAAGTGTCAATGAGAAAATTGAAGAGCAACATGAAAAACGCCCAATACAGCTTTTGGTTGCTTAATACGTGCTACATGAAAGTGTTTTTCAGAGCGTGAAAGAAGCCTGCAAATACATACAAAATTAATGCACACAATTCCTAATCCCCAAGCTGCTGCAGTGGATATAGGTTATTGCCTCTTTGTACTTTCGCAGAGACAGTGAGAGAAAAGAAGAAAGGGATCTCACCTCCTTTGAGTATGGCATCACGGTGCTTGTCATACCAAGCCCGTTCCTGGGGATCACTCAACACATCGTAGGCCTGCTGGATGAGCTTGAATTGTTCCGTCGCCTCCTGAAGATTATCCGGATTCTTATCTGGAGATGAAGGGCAGTGCAGTTTTATTTCACAAATGATTCTATCGGGGTACGGCATTAACGCTTTACAGACGAGTGCTGCCTACAAGCAACCAAATATGATTTTCTTGCTGTGTTTCGCTTTTGAATATGGAGCTTCTGGCTAAATCCCTTGGGTCAACACTGAATGATAAACAGCAAATACAATTTGTTGGATTGGAACAGGAACAGAGGATGGGGAGGAAGTTTTGGCACATGACTCGCTTTATTTTGAAAGCACATTGATTGAGAGGAGAAAGGCCGATGCAAAAATTCATGGCTGCAGTGGTATCACATAGGTAATGCAGAGGAAATGCAATTTACACATTTGTTTCACATCCGATGGGAACTATCTGTACAAGTTTTGTATGAAGCTATAGGTGTATTTGGGTAAAGCTTGTCTACAGACTTCTGCCAATAGGGTTGTTGCCCAAAGGCAACAAGCCTATTGCTCAAAAAGTTTCTGCAAAGTATTTTTTTTTTTCTTGAATACCTTTATTTTCAATGTAATTTCTTGCACATTTTGACAACAAATAAACATTTCCTTTACGTACGTATCTTTATGTCTTGTCCTTGAAGGGTGAAAAATAGAGCTAGTACAATACAATGTAAGCCTGAGTGATTTGGTTTGGCAAGGTTCACTCTGTTGAAAATAAATAGAGAATGCAAAATTTCGGAGGGGACACATGGAAAGGACACGATACAGGTACCGACTAACTAGGGCTAGGCATTTGATTGATTAAGCTTCTGATTAATGCTTTAATTGCAATTAATTTTTTTAAATAGCAATTATTTGGTTGATGTGATGTGAGAAGAAACACACAAGTTGTGACGACGTCCCCAGTTTGCTTGATCAGCAACAAGGAAGAGAGCCGCAGACTGAGCTACAATGTTCTGTGCGCACGTCTACCTGGGGCGACAGCATAAGACGCCCCATGTGTGGTGCACTTCCAAGCCAGTGGAACAAGTGGTCAAGCAAATGCCTTCACTGCAGTTGGATTTCTGACCACAGTTGTGTGATTTTGATGCTTGACGCATGTCCACTCACGCAAGGCATCATTGGTGTAATATAAAAGGCAACCGTCCACACAAATAACATAGCTTGCTTTAATCTTTCAAGAAATAATAACCAGTTTTGTTCTTTAGCTCACATATGCCTATGCCCAAATCCAATAATTCAATTAATTGACTGATTAAAATGTCCCAATTAGATAAGTTAAAAATTTTGGTTCATGCCCAGCCCTACTAATAACAGTAAATTTAATAAATGTCATTTAATATTACTCTGGCCAAGTCTGGACGTGGCATTAATGAAAGGCTGCCTGAATAGGGATGGTCTATGAAATGTGGCCATTGGTAGAACTTTTCACTGCATTTGCAAAAGTGTGGCTGTCTACAAGATTTTAATGCCAGCACTGTTCTTTTTCCGCATCAACATTAAATGACCATGCTAATAGGAGAATCGATTTGCAGACGCATGTGGAAGCGAACAGTCTGTTGCTGCACCAAAACAATAAAAGTCATGGTTGAAGTGTTTAGGTACTGTACAGCTTTGCACATAGCCTTTGTTTTGATTTCTCGAGTTTAAATGTATCAGAAATTTCTGCTCCCGCATGCACATTGATCTATTTTTGCTTATCTATATGCATGGATGTGTATAGATTTACTGTTGTCAGTCGACATCCCTATTGTGTCCTTGTTCTGCATGCAAGTTTTTTCCAGTTTAAATAAAGAAAAAGTTATTAATTTTGAACTCTTAGTTAAAGTTGATTTCTATCAAGAAGCTTAAAACCACCTAGGTTAAATTACGTAACTCAGCTGAATGGGGCTACTGACTAAAGGCACATTTGATTCGCCTGCACCATCTGAACCAGTTCACGAGGTGCTGCACCCTGCTATTTGTTTCAGCCGTGCACCAATGGCGCCCTCTGAACCATGCCATTCATTTCAAAAGGTGCAGGAAAGGGCAGGACTGGTTCACGATTTCGCTGTACCCTCTCTACTGTCGGTGCCGACTTGGTGCAGGTGTACGGGTGCGAAGCAGCAGTGCAGCAGACGATCCAGCACATGGTCGCAAATGCCACTGAAACTCCACTTACGCGAGTCTGCGGTGTCTACGCAGGCACAGGTGTATACACCCCAGAAGCAGATCATACCAGCAGTTCAGGACCTCTCAAACTTATGCATTCCGTGCACATTGGTCGGACACAACATAGCACTGTCACCTTCGTATGAAAGCAAGCTGCTTCTTAACCAGGAAGGAGATACTCGGACGAAAGCTTTGGACGCAGCCGATCACATTCAAAGCACTGGCGACTCTACAGCTCGTCTAAACCGGTCACAAATGTGAATTTGTGAATAACCGATTTAGAATATCTCGCCAGAACTGTGGCCGTAATTCCACTAATTTTAGGCGTATGCGTGCACACTTGTGGGTTGTATCTCGCGAAGAATACGCTGCTCTGGCAAGCAGTGCGGTCTGTTCGCCTGACCTGCCACATTTAAGATGAACTGGAGCAATTTCTGAAATAGTTAGCACACATTGGAAACCGCAGTTGCATGCACGTGCGATTTAAAAAGATAGTAATAACAGAAAAAAAAAATTTTTCGAAACAGATAAGGGCACGGACACCTTCGTAAATGATTGTGCAGGAGCGTCACACGTGCCTAGAGAAGGCACGGAAATGTGGCTAACCCGAACTAAGGTACCCGTGACTCCAGTACCTTTTAAAAAAGCGCTGTAGGCAGTCTCCTAGAATTTTATGCACTGTGCGCGCAAACTTGTGCAACTTGTGGCACACAGTCGTCGACGTGCCACGACGAATTCGTTCTTACGTTTTCGCGTCTAGACGAAGCACGTCAACCCAGTGCGCAAGAACTCGGGCATAGTTTCGCTTGAAGTCACAATCGTGATGCGTGAACGCGTAAGCCGTCGCCCAAGCGTGCGTACTTACCTGGATGCCACAGTAGCGCGAGTTTTCTGTAGGACAATTTCAGCTCATCCGGGGTCACGTTTTTGGACACTCCTAGAACTTCGTAATGACACTTCATGTTGAAGATGGGGAACACGGAAGTGAAAAAGTGGAGATAAATAAATAAATAAATAAACGGCACCCTAGGAACAAATTTCAGTGTATACACGTCAAGCACCACCGCACGTAACAATTCATGATTCGTCAAATGCGGACACTCGATTTATTTCGAGAACTTTAGGCAACACTATGCAACACCACGACTTCGACGCCAGCACTCATGCAACGTTTGCCCACGATGGATTGCCTTGGATTAGCTTCGACCAGTTCCAATACGCTAAACATTATTTTTAGCTATATCATTGACGCAGACAAGCATCTAAAATTTAAAAAAAGTGCTGTCTAGAAATTTTTTATCGCATTTCTTTATTGTTGTGTAGTTCTGAGTCTGGTGTAAGCATACTGTACTAACCACAGCACCTTTGCGATCAACTCAGCCGATTTTGCATTGCGGTTTAGTTTGTTTCGTTTCTTTAGTTCCTTCTTCAATCATTCGTGAGAATAAGCTTACGTAAAATTTGACTTACCAAGAAGTCTCCGTTACCATCTCGGGCAAACGTAGCGCGCGTGAGCACAGGCGTGAAAAGAAGAAGTGAGTTGGCCGTTCGACAGCGCTCGCCCAACACCGTTCCCTGAAAGGCGCCGCCGTGAAAGTGTGTGAAAGTGGCGTTGTCGCGTGCGTCGTCTGCAAGACGAAGATCACCATGGCCAGCTGGCTCCGGAGACCGATTCGCGGTGTCCTGATGGACATCACCGGTGTGCTGTACGACAGCGGCGAACGGAAAGGCATCGAAGGGTCAGCGGACGCCCTCAAAATGTACGACGCTTGATCGTAAATTAAAGGGCCGTGGGAGAGAGATGGAGGGTGGGTCACGGGGCATTCACCGCTTTTGTTTACGTATCTCAGTCACCTGCTGCCTGTGATCAGAAAATTCACGTAACTGGAACGAGGAGACATGTCTTTCCTCAGTATTCTGCTCGTGAGAGGGACTGAAATTCGTGTTCTTTCTGACTGAAGCATATATGACATGTTTCTGCTATCGTATTAAGCGTCCGATCAAGAACTTGCGTTTATGTTTGCAATAAGATGCAGAAAAGTCCCATGAAGGAAATGAGATTACCTGTGAGCAAATGAAGCGCTAGAGCTGGATTAGTAAATGTCACTCTACATTTTGAAGGAAACAGTGCAAATAATTACAGGGACCCCACTACTTGTGTGCGGGAACATCTTGCTTCTCTTGTCCACTGTGTTTCGGAAATTAACGGCGCAAAACAGACAGGGATGAAGGAAAAGAAGAACGCGACCCTGGCGCTGTTCTTTTCCTTCGTCCTTGTCTGTTTTGTGCTGCTAATTTCCGAAACATGAATCACCACCAACTCACCCAAGTTTCTCTTCTAGTATTGTCTACTGTGCTCAAGTGTTTGACCATGCACCACGCCTGTGCAGGCTTCGCATGGCCGACATACCATTCCGCTTCATCACAAACGAGACGCAGAAGACGAAGGAGCAACTGGACTCTGCCCTGCACCGGCTGGGCTTCGACATCTATGAGAAGGAGATCTTCATGTGCGTGCCAGCTGCCAAGAAGTTCATCCACGACCTCAACTACAGGCCGTTTCTTCTTGTCCATCCCAGTAAGCGTCTCAGATTGATCGGCATTTTGTGCAGACATTTGGAGGTTTCTTCAGGGGTACGTACTCGATCGAAAGAAGAGATCCACTGCTCCAATGAACAAAGTGCTTATCACAAGGATACATGTAGTGTATACGAGTCATTGTGCATAAGTTCTAGCATTTGTAAAGGTAAGGGAATTCTTAACAGAAAGAGCAGGCTTCATCGTAGGTGTCAAAAAAACAGCTTCAGATAAAAGTCTCTCTGAACGTCACTATGCAGAGCAAACTGTGGTGCTTGAAAGATGTTTCAACAGCGTTCGTCATGGAGCATATATTTTGCTGACTTTTGAATCGGTCAGCATATCTGAACTTGGACAAAATCCTTCCCGCATGAAATGATCAGATTTATATTGACTGCCTGTAATGTGTTGTATGGAACAAATATCAGAGTTTGAGCTTATCTGCACTTGTTAATACTCTTCACGGAATACCGAGTTGCTGCATGTGGACATGCGAAACAGCAACACCTCAAAAATGCTTTGCATCACATAGGTGGTCTCTTTAAAAGAAAAGAATAAGTTAACAATTATGCTGCTGCCATGCATTTTCTCTGGTTAAACTTAATCACTGAAGATGGCGTCACTAACACAGCTGCTGACATCTACATATCCAGTTAGTATCCTGTACATGGCAATGCATTTAGGAGGAACAGGCTACAACCTGCTAAAGCCTGTCACTTCATTTTATTGTGTGCCATTTGTTGCTTGCTGCTAGACTGCAAAACCTATTCCAAGCAATTGGTTTTAGCTATAAAGCTTACCCTGTCACTTGCTCATTTGCATGGAACGAAGATGTCGAGGCCGAGTTCGCCGAGTGTGACAAGAGCCAGCCCAACTGTGTCGTCGTGGGTGATGCAGGGAGCAACTTCTCGTACGAGAACCTGAACCGGGCATTCCACGTTCTCGTCGACAATAACGATTCAGTCCTCATCACCCTTGGCAAAGGGTGCGTGTGCTTCAGCAACACTCATATTAATGGAGACACCACATGTCACACACATTTATCATCATACAAACTCAAGTTTGATAGGAGTGAAGGAATGCTACCATCTTGTGCAGTTAAGGTCTCAGTGGATGCATTCCAATGGAGCAAAATACAAGAACAGCTGTGTACAGTACTTGGGTTCAGGTGCACATTAAAGGGGCCCTGAAACACATTTCGAACATAGCAGGAAAACATTGCCGATCTGTAGAAGAGGCTCCTGTGAACATGTGAGCCAAGTATTATCGCACTACATGCAGCAAGAAACTTACAATCTCGTGTCAAAAACAGAAAAAAATCATTTTCTCTCACCTTCGTAATGTCGTCATCGCAAGCAGCAAAAGCCCACTGACAGTTACTGGCTGACTTTATGATTGCGAGAACATTCTCAGTAATACTATTGCTATTGCCAATCTTGAGGTAAACAAATGAAAAATATATACATGCGATCTCAAAAAGACAGAAAAGGCATTTTATCTTTGCACTGTCAGTCCACACAGGACAGTTGTGCATAGCTGCGTGGCCTTTGATTGCCGAGATTGAGACTGAATGAGATTGAGGTTGCCGAGATATTCGCCATTGATCCTTACTCCTAAGCCTTCCCAGTCTAATAGCTTGAATACTTCTGAGCATGCAGTGAATAGCATTGGAGAGATTGCATCTCTTTGCCTGATCCCTTTCTTGACAGGTAACTTTCTACTTTTCTTGTGGAGAACCAAGGTATCTGTGGAATCTTTGTAGATATTTCCCAAGATAGTATTTACACATGCCCCTTGTACTCCTTGATTACACAGTGCCTCTATGACTGCTGGTATCTCAACTGAATCAAACACCTTTTCATGATCCATAACCCATACAGAGAGGTTGATTGTACTCTGCAGATTTATCGATTACCTGATTGATCATGTGGATGTGATCCTTTGTAGAATATCCCTTCCTGAAACCAGCCTGTTCTCCTGGTTGATAAGTATTGCCTTGATTTTACTCGAAATTATCTTGTTGAATATTTTATACAATACTGAAAGCAAGCTAATGGGCCTATGATTATTCAATTCTTTAACGTCTCCCTTCTTATGGATTAGTATAATGTCAGCGTTCTTCCAGCTCTCTGGTCCACTTGAAGTTGTGAGGAATTCTGTATAAATCGCTGCAAGCCTTTAAAGTGTGGTATCTCCTGCAGCCTTGATTAAATCGACTGTTATTGTATTTTCTCCTGCCGCTTTTCTCCAGGCTATCTTTTGCGAGGCCCTTTTAACTTCATTGCTAGTTATAGAAGGGGCCTCTGTGTCATGTTCGTCACTACTTTGAATGAATGTAGAGTGGCTTCTCTGGGTACTGTACATGTCAGTGTAGAATTCTTCCGCTGCTTTTACTATACCTGCGAGATTGCTGATGATATTACCCTGCTTATCTTTCAGTGCATACATCTTGGTTTGTCCTATGCCAAGTTTTCTTCTCACTGATGTCACGCTGCTGCCATTTTTTTCTGCTTCCTCAGTCTTTCCCATATTGTAATTCTGAATATCCCTTACTTTCTTCTTGTTGATCAGTTTTGACAGTTCGGCGAATTCTATCCGATCTCTTGAGTTGAACACTTTCATGCTTTGTCGTTTCTCTATTAGGTTCTTTGTTACTTGGGAGAGCTTACCTACTCATTGCTTTGGTGCCTTACCTCCTACTTTAATTGCTGCTCCTGAAATGAACTTGGTTATAGTTTCATTCATTACCTCTATGTTATCTTCATCTTCCTGTTCTAAAGCTGCATATTTGGGATAATTACGTCTTAACTCTGCTTATACTTACAGGACTTGAAACATTCGGCGGCAGGAAATTCGTGAGGCGACATCCTTAATAGTGAATCCATGCTATACTTAGTTAAAAAAGTGTTTCAGGCCTCCTTAAGGAAACCAGGCAGTCATAATTTACCTTGACATCACCACTACAGCCCACTTGTTGCTTTTGGATTTTAACTGTAATCAGTCAGTCATTCAATCAGTCACTGAACTGATTCTAATTAAATGTATAAATTTTAAAGGAAATCCACCGCCTACGAGGTGTGTCCAGAAAGTGAGTTCCCATTAATTATTAGGTCATCCAGGAATATCAGAAACAATGAATGTAATGCAGATAGTGACATTTAAGCTGATTTCCCTCAACACAAACGCTCACCACCCTTGTTCAGATTTATTTAATGATCATGCACTGGAGGTCCAAGCGTGTTTAAAAAAAGATTGTAATGTACAATGTACACAAAGGCGCATAGCAATAACTGCGTGCACGCTGGTTATGAACTGCCGTCATATTTAGCTGCTGTCATTTTACATGTGACATGGTCAGTCAGCATGAGCACATTACGTGGAGTCATGATGAAAGCACCAGTGATGATTGCAGCTGCAAGCCTAAGCGGTCATAATGATTGCAGTCTTCACCACTACACAAGTACTGCTGGCTTTTCTTAAGAATATACAAACTATAACCTCTATGCACTCGCATAACTGAAAAACTCTTTCTCTCCACTCTATGACACCGATTTCATGTGTCTTCTCGCCGATGCATGACATGCATGAAAATAATGGCACCTTTTATGGGTAATTTCCAAGCACTCTGGCAGCGTCAAAATGTTGTGCAAAAGAGAATGTACAAGGCATATTATGAGCCAACATGTCCCAATAGTGATAATCAGTCTTCATTGTCACCTGCAGGGCAAGCTCGTGAACTGAGCAAGCTCAGTGGCTGTCCTACGCAATGTTTGTGCTGCTGCTGTAGTGCTCTGAAGTGATGGGACAAATGTGCCATGATGGAGCTGTCACTCTAAAACCAAGCTCCTCTCTGGCTTTTAAACATGCAGAAAGTATTACAAGGAGCACGGCAAAATGGTCATGGACGTTGGCGCCTTCACAGCCGCTCTTGAGGCAAGTGTACTTCAATGCCCAATTGTTTATTGCATGTTTGTGCATTATCGAAACCACCAGCAAGAGATTAGCTGCTAATTGCCTGGGGGAAATAACCTGGAGAATGGCAAGCACCTGCACAGAATGGTGAAACAACAGTGACCATGAAGAAGCGATGCTTCAATGGCTGTAGCACGCTGGTGCTAGGTCAAATCCCAGCTGTGTTAATGACTTCACTGGGGATAGAATGCCAAAGCACTTGTGTGGTTAGGTTTAGGCACACACAGAAATACAGGCGGTCAAATTAAGTCCAGAGCCCTCCCTTGTGGTAGTGCTTTTGGATGGTGCGATTGTAAAAGTATCCAGCCATACAAGTAGCACAGCACACCTTGCCTAGGAAGCGTTTCAGAAGCTTTTTCACGCATTCTCTACTGTATACAGCTGAGCAATATGCCATTGCAATTGCCGAGCCTGCGGTGGAGAGTTCTTCCATGCGGGTGCGGTGCAATTGCTATTATTGTCAAAGCATTTTGCCACAGAGGCAGTACAGTCTGAGAATATTACTACTGCCTTTGCAAAAATTCCACCACATTCCCTGCAGTATGCTACCGAACGACAGGCCATTGTGATTGGCAAGCCTGGTGAAGAGTTCTTCCGTATGGCTCTGGAAGACATGAAACTGCGACCAGAAGACGTAGTTATGATTGGCGACGACATTGTCTGCGATGTTGGTGGTGCCCAGAGTGCCGGAATGCGTGGCGTACTTGTACGCACTGGCAAGTTCCGGTAAGTTTTATTGCTGAAGAAATTTCAAATCCTATGCAGCCGCCATGTGATTGCATGATGTTTTTTTTTTTTCCTTTACAAACCTTGTAAGTGGAGATTTTCTTATGGTGTGTAAAACACCACATGGAGATTGTGACTCTGCGACACGTTGTTGGGTCAAAATGAAGTGCGAGAGCTTGCGTAGACCATATGATAATCTGCGACTTTGCATTCCCCTTTCTGAGTGACACTCGTTGCTGGCCTGATCGCTACATGCTCAAATAAAAAAAAAAAGGCTTTGTCACAAAACAAAGCGAGAAAGAAACAACTGGTCCTTCCTCACATTCTTTAAGGACAACTGTATCAATTTCTTTATGTGTGAATTCTCCAGGGAACTTTGGTCATGTGCATGCGCAAAACAGCGCAACTGAAAGTTGTATACAACTGAATGCCAATACAAGGAACGCCTTCACTATGAAATGATCTGTGTAACGAAGGAGACAGTATGGCCTTGCCAGCTTAGCGAGTGCCACTGTGCAATGATTAATTTTACAAGGAATGTGGCTGTTTAACAAAACATATCTACATGTCCCAAGTGACATTTTGACAAGACGTTTGCACTGGAAGAGGCATTCTGCGAGCTCGACATACAGCACTTCCTTTTCAAGGGTTGGCATCCCAAGCCTGCTTCACAAAGCCTTCAGTTTCCCTAATCGAATGGCTCCTATACTTGTGGACAGCTTTCAGTGGCAATTAAAGGAAAGCTACGGAGCTAAAGCGCATGCAAGTAAGAGCGCCAGCTGCAGAATAGCCCCACATTCTCGCCTGCGTTAATTTAAGCTTGAGAATACAAAACACTAACATCGCATTTACAACAGCAAAATAAAACAACAAACACTGTAAAGCGTAAAATTGAACCTATTTCTTTCTGCTTCCCTCTTCCGCGTTTGGTCAAATGTGAAACCGTCGCACCTGAAATGCAGCATCCATTCCAAGAAACCAAAAGAGTGATGTCGAACGCTGCCAGAATATACTTGGCGCAGTGATTGACGCATGTGCAAAAGCTCCGCCCCCTGTAGCTTTCCCTTCCCTGCCACAAAGTTGCTTGCAAGCACAGCAGCGCTGCAGGGATTATTTGCCACAGAATGTGCTCAGGTTGCCATGTATTTCTTCTTTCCAGGCCTTCTGATGAGCACCACCCCAGCGTCAAACCAGACGCAATTGTTAACAACCTGATGGAAGCCGTCCGGCGGATTCTCTCGACCGATCGGCCACGCAAGACAGTTCTTCCGCAGTGACTCTGTGGACATGCACTATCTGCATGACATTTTCGCGATACCATGCCCAACTGTGCAATTATTATTAAAGGCATAAGCATATCAACATGTACCAGACAGATGATGCACATAGTTATGGGTAATGTATGATTAACATTAATAACGTTAAAGCACCTTATAATGATTGAAAGAATTGAGAGGCTCTTTTTTTTTCTGTTTTCTTTTTAGGCAACAACCATATGAAGCCAACAGAAAATGAAGCTATGCAAAGCGTGGCAGAAGTTGGCTGCACTAAGTAATGGAAATGTACAGTCGCGGACAGAATATTATGGACCATGAAATCTAAGAAAAAGCTGAATATCTCCGCAACCTCACAACGCAATCTGGTATTTGCATTTTGGGCCTCGACTAGAATATGCTAACAACATTGTCGTGGGCAGTTTTACTGGTTACTGCTACAGGCTGCTCGGGAATTGAACGTTTTCGGAGATCCCGTGGTCCATTTTATTCTGTCCGCGACTGTACATCTGGATATTAAGGAAAATAGAAATGAAAAGTGAAAGACAACGTGCTGCTAGTGGCAGCCAAAGCCAAAACCTCTGCACAACACCTGGGATGCACCCATATGCACATCTTTGCAGTTCAGCTTTAGTCAATCTGGAAAATGGTAGCCTAGGAAGCATGCCAACAGGCGAGGCGAAACGAGCAAGGCTAGGCAAAGAATGGTGGTGGCCCAGGAACAAGGAGGCCCCCCCAAAAATTTGCAGATGTGCCCAACTTGTTTCAAGGAGCTGCTGTGAGCTAAGCATCACGAGCAAGCACGGTTTGCAAGCGGTAGTAGTGCTGCCACGATAAACAATTGCGGCACAAAAAGCACCGCACTGTAGCCAGTTGGAAGAACAGAAAACAGCAACAAGAGAAAGGTATCGAGTAGTGGAGGCTGGAAATTGGAGGCATATAACTGAAATAAGTGAACACTAAGCACTGTGAGGAGCAAAACTTGTGGTGTACAGTAGCTCACAAACCTGGGCATACTGTGTATGCCTGTGATGACAGTTACCTTGGTGCCTTACCTCCCACTTCAATTGCTGCCTCTGAAGCCAGCATAGTTATGGTTTTATTCATTACCCCTATGTCATCTTCATCTCTCTGTTCTAAGGCTGCATATTTATTTCCAAGTACCAGCCTGAATTTATCTGCTTTTACCCTTACTGCATCTATTTGGCCTGTTTTTTCTTGACCAATTTAAATTCTTGACCAAATCCGTATTCAAATTGAGGTGACTCCTGACCTCACTAACCCACGATTGTAGCACTTTATTCTACCTGACACTTCTACATCCTGCACTATGCTGGGATCTGCAGAAATCTTTTTTCACCATTAGGGCTTTTCCAGGTCCAATTTCTGCAACTATGCTTCTTGGAAAAGGTGTTCATTATTCACAGCTACCAGAATTCTACCAGCATCTTGCCGCTAGTGTTCCTAGAATTGACGCTGTAGTTGCCAATTGCTTGTTCACCAGCCTGCTTTCCCCCCACTTTTCTCATCACTAATTCAACATCTTCATAAATCTAATTTATTTCATCATCATTATGACTGAAGGTTGGAGCATAGGCTTGTACTACCTTCATTCTATACCTCCCAAGTTTTATTACAACTACAGCTACCCTCTTATTAATGCTGTAGAATTAGTCAATGTTGCTCGTTATGTCCTTATGGATTAGGAATCCCACCCCGTATTGCTTCTTATCTGGAAGACCTCTATAGCAGAGGATATGGCCGTTATTCAGCAATGTATAAACCTCACCAGTTATTCTAATCTCACTAAGGCCGATGATATCCCAAACAATGTCTGATACTTCCTCAGAGTCCTGCTAAGCTAGCCTCACTCAAGAGAGTTCGGGCATAGAACGTTGCCAGGGCGTTTCTACTGGCTGCCTTCTAGGACAGTCAAAAGTAGTTGACTTATCTGCCTGGCAGTGATCTTCCTGTCGTGCCAAAGGTTCTAACGAACACTGCAGGAGCCCTTCCAACTTAAGACTGCTGATAACGTTGGTCGTCATGCTGTCTTTAGTCAGTTAGTGTGATAAGCAGTTAACTTACATTCTTACTCTCACCACATCTCTCGCTGCTGCTTCTGCCCAGGCTTCACTAAGGTGTTTGGACGTTTCCTGAGCTAGATGAGACAGAAGACACCAGTGAACTTTCTCCTGTCTCTGCCCTGGCATCTTTTTTAAATATAGAGGACAGAAGAACTGACCCAAAGTCACCTGTTTCTGCCTTCAGCGCATTTCTGAAGGCTGAACAGGAGCAAGTCTACGTGAGGGAGAACAGTGGCCTAGGAACATGGAACACCAGAAAACGCATGTGGTTCATTCAGAGGAACTGGGTTTGCTCTGCTAAACGTCGGGAGTGGGCCAGGTTCGTTCTGCAATATATTTACTGAGCGAGGCACCACTGTACTAGCTTTGTTTTCGACTACCTTTGAATTACTTGGGCGCTTACCTCTGCTAAAAATCTTGCATATATTCAACTCTTCCCATTCAAAACCTTACATCCGTACTCGTTTGCCCACAATGACCACACAATGTTGTTGAAATGAATGTGACAGCATCATCTTTGGCACTTATGTCAATTCTTTGTTACATTCTACAGTTTACCTCAGCATGTCTTTATATTCTATAACCTAGGCCTTTCGATTTATGAGCATAGCGTAGCAAAAGTGTTTCCTGTAGAAACACTAGGTTACAAGAACTCCATGTGTCCTATGGACACTTACTGTGGAAACAAAGTTTCTATGGAACAGTGGGTTCCATGCAGTGTCCAATGAGCTGAAAAAGAAGACTCTTTTTAACTAGGCTGTGACCACAGTGCACGAATCATGTTTGAGACGAATGGTCATCTATGCCATCGAGCAGCCAGCCACTTGTATATGGCAGATCTGTCCCAGGACATAAAGTATGATGCAGAAATATGTCAAACATATACATGTACTTTTATTTACAGTTGCTCACACCTGAGAGCTCTTTAAAACAGACATATTTTGTGTGTTTGGAGCAATGCATTATGCTTTCAACTGCATTCAATGTGATGTACAAAAGAAACATTCAAAGGGAACTTCGTAAAGTAGATTCTCACAGCTCTGCTTGGTTAACGCACTTGAATCATCACTGCTGACTCAATTCACACTAGTGCACTCATGATAAATGAACAAACTAACAAGGTGAATATTTAACACATGAACTATAAACATGAATCACATAGTGTCAAAAAAATGACACAAGGGTTTCTTGCCCCTCACAAGTAATACACATATATGTCGGTGAAAATGCAGGAGTAGCTTCCTGCCACAAAAGAAAAATTGATTATAAAAATGTAACAAGCAGTAAATGAGTTTTTTCTTTTTACAGACTGGTGCCTTCCGCAGCAAGGCGTCCACACTATATTTAATAGATTGCTTGTTTGTTTCTCACAAGTGCATGTTTTTTGGGGGGGTAAAAAAAAACCCACTCTTATACATTGTACACCAAGTAGACATCGTAGGTCCAGTAAAAATTCCTAAATCTGCAAACAATAGCTTATCACATGCACACACATCATAGGTAGATCCTTCGCAGGTCACTGGCACTTGTGATGGAATTGCACTGGGGACACAGCTTCTTTGCACCCTGCAATCAAAAGGTCAACATAAATAATGGGAAATTAAGAAACTGAATAGAAGGCAATCAAAGTAGAATGTCAGTGCCACTGTTAACAGGTGCAACTGTTATTGTGACAACTCCTATTTATGGCTTGATGCCAGGCAAAAAAAAAAGGGGGGGGGGTCTCTGCTACAGTCGGCTTCTGTTATGGTTCACTTCCTACACTCGACCCACTGGATAATTCAATCTATTTCAGCAGACTCGACAGGGTTGTCACCCTTTCGCAACTGGTGAAATATCGAATTATCAAGCGGCTAGAATTAAACAAGATGCTGAATAAAATGCCAAACGCACTGCTAATCCATTTGGCAGTTTTTGCGTGATTCTAATGCGCCCCCAAATCAAATGCACGCCCGCTTTGGCACGGGTGCGCATTTGACACGTGAGCAAAAAGTGGGCGTGGCATCATGTTCCTTGTCTACTACTACCTGCACGTTTAGTACTGGAGCTTGCATGATCTCGAGTTTCGGAGACTCGTCGAAGCGAGAGGCAGACGAAGCATTCTCTCCCCGATGCCAGCACTTTTTCACGATATTGTTGTCTTACTGCAGGTGACACTTTCAGCCGTGGGGTGGCGCGAACATTTGGTACAGTTCGTGCCGAATCTAAGCAAATCTATTCACAGCGGTTGCATGATCCTCGGAAAACCGACACACCACCTCACCAAAGAAAGCGAGCGTACAGGATGATCAATGTTCTCGGCCGCCATCCACGCATAACACCATATGGTCATTTTTCGTAGATTCGAGGACCCGTCACAAGAATAACTTCAGATTTACATGGCGGGCTAAAAAATATTGTGCGACTAGCGAGCTGAACCCCAGCTGCAGACACATTTACACGGACGGAAAAAGGTGGGGTGAGAGGCCGCGTGACCTTGCCATGGACCTGCAGATGTGAAAACTCTCTACCATTGGCACCAACTGTGGTCGACAGGTGTGGAGCCGATGACTGCGCGAACCAGTTACAGTGACATGTACTTTCTTCGTTTTTTTCTGTCGCGCAGATTGTCCTTAAGAGGGAGCATTACCTTGGGCCTAACTCCTATTCCGCCTATTCGAATATATGTAAAACGCAGAAATGCTTTTCTAAAATAACCACTGGGCCGATTTTAATGATATCTGTTGCATTTACGAGAGAATGTTAAATTCTAGTGACTGTTGGAAGCAGCATTTCGATTTAGGGCTTGAATTCTTTAAAAGGAAATACAAAAATTGGCAAGCTTCAAAAGATAGAAGCATGAAGTTTACAAATCCGTAGCTCTGCACCAAGAACAGATATCGCACATCTATAAACTGCATCCGTCTGAACATCCAAGGCGGAATTTGATATGTAAATTTATATCTTACGTGAATTTGTTACATAGTTTACAAGGGTTCTGCAAAAGTTGCACTCGCGTATTAGTTGTTTATTTGAGAGCCATGCCTAATGTATCAATTTTGTCCGCTTTAGATGTACTATTAGGTGCAGGTTACAGAACCTGGATATCATTTTCCATTGCTGAGTTAGAGTTGTAAAATTGAGTTTTGTTTTCCTGAAACTTGCGATTTTTTCCCACTTTTATTTAAAAATTTACGACCTAAATCAGAAATTTACAGCCGACAACTGCTAGATTTTAACTTTTCCTTTCAAATGCAAACAAACCTCATCAAATTTGGTGCACTGGCCGTCGACAAAAATGACTTTTCCTTTCCCGTGTATATAGATGGGAGCCCTCGAGCTAAAGCTTCCTCTTAATGTACTGACAATGACCCACAGAAACCACCTGCCATAAAGATGGAAAGACCCTCCTGTTTTCTGGAAGAAAACTCGAAAGCAAAACTTTCTAAGCAATAAAAGATTGCTATTAAACACAGTATGACCCACTATTAAACTGGAAAACCGCATCGGTATTTAGGAAAACTTCCCTATTTCTTAAGCTTCAGAGGGAGAAAAACACTTGTTTCTGTTCAACGGACATTTGATCGATAAAACATATTTTCTGAACCTTTGAACTACACGAACGGAGTTGCTATCAATGCTGGCGTACTAATTTGCTGTTTGCTTTAATAAGAGTAGAGCACACTGCACATCTTGATTACTAAGTACCTAAGTTACTGATAGCTAGCAACATTCTTGTTACATAACGTGAGCAACCTCCCAAGCACATGCACCATCATGTTTTTTTGCACAACACATGTAAACATAAAAGTTTGTGTTAAATTTTCTCATATTCGACTTAAGATCTACCATTTGGTATTCGCACGTCTCCAATTGAATGTGTCCGACAGAACACGCAACTATTTTTGCCTTCTTTTTACACTGCTGTATTACAATACCTGCCAGAGCTGTGCCTAAATATGTGCCCAAATTATCTTCCTCCGTTCCGCACCTACCGATGATTAAAGTGACACAGCACCCCACCATGGCAGTATTTTGGCAGCAGCTCAGCTCTCCCATTGAAGTTTCGTAACGACCATGTAATAACCATGTAATAACCATAACCATCTCAAAGGGCTTTGGTCACAGGCGGCCCATGCTTCCAGCCACAGCCAATGTAGCTGTGGCAAACGAACATTCTTCCTTTAGCTGCACCACACAAGAAGTTGCATTACAAATGCCACTGAACAGGCGTAAATCATGTCTCCCGCAATGATCATCAGTAAAGCACGCTGCTTCTAAGTCAATTTGGCTGTGTTTTCATCAGTTTCCTAATACTGTTATAGCCAGTGCACATAGACAATCACATAAGATTCAGCTAGGCAAACATCGTGCTCCGGCACAACTCCTGTATAACGCCACTTGCTTGCTGTGGACTGTGGGGTTCTCCTCCCGTGCTCTTGGGACAAAGGAACGACAACACAGTAGTGCACACAATCACAAGGGCATTTATTGCACCTTTCCTAGATCAATGCCTGCTAGCCGAGTTGCAATCCCCAAAACATGCTGATGGGCGCGCGACAAATCTAGAAAGTCCGACTCACCGCGACCGGATAGCGAGCGAATATGTTCGCCCCATGCTGGATCCCAACGCCTGGTCGTTCGCGTGTACGGTCACGCGAATGGTGGCGCGTTCGAAGGCGGCCACGCGAGACAGTCTCGCAGAAGCATGGGTCAGCGCCCGCGCGGGACGTCCGCGCCCCTCGATGATCTCCAACCAAAGAGGAAGCGCCTTGTCTCCCGGCGCCCAAGTAACCCCGCCTGTCGGCGGCGTTAGCAGCGCAACCCTCGCGCCATCACTCGTACTGCGCCTCAGCCTCAACCACTCCGACCGCCGCGGGCGCCAGGCCACGCGAGCCGTGTGGGAAAACAACATATCAGGGGACGCGTTATGCGGGAAAAACATATCGGGGGGACGCGCGAGAGTCACCCATCCCCACAAGACATACAGTCGAGTCTTGATTTATAACGGGAGTCTGTAAAGCCAGCAATTTGCTTTGTTATATCAAAATTTACGTATGCTAAAATTCAATCTTTTATCAAATGAATTTATCTCACACAGAAAGGGTTGCAAAGCTTTTCGAATTATTTGACAATTGGAAAAAGCAAATTTAAATGTGAAATAAAAATGCATAATTTTGTCATATTCATGAGTTGGCAGCAAAAGACACACTTTCATGTCGTGTTGATGTTATCTTCAGATCGGCAGTACAAAGCGAAGCCAGCCACACTTTTGCGTCTACTCTGTCCCCGCGGCTGTTAGTGTTGCTCGCAGTGGGATGTGCGCCGACCTGCCTCCTACTTCCTTATGCGCACTTATCGCGAGCTCGCTGCCCTCCCCTTTCTCCTCCTGCTTGTGTGAGAATGTGATACTCGTCAAGCCACCCTCCTTCCTGGCTCACCTTCGCATGCGTTTACTCGCACCTATGCTATACAGCAAATGGGGCACGATAAGATCTTATCGCACTTGGACTTTATACGGAACATGATGCTGCTACGCTTCAGCAGTCGCTCTTGGTGGCGCGGTGCGCGATATGAGAGGTGCATTTACAAACATCCGCATGGTAATTAAACCATTCGATCATCTGCATCTATGCACATATCTGTTTATTGTCTTGGGTACTTCATCGCGGCAGCAGCGAAATTTTATTACATTGAAATCGTGTATAAAACACTTCGTGATAATAAGGGTCAAAATACATGGTTTTCTATGGACAAGAAATTATTAAAAGTAAGATAACTTGTTATAGCGAGAAGTTTGTTGTATCGAAGTTGTTACATCAAGGCTTAACTGGATATACTTTGCATGGCGTGAACTGCGTGTGCTCGGGTTTTTAGAGAAACTTCTTTCTTGCACATCTCTTACCACAACCTTGGCTTAAAACCTCGGCCAAAAGAAATGCATGCAGCGTTCTTGCTTATTTCTCAATGAGCACAGTCCTAGGTTAGGTTAGGTTAGGTTAGGTTAGTCTTTCTGCTGCACGGCAGCAGGCTTTCCTCTGTCATGACACGAGGACAAAGATGAGGGTGTCAAGTGCAGCATTTCGAGATAAACTTTAGCAACAAATTAAAACGCTCCGTACATGTGTTGCATAGCTAGTGTGCGGTAGTTTCTACAACTCCGAAAACATGCGTGGCCCTTGGTTCTTCAACATGGAGCAGCAGGATGGCTTACCAGTGTCTTGAGCCAGCACTCTTGGCAGTGAACATGCCAGCAGACGACAGACACCACAGGCTTTTCGTAAGGGTCCTGTAAACATGTAAACGGTTTCAATGGGCATTAGCACAGCACACAGTCTTCTAGCATGCTTTGTAGGTCAATAAAGGGACACAACAGAGAACTATTGTGTGAGTTTAGACTGACTTAATGTTTTTTCTAATTATGTTATTTAAATTTTATAACACAATCTCAGCGCCAGTACGTCAGTATGATGTCACATATTTCAAAGTATTGTTCTTTTTCATACTTGGCCTGCTGCGGTGCTGTAAAGGCATTTGAACTTTGCTAAGTTCATTGTTTGACTCTTTTGGAATACAAATGTAGTCCACCTTTACCGATAAATATTTAGCTAGGTCTGAGCAGATGCCTTCAAAATCTACGACGTCATGGCAAAATAGAGTGGGAACGTCAAGGTAGTGTCACCACTGGTCTTTCATGCTAGCGTTTTTTCTGTATTACCAAGCCTATCTTCACAGTAGGAGTGTTCTTTCTTTTTTTTTTCCGGAACGGTAATTTATTAACACAGATCAAATAATTTTTCTCTTTAGTGTCCCTTTAAAGCGGCAAAAGCGCATGGATGGTTAGAGATAATAGCGTAACCATGATAGGGGGTACAGTAAAACCTCGTTAATACGTAGCTGTTTAAAAAGTAATTCCGGTTTAAACATAGTCGCTATATCCCCCACCCTGTTGCCATTGAACCTCATGTATTGGCTGACCACTTAAGCTGCAGTCATTTAAATAATGTCAAAAGGTTAGCGCGTAGCATTTTTACTACATTCTCTGGCGCACACTAGCATGGAATCGGCGAAATGTCGCACGAGCAGACCATAGATAGTGAAACAGCGCCGCACGGACCTTTCCCAGACTGCAATTGCCACCGACAGTGACATCAAAACATAGTAGCCCTGGCGTGTTTGCTACTCCTATAGCTTCTAGCACTTCCACGCCGTCGTCATGGGTGATGTGGGTGATGGCCCTTCGATATCCGATGCGGCTAGTGCATTGGCCACCATGAGGGCGTTTGCGTGGATGAGCCGAGCATCCGCGAAAGGAGGCAGTTTTTCCTAAGATTTAAGCGTTTTTGTATGCGGTTACTTCTGCGGATTATACTCATGGATATGTTTTTTCTTCCGGGCTGTAGTAATTGGGGGTGCAGGTTATACGTGGTGGCGGGTTGTACGTGAGAAAGTACGGCATGTGTATTTTAAACAGAACAAAATTAAACTTCTGATGCATGTACTATTCAGAAAAGCCACAGAATATATAGGTGTGGCCCTTTTCGAAATGCTTGTTTTTAGATAGAAGTCTAGTACTCAACTAAAGCTTCCATTTTAATTTCACCCAGCTAAACCGACGCAGCCAGGTCATGATCGTAGTTCACAGCCAAAGCAGAGAAGTGGAACATCTTGATGAGCTAGTTGGTTAATTTCAACGACTGTTATTTATTGCACAAGCCGCAAATAAGGACAGCACATAAGCATGAATAAGAAGAAAGTTCAAGCACAGATGCTTTTTTCGTGTTCCTCATGTGTTGTACTTTCACCAGCTTGTCAAATTTGTGAACAATCGTCAAAGCAGACAAATCCACGCCAGTTCCTTTGCAGCATTCAGCATTGCAGTATATTGAAGTTGGCATGCCTATTAATGGCGCTACATCTTGCCATGCTCTGACTGCAAACCAAGTCGGTATAGTCCATAATTCAGTGCCACGCATGTCAGCCGTAACAGCTGCGAAAGAAATTGCACATGAAATGCAAGAAGCCTCCTCCTTTAAAGAAAAAAAAACGGCGAAAAGTGTGCGAGTGGTGCTCCACAGACGACACTGACCAAAAAAGAGAAACACCTTCAAAACAGGAATGGACAAAGAGTGCTCACAGATTCTTCATGATATTACGTATGTTTTCACCAGGTCACGAATGTGTTCGCAGCAGCTAACGTAGAGCAAATAACAAAAAAAGGCAAAGCCTTCTCTGCGAATGAAACCAACTGTATTCCGTTAGCAACACCCCGAAGAAGGCTCCAGTATTTTTATGCAATTTAGTACTCATTAACTAGCAAACTTGATTAACTTTATGGCCAGAGTGTCAACACAAGGTTTCTATAGCATACCTGTGCATGTGCTTTGAGCAGATGATCCAATTATTTTTGCAACAAAAGAAAAATTCGACATGACTGACTGCACGCAAAATAATATTTGATTGCTTTGAAATTAAGAGCACTCGCTAGAAAATGCGCAGAAGACCATCCTACCACTTCGACTTTCTTTCAATGCATTCGGAGCACCTTAGGATAGAATTCTCTAACTTCGACACATTTATTGACAGTCCATTGTAACTTGTGACTGAAGGGGGTTTAAAGTGAAAATGACTACCTACTTCGGGTAAGCAGAGGGTGTACAAAGAAGGCAGGTCCCCGAATAACCCACGGAGGTGGCAGTTTAAGGGCTAAGCCCCTCGCAACTGGACCCGACTTGGCTGCACCACTCACCATACAAATGAGGCACTTGGTCACAGCTCGGTTCTGTTCCTCCAGCTGCCGCAGCCGTTCCCGCAGCGAGTTCACTACTTGAGACATCGCCCCCTTGGGCAGGTCCAGGTCAGTTCCTTTAGCCTGCTCGACGCTGTGCCCAAACGCAAAACCCGCTTTTAGTACGTTGAGCTTAGCATGGACAAATACGCATGCTGGACGCTGTTTGCACAAACCAAACATGGGGCAAGAGATATTTCTTTCTTAAAGGGACACTAAAGTGAAAAATGATCTCTTCTGCATCAGTAAATTACCATTCTACAACACCAAGAACACCACTCTTACAACGATAAGACGTTTGGTAAGCCAGAACAAGCGCAAGAATGAAATACGGGTGGCGACGCCTACTTAAGTTCCCGCACCTGGGGGCTCTGACGTCTTGGATTTTGATGGCATCTTCTAGGACCTACTAATTATATATATAGCGGTACAGATTGACTACATTGTGTTCTAAAGGAACCAAATATTGAACATGGAAAGTTTTGGGAACCTTTATTCAGCCAACGTGGCCCAAATGCGAAAATATACTTTGGAATCCCTGAAGTCACGCTGACATACCAGCACTGGGGTTTCGGCGCAAAATTCAATACTGATACTTGGACCTTCATTTTCTCATCTAATAATCAAACTATTCCTTTGAAATGACTGCCTGCAAGGTTCACAAACAATGCTTCATTAGTCTAAACTGATTTATTGTTTCGCTTTAGTGTCCCTTTAAGCTATTTTTCTGAGACAAAATATTGACGCAACCATCTCTCGCAGTGCCTTGAGTAACCGCACATGATCCCAAAATGAGCAGAGTTGTGCATTGGTGTACCACGCGCCGCTCATGCTTCCATTCAGCAAGTGCTATCAAGTGTTTCAAAAAGCAGCCACGCACTGCAGAGAAGCTGCCACTAAGCAACAGCTAAACAATTATGATGCTGACAATCGCTGGCAGCATAGCCACCTTGCCTGTGTGAGTGATACGTGTTGCAGATTCGTAATCTAGCATTCTGCCTATCTCGGCTTTGTCTTCTGAAGTTACCTATGCCTCTGACAATCATGTCCTTATCCCTTCCTTGCTTCTTTTTTTATAAGAACATTGGTGCCACCTCCTGGCCACGCCTTCAACCCCTCAATGCCCAGACTTCTGCTGCCAAAATTGGTCCGTTTTTATCTTTTTGCTTGTTCAGTGACAAATAAGCTCCACCTGCAAACAAGCACGTTTGATTGTCCAAGACAGAATGGTTTGGACGTGCACATACGCAGCTGGTGTTCAGCCCTGCCTGGATCCTATAAGCCCAAGTGACTTCCTCTCACAACCATGGTTAATATAGCACGGAAGCTCCAGTGTGACCAATAACTCTGCTCTCTTTCACTGCATTTAGAATAACTCTAATGGTACCCAGCGTCTGGCAGCGTGTTTACAGAGCCAGATGGCAGTTAAAAATTCATTCCTTCCCACAGAGGCAAGAATGGAAGTGTACCCGAAGCTTTTATTCCTGAGCAGAGTCCGATAAAATGTTATTTTATTTATTATGGTACCAATATTCCTCATACCAATACTCCTCACTACAATTTATTCATGAATTGCAGAATACCACGTTTGCAGTGAGATCATTACAGCGGTTGAGATGTGTTTATATCTACAACAGTTCTGTAGAACAATACTGCTGCAGTGCATGGTGACATGCAAAGCAACACGGCAATATTTTGTAGTGAAAATGAAAATGCTGTCTTTAAAGACACAGCATTACTGAAATGCAGCTATACAGAACCACTGAATTAAAGTATGAAGCAGGAAAAAGAAAAGAACAAGGTTACAATACATTTCCATCCTTCCATACATGAGATTCAATTTTCATACACTGAATTATGTTCAATAATCACAACCTCTTCAGAAGGCAAGTTCCACAGGAAAGTCATACATGCAAAACAAAAAGGAAAAAAAAAAAGAAAAAAAATATATATTGTATAGTAAATTGGTTCCAGATATAATTTCATAAGCTCTCAAGCCATGGTCTCGTCGTTGAGGGATGTAGTGTGTTTGTAACGCATATTTTACTCTGTGAATGCCTGTGCACTCGTAGCAGATGTGAAATAACTTTTGATGAAGGCAGTGTCCTTGGTGGCCCAGAAAAGGTAGCTGCAAATTTGCCTTCATTGCTGAGATGCTGTTGAGGCAAAGATTATCACTGATGATAAATACTGCAGTAAGATTTTGCATACTTTCAAGAGAATTGACTAATTATAATTCCAAAGCAGCCAAGCTTATCTGAGAATGGACCTTATACCATGTTGCGTAGAGAAGGTTTCTTAGGCTAGAGTTAGCAGCACTGTACACTTTTCCTATTCACTTTATTCTAATGCACCCTTGACTGTCGTACCCAATTTCTCGTGGCCAGAAAATGAATACATTGCCCTCGATTGTAACACACTCACTAATTTTTATACAACAAAAAAATGAAAAAAAAAAAATGCAACACTCTTCACTGTTCTCTCAACAGATTTTCACAGCAAGAGATGGAAATAGTAGTTTGTGCGCACTTAGAGAAATTTTAAAACTGTGAGGCTTCTGGAGGTGTGATTTGGATGCCAGCTAAAGGTGGTGTCCAATGATGACAAACTTTCGCCATTCAAAGGAGCTCCCGACGGCCGCAGCATGGCAAAGTATGTCTTTTGAGATTGGAAAATGAGATTCAAGAGTGAGGCGGCAGGTTGCCAACACCACCCATTCCAGTTTGGCTTTTGCACTTGATTCTAACATGCATGCCGTATCTTCGTGGACCCCTCCCCTCCCCCCCCCCCCCCCAGCAAAAAAAGTATGCAGGAACTCCACTGGAGTTGTATAAGTGTGCGAAGCGCACCCCCAAATTACAGCTGGCCCAACCCCAAATTTCAGTTAGTTAAGCCACCATCCAAATTTCAAGTTGGCCCAGCCCTAAATTTCAGTTAGTTCACCCCTACTATAGGCTTCCTCGTGCATTTTTCTCATTTTAAGTGCGAACTAATTACTATTTCCATCTCTTACCATACAAATCTGTTGAGAGAACTATAGACTTAACCATGCAATGCGTTGACTGAAGCACTTAGGGGCATATTAGTAATCAACGGTGATGATGAATAACTCTTCCAAACTATTACACAGACTGTGAAGTCACTGCAGCTACAACCAGGTGGCCGAATGAACTTACTTCCCAAGTGACTAAAGGCACGAGAAGACCCGTTAATTAACAACAAAAGACCAGATCCCCATTAAATTGCAGACACACACAACAAGAAAGTTAAGGTTTCATTAATAAGTAATGCACCACTTACACATCTGACGTAGGCTTCTCCACCACTAGTCAGCCATGAAAAGAAAAAGAAAAAAAACAAGATTGTTACAAGATTGTGAATGGTAGACTTGCGACAAAACAGGGTCAGTAGTAAAAAAGAAGAGCTTTTTCATCTGAACAATTAGCCACGACTCTGTCTTCACTTGCAAAATATGAATTAATGAAACTGAAGGCTGGTCAAGTTGGTGTGCGTTCATCTTCACCCTTTAGGTGCCGTGCCCAGGTACAGTTGTCCAGCTGTTGATCCACACCCCTAGCCATGCCCGAGATAATTCGTGAATGTGAAACATGTGTAAATGGGTTGCGCCATCTATACTCAGAAATTGGCTACCCTAAAATTTTATGGCAAGTTTTGTTTTTATAGGACAGAAGACGCAACAGAGCTCATCAACTATTACGGACAGCTTATCAACTGTCAGTGTTGCTCGAGACTCTTGTTTTTCGACATGACATACATGGCAACAAAATTGTTTGTAACAGTGCAGATATTCAAAACAATTTTATGAGCTCCTATTCCGAGGACTTTGACGCTGATTACAAGGCGTCCTCAAGGGCCAACGAGAACAATAAAAAGGCAATGTTGCCCAGGGAATGCTAATTATTCCAATTAAATTCATTAATTAATTACATTGCAGAAGTTAACTTTTGTTAGAATTTCCAGATGAATGATAACCAAGGGAGACAGACACACGGTGACTAGAGAACTGTGTTCTCAAACTGCCACTGTTGCAGTTGATGCACGTTTTCAGCTTTGTCTCGAAGGTATATGCAGATACTAACGGGCCCATGACATTGTTGTTATAACTTGATTTTGATAATGTCCATGCCTGCGTGCTTCAAAGAGTCCACAGTGTGTAAACAGACTGCTTATTTGCTCCTAATGATCCATTTGTGCTTTTAAAAAGCGTGCTTCCTAACGTAAACTGCAATGACTGAAACTTGCTGACAGAGACACAAGGACGAGAACATCGTTTTCCATTAACGATGAAAAAAGAAAGTTGTTCATTATGCGAGAACTATACAGGAAATATTCGGTATTGAATTCACTGCTCCTTCTGGCCCTATAGGATTCACTTTCAACCGAGTCAAAGAAATTACTATTTGTGCACGGCTTGACATTGTACACTCCCTGTTGTATGCAGTGGAACATTATTTGACTCGTAATGCTCATGGCATTATAATCGGGATCGGTTTCTTGCTGTCCTCAGAGTGCGTTTCTGTGCACCATTCACAGACCATTCACACCATTCATAAACGATCTCGATTATGGAGAAATTGAGGGCATCGGGGTTAGGCAGCAAGACCTGCCAAAAGTCTTATCTGTTGGCCTTACACAAAAGCCGCGCTGATGCTCCAAAGGGCGACATGGAATCACAGCAAATCAGGTCTCAAACAATACTGGCCTAACTTGAAAGCGTTCGCGATCGGTTACGGGGGGAAAAAAAAAAAGGAAAATGTTGCAAGATCGCGGCCCCTTCGAAGCTTGCTTCACCTTACGCATCCGGATTGTGCGGCGAAGCGACATCAACGCTGCTCGTTTACGGATAAATGAATAGAAAAAAAGGAAATAAAGGAATTAGATTGACGCGTAGCTCTAACACAATAAAATAATAATGATAATAATAATAATAATATCACAACCCCTGTAAACAATACCTATTTAAACTACATTTAAATGCGATAAACCGCTTTGCAATATATGCCAATAATTTGTGCATATGACTTTAGATAAACTCCTGTAAACAATACAATTACATGTGGACTAACCTGTGGACTAATAAATCCCTTTTCTCCGCTTCAGAAGGTCTGACACTTGCAGTTTACAGAAGCGAGATCGCTTTTTATGCTGCAATGGTCAGAGTTGTAAACTCTATGCTTTATCTTTTCTTCGTTTTCTAGTTTACAAACGTTCAACATTTGGAGAAAAAGAAAAGTACTGAAGCGAAATTCTGCTTGCTATAAGATTAAGGCTTTTGCTTCCGCTGCAAAATGCGACAACATTCATTCAAATGGCATCAACGGTTCTCTGTACAAGCATTTCTATGTTTCACAAGCGATCGAATGGGGGAGCCGAAGTTGGTCACAAGGTAAACTTCATCTAAATACTCCCCTTTACCGCAGCACCCAGAAAACAACCTTTCGACGACAGGTCATTTATTCATCATCATCATCATTTATTATCTGTCACCGACAATGTGCTTACCGGGGGCTTCCGGCCTTTCAACCGACGAGTTGTCGCCTTCGTCCCGCCGCGGCGAGGCATTCGACCGGATGATGGCATCAGCAGCGCTGGAAGCGGAGATAAATGATTAAATAAGGAAAGGCACCCAATTTACGAGGGAACAAAATAAGTCGCAGTTCCGGTGTACGGTCGGGCTCGCTGCACTGGCGTTGCGTGGAACGCGGCCACGTGGTTCGCGCTGCGTGATCGAAGCAGCACCAGTCCGGTTGAAGGACTGTTCGGTCATTGATGTTTTCACAAGCCGAACTATCAGCTAACTCCCAACTTAGAGAAGATATCCTCATAAACGATGGTGTCCAACAAGGAAGGGCGTATCAAAAACGTCGCAAAGCAACGTCGCATCGGTAAACAAGAGGCCCGATCACAACGAACCATGGAGGCGCCGCCCGAGTCGAAATACATGTACGAGTGACCTACCGTGATGGCGTCGTGGATTTGGCGTTGCGCTGCTAAGCCCGAGGGTGCGGGATCAACATTACGGCCGCGGCGGCGGCATTGCGATGGGGGCGAAATGCACAAAAACGCCCGAGTCCTACTCAAGGTGGCCAAAATTAATCTGGAGGCCTCCACTACGACGTGCCTGATAATCATACCCTGGTTTTGGCACGTAAAACAAAAGTTAGCTTTTTTTTTTTATACGTGTCCCCGAAAATGTGCCGCGTACTAAAGGTGGCGTTGTCTGCAATATCAATACCTCATGTTTTTATTGCGATAGCGATTATGTGGACATTCCAGGCGCATTTTGGCTGCCGACGTCGCCATGATGTTCCGTATAAAGTCCAAGGGGGGCGATAACGCCGAGCGCCGTATGTGCGAGTGAAAGCTTGCGACGATCGCGGCTCAATCTCGTGCGCGCAAAAGAGTCAAGCGGGGAGAAAGCGCGCCGTCTTCCGTCGCGCGGGAGGCACCGGCGGGGGGGGGGGCGTCCTACTTCGGCGGCTGCTCCGTACGGCGCGGCGCGCAGGCGTCCAAATCTGGAAAGCATTTATGCGATGTGGACAAAGTGCGCCGAATGCTGGTAGCTTCGTATGCGCTGCGCTTTCGACGCTTAGTTCGCGTTGAAATGAGACCCAGCGCGAAGGTCAATTCGCTCGCTGCTTCTGCCGCATTTCTTCCCTCTAGCGTGTTGGCAGCGAGTTTCCGCGGTCATCGAGTGAGAAGTGTTCATGTTTACCTGTGCGCGTGTGACAATGTGCGTGTTAATATAGTTAGTAAGCGAATGTTTACAACTTGATACAGCCGATAAATCTATTATCTTTACTTCGTATCGGTGTCTACTAATTTGCTATCGCATCGCAGTCGATGCTCCGCCTTTCGGGCGAAACTGCGTTTTTATCTCGCTCTCCCTGCTGGCAGACGGAACATAACAGAAACACATGACCTCCATTCGGGCTCGTTTGGGAACCAAATGCGGTTAAAACGTGTTCAGAAAAGTTATCGAACAAGACAACAAAAGCTAAGGCACGAACTGAACAAAGAATAACATGATTTTCGGTAGGGGATGAAAGAAAGGGGGGGGGGTAAAGAGATCGTAACAAGTACCGGGCAGCAGGTCGGGACACTTAAGTCGACAACTCTCGAAAACATCATTCTCGGTGGGTGCGGCCACTCACACATGTGCACGCGACACAGAAGCACAGACCAACATAAATACTCCTGGCAGCGGCGCGCACAACTCGCCTAACGCAAGAGAGAGAGACAGAGTAAAGAAATTAAAAAAAAAAAAAGGATTGCCCCACGCCGAAGCTAAGGCCACACTCCGGTAGCCGGGACACCGACACAGGAAGTCCTCGCCCGGCAGCACCGTTGACCAGCCACTTCTGGAAGCGGGAAGCGGTGTCGGCCGTATGTCTTCAAGGTGACACTCGAAGTGGACAAGGAAGGCGCTGGTGACAGTCCCGCCCCCTCTCATCGAAAACAAACGACTTCCACTATGGCGTAGAACGCTCCGCTCTCAGCCTCGATCGAAATGTAATGGCGATCGACGACGGCCAAAGGGAGCGCCCACGTTTTGCGAGTTGACGCCATATATTACGATGTGCATATGGACGGCTCATTCATTGACACGCACTCGTTCGTCGAGAGAGGTGCACCCTTAGCATTAAAAGCACACGCCGGTTCACAGTCGCCAGCACCCCGTCCCATGTAGTATCTAGCGATGCGCACGTTTGGATTCGCGTCCGTCTTGGAACTATACACCCGAAGTTTCACACCCTCCGGGGCCTATCTTTTCGCCGGTTTTTGAGACCGGTTTCAATATGCGCTCGACTGCTGCGAGCGTGCGCGAGCCATTCGCTTGTCAGCCAACCGATAACGAAAGCCGGATGCATGTTTCGGAGAAGGCCTAGCCCACTGTGCGTTACTCATCCTTCCGTTAAGATTATTATGTTGCGGTCGACGTCGCGCTGAGCGCGATCTGCGGCGGACAGCACTCTAAAGACACCCCACACCCTTTCGGTCGTAAGTTTGATCCCACAGCGATCATCGTCACCTGTGTTGCTTGCGTTTCCCCCCTTGTCCTTTTTTTTTTTTTTGAAACTCTGCGCTCGCTACTTTCCTGTCGAGAATGCTATGTCAAGCTGATAATGCGCTTGCCGTTCGAAACCTGGAAGTGCCTGGCATGCAGCGTCGAAGACAGGAAAGGCGCGCAATATAGATGACTACTGTTGTGGGTAAAGCATAGGTCCCAAAGCGTGTAAACTGCTTTTATGGTGCAATGAAGGGGGCGCCCTTCTCCTTGCTCTCTGTTCCGATTGGCTGATGCGCCCCACAGTTTTTGCGACACTGCACGGTGTCCGTGAAAATGGAGTTACATGAAATTCTAGACGCCCTCCTAGGTTCTCTTTCTTTTTCTTTCTCGCTCAAGCGGAATTAACAGAGATTTAAAGCGACGCAATCTAGCGGGTGAAAAAAAGGAAAAAGTGGTCGAGGAACAATAAATCACAGGTGCGTTGGCGGTTTCGAGAACCGAATTGTAAGCGTTTTGTTTTCTCGTGTATAAAACACATCAAGAAAAAAAAATAAGGTAAGAAAACTCTGAACCGTTTGTCGCATCGATAAATCGAAGAAAATGTTCGCGACAAATGAGAGAAGAAAAAAAAAAGAAAAAGAAGAAAGTGAGAGGCATAAGGCACCGCGCACACCGCGCCTTCTCCCTTTCTCCCTCCCCTCGGATTAAGGAGCTTGTCTTTACATAAAAGCGCCCTTACCCCCCCCCCCCCCCTTTTCTTTTTCTTTCGAAAAAAAAAAAAAAAAACCGAGCATCGAGGGGAGAGGTCTCGCAGGCTGTCGTCCACGGCTGTCCTCCAGGCGTCGTCACCACTACATTGCACTGCCGCTTGCTTGCGTACACAAAGGCAAGATGACGCAAACACACGCACAGCGAACGGTTCTGTGCGTGCGTGGGGCGGCGTGTTCGAGAGTGCCACAGTAGAGACAGATTCGGCAAACATTTGCCCAGGCTGCGAGGGGGTGTGGGAGGGCAGGCGGAAGGGCGCTACGGTCGGTCGCCCGCGGCGCCGTTATAAAGTGGCTTCCTTCCTTCCGGGTGGCGCTCGAAGAGGGACGCTGCGCTAACCGGGCTTACACCACACTGGGCTACGCCACGCCAGACTCCAGAGTAGAGCTCTTGGCCTCTGCATTTTTTCGTTCATTCGTCTTTGCCCACACTTCTTAAGAGAGAGAGAGAGAGAGAGAGAGGGACGGCGTGCGCGTTTCGCTGACGTTTGCAAGTGCCGATTTACTTGGGTGCGCGGGCAAGGCGCCAACACCTCGTGGGCATTCGAGCACCAATTACTGCTGCATACCTGCCAACCTTAAAAATGCGGAAAGTACCACAATCAAGGCAAGAAAAAAAAAGGGGGGGGGGATTAAGAAAGGAAGCTTAAATACTGAAAGCTGTTTGGTCATAATTCAACATGCTGACTGTTTATTAAACATTCGTTAACTTTGCTCTGTGGTGACCCTGGGAACAAGCACACTGCTCATAGTAGCAGCAAGGATGATCTGTGCCACCGACAAACAGAAATGTCTATGAAGTTCATTCATGCGATATTCACGTAACGGCGGCAGAAACTTTCTTTGCCCCACCCGAAAAATCAGATCAATAGCTATATTTGTATCCATTAGAAATCAATATTGCTCTACGTGTGACACAAAAGAAAAATAGTAAAATTATTGCCATCGATACAGCAATCATAAGCAAGCTCTAAACATTGGGCATACAGGTATGCAACAGCAGGGTTGCAAGTGGGAACGTCACATGCCGATTGTTAGTGCCCAGTAGGCTATCAGGTGGTACTTTTTTTTTTTACTCCCTGTAAAATGAATCAAGGAAATTCGAATGTCTGTAATGCAAAGCAAGCGCTCCCCGACAAAATTCATTGTGATGCAAGAGGTGGCGGGGTTGTATCAATGATTCCCGATAATAATATTGAATTAGCCATATTCGATATTCAGGATTGAATCGAAGCACAGTGGATGAAGGCTATGGCAAACAACCACGCGTCGTTTACATCGGGAGAATGTAGGCCTGCAGATGCACTGGTTCAAGTAGTCTTAAGTCTTTGGAGCTTTATGGACCATAATTTACATCATGATGATGTCTTACTGCCGGGGCCGGACCTTAACTTTCCCGGAATCGACTGAAACAGTTAATGCACATGGAACCACGCAAGCCTCTCATTCTGAACAGCTAGTGGATCTGCTTTCTTTATGTTATGGCTTAACCCACATGATTAATGACTTTTTTTTTTTTAGCAGGGATCTGCAACTAGTGCGTTGTCTAACCTAACCTTTTCTTTGTAGCTGCAAAACAAATGGAAGGGACATGCTCGACCCCTCCCAAATACACATCATTTTTCTATCTGCACACCCGTACCAAGGTCACAAACGGTCGGCTGTGTCACCACTATTTGACCGCACTTTCCACCCTGTGTTCGAGTCCTACAGGCGTAAAGCAGAGTTGAATTCCAAGCCTCACCAGTAACGGCTGCAAGTGTCAACTGCTAAGGTAGAAAGAATGTCATGCCTCAGCGCACACCCACCAGGTAGTACCAAAGAAAAGCAAGAGCACTGCCATTCCCTATGCACGCGACGTAAACGAGGCTTTCAATAGTTTAATGCTTACATTTGTGCGCACCAGTCCTTTCCAGCAAGTCACACGTTCAATACAAATGGTGGGTGTGAAGGACCCCACTGAAAGATCGAACTACCCTGGTATTGTGTGCAAAGCCTCGCGCAAATTGTGTGACGCAGCCTACAATAGTGAATTTGTAAGCGTCAAAAAATCACCCAGAGTGACGTCAGTACAACATCATGAAAGGCAAACTTGTTTCCGAAGTGTTATTATAACAAATCAATTTCACTCCACACGTGATCCAAAAGAATAATTGTAAAATTATTGGTGTCAATACAGCAATCACAAGCAATCTCAGCCTTGAGAAAACAAATGACATAGACATGACAAACTGTTTAGATAAGTGCCTTCCATATAACAAGATAGAAGCAAATAATGACCAAGAAGTTCAAACTGTAACATGTGGAGGATTAATAAATGGCATAATGACTGGCAAATGGAGCTCAATCCCACTAAAACAGTAGTTTTTGACTGCTTCGCAAAATAATACCTTCATAGACTACTCCTACAGCACAGATAATTAGGAACTAAAAAAATAATATTTAACAATTACAAAAACGGAAAAATAAACCATCTTTCAAGCATAAGTACTAAGGTCTGTAATTTACTCTGGATGTTCAATGAAATTGCCATACACATTAGGTACACTCTAAGGCTAACAAAATACTTTGGGGCCTCAGACTTGACTCAACTCCTACAAGCCAAGAATAAAATTATTGGCTTACAAAACACTAGTCAGACCACTTACTGAGTACAGCAACATTGTCTGAGATCTGTACACGCAACCAATAACTCTAATATACAGAACTTTATTGTCTTACACCAAGGTTCATCTAAAACGAATACAGTCACTCTGACTTCCCATCTCAGCTCCCGGTAACAGCTTTCCTCACAACCTAAACTAAACACGACAGGCTGAACTATCTCTACATTATCCTTCATAATATTTATATCAACTGGACAGGACACTGCCATTGAACGTTCATCCCTAATCCTGCTGCCTGCAATGGTTGTTTAAAGTCTAGTTTTTCCCTAATGTTATGAGCGGAGCTCCCTCTTTGATGCTGCTGTATCATTCACATCAGTCGATGCATTTATAACAATAACATTAGTGGCATTCTAGCTTGTTTAGATAAGAAATGCCATTATAAATTTATTCTTGGTGCTGCTGTCATTCTTTCTCTCTTGGTCTTTTGGTGCCTTAGTGCTGTAGTCACAGCTTTTCTTGGTGCTTACAGTCTTTATTTTTCTGATGCATATTGTTATCCAACCAGATACGACATTCTATATGGAGTTGACATGATCATTGGTGCTACTGTCATTGTATACATGCATTGTTATTTACCCCTGCATTGTTATTTACCCCTGGAAAAGCACTGCACAGAGCTAACAGCATTCGTAACAAAAAAAAAAAACAAAAAAAAAACTAATAACTAGTCCCCATCGGATTCTTTCAAAATCCATGGCATTGCGTTGAGCTGGTGCGGGTACTTATACAAGTAGAGTTTCATGCTAAAATTACTAGAGGGAAACTCCGGTGCTGCAATTGTTGAACAATCATTACACGGATTCAGCACAGTACACGGGACTCACTTCAGTACATGGATTTGTCTTAACTTCATGCTTATCCTTGTGACTATTTTCTATGCCTTATCTGCTAAAAGTTCATATTAATTATATTTTTCTAAATGCAGAAGGCAATAGAGAATATTAGTTTATCCGTAAACTTCTAGACATACGTGGATTACGGGGTTGCCGCAGCCACCAACAGCAGTAGCAAAGCTGGCAGCAACATCTTGTGGCGTTTTGACTAACTACAACGTTTGAGAAATTTTTGTTTTGTGTCAGCGTTATCGAAGTAACACTGACGTACTGCACATTAATAATTATGTTGCTAGCAACGCTTTACACCAGGATTGAATCACAATATATAGGTCACTTCAGTGTTAGTTCTACATGGGCTCTGGTTAGACAGTGCATCACCAGATGCCACTACCAGAGTTGCTGCTGCCGTGCACCTCTTCAAGAACCCAGCATTCTGCAAATAGCATTATGTTTACGGACAGGCTAAATCTTTCTAATGACACTGTACACCACAATCATGACAAGCTGTTGTAATTTAAAATACTGTGTGGGAAATTATCATTATGCGACATCACAAGGCCACCTGAAGCCGCAACGACGAAGTTAAAGCAAGTCCTTGAATGACACACCATTCCCTTGCTGGCTTAATTGCCATGCTTGCAGCTCCTATATAGACTAGTGCCAGAGTTCCCACTAGAGTCATTTTTGCGAGAAACCCCATGCTTCAATGCACTGGCATGTCTTTGTCCTTATGTACTTAAGAGTCTTTTCCTTACAACAGCACATCTCCGCACATAGTAAGACTAATTCTTTTTTGGTGTCAAAGAATAATTTTGAAATCCACCTCATTCAATTATTCCTGTTTGGTGCGCCCTTAAGCTTTACATTATTTAACCTCATTACTTCATCACCTCCTTCACAACACATTCAACTGCATTTCTCTATTGGCAGTCATACTGTCACTCTAATAGACAAAGGATTATCTCGTCACATGACCTGCCCAGCTTCATTCTTCCTACTAATGGGACACTAAAGAGAAATACTAAATCAGCTGAAACTGGCAACACATTCTTTCAAAACTCTGTAGTATTCAAACATTAATTGCACAATAACAGGTTGATTACTAGATCAGAAAATAAAGTACAATCTTCCTGTTCTTCACTCTCGCTACAAAATGACAGCACCTGTACGTCAGTGTGACGTCAAAGATTTGAAATTATTTTCTCGTACTTTGAGCATTGTGGCTAATTAAAAGTTCTAGAAACTAGCTAAATTCAGTTTCTGGCTCCCTTAGAGTACAATGCAATCTATGTTCACTAAGAAAAATAAGTTAACTAGGCCCAAGCAGGCACAATCAATATCTGTGATGCCACTGGGAGCTGGTGCAGGTACTTCAAGGTGGCAGCACCATCTGGCTTTTCTTTTTACCTCTTTTCTACACTGTAAGGTCTCCTCTCATCGTAACAGTGGCTTTTTTTTGGTTGGGTAATTTACTCTGGTACAGTTTTTTATCTCAGCTACAGCATCATCTACACACGTCATCCCTTATTCATACTGATATATCTTGATTCCTTGATGTCACTATCACTTTGCTTTCTCTTGCTGTGTGCTCTGAGGCCTCCTTCCAGGATCCTTATTTAGCCTTCAAGCTTAAGCTCTAGAGATTAGTATTCGCAGAATAGAGTGATTGTACATTACATCTTTAAATGTTTAGTGAGTCACAAACTCCCTGCTCATATGGGGTTGCCGTATTAGGCAAATCTATTGTACTCTACCATGTCCTTATTTTCTTGCTGTTAAATTCTTCAAAAGTTGCTGAGCAGATGTCTGTCACACCTGTGAAGAACACTCATGGGATAAAAAAAAAGCAAAATAGAAAAAGAAAACAAAGCAAAGGTGGCACAACTCACGAGAGCACAGCCTGTCGCAGTAGCCTCCTCTCCCGTTCTTCGGAAGGCTCGCTGCTCTCCAGGGGAATGAGGTCTGCCTCCGAAAACCTTGGCCAAAGTCAAGGGCAACCAGAAAGTATTGCAAAGCAAACACAATGAAAAGGAAAAAGAGGCACACAGATCCAATGCAATGCTGGAATCTATCACGGCATTTACATGAACGCCACAAGTGGCATGTTGCATTGCATTTCTAGCTCGCTGCATCCATGTAAAACCGATAATGTGCTAGGAAGGCGAGTTGGAATAATGAGACAGGAGAGAGCAAACACTGGCATATTCAATTGAGGGAGAGAGGTAGAGTGAGATGGCTGCTGCAGCATGTTTTTCCTCCACTCACTGGCAGAACACAATCGCTGGAAACCAGTTCTGGCACGTTTCAGACAAAGGCAGATCAGCCACATGTAAACAGTGTAGCATCCCCTAATAAGAAATGCCTTGTTTTGTGCTGTTCTCACCAAGAATGAAAAAGAATAAATGACTATAATGATTTTGCTATGGCCAATGCTTTTAAGCCAACCAGTGAGCAGCACACAGCCTGCCACTGTAACAATGATTTTGTTAGATCTGGTTGCACTTGATGTCACTAGATGGCACCACCCTTGCTGCTGCTCATATCTATGTCTCTGGTATTCCAGTGATCTGAAAACGGTGATACCCTTACAGACAGGCTAAAATGTTCTAATAGAAAGTGAAATCTAGCTTGTACGTATATGTGGTATCTCTGTGGAATATAAGCTGGGTTGCCAGAGACAAGAGAGGCAGTACCGTCACCTTGTGATGCTTTGTCCAACCACAACTTGTTTGATACATTTTTGTATGTGGTTGTTTTTGTCAATAGAACAAAATAAGAAAGGCTGCATGCTAATGATTATATTGCCGCCAGCTATCGTACATCAGAAGCTGAGTACAATATTGTCGGTCACTACGATAATGGTGTCCTCTCTCATTAAACTCCGGGCCACAAGATGGCGCTACCAGCGTTGCTACTCCGGCCGCGTCTCCGGAAACCCTCTATTTCGCACCTGCCATAAAATATTGCGGACAAGCTGAAACTATCTAATGAGAGTACGTGCCGCCCGCTTCTCGTACCCGGATTAACACTTGTTTCACGACAAGGATACTGCGCTCTGCCGTAGGAGTCGCCGTCTACGTCCAAGTCCACGTCGTCCTCGTCGTTCGTAGCACGGCAGGCGGTGGCCGCTGCGGTGGCGTTGCTGCTGCTACTGCTGCCGCCGCTGACGCCGGCCGTGACCCAGCCGGCGGCGCGGAACCCGCCCTCGAGCAGCGATGTGGCCCTGAGACGGCTCTGGCCGGCCCACTCGTACTCGTCGAAGGACTCGCCCACGCCGAGACCGTCCACGTCCACGTCGTCGTCCTCATCCATAAGGTCAAAGTCCTCTTGCTGCCGGCCGGAAATACGCATAGATGTCACGTGGTGCGACACAGACGCGCGCGCACACACACAAAAGTAGAAGGCAGAGTCGAAATGGCACTGAAAGCATTCTGCTGACAGCAAACATATTAACAGACGTAGTTCGAACAATTACCACAGAAGATCGGAGGGTACTACTAGGACGTCCTTTATACCGGTGTCACACGGCTATATTCTGTAACGATTGAGCCCGATCCAGATCTAAATTATTAACCGCGAGTGGCTCCCTCCCGCAGCTTACGCAAAGGAGCCAGTTGCCATCAAGACATTCGATCCGGTCGGCCTCGATCGCGATCGAAAGTGCGCCGACTGACACCCATCCGTACCTTTCCGATAGACCATTACAATGCAGTGGAGTGGCAGACAATATTAGGCGAAGGGGTAATATCAATGAAAGGAACGAGAACGCTTCGTACGTTTTCAAACGCGAGCATCCAGTTACGCTGGCTACCTGGCACGGACACTTACGCTGCACTTTTGTATAAGTGACGCGCGGATAGACTTAACGTCACTCGTTTCAAACGCCACCACCAGTAGCAAGATGGCGAGTCGGGCTAGATGTTTAAAAGTTCATGTTGAACTAACCATGAAGCGCGCCGGCACAGTGACAAAAGGTTACAGGAACGCAGATAGGACAGCACATCTACTGCGGCCGCTCTGTTCGACACAACCAGTAAATGCCTCTATTTCGTCCTTACATGTGGATACACTGACTCGTACAAAATGGCGTTAACAATCGACGAGTCTGGGGAAGTCAGCTGGATGCGTCTCACAAGCTAAGACGTACTCTCCGCGCACGAGGACCGCAAAACAAATGCACGAGAGCGACACGGCATAGGGTACGAAGGTCGCCGATCTTTTAACGGGGTCTTACCTCAAGTTCTGAGAGAGAGTCTGCAGATTCATTGCTAACATCACTTCCGCACTCACTGCACTCCGCCATGTTTGTTTACGGGACTTCTACTCTGGCTCAAGTCTTGTCTCGACTTGATTACTTGATCGGCGAAGCAAGTTGCAAGTCGTCGCGCCGGAGTGCAATACCGGCAGGCATTGCGAGACGCGCGGGATGGACCTTGAGACCGCGGCACGCAGTTAATGGGCTTTATTACTCCAGCAATCCAGCTCATCGATAGCGAAGACGTGATTATCGACGTTATCCGAAGACCCAGAAACGAATGGACGACGCGACTAAACATTGGTGTGTTCGAAGCACGACCTACTGGAACTCCAAACCAGCACACTATGGGAGTCGCCTTCGCCCACTCTCGTTCAACCGTTGGCCGTTGGTGTCGCTTTTATGACCTGTTCGTCTGCTACTCTACGGTTGACCGGAGTGGCATTGTAATTAGAACGGAGGCTGTTGTGCTGCGGCGAACTGTTTGCATGGTTGATGATTTCTGCGAACACAGTGCCAGTGATGTCACAAGACATTGATCGCTCACTTGGCTCCAAAAGTTCACTGTCCGAACCTGAAACGTGTCGGTGCGTGTAGTCAGTTGTTCTCTAAAACAGCGTTATATAGCCGCTCCTGTTGCCTTTTTCACACAGTAACAAACCGCACAGCTCTGGCACATTCAGTAACAGTGTCCATAGAGTTCGTAAACTTCACAACAGTTTCATTGTTTGATTTGTAAAGTTCGTTTCTGAACTTTTTAGAAACTGGAAACCACCGTAACGTTCGAGGGCAGAACGATTACCATGTATTTTAACTCCTAAAAGTTTCCCGCGAGTGTGCCAAGAGAATTACGCATACAGCTTCACTGTGTACGTATCTTTCGCACCACCGTTATGCTGCCGCTGTATCAACCAAGAAAGCTAACTCTGCAGTTTGGAAAGAGTTCCGTGACACAAGACCTGGATTGCAGCACGTTTTAAAGCACTACGATACCTCTAACAAGCTATCAACTTACCTAGACGTCAAACAATACAAAAAAGTATGCTTATCTTTCCTTGAAACAGATTCGGTCTATTTCTTGCACACATCAGGCGCAAAAATTATTTGTGAAAGCTTTTGCCAGGTCCTCGGCCTTTCATTACGGCACCCCGCAGTAAATCATTATGCCACCTGGGACATTATGCTATCTGTGATGAACTCAAAAAAGCTAGGTCAGTTTATGAAGCTTTCAAAACATATTTTTTCCCACTCTTACAGAGGCAAGGAAAGGAAAAGTTTTGCCGACTGCCAGCTGTACTCGTTGCTCGCATTTCTTGCACCGCTCCACTCCACTCTCACTATTAAAACGCAAGACATTCGCAAATTTTGTTTTCTTTCTATATTTGTGAATTTATTCATTTCCCACCAATACAGCGCTTTGTACCTGCCGAAATAGCAGCACGAGCGTTGGAACATATCGCGGAAGCACACGACAGCGAACAGGTTATAACTATGGCGCCGCTCGATCCGTACGTTCTGTCCCTAGCGGGAAAAGAGTTGAACTAGAGCAGGCGCCAGGGGAAAGAGACATCGGTGCAGGTCTGGAATATAGTAGGTCGTGGTTCGTAGTAACCGCAGGAGTACCGGGAAGCGCCGACGACAGACAGGCAACAAGCAAATTGTTAAAGACTCTACTACACGAGAAGCCACTCGCAGGGTCATGAAGAAATTGCGTAGACACACTTATGGGACGGCCTGGGAACCCGAGGCGGTGTAAGAGTATTCGTAACTTGGTCAGCTTCGTCCATTTCATCTGCATCGCGTGCTTCGCGTGGCAAACGCGATACGGAATTGTACAAAAGAAATATAGGCGACCACGTAACCACCTCGCTTGAAGACTGGGCTACCCCGCCAGACACGTTGTTCTCCTTCGGGAGATTGCACGCGAGGCGGGAATCTGTCGTCGCATGTGACTCTGCTGCCTGAATCGCAACCATACGTACCGTTATGTCATAGCGCCTTTTAATAATTTTTTTCATTAATTCAGTCATGCCTGCCAATGCGCGGAGCAAATCTTACTGCCTCTCCGCGACAAGGCGCATGCGCAGGGTATTTGTTACGGCATATCTCCAGCTAACTACAGTGCAGTTTGATCGAAAGACGCGCATTTTGATGCGAAAGCGTCAAATAGTCCATTGAGTGAATAAAAGCCGGCAGGGTGTGTAGCTGTGAAACTTCCGACTCACTGCGACGCCACGTCACGAACGCGCTCGTGACGCTGGCTCGCGCTTGTTGGCTCGGGCCTCGACGGAGCAGAGCGGGCGAAAGGGAAAACTTGCTGCCGCGGTATTGCGTGAGGGGAGAGGGCATCGCCGCGACGCCACGTCACCCTCACTCTCGTAAGCCCGTGTTGTCCGCGCAAGCTCTGGCTGCGTTCTAACTACGCATCTGTACTGCGCAAGTTGGATAACCGTTGGACCATTATGGTGACAGAATGGGTAACAAGACGAGGGAAACGGAGTCGAGGACGGCAGAGGACTAGGTGGAGCGATGAAATGAGGAAATTCGCGGGCGCTAGTTGAAATCAGTTGGCGCAGGACAGGGGTAATTGGAGATCGCAGGGAGAGGCCTTCGTCCTGCAGTGGACGTAAAATAGGCTGATGAAGAAGGCCAAATCAAAACGCGCCCGCTTGCCCGCGAGGAGTTCTTAACTCGAAGGACCCCTCAGCGGCGTTCAATTGGAAATTAAAATCATTCACAACTTCTAAGTGCGTATACCCGGCGACAACTTTCTGTGGCAGCCAAAGCTACCACCTAGCCGAAGCGCACGTTTTTTTACTGCGCATATTCATACGTGTAGTCCGCGAATGTAAGCAACCAGAAGCTATGTACCATAAAATAAACCGCATCACTTGTATCTTTATCTTTTTGTTTAAGGTTTAGTTCATAAAAATAAAAGACTTTTTTGAGAAAAGGGTTTTCGTTTCTTACTGTTCCTATTTTTCTGGCTTTCTGAATCCATGTCAGCTTTGCCTAGTCCCGCAAACCGCCAGCAAAACTTTTGCATTATTTGGCGTGGTAACACAAGAGCAAAAGTTCCGCACCTGCGAGCGCGTGCGCGTAGCTTTGGCTGTGCTGCCACCGGCCACAGAAAGTTGTCATCGGATATAGGTGTCCTCAGATTTTTAATACGTGAACATTCTTTGGCGAGTAGCCCTGTAAAACCTGTCTGTCACGCGAAAAGCTCTCGCTGCGTTTCAACTACGCCTCTGTATTGCGCAGGTTAGACAACTGTTGGACCATTAGCGATACAGAATGGGTACTAAGAGATGGGAAACGCAGACGAGGACGACAGAAGACTAGGTGGAGCGATGAAATTAGGACCAGGAAAAGCTGACACGCACAAAGCGGCCTTGTATCTGTACAAAAATGTGTAATTTGAAGTTAAGACACTTAATCGTTATAACAGTGCAAATGTAGATGACTGGTAGCTTTACAAGCGATAAGGAACAATTGAAAAAAAAAAAGAATTGATCAGGGAGAAAACTCATATGATTAGATTTATGCATACTCATAAATCTAATCGGAAGGCTCGCTGATGTATTTCTATGCATGTCCCTATGTATGTCCCTGTGTATATATATATAAATATATATATGGCTCCATACAAAATCCACGGGGAAGCCTATAGTGGGGCGCGCCAACTTGACATTTGGGGATTGGCCAACCTAAACTTGGGGGTGGGCCAACTTGAAATTTGTATGTAGCCCAACTGAAATTTGGAGGCGGGCTAACTCGAAATTTGGGGGTGGGCCAACTTGAAATTTGGAGGTATGCTTGCGCACACTTAGGCAGCTCTAGAGGAGTTTCTGCATACATTTTTATTTTATTTTATGATCGTAGAACAATGATTTCGCGCTTACCACTGCTATGTCCTTATTGAAATATTGCAGAAACATTGCATTTTATGGTTCCGATAGTTCAACGTAAAACTTGATACGTGCATAATTTTTAGGGAGGAAAAAGTTGCAGCTTCGCACGAGAAGCGCAGCATTGATAACCATAGCAAAGTGTTACCCAACTACATGAAGTAAGGTTCCTAGTTTTATCAGTCGCATAAATTGTAGAAGACATTCGCTTAATAACTTAATTAACAGGCAGGTTGTATACGCGCTACAGGTAAACATGAACAGATCTCACTCGACGACCGCAAACAGTCGCTGCCAAAGCTGGCGTGATGAAGAGAGCAGCTTTGACAGCGAGTGTTGTTCTGTATGTTTCAGAAACTATATCTTTGTGCTGAATCCGGTGGAATGAAGCTTAAAAAAATAACAATGGAAGCATGGAAAGCTTTCTCTCCCAGGTATTTCGAGACAGCGTGGCGGCACTGTTCGGTAACGATGCGCGGTCTAGCATCTCCTGCGTGCAACACGAGGTCTGCACGTGCCCACAATCCCACCAGAGGGCCTCTCGCTTAACGCGACCTCCAACACTAAGCGCGCAGGAAGGCAGCGCACACGAAGCCATCAGTCATCTTGGCTCGCCCAGCCGTTGCAACCGCGGCAGATTACCGCCAAGACAGAGCAAGGGCCGCGTATGCGTTCAACCGAGCAGAGCGTTCAACCGAGCAGACAGCCAGCGCCGCGACGGCGGGGCTAGAGGAGTAGACGTACGGGCACTCACAGGGTTTAACTCGTAATTCTAGAGCAATTTTTACGGGCAACGGCATTACTTGCGCGCAGCTCCCCCGTGTTATTACAGGTATTAGTCCCTCGCCTACGCCGAAACTGAGCATGGACATGGGCTCTTGGAAGTTAGCTTTTCTGGAATCGGCGTTTATAGTCCCGCCATTCAAATATTAAGGCGTAAGCCTTTAGTGGCTCACGAGTGTCCGGGCGTAGTCCGTGATGAGCGGTTTTAAAAGAGAAAGGAAGAGATAAGTACAGCGCTGTTACTGCCTCTCTTGCGAGGGCACCTCCACAGCGCTGTACGGGTGAGGGGAAGGGATAAAAAGAGTAGGGGAGAAAAGAGTGTATAGCGCGCAGTCCGTGGTGGACGCAGGAAAGCGGTGATCACCGGCGAGGGGAGCAAGGAGAGGAGGCGCCACGCCAGTAGCGGTGTGCGTGTGGGCGCGTCGGGGTGCGCGGACACGCGCGTGCGAGTGAGCGCACATCGGCGACAAACCTTGCAGCCATATGGCTGTGACTGCATCCCATGCTCGCGGCCACACCGGCATCCGTTCGCAGAACAGTTCATGCAACAGCAACAGAGGCAGACATAGATAGGCTTTCGCCTATCTCACTTTAGCTCAGCAATGTTCCCATAGATTTTTCCACTCAAACAAGCCAAAACGAAGCGTAGACCACGATGGTGTGAACCACAACAAGCACAAACGACGTAATGCTCGTCGAGCAAGGAGTAGCGGCGCCACCTGTTGGCAGCTGGCGAGCCATTGATCTTGTGCAAATCACCCGTGTGGCATGGATTATGTCGTACGGCTTAGACAAACGCTAACATGCGAGTAGCCAGAGTTCGCAGGTACTAAAGGGTGCGGCACTCAGCTAGTTGGTATACTGCATCTTAAGGTGGGAACACCGCGAGCTACGAGGACTACAGCTCTGTCTCAGTCTTCGCCTCTCACGCTGTTCCCGCTACAAGATGCAAAATTAAGCGCCGTAAGCGAGCAACAGCAAGACTTAAGCTGCTGGAGAATTTCGTGGTAGCACTATCGCTCGAGATCCCACAAAGAGCACTGAATTTCCCGCAAAACAAATGACCTTAAATGGGCCCTGTGCCTGAAATTATGGATGTTATTTTTAATCCACGTTTGCTTCATAATGGACACGGAGCAGCGCATTACGACAGGGACCAAGAATCAGAAGACACATTCAGAGCGCTTAGAACTTATTCATCTTCTTATTCTTGGTGCCTCTCGCATTGCGCTGATCCGTGTCTATTACGAATACAAACCAACTAGCCCGGCAGCGTGCCCTAGAAAATTTCATGTTTGCTTACTGTAGCACTCGACGATGCCTCCAGCGTCAGTGGAAGCGCCGAAATCATAGCATTTGATATTTTATTTTGCTCGTGAAATCAGTTCCCACACCGACTGCTGCGCCATACATCAACAATTTTCGGCAGCGGACGCGAGGCAAATGCACGTGACTTACGCTGTTCGTTTCGATTGGTTGGGCATGAAGAATATATTGCGCGTGTTTATTATGACGTACATACATTTTTTTTAGTTTAAGTTTAAGCTTCGCATTTGAGGAACTTTCGTCACTGCAGGGCGATCAGCCATTTGGGCTCTCAGCCCGTCATCCCTTTTCTTTTAAAGGAAATTCCATACCTCAAATAAAGGTACACCTTCCGTACCCGAAACCCGCATATCCTATGCACGACACGAGCGAGTTGCGGGTCTCGGGTACGTCACGTTTGAGCATGCGCGAAGCGTGCAGAGAATGCACTTACCCTGGCGAGGCAACGGTTGACGTGTTCGGCGAGACGTTCGGGACACCCACGAAGGGCGATGTGGCACACGGGACAGTGGACCTCCGTGCCCCGTCGACGCTGGTCGCGGTTGGCGCGCACCCGCTCCAGGGACTGCTTCGCAAACGGCATTGAAACAGAACGGTCACGAAAAAAAAAAAAAGAAAAGGAAGTGTACAAGCAACTTGAGATTCATGCGAACTGCGAATGTGCTGTAAGAGTTCACATGACTGTCAAGTTCTCAGTCTCAATACCCAGACAGAGCACGGTAGAAACCAGCCGAATGTACCATAAGCAAGCATACGTAAAGAAGAGTGTCAAACAGAGAGGGAACACCTAAAAGAAACATTTAGCTTTTTTGTAATGCGATCACCAACGGAATGAATACATGGACACAAGATGGGACCGGCATGGTGATGATCTTCATTGGCACCACCTTTGATTGACTGATTGATTGACTTTTATTTATTTATTTTCTAACATAAACGGGGCGGCGACAAGCAGTCACCTAGCGTGCTTGACCTAATCGCGCATTATATACATCTCTTGCCGTGTAGAATTTTGGCTATCTCTCCTTGATATGATCTTTCTTCGTAAAAATGCTTATCTGCTTATCTGTCAACGGTATCAACGGCGCTAGTAGTGTCACCTAATGACGCACTGTTTAACTACAATACGCTAGAAAGGTTCTTGTGGTACATGACTGTTCTCGTCGAAAAATAAGGATACCATGCATAAAATGTGAAGCATGACGACAGCTTTGAGCAGGCAGCTAAGTAGCTATAAGCAGAGAAAGAGAGAGAGAAGTGAACTTTAAACGAGACTAAGTTAATAGTTGAGACACTGACAGAAGAAGCTAGCGTAGAGGACATGTGGCCGCCACGCGGTTAGCCCGCTCTGCCAGCCCGACTTGGCATTATGGGTCATTCGTCTTGATCGCACACTCCCAGGCCTCGAGCGCGGGGGCTTGCCGAAGAATCGTCCAGAAGTTTGATCATTCTGGTTGAACTCGGCGTCACATGATGGCGCCACGAGATCAGTTATCTGTTGTTCAACCAGACAGGACCACGGGTAACGTTCACATTCCAGAAGCGCTGAGATACAAAGGTAATGGGAGCGCTAAGAGACATTTAGAGTTTTGGTGAAAAAAGAATTCGGCAGAATGATCCCATCTCGCGATTATACTGTCGACGTTTATGCGAGTATCATTCAAGCAATGTATAGCGACACACCGTATCGCCACCACCGAAATGCGTCACGTATGTATGATGATGATGATGATTTAATGGTATCACCCCTGAAACGGGGTGGTGAAAAATAGTCACCTAGACTGACTGATTTAATAAGGTATGCTATACACGTCCTTTTATCTAGCATTTTTGCGGACATCTCCTCAAGCTTTTTTTCTTCCCTTCAAAATCTACCTTGTACCGTTAGCCATGACTGCAATAGATCTGGTCGTATCAATTTCTTCCCTGCTTGTTTTCCCCACCAATACTTTAAACATATCTTGCTTATCTCGACTGCTGACCGGTTTATCTTTTCATCCACTTTAAACACAAGCGCTTCTGGAAGGTGTACATTACCTACGGTTCTCTCTGGGTAAATCTCTTCACATTCCATTAGGCTGTGCTGAGTGGTCTTCGGATTTTTGCTGCAGCATACAGATGCCTCATCTTGTTGCGAATATTTGCTCCGGTATGTTTTTCTCCTTAGGCAACCGGTTCGGGCCTCAAATAGCAAAGAACTGCCCTTCGTGTTATCGTACAGATTTTCACTTTTAATTTCTTTCTCATTCTTGTAAAGCTCCATGGTCCTTTTTGTTTCTATATTCCTTGCATCCAATAAACCGTCTTTACCGTCTTTGTTTCTCTTTCTTTGTGATGACTCCTGGTTTTCTATGTATACTTTCAGTTACCCTGTACTTGGCTGCCAACTTTCTTGACCTCTTTCTCCGTTCTGTGTCCACGCTTTTCAAGTACAGATACTCGTGCACTTTAGCCGCCGATTTTTCAGTTTGGTCACGGTGGGTCATCTAGCGGCGCGCCAACGAACTTCCCCGTTTTTGCGTGGCCTCAGAGATGCGTGGCGCACCAGTGTGTTCCTAACACCTAAAATTAATCCCTGGCTGCCCACGGGCATTTGTACTTACGCGCCGGGCTTCTTGAGGAACCCGTGTGACGCGGGTTCCATTCCGTCGAATGCCCAAAAAAAATTAAGGATTTCCTTTTTCATTGAAGAGCGACGTTAAAGAAGTTGCATAGATTCAAAGTGGCTGAAGTAGCCTAATGGTACTAATTCGCATTAAAAGAAAGCGGGGAAGAGATCGATGGAACAGGGGTCGTTGGAGGCACGGGTAGCTGTAAAAATATAGAGACAAATGGTCGATGAGAAAATAGACATAGGCAATATGCTAGACTGCACCAGACGTGGTAGAACCTGATTTGCTCAAGCAGGCTAGGTGACTGTTTGTCGTCGCCCCGTTTCAAAGGGGGTGTCATTAGAAATCATCATCATCGCGCATGACTGTCAGAAACCTTGAAAAAGCTTTCCACGGGTTGTCGCTACGCCTGGCAGTTCCCCACAAGCATCGACACAAGGCCTGCTGGCCGTTCCTGTTAACTTTCACGTCGACGCGTCTTCTCGTCATTATGTGGCTGTCGTATAAAAGTCGCGAGCAGGCTCGTTCCCTAGAAAGCGGATGAACTTTCTGCGGGCCCTACGATAGGGACGAATCCCGGCGGGACAGAGTACTCATGCCCAAAGTACTCTTGACGGCTGACGGTGTTAATTACCGCACAATACTAATAAGAGATGGAAGGGGGGAAAAACACATTGTCATCCACCCTATTGTAGCATGAAGCTAGAAAGGAAACCCTTCTGAGGTTTCTCGGAAAGAAAGCCTCGCAGTTGAAGAAAAAAAAAAAATCGTCCAGGTCCGTGATTCGAACTCGGGACAACAAACGCCTTTTCGGGGCGGTCGCTCTTGCCATCTGAACTAACCAGCTGTACAGTGAGCATCAGCCCACCGTGAGGTCATGGAGTCTGACGGCATCTTCTCGGACCTGGTTAATATTTTATCGCTAAAGATTTTAAAAAGAGCCAATAACTGCATTCGGCAAACTTGGAAGAACATGTGCTGTGCCGCAACCGGCTTTAAAGACGAAACCTATTTCGAAGTCAGTGACATCACGCTGACGTACTGACGCTGGCGTTCTGGCACGAAATTCGAAAATTAAAGAAAAAAAGAAGCTTAACTCATCTTTTTATTCCGATAAACAACTTGTTTCCACAAATTAACGAAGACTGAGTTTTCTAAATATACATTATCAGTATAAGCTGATTTAGTGAATCTATTTAGTGTTCCTTTAAATTACGATCACTGCGAGAAGCCTTCGCCCTGCAGTGAACATAAACTCATATAAACATGCCGATAATGATGAAGATGACGATGAAGAAGCAACAACGAGCCAACAGTGAGTGTTTGTGATGAAGACAAATGACGCGATACCTGGGGTGCGGGTTATTTGAAAGGTTACGCACTTCTGTACAGGTTTACCGCCTACTTTAGGGCCCCCCATTCCAGTTAAATGTCTTGAGCGCAACTCGGCCCGTCATGTTAAGCAGATGATGCGTACCTCCCGACGAGGGTTCGTTCTGTTGGAGCTGCCAGCCGGCGTCGAGTCGGAACGGTGCCTCCTCGCCACATTCCTGCAAGAAAAGAACACAGCAGCGTTTTTAAGGTTTAGACTTTCCCGCCCTTGAACAGCCTTTTCTTATTATTTTTTTTAATGCACACACCGCTAACTCTCTACGACAAAACCTCGTGCCATCACCCTGCGGGGACACGTGACCCGATATCTACAAAAAATTCCACCATTACGCCAATCTAGTACGGAAAAGCGCCCTTGCCCGTTGTGTAAATCTCTCCGTCCAACAAAAAGAAAAATAACGGAAAAGAAAGAAAAGGAGAAGGTATAAAGTACGCAGGATTTCATTGCCTTAACTCTAAAAAGAAAACGGTTATCTCAGTTCGATCCCACGCGTGTCTACCCTCAACGTCGTTGCGAGCGCCACGTTCGAGGATCACTGGCAAGGCGGAGAGCCACGTCTTTAAAGCAACGGCAGCATGCGAAGTGGAAGGCCCTTATAAAGCTTTCGCCGTGGGAGGTATACCGGTCACGGACTAATTTACTTATCACGCGCAGTTTTAAAGAAACTAAACCACGAGGTGCGCGAGCGTTTCCGCGCCCGTGGAAACACCTATTGGCGCTTAGAGAGCTTTGGAGTGTGGAGACAAGAGCACGACTCCTACTCGGCATAGCCTTCAAGCTGTGCGGGCGGCCGACTACACGTGATAAAAACACGGCTGCGTGGTCATTCACGCAATGGCTTCGTGTGGTGCGAACCATCCGCTTCTGAGGTGCTAGCAACAAGTGTCTTTACCGACACGTCCTGGCAGCCCGCTTTACTTTTGACAACGACTGCGCGAGCGAAAGGAACCCGCTTTGTGCCTCCGACGGCAAATAACTGCGAAGCAGCCCTGGCCGCCCTGGTCATAAAACCATTTCGTAAGAAAACTTCCCGATAGGTGCATGCTGTCCAAGAACCCCACGTCTATGACGTGCTCCCGGCTCCCGCAGTCGCGTCCGGCGCGTTCAATGTGCAAAAGCATAGCCTTTAAGATCCGCATTTTAAATTCAGAGGGCGCCACCGTATGGGCCGTGGATTCGGACACCACTCACTGGCTTAGCGCAGCGATCTCTGAGCGCTCTGATTAAAGCTACTCGTTCCGGCGACCGGCGCGACACCAGCGCGGAGGGGCGTGTGCGACAAGACTAAACGTGGGTATATACCTGGCGATTCCCTGCAGCCTGTCCACCTCGAGCTGCCAGTGCTGCTGCAGCTCTTGCTGCCGGAGCGTCACGCCGCACACGGGACAGCCGAAGGTGGCCGCGGGGACGCTGCGACGCTTGGGCCCTGTGCAAGTGGGCAAGCCGAAAAAAAAAAAGAGCAGACTCCTCGTACCTTAGATCTGAGCGTACTGACGTGGGATTGGCAAGCGGGACAATACAAAACGCGAACAAACGTGCACGCGGCTGTCGCTAAATTTCCCCAATGCTTTCGATGGCTTCTTTTAGCTAACACTATGGCTGTAGTTAACAAACAATTGTAACTATTGTAATACTTTCAACAGCTCAAACTAACAAACAAGCGCTGTTTCACCCTGCCTGTCCTTTTTTTTTTTCTTTTTTTTACTCCGTACGTGTGCTCCATGAACTCCACCAAAAGAATTGAGCCGTTCGGATTCCTTGCTCTTTTCGTTCATTGCATAGCGAGGGACTCGATGTGTAGGGTCTTGATGCGATGAGGTAGCACACGAGAATTTACTGGCCAGCTGCCTGTTCATAAGCTTGAAAGCTCCTAAGGTTGAAAGGACGTTCCACAACCGCCGCCAGGGTCGTAAGTGGCGTTGGCTAACACTCCTAGAGCTAATGTGGTACACGTAGAACAAATGACCAATGAAGTGGACGGGAGCATGGCCGCCACGGTCGCTAATTGAATGGTAGAGCACCAAACGCTTTTGATGTGGGTTCGACTCCCATCGGCGACAAGTCGTCTTTTTCTTTCACTTTCATTTCCGTTTTCCTTGTTATTCTGACACTTTATTTAGTTCAGCTAATCTCCCCTATGCTTTCCCCAGCTTCATTGCCCGTTTCGTCGTACGGTTGTAATTGACGAAAAAATTTAGCACTTTGGTTTATGTTATTCCTCTCGCTCGTGTAAGCAAGTGACACTCAACAGAAAAAGAGACAAAGGATTTGGAGGCCGATTCAACCTCTCGCTGACGTCAATGAAAGAGAGACTTCTTCGGCGAGTTGGGGAGGTTGAGGATGGGGTGTACGAACCATTAATTTGTTGCGACAGCCACGCTGGAACGACGACGTTTGATAGACGTCAACTAGAAGTCAAATCGTCTTCCATTTTATTTTTGTCAACAGTTACCGTCATCGCCCATAGTAATAATTATTATAATCAGTTACTGTCATCATCATCATCATCATCATCATCACAGTCGTAACATACCCAGTGGCCCCAGGGGCACATACCCAGTGACCCTTATGTTTAGACTGCAGTATCGACGGGATCGGCCCACGACAGAGTCGGGAAACACATGTACCCCATACAGAAATGTAGGGCTAAGTCGCCAAGACCTCGTCTTTAAAGTAAGCACGAAAAAAAGCATGCATTCCCGTCCATACCGAGTAGAAAAAACCCACACCAGGCGTCGATATACTAGCGTGGTTATTTGTGTTTCAGTCCCGGTATACTGCTAAATGCAGTAGGTGCACAGACAGCGGCTCCCGGTAACGCTAACCGGGCAACGGCAAACGCAGCGCTGATGGCGACATCTTGCAACGACACGTTCACACGTAATTTGTTAATCGCGCTCTCGCGTTTTGTGGCAACTTGTCTCGGCCAAGAAGACCAAGGAAAATATCGTTTAAAATGTGAAGGAATCTCCAGCAATAGTGCGTCCTTCGCCGAAGCGACCTACACGGACACACATCGCATTTTAATGCAGTGGGCGATTTCACGGCATCCTTCCTGCTTATCTGTCAGCCATCTTACGATGCCCTGCGGAGCTACTGTGAGCAGAACCGTAATAAGGAGCTTTCGCTCAGACCACCCCTACGCGAATGTACGTGCGACGCAGATACGCTGTACCATTAGGCAAGTGCCAAAGCAGCTTGAATGTAATTTGTTGCGCTTAAAAAAAAAAAAGAAACCTGAAACTGCAGTGACGCACGGCGCCGGGTAAATACCAGAAATTTTTAGTAGCGCGCTTATATAACAAACTCTGTACTCCATCTCACAAGTCGTTTGCAGCGCTGTGGAAGCTGAAGGTCTCCTTCAGCCAATAGGAAGGCCGAGTGCCCTTCGAAAGGTGTTCATCCGCGCCGCGTCGTGTGCTCACCGCCACTGTCCTTCGCGGTATACGAAGTGCATGCTGTGCAAAGGTCCTAAGATGTCACGTATCGCTGTAACGTATCATGTAGCAAACAAAAATTGAAAAAAAAAAAAAAGCTCTTTAGACCCGCCAATAATCACTTAAGCGCGGAACTATATTCCTCTGCGCAAGGAACCTGTGTGACGACCGGTGTGCGCCTCGTACCTTAGACAGTGCTGCAAACGACTTGTGAGAGGGAGTACAAAAGCTGTATAAATCGGCAAGACATGAGGCAAGCTTAAAAACGTGCGTATAAAAAAAAAAAAAGAAAGAAAGAATAACGAACACTGCAAAACTTGTGCTACCTGGCAGACTCATAACCAATATTCAGAGAAGTTGTTCCTTTCGAGCGCTAGTATTAGTGCTTTTCTTTTCGAAAGACCGTAATTAACTCGCACACTTTCCAACTTTCCTCGCACATACCCCGTAACAGGCCCTTAATTCCCTCCAAATTTAAACTAGACGAAACATCTTGTTGTCCGAAGACGCTGGGAAAACGTGCGTACAGCGTTTTCCAGCACTTCTATAGGCGCATCAACAGGTTCGCGGCAAAATATAGTTACGATATCGCAGTTGTCTAAACAGCGCCTAAGCTGCATGAGCGCTAACAGCGAATTAAACTAGCGCATCTAATAATATTCCACGTGTAGTTATTACGTCGCTTGAGTGAAGTTTGCAAAACTCACATTCACAAAAAAAAAAAAAAATATCACGTGCAGACTAAGGACATGTGCTACAGTGAAACGCTTTTATAACGAAGCGCTCCTTCCAAATTCTTCGTTATACGGGAAACTTCGTTGTAAAGATCGAGCACCGCATACGCTCCGAGTGAGCAGGCTATAAGCATGTCCAGCAAAGTAAAAACCTTTATTTAACACGAATTCGTGAGATAATGAGTGAAAGAAGCCGCCAGTTTTCTTCTGCACAACTTTGTCCGACGGAATTTCGGCGAGTGTTAACCGACCCTATCGCATCGATCTTATCGACCTTATCGCATCGATCGAGGATCGCGGCATGCATCCCCGGCGTAACCTGGGAGCGACCGCTCCACGACGGTCCGACGCTTCCCCGCTGTCGGTTTTCTCGGTTCGTCTGCAGGCTCTTCATCGCTTGGCGCATTCGTAGACTTTCGCACCCTTTTCCTCAGCGATGGCTTCGACGACGCCGTATATATTTTTGAAGAAGAAGAAGACAATTTATTCTCTTTTTCAATGTTATGTATAGCATCCAAACATACATCGCCACGTCAGGAGGGAGGCTAAAGACTGTATATGCCTGACGAGGCCTATTAAAAAAAATTATGGGGTTTTACGTGCCAAAACCAATTCTGATTATGAGGCACGCCGTAGTGGAGGACTCCGAAAATTTCGACCGCATGGGGATCTTTAACGTGCACCTAAATCTAAGTACACGGGTGTTTTCGCATTTCGCCTCCATCGAAATGCGGCCGCCATGGCCGGCTGACGAGGCCTATCCTCCTCGTGGTGACAAACAGTGCATTCGAGACTACAAGCTTTCTTCTAAAGTAACATTAAAATCGCACAAAAGAAAAGAACATCCACAATTCTGTACAGTATATAAATGTTTCGAGATAGTACTTTTCGTAATTATAGCTGTGAAAAGAAACAGGAAAGAGAGCACACAAAAATCAACGAATAAGTAAACCACCGTTATCTAGCAATGTTGTAAATAATCTGCCACATTAAGACTATATACAGTAGGTATAAGTTGTGTGTTATGACCTAAGTAACAGATCCATAACTCTTCTTTTTGTAAAGTATTTTACTTGGGAACTCGTGTATTAGCGTTTCGACATCTTTGTTGTCATTCAAGAAAGTTATAATGGTATGTTCAAAGGTCTGAAGCTCATAGTACTAACCTAAGGAGTTTTGCGAGAGACATATCGGAGTTCATAAACAGCACCAGATCGTGCAACTGAACAAAAGCTAAGGTTAGGTTTCCTGTGGATCAAGCGATGAGCCTCTATTGCCTGTCGAATTGTTATTAACTTCTATATGTTAAGAAGGCCCAGTGAGTCGCCATTTCCGAGCAAACTCGACATCGACGTCAGCGGCGTCACACCTGCGGATGTGTCCCAACAAGCGACGTCCACGAGTTCAGCCATTCCACAAGCTGTGCGCCAGCAGGACTAAAATACTCGCTGCGATCGCGGCTCGCTCGTCAAGCGCGTCACGCTACACAGTGCTAGCGCTGACCGCAGCTCAGTGGCGACTGAGCAGGGCAGCAGTGGGCGGCACCGCGTTCGTGAGTGCATTGTAAAGCAACGAATCAGCCATCTGGGTGTTGAGTAACGTACCGCGGTCGCCAAGAGCCGACCTCGAAAGCGATTATGCCCCTGAGCTGTCTTCGGGTCTCGACAGGGCGCACAGGAACGAGACAACCGCAGTTGATACGGATCACGGCTTAATACAGTTTTGCGCGTTGTTGTCAACACTACGTTGCATCGCTGCTTCCGGTATTACAAAATAGGGGAATAGAAAAAAAAGAACATAAAAAATACCGGAGACGCAGAGACGCCAACAGTTAGCAGTGCTGGTCTCCAACTGTACATAATGGCGGCTGCCCAATATCGCTGACCCCCGATTGCTCTCTAATACACACCGCTGTTTTTTTGTCTCTTACCATACGTGCGCCTGTAATTTTTCATTTCACCGCTTGTTACGTTGTCCTTAGCTTCTTCTCAAACTTTTTTTTTATTAACGAAGTTTCAGCCCATAACTGTTGGTGCGTGTCTCCCGTCTTCGTTCTTGTGTTTCCTGAAGTTAGCGCTACTTAAGACAAGTTTGGTATCGATAGACTGCAATGATCGTAAGCTTTCCTATTCAGGGATATCGATAAGCTGCCGGTAATAACTTAAAAAAAAAAAAAAAAAACATTTTTTGTTTGCCTGAAGGTTTCGTCCACATGATCCGGGTATAGTCAGTCTATGAATTCCGCAGGAAAAGTTTCAGAACAGTGTCCGAAATGCGCTTCCCGTCCACAATAATTAAGACAAAAATATTTGCGTCACGAAAAAAAAAAAAAAGAAAGAAACCGAGCAGGCTCCCATCGAAGCAGGGCCCGTCTCTTGCCTTGCACCGAAAACCGATGAGACCCCTGGGCAAAACCCAACGTCCGTGAGTAACGAATCATAACGATCTGAGTTATGGATTTCACTCACCTATAGCCTAATAAATCACAAGGAATGGGCGACGTTAGATCGCTTTCTCGAATCGCACGTCAGTGAGAAAGATTGAGCGACAAACAGCCGCTGTTTAATGACAGCTACCATCGATTATGAGAGCAAATTGGTTGCTAGCCGGGCTTGTTGTCATGACGACATAGGAGAGTTTCTCCGCTAAACGCAGGCAGATCGGGCGGAATGCCGGCTGACCGGGGGCGGAATGCCGGTGGAGTGGGAGCGCAAACGTGAGCGGCCTGCACGGTGCAGCCACTTGGTGGCACCTCCGGCTATCCGGCAAAATAGCCAGTCCGTCTTCGCATAGCGCAATAACGCGGACACGCTAAACCTCTCTATAACCGGCAAATTCAGTGCAAAAACGGGACAGAAAGATTAAAAGCCAACGACACGGGCGCTGAAGAGCCTAGTGACAGATGTAATCCTTTTTCAGTCAGTCCCTGTTTGTGTGTTTGCCCATCTCTCTCTTTCTCTCAGTCTGTGTGCGCGCGTTGTCATTTTTCTTGTGTCTACCTTATCTTTCTCTGCCTGTATCTTTCGTCACAGCGCAACAAACTTAAGGTGAGAGTCAAGGCCCGTTTCATCCATTTCCTTAACATTTTGTCACGTTCTTGCGCTGTTTGCGATATTACGATCATGAGAGCTTCTGCAAATAAAAGGTCAAAGGCCTCGCTGTTACTGTCGTCGAACAGACGGAGATTAAGCCGCATCCGAAGCCAATCACCCGATAATCTGGTGACACTTTCGTTCATATTAATTCTGAAAATTCTAAGAACAAGAGAAAAACACATATAAGCAAAGCATTTTTAATGTCCGAGTCGTACCGCCAAGCGACGGCTCCATCGGAGTATAACAGAAGCCAATATCGAAGGCTGCGCCTTTGTGTACTGTATAGCCTGTAGGCACTGGAAGCGATAACAGGAGCCAGAAACACGTCGTGTCAGCCATGCTTCGAGCATCACCTATTAAATTTTTTGTTCGTACTTTTTTTCGTGGTTCTTTTCCTTTTAGCAGCAGTGTCGCTGTAAGCGCAAGCCGCCAAACCGAGACCGAAGAAATAGGACTTTCCGCACTTGCCCCCAAATGCGCTGAGCGCGAATCTCCCTGGAGCCCGTATTTCGGAAACTCCCTCATAAATCTCGTAACTGTGCGATTATGTATGCCATCTCAGCCTATAAGAACGTCGTATTTCTGTGAAAATTAGAAGTTGAAAGAAATAAAGCAGGGAAATTCCCATTGGCAAATAGAGCCGCGACAGCGTCATCGCGGATGAATCCTTCAGCAGAATGCGAAGTGTAGTGCGCGATACATGCAGGAAGGGAGAAAAAAGAAGAGCGAACATAAGATCAAGCAGCTAGCCTCAGCAAGCTAACTTCCTCTGGTGACGCCCGTCCCTCTCTATACGGGTTCTATCTGCGCGTTGGCTCTCTGGAAGCACGCTCTCCAGGGGGGCCGGATCTATAAAGGCATTGTTCGGTTCGTGGTAGTTATTAGGGACTTTTAGTTTGTCCGCTATTCCGGCAGACGGATGTGGTTTGGGCGGACTGCCGGATGGGCGGGGGCGCAAATGTGAGCGGCCGGAGAGGTGCAGCCGCCTGGTGGCGTAGGGCTCAACCAGACAAACACAGTGCTAAAACTGCAGCAACCAACTATATTCTGCTTCGCTGCGGGTGCAAATTTACGACAGCGGCGTAATTGTGGACACGATTACGCCGCTGTCGAAAATTGACGCCAGCAGCTAAGCAAAATATAGTAATTGGCTCTGTGTTTGTGTGGCTCAGCTTTACACCACCAGCTGGCGCCACCAATCTGGTCGCTCACGTTTACGCTCCCGCTCATCCGCCAAACCGCCTGCGTTTGCCGGAATACCGGACGCACTAAAATTATGTGACGTCCCCGTCACGATCGGCCCACGCTTTGAGGAAGGAAACAAACTAGACGGGAGGACTGCGTCATGAAGCCAGCCTTGGCAAGCGAACTCTCCAAGCAGCCACCCCAATCGATTTTATCCCCTCCCAAGTAACGGCCCAACACGTGACCTTTGAAAATCATGTAAACCGTTTTATCGGCGAGGAGGACCGTAGCCTCGAATCAGCGCGCCGCGCCGCTCTCCTTCGCACACTGGTATATTTGTGCGGACCGCTGTTTCTTCTAGCGGCGACTTGGAATAGTAGTGGTGTCATTGCGAATTAGTGCGATTATAGTGTGTTGCGTCCGTGATGGCTGCGATGTCAGATGACTCGAGGTAAACGGGCTACCACTATGCTGTATTCTGCTGCAAAAGTATCTTTCGGAAGCGAGTGCGACGTGCATCTTCAGCAACGGCGACTCCGTGGACTGCGCCGCTGCGCTTGCAAACAAGCGTCGGCTTTGAATCGCCAGCAGTAAGAGAGAGGACTTGACGCCATCAGCTTCGTCACGTGTATGCTCACAAGATTTTGTTTCGAGTGCGCGCACGGCGACGAAATTAGCACCCATCATCAAACTAGAATATGAACGAGGTGTTGTGCAATGCAACAGGATCCTCACGATTCCCTCTCTAAATAATTTCCTCCCTCCATTGCCCTCACCAGTCGGCCCTCCACTCTACTCTCCGCCATACATCCACGCGCACGACGGCCGGACTTACCGATTGCCTATCACGTGGCCAGGGCCTATTTCCCATAAGCCTCTCCTTTGTATTTTTATGACTACGCTCAAAAATTGTAAGGTGACGCTCCCTCCTAGTCTCTTTCCTTCATCTACGGCGCGACATTATGAAGGTCAAGTGCCAACGGCGTACGTGCAATACACAACGCCATGGCCGACACTCATTACAAGGCACTTATCGACTTCAAATATTTTTAGTCCAACATCATGCTACAACATTGCTGATAGAACTGTATTACAATGTGTTCTGGCATTTAAAAATTCTTAACTCTATAATTTTCCCCCAAAAAAGCTAGTACCTCTAAGGTTGGCGCACTACCAATAGCACACACACTTACTGACTCTACCGTAATCGCGAGTAGGTGTAAGCATAAAATGGTAACCGGCAAAGGAGACTGCTTGGAGATGTTCCTAGCCACAATCTTAAAATGGGTGTAGTGCATGTTTTCAACGGCACACCCCACCACATCACACCACGCCATATTGTGCACGGGTCCATATGGACGCTGCCCAGCTAGAAGAAAACCGGCTGAAGGCGGCACGACAGGCAGCAAAAGACGCCAGGGAGACAGCGCACTACCCAGCTAGAAGAAAAACCTGAAGGAGGCGTTACGCAGCTTGGCGCCATCTCTCGGGGGGAAGCAAAACCCGCCCCGCGGAACTCACGGACTGCTGGCGTTCAAAAGAGCACGGGCAAACTTGTTTCAGTGTCAAAGGATGACAATGAAGTGTACGGAGCCTTGTATCTGCCTTTTGAACGTCGCCCCCCCCCCCCCTATTGGAAATGACAAATAAAACTTCAGCGTACTAGAAGTCAGAGCTTGAGTGAAATCGTGAACAAGCATTCGGAAGAACTCGGAAGCATTATATATTTTAACTTGTTTAACTAGCGTATGTAATGCGGAACTGTACACGGGGTTGTGGGCAAGAGACAGAATTTTCTTAATCTTTGACTAGTTGCCCGCGGATGATCGCGTTTTGTTCTCGCAATTTGCTTGTACGTTCTCGTTTGAGCGTCCGGATAACGGCGCCGGCTTTTGGCTCAAGGTCACCTGAACGTCGCCGACAGCGGGAGCTAAAGGCTTTTCATGCTAAAAAATAAGAAAACAGAAAGAAGTGTGGCATATTCTTATGTAAGCGCACCAATGGCCCGCAGTTAATGCTAATCTAAGGGTGACCGGTTAAAACAACCGGACCTTCCTGCACCAGTAATGTGTAAGTACTGTGCACCAACAGTCACCACATATTTCTAATGTTAGCGTTCGTACTGAACAAACTACTGTTCCATTCGCTCTTCATTGCTTAAAGAAATACAGCTAAAATCATAGGAGCAAGCTCCCGTTACTGCGAAATCGCTTCACGCGAATCAATGGACACACATGGGGAAGACTATGCGCAAGAATGTACGTCCTCTCTTTGTGTATAGCCATCTGCAGTGCTGGTTTTCGCTGCATGACTTTACGCCAACAACTTTGCTATTTGAATTTCTGTATTTCGTTAAAGCAGAAGCAGCATTTTTAATTTTTATGAGCCGCGCAAACCATCGTTAACAATCCCACTGTCATAAAGAGTTGGTTTAAATAATATACCCATGTTGCGAAACGCGAACAATTCACGTAGGCAATTCGTCACTCATTCCTTTGTTGTTTGTTTACGTTCCGCAACATGCGTACATCTCTCGTTTGCAATAAAGATTCCCTATAGTTGAAAGCCAGCGCTTGTCCTCGTCTGTTCTTCGGCGTTGTCCTTGTTCAAGAAGGCGCGCTGTTGTACTTTGAATGATGCAGAGTCAACTAGTCCAATCTTCGACATTAGTAAGTCCGGTTCGTCGCAGGCAACGTAGCCCGTATACTACTTTTGACAAATTCTGCACACGGCTTATCGTGAAGCAACACACCAGTTAAGTGTGACTAGTCATGAGAGACAAGAGCCAGGGCGTTCCATGGGTGGCAGTGATGACGAAGACAGTAACCAGCTACAGTAGAAAGGCCAGTCAACAAAATACAGAAGTTGTGAGCTACATATTCCTACGCAAGGGCCCTAATTTGGCAAATACGCGATGGTATTCGTGAGGTATGGTATCCCAGTTATGGAATCAGATTTGAGCATTCCAATGCCAACAGAGGGACTACAAGAATTGTTTTATTTTTGTTTCAACGAAATGCAACATAGCCGGATCGTAAACACTCCATGAGTTCAACTGGACTGTCGCGACAGCACACGCAAGCTCGCCACTCTTGTTTTGTCACCCGCGCATGACATGCGCGCGTAGTCTCTGAGGCCATGACGCGCGCAACGTGAAACACGGCAACAGCGCTAGATGTCGCTCGCATCTTATGTTCAATTAATGTTCAACAAGGTGCCCGAGCACAGTGCCGTCAGTGAGCCGCGAAAGCCATTCTAAGGTACCCTATACTGTTTCAAATTACAAGCTCTCGCCTTCCAGTTATGACGTCATAGCTCAAAGCTCGCGGGCCTTCTGCCATCTCGGAGGCAATGGTCCGCGCAACTTACGACCAACATAATATCCACCGGAGGTTACAGTGCCCAGAATATCGGAGGCCACTCACTCAAATGTCGCGCATGGCTGTCGTCCACATCGATGTCCACGTCGGCACTCTCGTCAACAATGGAGACGGTCTGTCAGGGATAAAAGAGAGAGAGAGAATAAAAAACAGGTTTCAATGTCGTAACCTGCTAGCACATACGAGGGGTGATCAAAAAGTTTTGCAACTCCCATATAATAAAAACTTCCAGACCAAGGAAAAAAAAATTTTTTTTCAACATAATCTCTCCTCACACTAATGCACTTCTTCCGTTTTCCTGGAAGTCTTTTGATACCTTCCAAAAAACGAAGCTTTCTTCCTGATTGCCAAGTCACTTCTCTGCGGCAGTTTGAAGCGAGTTCAAGTCGTCAAACCTTGTTCCCTTGAGGTGTGTCTTCTAATTCGGAAATAAAGGTCACTCGGGGGCAGGTCGGGACTGTAGGGTGAGTGGTCCAACTGTTCGAAACCACATTCTCGAATGGGCCGCCTGGGTAACACGTGATCTGTGAACCGGGGCGTTGTCGTGCAGGAGCAGGACACCTCTTGTCACTAATCCTCGGCGTTTTTTCGCGATGGCTTTACGCAGTTTTCGAAGAACGTTGGCGTAGTATTCGCCTGTAACTGTCCTACTGTTTACAAGATGCTCAATGAGAAGGATCCCCTTTGCGTCCCCAAAAAAGCGTCGCCATCACTTTCCTCCCTGAGAGTTGAGTTTTCTTTTTTTTTCTTTTTTTTTTCGCGGGAGGGATCCCCGAATGCCTTCACTGCATAGACTGCTGTTTTGTTTCTCGGTCCCGCTGATACATCCACGTCTCATCCCCAGTCACAAGGCCGGAGAGAAAATCTTCTTGGTCGCTTGAATAGAGGTGCAAAAGTTCTCTTGATGAATGCACGCGGTGGTGTCGATCTTGAGTTGAGAGGTTCCGTGGCACCCATCATTCTGAGACCTTCGACATACCCAAAACATCGTGGATGATAGTGAAAACACTGTCATAAGAAATGTTCAATTATCCGGCAACTTCGGACCCTTTGATTCAGCAATTACTCACGGTAAGGCTCTCTGCTGAGACTGAATGGTACAAATCGGTTAAAGTGGTCGGCCCCCCTTACCTTGGGTCGTCTTCCACATGCACACGGTCAAGTTTAAACTCACTGAACCACCGAGTCACTGAAGCATATGAAGGACATAAACTGCCATACACATTCCCCATCCTGCTGTGGATTTCTTTGGTGGAACTTTCTTCTTTGCACAATAATTGGATAACGCTCCGGTAATCGAATTTGAAATCATGGGACGACGCCATGTTTGACTGACTGATGCAGGCCACGCAACGAACTGGAATGCTTGATATTCAGACCTTGCTAGGCTGCAGAGATGACCTAAACAAAAGGTAGAGAGAGATCACTGTCAGATATTTGGTTATAGCTAAGTTGCAAAACTTTTTGATCTCCCCTCGTAAGTGGTTACGAAGCGATGGGGCTTGAGCGACGACACCCCATGGTTGAAATACAGGATCGCAAACATTGAAGCGGCGAGAGTAAATCGACACAAATATCGAAGAGCGAATGCATGTTACATGGCACTAGCAGACGCAAAAAAGAAACTGACCACTCCAGGAAGATGAACGAAAGTATGAAAACAACATGTACACAACATTCACTACACGATCGGAACAAGGGCTGGCACTTGGGCGTGTTTCTAGAAGCAGTAACCGGGACGAAGGAGCTCTGGGAGAGAAGCATCTTCGAACGATGAAGTTCGTCATGTCCAAGATTCGATGCCAAAGAAAGAAGGAAAAAAAATCAGTGGCGCTTTAGCGGCAAATGCGAGAAATGCGTTAGCAATACATCGCACCTGTATGAGGTCCCGGATCGATTATTGAAACCACGTTCACCACACTGCAAGGTGTTGTTGAGGATCTCACTCGACACACATCCTCCCTCTTCGAGGAACTTACGACGGTCTGGTGCAGACCACCTTCAGTAGCCCTAATAGCCAGAGGTCGAGACTTCGACTCCCACGACCTCTGGTGCTAATTAAGGCGAAGTTAATAAAGTTAGAGTTAGTTAAGGCGCTAGAATCAACGACTCTTCCGTTGTGCGCACCTTGTGACGAGCACCGTTGGCTATGTCACGGCGTTCTCCTGGCGTGCCCGCAATGCTTTCGCATTATTCCACGTAGGGTTAACTAAGTGCCCCTTGAATAATTATTGCTATTAACATTACTGTTATTATTATTATCATTATTATTATTATTACATAGAGCATTTAATGATGATACGGACGTATCAGCAATCAAATTCTAAACCTTTCAACTCTTCTCTCGTGTTGAGCAGTCGGGTTCCAACAATCACCTTTGTTTTGTCTACAGGGAAATTCCCGGTACCTCGTGTATCCTTTATATTTTTTTTTTTCACGAAAGAGAGAGATTGGGTGTGAGGAGGAGAAGGCGAAGATTGGTGGCGACTCTTTCGAGCCAGATGGCCTCACAGTGGGACTACATAATGGTCAAAAATTCCGCGTCATTTCTGTCGACTCCAGTTTAGGCAATCGAAATCAAATGGGCAAGTCGGTGGTGGAGGGGAGGGAGAGCGTGGAGGAGTGCGTTGCAATTCGATGGGACTGCTTTACTTAGAATACACTGTCAATGCCACCTCAAGGGTCGTCACAGGGAGAGAAAGAGAGAAAAATCAAAGACTTATGCATCACGTGCACATGAGATACACATCAGCGCATTTCCTTCTTCTGATACGCGTTAAACAAGTTTCATACTTCCATCTCCTGTGACTTCATACTGCGGTCTTCCTGTGAGCCTCTGTATCGCTTGAATACGGCTTCGGAGAACACTGTGGAGGAGCCCAACTTCCCGACTTCCTTGCCACTTGCACACAGCAGATCACTCTCACGCAACGTCCAGCCAAAAGCATTCGGGCTTGCGCACGAAAATCTTGCTCAACTTACACCTCAGCGGCGGCTGCCGCGTCTCCTGGGGGCAAGCGCGAGGTCACGGTTTCGATTTCCATCTGCGGCGACGACACACACTCCGAAAGTGGAGGGGGAGGGGGGGGGGGCTAACTGAAAAGCGAGAACGAAAGACGCTCCCCCTCGTGCTCGAGCGCTCGCCGAAGAACCCCAGGCGGCCGTTATTATTATTCTCTACCCTTCTACTACTACGTACGACGCCTCCAACGTAGCGTCAGCGTATGCCACCCAGACGCACAATCGCCCGTCAAAATTAAATTAATGAAAGTCGACCGTTTGTCCGAATGCTACGAGTGCCGTGGCAAGACGGGTACGCCCGGCTAGAAAAAATTTCAGGAACCCTACTTTTTTTACGCGCCAACCGCTTCATTAAACTCTGCGGATTTCTCGCCGAAGCAGGCACCGACGCGAGCCGCGGATATTGTCCGCGTACAAATGAGCTTCGGACTGCAGCGGTGGCCGCGTTCTTTCGCGGTCGCATCGTCCACGCGCAGTCCTTGTTATGGACTAAGCACACACGCCTTATCTCACGACAATGCTCCGAAACTTGCACCACGGCCTTCCACGCACGCAATTTACCGCACTTCGTCGATCACAAGCGTCGTTTCTTACTGTCCCACAAGTAACAAGTTAATAAAGGGAACATCAGACATCCACCCGTCCGTAGCAATTGTTACTAAGGAAACCTATGCGGGTTCCTCGATAGAAAAGCCTCGCAGTTGAAGAAAAATTCGTCCCAGTCCCCTTTTTGCCTCTCTTCGTGGGCATTTCTTGAAATGTCGAAATAAAAACAATAAGCAAATCTAAACGCTACTGCCGGAACTCATTTCACTTCGCTTTTTTTCGGCGACCTTCTTGTTATAGCCGAAATGCCACTCGCTCAAGTAACTGCTTCCCTTGACACGCACTTTCAGTGAAGCGCTTGAAACAGTTTAAAAACACGGCAGTCATGAGAAAATGTAATCCGCTAGGCAAACTATCGCGCAACCCGACACCAGTTTTACTCAGCGACTAGCTCAGGCTGTCGCTTGGAAGTGGCGAGTGTACGATATTGCGGGTTCGATTCCTGCCGCCTTCTCTCATTCCGATGCGAAGCAGACTGCAAAACTTTCTTTTTTTTTTTCACGTACCGACTGACATTTCGATGCGCATTAAACAGCCCCAAATCGTCAAAATTTTATTACCGACGTAAAACCTTGAATTCGTTAAATGAGAAAAATTAGTTTGGCTGCATTAGTAAATTACGTTTCTGCAAGAAAAAAAAAAAGGAAAGAAGGAGTCATTCTTATCGTGAAAGTGGGATTCATAAGCCAAAGAAAAGGGGGGGAGACGGGGTAGGGGGGGGGGGGGGGGCAGAGCGACAAACTGGTAGCGACACCAATTTGAGGTTCCAGCCCCGGGCTTCCCGTGAGTTCACGGACTTTGATGACGTCTGCTCGGGCGTAGTCAATTCTTTATCGGTATTCTAAAACTCATTGTATTCTAAAATAAGGAAAGAGCGAACTTACCAGGAAGGCTTGCTACACTAAAAAAAAAAACAAAATACCAGGAAAGTTACTAAAGTTCCAAGTGGGTGAGGAATTCCACCCAAAGAAATGACGCTTACATTCGAGAAAATACGGTACCTCACTCCGCGGCAGTGCATCTCAAGCATGTAATTTATCTCCTTGTTTTATCTTGCGCCGCACGACGCGGCGTTCACCCCCTCTGCGCTCGTTATTCCCCTGGCACGACCTGACCACAGTTGCGCAACGGGCGGTATAGACCACTTCTCTCAAGGGTTTTTTTTTTTTCTTTCTTTTGGACTCGCTTCTTCGTTGGAATCTTTAACGGGCATCCTCGTCAAGGTTAGGGCGCGGTGCCTTCATCGCAGATCGAAACGCGTACAGTATCTCACCGTGCTCCTGTTTCACCCTTTTTTTTTTTACGGAGACGCTCGGAATAACAAAATGATTGCAATTCTTGGCTGCTGTACTTTTCTGTTCAATTTTGTTGCTGACCTTCTGACGTGTCAGCGGCATGAAGGAAGATTTTTCGTATAAAAAGGGCCCACCGGACCGAGTTCGATCAGCAGTTGGCTCAACAGCAGCAGCTCTTGAAAGTCACCATGGTAAGTCACCCAGTCCTCTCGTTCTTACGAGTAGCGAAAACGCTTGGGATGGGCGACCCGGGGAAAAGCCTATCGTACAGCTTTTTCAGAAAATGTGCCATCTGTGAGGTTGAGGGGGAGGAGCGGGGGCTAATACGGCTATACATTCATTTAACTCCGAATATGCGCATGGAGATTATTCGTGTCGTGTGTTATGCCCATTCAGATAAAGCGCGATTGAATAGGATGTGCAGTGGTGGTTGAGAACGCTTTGCTCCAGGCTTGGAAATTCGGTAGATAGGCAGTTGCCCGAAACTAATACCGCATGGTATAGTAACATTCCACACGTGGATTCCACGCCACGGTACATAGCTAATGAGAAATTAGTGAGTATGGGAGAAATTAGTGAGTATGTTAGCGAAAGCATTTTCAGGCACTGAGTTAACGCCAAGTAGAACGACCATGTCCAGGCGATGAAAATGTTTAATGTACTGAGTGTTGTTCTGCCTACGGGTACTGCCTTCATATTGCACGCAACAATAAAGGTGCGGTTCGTCCTGAGCTTGCTGAGTATGAGTAAAAGGTGGAGTGTCATCGAACACGTGTAACTTCGCAGATCCGTGCCTGCGTCCTCCTGGCTCTCGCCACCAGCGCCTTTGCTGGCTACACCGGCTACGGCCTCGGCGGTCTGGGCTACGGCTACGGCCTTGGTCTTGGCTACGGCTACGGTCATGGCCTCGGCTACGGCCTCGGCTACTCCGGGGTGGCTGCCGTCCACCACGCCCCAGCTGTCGCTACCGTCGCCCACGCTCCAGCTGTCGCCACCTACGCCGCTGCTCCAGTTGCCACCTACGCCGCTGCCCCAGCTGTGACCAAGGTTGCCACCACCTACCACGCCCCAGCCGTCGCCACCGTCGCCCACGCTCCAGTGGCCACCTACGCTGCTGCTCCAGTTGCCACCTACGCCGCTGCTCCAGTTGCCACCTACGCCGCTGCCCCAGCTGTGACCAAGGTTGCCACCGTCGCCCACGCCCCAGTGGCCAGCTACGCTGTTGCCCCAGTTGCCACCTACGCTGCTGCCCCAGCTGTGACCAAGGTTGCCACCACCTCATACACCCCAGCCGTCGCCGCCGTCGCCCACGCCCCAGTGGCCAGCTACGCTGTTGCTCCAGTTGCCACCTACGCCGCTGCCCCAGCTGTGACCAAGGTTGCCACCACCTACCACGCCCCAGCCGTTGCCACCGTCGCCCACGCCCCAGTGGCCACCTACGCTGCTGCTCCAGTTGCCACCTACGCCGCTGCCCCAGCTGTGGCCACCACCACCGTCCACCACGCCCCAGCTGTCGCCACCGTTGCCCACGCTGCCCCAGCTGTCGCCGCCTACCACGCCGCCCCAGTCTACGGCTACGGTGTCGGCACCCTCGGCTACGGCGTTGGCCACTACGGTTACGGCCACGGTCTCCTCGGCTATGGCCTGAACTACGGATACGGTCTTGGCTCTCCCTACCACTACGGTGCTCTTCTCCGCAAGAGGAAGTGTGAGTATACATTTCGGTCTCCTTCGGCAAGATGACTACATTGATGTAGGTACAATATTTAGTTCAGCTACTGCGAAGAAGCAAGCGTGACAGAAGATGCCAAACTCGCCTAAAGGCAATACACAAATAATCTGCCTAGCGGCTTAGTTCTTGTAGCCGGCATAAGAAAACAGTCAGTAGCAAGAATTTGTCGGCTGGTGAAAAAAAAAAAAAAAAAAACATCCCGCTCAGCTGAGGGGGAAAGAAAACTCAGAAACCAACGGTACCTACCTTAGTACTATGTTCGTAAGAATAGTTAAACACACACAAACACACACACACACAGCCGAGAAAGAGGGAGAGGAACGACCATCTCCGTAAGCATGTGCAGGCAGTATAGGCTCGACGGCACCGGTTATCATTTCTCGTTTTCTATACCTTCGTCAAGCGTAAGAACAGATGCGCAAGCCTCGTCGTCGTCCTCTCAATTCAAAGGACTAATTCACACACGCACTGCTTAGATTTACCGACTGTTGGCGTCCCACACATTGGAGGCGCTTGTGCAGTGTCTCGTGCCTAATATGACATACCTCGCTTTCTCTTTTTTTATATTTGCAGAAACCATCCAAGTATAACCTATTTCAAGCACAATGAGAAGACAAGTAATCGGCATCCACCTCTGTATTGCGCCAGCATTAAGCATGGACAATTAAAGGGGATGAATAAAATTAGTCTGCACAACATTACGTCACTGGCTCCTATATGTTTGTTCCGTGTTTGGCTGTATGCTATATTTTTGTAGTGTAAGTGGCAGACATCTTTCTCGGGGAGGTCTTGAAGGACAACCGGGAGCGACAAGGCTTAGCCTGTGTAACGCATGCTAGCCATTGGCGTTCGCTTATCACGGCACTGTCGTACACTGCTCTGTCACCAACCCGCGGTCCCTGCGTGGGCTGCGTCGACATATGGCTACTGTGTCTACATAAGGCGCGCTTGCTTTAAAGCGGCGAACAAGAGCTTACAAAAAAAAAAAAAGAAAAAGACGTTGGGGCTTAATTCGCAATGCTTCCCGTTCGCAGCTGCTGTTTGCCAATGACTAGTTACTTTCGCTAATGATAATATCTCCAACCCCACGATTGGTTCGCATCTGCTCGTAGGAACAGCTTTGGCGTAAGATTAAAAAATTTTTTTTTCGGGGAGGGGGGGATACGGGCCATGGTTTACATCATGCAGAGATCTGGCTGCGCTGATGCTTCAGCGCAGCCAGATCTGCAATGCTATCGCGGTGCTCACCATTCCTCCTAGCGTTCTTGAGAGTTGGAAAGAAAAGAAAACAAGAAAGTTTGACTATGCTGCTCCTGAAGCATGAAGTCTCAAACACTTTCAACTGTTCAAAGCCCTATAACGTGCAAAGAAGAAAGAAAAACTCTGGAGCAACGTAGGAGAAAAGGTACTGCAAGGGGAGATGATTGTTCCAGAAGGAAGGCAGCAGAAATTCAAAAAAGCAATTTAACAAACATAGCAATCGTAACAGTTATTGCCTCGGAGACTTCTATAGCTAACCGGGAGTCTTAGAAATCAGGACCAAGAGTTAGGGGACTCTATCGGCCTGGCGCAGCAAAGAACGTGAGGTTTACAAATAATACTTTTTTTTTGGGGGGGGGGGGGGGAGGGGGGGTATGCAAGGCTGCTTCGACACATTGTGTGCGGAGCAGGAAGTGGGACTTTTCTAACAAAATCGCTTGAGAAAAGCTGGCCTCTAGCTTAGCGCCGCATTGACCGACAATGCTGGCAACCCGACATGTTTCTCAGTCCATAAAGCCACCACACATCGTTTCCGCTTCTGCGATGGTCAGGCATCCGGTCCTACTGACCACAGTGCCCTGCATTTGAGTACTCCGATGCACTCAAGACAATCTCGTCACTACTAAACGCCGAAGTCCTTACAACAAGCACACGCAGCTCGGCCGAAGCTGCAGATGAGACAGTTTGTACATATACTACGTTAGTCCCGACAGTGAATGTCAAAGACAGCGGGGTTCTTTTTATTAGAAATAATTCTGCTGGCTCCACCATAACCGTCTAACTGACGGTTGACACTCCAGCGTCACACAGAAGGGGATATAACACGCAAATTACAGAAATGTGGAGGTAGGAGTCTTAGATATAAATATCGACATTCGAGGTCGAAGGAGTAAATAAAACTGGAGACTCAGCGCTGAGGATGATAATGTATTCCACTCCGAAAAAAAAAAAAGGTGCAATAAGAATGCTGCTCAAGGACAGCACGCGAGCACAGCGTTGACTCTCAATAGGGAATGAGGTAAACTGACTTCTGCACCTTGGAGGCGTGTCTATGGCAGCCGGAGTCTATGGGCATGGCCTCCGATACCATGCAGGGCGAGCACGCGCCGCCAGATCTCGGAGGCAATGCAGTGAGTCACACTTTCGCGCACTGAGTGTCTTTCGGGCGGTTGTCTGCGCCGGGCTCTGCTCACGCGCGGGTAAGAGGGCGCGTGAGAGGCAGAGGGCGCTTGCTTCCCCGCTTAAATGAATGAATGAAGAACTTTTTATTTCCACCGAAAAGGGGCTGTTGAAGCCCGGCCCCGGCATGCAGGCCGAGGGGGGACCAGGGATTGCACTACAGACTAAGGACTAGTGAAGTTGCTTCTTCACGGCCTCTGCCGCCAACCGGATGGCTTGCTGCTGGACGTTGGGGTCTTCGCTCCGGAGCCAGGCCTCCCAGGCTTCTCCACTATCTATGTTGTGGATGATCCCTGGGGAACCGGCACGTTCCCAGATTGTGTGGTCTAGAGTACCCCTCTCGCCACAATATTCGCATTTGGCGTCCTTTTCGTCCCCTGTCTGCGTAAGATAGACCCAAAATGTAATTACCGGCTTGCGATCGCCTCCGTATACGCGCCTAGTTGTAGGAGAGAGACCGATCCGGAGATGGGAGGTTTCTCCTTTCAAGTTTGTAATGTTCAGTCATTTCATGATATGTGATTACACTATCTTTCATTCCCCCGCCTTCGGGCTGTTCCGCAGCTGCCCGGTGGCAGAGAGCTCGGGCGGTCTCGCGTGCAGCCTCATTGCCTAGGACAGATTCGTGCGCGGGTACCCATATAATGGATATTCTTCTATTAATTGGGTTACCAAGGAGTATGCGTCTCCGATATCCTCCGATATCTTTCCTTTACGAAAATTCGAAATAGCTGTTTTGCTATCGCTAATCGTTACGTTCGCCTGTGTACCAGTGCAAGCGAGCGCTATTGCGACTCCTTCAGCCCTACTTGCATCTTTAGTGCGTGACGAGGCCGTGATGTTGGGTATTCCGCCACCGTCTACGACAGCCGAGACTACAGCCCCATGCCTACCGCACGCTGCATCGACGTAGGCTACCTGATCAGCTCTTTTATCTTTCATTCTTCTTATGGTTTTAGCTCCATGCTCCCTGCGTTCTTTGTTGTGTGTGGAGTGCAATAAATGTTTCCTTGTGCCGGAAGGAATGTCTGTTTTTTCATGCTGGCCTCTGTGAGTATGGAGGGCAATCCATCCAAGGATGGTCCTCCCGGTCTCTGATTGGCTGAGTCGTTCTAGCTACGCTATTCGGACTGCCTCTGTTAATTCTTGCCATGTGTTGTGCATACCCATCCTGTGTAGCACCTCCGTTGAGGTGGTTATGGGAAGCTCTAGTGTCCGTTTAGTACATTTTCTAAGTATGGTGTCAAGTTAGTCCCCCTCCGCTTTCTTGATATTGAGAAAGGGTGTTGAGAAAGAGAAAAGGGACGCCGCGCGACGCCATACTGTGCACTGGTTCTATTTGGACGCTGCCCAGCAAGAAGAAAACCGGCTGAAGGATGCGCGACCAAACGTCTGAGCACATCTCGATTCATGCTCCGTGATCTCGACGCAAGAGGTCACGTGTTGGGCCGCTACTGAGCAAAGGGCTGGCTTCAGGGAGCGTTCGCTTGCCAAGGCTGGCTGTGTGACGTAATGCTCTCTCCTAACTATTTCCTCCCTCCATGAAGGCAAAGCCAATGAGGTTTTTAACCTCCTTGGGCAAAGCAGCGCATCAGATGGTTCCGGCGTCACGCCACGCCAGCTCGGCGAGCGCAGTAGATTCGCAGCAAATTCAATTTCCCAGAATTGAAGAGCACTGTATGTGCTTTGTGAACGCAGCCCCCGACCTATTTGGAATGACAAATAAAACTTCACCGTACTAGAAGTTACAGATTGAATGATACTGTGAACAAACATTAGGAAGTACTTGGAAACAATATGTTTTTTTGTAATTTGTTCGGGAGTAACTAGCGTATGTAATGTGGTCCCGTACAAAGGGGAGGGTGTGTGTGTGTGTGTGTGTGTGTGTGTGTGTGAGTGAGGGGGGGGGGTATCCCGTTTAATTCTCAGAACTTGCCCGTATAACAGATCTGGGTTTTGGCTCAAGGTCACTTGAAGGTCGTGAACAACGGGAGCTAAAAGCCTTTCATGCTTATAAAGGGAGCAAGAGAGAAAGAAAGAACACTACTTAGGTACGAGTTAGAGCCCCTCCACACTACTGCTACCATCGTAAGCTGATGAAGGGGCTTTTAGTTCGAGTAACGACGGCAGTCACAAACACGAAAGCGACAAACCCCTCGCATTTTTTTTTTTTTTTCGTAATTGCCAAGGAAGAACGACGACCTTATTTAAGGCTAAATACGTCTAACTCGAAAAGAATCACCCAGCAATCTGCTCGATACGACAACCACATTTGACAATAAGCGTCCGGAAAATCACGCTCAGCTGTTTAGCTGACTAGTAAAAAAAGAAAAAAAGAACAACTAGTAGCCCAGGCGCAGTCGGCCACCGCAAACTTCTCTCGCCACGCGAACCGCTGCTGCAGCATGCACTTTCGCAACAGCGTTCCCGCGACAATAACGCCTCACAAGCGCAGCGAGATGATAAAAAAATGCGAGCCGTGGCTCAACTTGCCAAAGTGCCGTTTACAACCTCCGCTCCTTTCCCTCGCGGAATCGGGCCGTCGCACGCAGCTCGTGCATGGGAGGAGCAATGCACGCGTCACAAGCACCAACATTAAACAAAAAGCCCCGGCGCGTCGTCGGCTCTTCAACTACCCCGACCGCAATGCACGCAATTTGCGAGGCGCATACGCAGTCACGCGGTGGAGCGCGGCGCGTCGAGAGGACAAGAACGGGTAATACGCGGCATCCGCGCTCGTTTCAAGAGCCCCTTTTCCAGAGACAATAAACGCGCTTCGGCAACATACGCGATTTCTTTGACGGTCGGTCATTTCTTGTGTCTTCTTTTGCCCCGACGTCGCTTTACTGTCCTGTCACTCCCTCTCCCTGAAATGTTCTCGTAGCACACGTGCGAAGATGGGCAGCGACAAGCGATGCAATATGCGAGCCGACGCCGTGGTCGGGAGCCGTCGACTTGTCATGCAAATGCGCGCGGCACGAGAAACGCAGGCATTTCGAAAGCGGACGTGGAGGGAAGTGGAGTGGGGAGTGAGGGGGGGGGGGGGCGGGGGGGGGGCGTGTTATTCACGCAACGACTCAGTTGACGCGCGCTCGCGCTATAAGGTAGAGACGTGAAGTGAACAACAAGCGCGACACGTGAAACCAAGGGGGGAGAGGGGGGGGGCGCAAGCTTTGAACAAGGCCGTCATCCGGGGAAGCTGTAGCAAGGGAACGAAGCTGCCTTTGCCGCAGCAAAGCTGCTTTTATGATACCCAGCCGGTAATCGCGACTTCAACATTGAGTCTTCTACGTCTTTTTATTTCTCTTGTCATTTCCCTCGGAAGCGAGATGTTCTCACCCTCTGGTTTGTTGGTAGTGACACGACAAGCGTAAGAATGTGCAGGATAGACGGCTTCGCACGCGGTTGGGCCTGCGCCCCACAGAAGCTTCCAGTTGCTTGTCGTTGTACGACGCAGTTCACATGGCCGACTAGGAAGTGTTTGTGTGCGCCCGTGTTCCCATGTGTGGGATGCGCGGTTCATCTTTTCCTATGTTCTCAAAAAAAAAAAAAAAAAAAGTTCACCGACGATTACGATACTCTAATGCAAGATTTGGGCGCAGCTCTATACCTGTTTTCATATCGCGATATATTGGCTGGCGCGCACAGCCTGTCTCGTGCGACACGGTGCAAACGCAGCGAAGTGTGGCGCGACCAGCGAGTCGGGAAGGAACGAAACGAAAAACGAAACAAAACGATATTATGGGCTGGAACAAAAACGTAACCGAAACGTTATTCCTTTTTTGTTCGTTTGTTTCGGAGCGAAACCGAAATATTTTTGATCGGTTTTCGGTTCAAGGGGAAAGTCGGCAATCCGAAACAACCGACGTCTGGCAACGTCAGAATTAGCGCGTACCTCAGGCAGGGTAGTGCGTGCTATACCCGGTCGGGCGCTCCACTAATACAACCAAGCCAGCCGCTCGGTGCACCAGCTGATCGGCACAGTAGCAAAACCCAGGGCCTGCGCGCTGTGGAGCTTATAGTTTCGTTTTCTGCGGATACAACGCTTTGTTACCGAAGATCTACCATTCGTTCAAGTTCTTTTTATCGGAACAGCGGTCTCGCATTTCGGCGAGTACACTCGACGACGTGCTCCTTCTGAGATCATGCTCAGTGTCTTAACTCGTGGCACTGAGCATGAGCTCCGAATTCATAATTCACTGATTTAGAAAAATAAGTACTACGTTTTCATCGTTACATTGCGTCGAAAATTTTTGCGTGCGAACCAAAACCGTTGCAAACCGTTACGAACATTTTTTTTTCGTTCCGGAGCAGAACCGGAACGAAACTTTTCTCGGTAGAATGAAAGTAAAACCAGAACAAACAAAAAAACTTCGTTCCGACACCCTGAGTGCGACAGGTTCGCTAACCTGGAGATTGCGAGAGGCAGCGCGAGGGGGGGGGGGGTGGGGGGGTGAGGCGTAGGCGTGATTCACAGCAACCGCAGCCGACAGACGTCCCAGACGACGAGCGCTACTCTGGCGCCATCTCGTAGCCATCGTCGCCGCACTACCAACACCCTCTAGAGAACTTGTCTATAGGTGGTGTTGGCGCGACGCGTTTTCTCATACCATTTTGCCGTACCCTCCTCCTCGCGTCTTTCAGCTTGCGCTGCGCTCCTCGTTCGCTTTCGTTTTTCGCCGTGCTCGTTCGCTCGGGTGCTAGGGGCAACGCCCACGCTCGCCGCAGAAACGGAGCCCCTAGCTGCGCTCTTAAAGAATCCCACGCACTGTGGGAATCGATGTAAGCGAAGCTTTCTACGCAGTTTGCTTCGATTGACGATAATTAGCGGTGACGTTGACGACGAATGCGCAATTTCTACAGCGTTTAGTCCAATACGAGAGCCTAGACCCTGTGGTGTTTTAATTCAGCGAAATAGCAGATAAGGAACACAGGCTCCTTATGGCTGCCATTTCTGGATATCAAGGGAGACTATGACAGTGTAATACAAGAGGGTTTGTGGAACATAGTGAGCACACTAGATGTGGAGGATGTAGTAACTAATCGTTTAAAAGACATCTATAAAAGTAACAATGAGCTTATAAAATATGGAAAAAAAGGTATCTGAGCCTATAGAGATACAGCTGGGGCTTAGGCAACAGTGCCCTCTGTCACCTTTATAAAGCCAACAGACAATGAAGCCACGGAAAGCATCGGGAAAATTAGCTATGGTCGAAATTTATATGTAGACATGTAGAAAAGAAAGTGAAATGAAAGTGGGCGAAAAGATAACGCGTCGTCGGTGGGAGCCGAACCCACAACCTCCGCATTACGCGTGCGTTGCACTACCAATTGTGCTACGGCGACGGCTATCAATCCGTCCACTAACTTTATCATGAGAAGCCAAGAAACAAAGACACCAAGGAAAACATAGGGGAAATTACTTGTATTTACTAATTGAATTAAAGAAATGATAAATTAATGGCAATGGAAGTAGATGAAAAGCTTGCCGCAGGTGGGGAACGATCCCACGTCTTCGCATCAATGGCAACGAAAGTGGATGAAAAAGCTTGCCACAAGTGGGGAACGAACCACGTTTCTTTTTTGAATTTCTTTAACTGAATTAGCAAGTACAAGCAATTTCCCCTATGTTTTCCTTGGTGGTTTTGTTTATTGGCTTCTCATGATATGTTTAATAAAAATCGCGCCCCTCGGTTAACCCCCTTTCTTCCTCGTTCGTCAACTAACTTGGGCATTTCAGTTTATTAGATCTAGCCCTAGGCGTGTTAGCCAGCGCCACTCAGAGCAATGGTGGGCGGATGCGGAACACCCCCCCCCCTTTTTTTTTTTGCCCGATGGCGTCACGTAACACGTGATCTTAGGAGAGCGGGCACGTGGCTAATAAATCCTCGTATGCTACCTAATGACATCAAGGCTGCCAGATTCGAGACCCTCGCTATGAATAAACGAGAGAAGTGGAACCGAGGGGCTCGACTTTTGTTAATCATGACCATATAAAGCCAACAGACAATGAAGCCATGGAAAGCATCGGTGAAATTAGCTGTGGTTGAAATTTAAATGTAGAAATTAAAGAAAGTGAAATGAAAGTGGACGAAAAGATAACGCGTCGTCGGTGGCAGCAGAACCTACAACCTCCGCATTACGCGTGCGTTGCACTACCACTTGTGCTGCCGCGACGGCTACCAAACCAAGAAACACAGGTTAAGAAAAATGTTGAAGAAATGGAGACTCTGGAAGATAGGGACGCAGACGAAATCAGCACTGGAAACATACAGAACTTTCAAGCAGGACAAGCAGGAATTGCCAAAGAAGATATCGACGATAATTCTAGGGGAACCTCTTGGTTGTTTGAAGCCAGGACGGGTGTATTGCTATGGTGGATATTGCGGACTAAACACGTACTGAGTCAAGTACCAAGGGATAACCACGTTATGCGGTGTGTGTGGAGAGGTGGATGAAACGGCTCAACACCCGATACTTTTCTGTTAAAGGGCTTAGCCCTACAGTTCAAAGCAACGGGGCTGATTTTTTCAGGGCATTGGGGTTTAGGGACAGCGGAGGCAAAATAGACTTTCAGCGCGTAGAAATAAGCGAACCGAGGTTATCTTATTGGTGGCTATCGCTCCTCTAAGTACAGAATACATTACTAGTCACGGCTAGGTCGCGTGTGCCGCCGCCCGATTTAAAGGGTTCAGCTTTATCCATCCAGGTGAGAGCGTGGCGGGGGACTACCTCCAGTAGACCCTTCCCTCCTCTCTCTCTTCCCCCCTGCCCCTTTCCTCGAAGAAGGACAAAGTTGTTACTACTACTACTACTACTACTACTACTACTACTACTACTACTACTACTACTAGCTAATCCGATTTCTCTTTTCCTCACCCAGCATTTCTGCCAATTTTCCGTTTACTTGACACAGGTTATATTACATTATTAGGCTGTCGGTTGCCTCGTCGACCCACTACATAAAGCGCACAGTCTCCAAGGAAAGACATCAATTAAAAAAAAATGTGCCCCTTGGTCCGCATTTCTAGTAGGCATTTTTCGGTTGTTCTTCAACTTGGGGAAGAGCGCATGAATACGACGAAGACAAAGTATACTTTCTTTTAGTGCGTTAGCATTATTAAGGGTCAAAGTGGATGTTTACGTGTGGAGTGTGGGAAGCCGGTCACGTGGCCGGTAGCGGTAGAAAGGAGATGGAAGAGCTTAGAAAAGTATATATATATATATATATATATATATATATATATATATATATATATATATATATATATATATATATATATATATATATATCGAGTGAGCTCCTGAACATTAGTTGTGGTGAATGCGGTTTCAACCACGAATCCTGGGCCTTAAAGAAGTGCGAACGTAATGCTAACGACGCATTTCTCGCATTTGCGGCTAAATTGCCACTGACGTTTCTTTTTCTTTCTGCACACAGAAATTTTTTCATCATTGTGCAGTGAATAAAAGTGCGCATACCATTCCATGCAAAAGTGGGAACGCAAAACAAAGCACAGACAGCGCTTCACGCAGTGTGCACAGCGCGCTGTCTACGAGATCCATATCTCTTGTGGCATAGTTTACGTAATCGATAGTGACGGGCTAATTGGTGAACCATGATGTTGAAGCAGCGCACTTACTCCTTACACGTACACGCACACATAAGGACATACACAGACGCTGGACTACAACCACAGCTTTATCAACAACAACAACAACAAAAATGAGCAAGGGAAATTCATGAAGCAATAGAAATTGACAAATGGAAAGAAAGGTGTATCAGTTGCCCCTCGGTATTGTTCTCCGACAAAGCGCGCCGCTATCATGGACTTTCATTACTCCTAGACCGGGAATACAACAAGATGTTTTCTTTCTCTCTCGCTCTCTCTCTCTTTTTGCTTTGAGTCTTGTAGACGCCCCACTGCCGTCAGATCACGTGCGCGTCTCAAGGGACCCTACAAAGGGCGGCACTTTGAGCGATAAAGCGGTAGCTGCAGTCAAGTGCCTGTCGAGTGCGTTGCTTGAATATCATAGTTTGCATACCGGGTGTTTCAGCGAACACTTACGAATTTTTTTTTTTTTTTTAGATTGCCGGTGGCAGATAGCACAATTCTAGTCCACGAGCTGGTCTACTCGAAGAGGCGGACATGCACAGCAAATTGAAATGCAGAATCAACTAATTAAGAACAAATTACTCATTATGTTTTTTAACTAATCACCTCATGGCACGTGGCTAAATTTGCTCATTCCAGCCGGGGAGTTCGCAAGGCACTTGCAATGAATTCTTAGGATGACACCAGTTTCCAGATATTGCTTCCCGAACTTCGCGCAGAAATGCATAGGCGTTCTAGTTACTTTTGTGCTTCAGTGCGTAAAACGACGTCTTGTTCGGAAGTAAGTGGAAGGAATGTGCATTTTCACCGCAAGTTTGACGGGCATATCTTCTAAGTGATGTCATACGCCCAATTCTTTTCGAGTGAATGTGCCTTGCAGTCTCACCCGCTAGAATTTACAAATTGCAATACGAGCCATAAGTTAAGTAGTTAAAACCTTAATTAGTGAATTTTGTTAATTAGACGATTATGCATATCAATTTCTTTTGCAGGTAATGTCCGCCTCTTTTAGTAGACCAGCTCATGGACTAGAATTGTGCTCCCTGCCACAGGCAATAATAAAAAAAGAAAAATACATTTGAAAGTGTTCGCTGGAACGCCCTGTATATACGTCAAACTGGTCGATGAAGTGAACGACTGGCTTTCAGAATAGATTTACAAAATTAACAGTGCAATTCAAGGCATTCTGGTGCGCAGTGTCGCGAATTTGTTTTGGTGGCAAACTTGTCTTCGAAAAATGTAAAATTCTTTCTACAAGACATCAGCTCTTAGCAGAGAGGTTACTGAGGCTGCCGAAACAGAACGTGCGGAATAAAAACAAAATAAAGTGGTAACTACCCTTCTGTAGCTTTGCAAAAAAAAAAAAAAAAAGCTGACTTTTGTTTTTTAATGCCACTGCCAACGTGCGATGACACGATAATGAGATAGAGAGAGGGGGTAAATTAACTACATAATTAGGGCGTCTGACCCACACCGTGCATAGTCATCGAATTCGGTCAGCTGCTTTTCTCCGCGCACTGTTCTTAGCGTTTGTAAGCAGTGAATAAAGCTAATAATGTACTTGTGAACCAGCAGAAGAATAATCAGTTTGATCTGAAACATGCCTCTTTCAAAGCGTGGCACACTTTATTGCTGAAAGTGGTCGCTTGTTAGGGCAGGAAATGGAGACCGGACGATGTATTTCTTAAAATACTTTTCCGCTAAATTTCTTGGCCCCATGCGTACTATTTGAGCACCAACAACGACCGGTAAAAAAATAGAAATAAAAATAGAAAATGCGTTCTCCTACGAACGAAGTACCAGTCACAATAAACAATCATTGCTAATGCACTTTCATTCACTAGTTTGCTATCGATTAAGGACGTGTAGAGCCAAAATAAAAAAAAAAAAACACCTCCAACACACCTTACGTTTTCTGCGAAGCACCAGAACAGGCATAAAAAACAATCACAATAAACAATCAATGCTACAGCACTTTCATTCGCCAGTTTTCTACTGGTTAAAGACATGTACGGCCAAAATAAAAACACCAACACATCTTACGTTTTCGGCGAAGCACCAGAATAGCTTGCAAAACCACGCCGTGCACTACGTCAAAGCAACACGCCCCTTCCCCCCCCCCCATTTTTTTTTTTTCTCCCACACATACACATATGGTGGCTGCATCACGGCATTCGTCATTTTCGGTTCAAATCTGAGGTGTAAATGTTTGTTTTCTAACAGACCTGCTTTCCCGCAAGACGACCAAGGTGTAAGGTGCTTGAAGGCAAACCAAACCCCGTACGAAGTTTTGAGCAACCGCACGCAACATGTTTGTTTACATTCGTCATACGGGCGCGGAGCCACCCAATACGATCGCCATGACGCACAGCGGCAGCGGTAGGCATACACGGAAATGGGTCGCAGCTGATGTCAGTTTACCTAGTCGTAGGTTTGCACGGGCGACGTTTCAAGCGCGGCAAGACAGACGAAATTGAAAAAAAAAAAAAAAAAAACGGCAGCAACAACAAAGTACGCTTGACGTGTTTCTTTCTGCAAAGCATCTGCGGCAGTTCACATGATGCCACAAAAATTACGACCGCTAGCACAGCAGCTGTCGCGCGACATTCGACTAAATATATGTACGAACACCAAAGCGAGCTCTCGCGATTTCGAAACAGAAACGCGTGCTTACCGAGGAAGCGGCTCCCGGACTGCCATCGCTAGCCGAGCAATCCGCGGGTTTCGGCGACGGCGATGCGATGCCATCGGCAGCCGTCGTCTCGCTATCTTCGCTCATCGCCACCGCGCTGCTGTCACGGCGATCACGACACAATTACACACCGGCTCGGATTCCCGCTACTGTCCGGCGTGACGTAGTGAGGTGGACGACAATGCTGACACAGTAATCCGCGCGATTAGAAGTGATTTGCGTAAACAATCACCGCCGGAGTTCCCTATGGAGGCTGCCATTTGTAAACATGGCTGCTTTCTCGCAAGGCACCCTGGGTACGATGTTCGCTACGGCTTGTGCCGCCATCTAGTGAGCCGTTCCAAAGGCCCTGTTCTGAGCGCGAAATTCGAAACGTTTTGAGAGAACTTTCTGGAAGAATCCGTCTTTTTCATTACTACATAGGCTCCCTTTAGGGACCCTAAAGGGAACCTTACAGTAACTATATTTTTTCGTGTTGCTGTGCTGCCCTTTGCCACACGGCGCTGGAAACGTTCTGGAAGGGTACCGGAGCTTTCACCGGTTGATTTGCGTGCTTGCGCCCACAATGAGTGTGCGTCAGTTGTGTGTTACGTGGATCGCGATTAATTATTAACGCCTTTCCGAGGCAGCATGTCGTTCCTGGTGAGGGATACAAGGAAGGCAGGGATGTTAGACACTCAATAGTCCGGTTGGCTACCCTACACTGTGGGAAGTGAGAAGGGGAAGAGAGAGAGGGTATAGAGACGTACACGGAGAGTACTTGAGTCAAAGCCACTCGTGCAAACCAGACGTTCTCAGAAAGCACAAAAGTGCCCTCACTGCCTTCTGAGTTGTTGATTGGTGGGGACGGTGCTCTAGTGCTGTCTGTTCACTCAGAGGGCGATAATCTAGTCTCCTCATGCAATGTGTTGGACAAAGATTGTCTTCGTGCTTGAAATTGAGGACAGTGGCACAATAAGTGGTCAATGTTCTCCTCGCATGTAGCACTCACCTACTAACTGGTGAGCAGGCGCGACTGCCTTGGAGTTTGTTGTCGTTGATGTCTGCCCTTGCACCTCACATTCTGCATTCCTTTTACACATTCATTAGATGTTTCGCATATTCAAGATGTCTTCGAGCGCAGCCTTCCGCGTCGGATTTGCCAAAACGGTGCATTTGTTGACATCGGCATCTACAGTCACAGATCGTTGTTAGCTTCTGATGCTGCGGAAACGGCGCATCACTGATATCGAATAATGTCAAAACGTGGCAAGACATCAATATCTGCGCATATGAGCCGCGTTGTTCCACCCTGCGACGAGTCAATACGAGTGGCCGAGCCACTTAAACAAAAAATTATGGGGTTTAACGTGCCAAAACCACTTTCTGATTATGAAGCACGCCGTATAGTGGAGGACTCCGGAAATTTCGACTACCTGGGGATCTTTAACGTGCACCTAAATCTAAGTACACGGGTGTTTTCGCATTTCGCCCCCATCGAAATGCGGCCGCCGTGGCCGGGATTCGATCCCGCGACCTCGTGCTCAGCAGCCCAACACCATAGCCACTGAGCAACCACGGCGGGTAGCAACTTAAACAACGGCAACTGTTATCCAGACACATACGAGTATATTACGGGCTGTTATTACTGATTCTCGCTTTTCCTTAACTTCATCACACTTACAGCTTGCGTGTGGCATCAAGTGTTGTTAGAGAAAACTGTGCTCGGCGTAAGCGCTCATTTATAGGCCGCGCAGTTCTCTCGCGAGAACGCGGATGTCATCGATGACACCGTTGGCAACTGAGCGAGGCGGTTGTTTATGCTACTGTGCCTGATGCACTGTCTCTTGTATCCCGTTTGAAGCAAAGATAAACAGTGCTTCCCCGGAATTAATAAATGTCTCAGCATAACAACGCGTGCAGACCCATGCATCTACGTAGCGAACGCGACCGGTAGCCCTCGTGAACGGTGACGTGCAGATGTTGTCACAGCGCTGTGTCACCGCGTTCTGCTTATTGTGTACGCGCCTTGCGAAGTTAAGCAGTTGACATCAAATAACTATACGGCCACAACTGAACTATAAGAGCAGTTTCCTTCGTCGTATAACTGCCATAGCTCAGGTCCACCGGTGGCAGGTGCGACCTTGGTAAACCTCATGTGCGCAACTTGAAAGGACTGAAGCTTGTGTACTTCAACTTCGAAGACATGACTTTGTTTCGACTCATTTTGAGGGCGATTAACTATATATACGAGTGATGGCGCTGCGGTTATCGCATTGCCCGTTCGACGGCCGGTCGCGTTTGGTTCGGGCGAACGCCCAAGGTCGGCATGCTGATTTTGTCGGTGCCGTCGACAAGAAATAAGCCCGTCGGGCTTCGACAATTCGCGCCCGCCCGTTGCGTCGTTATCGGCCTATTACGGTAAAATGGTCTCAGCGACACACTGTGCTGAGAAGTCGGTCAATCGTTGGCGGCAGCGTCTCGTCAGTCTCGTATCGATCCAGTGTTACGGCGCCTTAAACGAAGGCGTGAAGTCAGGCACGCGCTGCCACCACTGCCGCAAGAAAGGGCCGACGCCGCAAGAATACTTCGTCAGCAGCGTGTTCTTTTTGAAGTATCGCCCAAGTTCCGACCCTTCTCAACCCTTATCGGTCGTTATCAACATGCGAAAGTGGATGTACAGCGAAGCTCTTGCAAAACCACCACTACAACTGCCGAGGGGTGTATGCAACGCTTCATTGATGGATCAGATGCTTGTTTCGAGCTTGTTCTTTCAATGAATTATTTCAATGTGATTTCAATGAATGTATGCACTGTTTGCTTCACTTTGCTGAGCGCTTATAACCTCAGCATTACGGGTGTGTGAGCCATTGCATTTTTGCTTGCTTACAGGGGTATGAGCCATTGCTTGCGGGGGTATGAGCCACTGCATTCGTCTTACGTGACGGACAGGTTTCGCGTTGGGTAGACATAGAAATACTTAGGCATTTGAAACCAGCAGATCATCGCCTTCCTGCAGTGGCTGACAGATGCTATTCGCATACTTTTTACTAAGCTGCATGCACCGTCAGATCGAAGCGCCTCACAAGTACTGGACGTCCTGCATCCAGTGCTTGCAACTCTTCAGTAAACATCGTGAATCGCCGCCCTCATCATTTCGTACAGACGTCAGAACTTTATTCAAGCGCCAGTTAAATGCTAGATGCATAATGTCTCGTATTTCATCCTTATGTTGGCACGTTTTCACAAATCGGCTTGCAACCTAATCTATAAGTTGCAACTACACTATAGGCTACTGAACCACCATCTCTTCAACATCCGGTGCACAAAGCAGTAGTCATTTATACATGCATAGATCATTCTTACGTTCCATTAACTATTCAAAGTGCGGCGACCATCATGTTGCGCTCATTTATATTTGCACGAACTTCACCTTCAACGTGCGCGACCGCAGCAGAGTGAGGATTATGGATACAAGTACCAGACCTATGTTCCTCATGCGGTGCTGCCCCATGGCAAGAACGAATACCTAAAACACAGCAACCGACCTCTAAAGACTTCAGTGGCCAACTGTGGTGTCGATGCATGCGCATCTCCGGGCGGAGCGGCAAGCTCAGTGTCCGCTCTCCTTCTTTTCCTTCTTTTCATCACTGAACCCCCTTCCCTCAGTGTGGGGTAGCAAACCGGACGCGCGTCTGGTTGACCTCCCTGCCTTTTCTTGTTCTTTTATCTATCTTTAATGTCTATTTAACAATCTGCCCGACAGTGAAACTCCATTGTACGTAACTTAAGTCTTCGCGTGAGGCTTTTTCCCGAGTGACTATTCGGGTTTGTTGTATTGTGCTCCATTGATGTTCTTGTAAGAGTTTTAACCTGTCCATATACGTAAGTGCCGGTCACAGAATGCAGGGTTACCGGGCACGCAAACTTGAGCGGCCTAAGGTCCCTCTATTTAGAGCGGCCTGGTTGGTGGCGCCATCTCGCGTTGGATAGTTTAACCAGGAAGGACACATTTTGTTCAGGTAATATTGGAGTAAATAACAATATTGTCAATATTTTCTAGTGTAAGACAGTACCTTTTGTTTTGATTGCTTCGACGAGAACGCCCATATAGCACAACAACGTTTTACCCTCTTTTTGTTATACCAAGCGTCACGATATGTCACTACCAGCGTTACTTTACGCACTTTACGCGTTACGTTTACCCTATAGCTCGTTTTATTTGTCTTTTTTTCGTATCTTCATTCATTTTCTTTTGTAAAGCGTAATAACTAAAACTCTGATATCACTTCTCACTTCTTCGTCGCGAAAAAAGAAGAGAAATACCTAGTACAAGAAAACATTACGTTCTTGCTGCTGTCACCGTCACGCATACCATGACATGCCTAACAAGCTTACCAGCTGTCAGCGCGTTCGCCCCCAACGTCTGCTCCCTCGCGTCCGCCGCCCACAACTGTGCTTTTTCTTGCTCCCTGAACCCCCTACCGAGGCCGGACTCGCCACGTATGTCGCATGCATCGTTTTACTCGCGCAAGCTGTTTTCTATTCTCTCCCCCTCCCCTCTTTCCCCCTCTCTTTCAGCTCCCTTTATTTCCGCTGCCCGCTGGATTTCTGCATTCTTTTCAGGGTGCCCCACTGAGCTACTGAGCTACTACATACAGCGAACTGTCCAGGAACAACCACCCACTCTGTGAAGGCAGTTCGTATGCTGCTGACTGCACGAGCGAGCGCTTCGGCATGCAAGAACCGAACCGTACCCTGTGGGCCTGCTTCTTGTTGCTCAGTGTGCCTTTTTTGCGCTCTCCTTTGCCGCCTCAAATCCTCACTGTCAGCGGGTGTATAGTCAAGTCTGACTCTTCTTGTCTGTCAACGCCTGGTAGCAGCAGGAGGGGACGATTCTGTGAGAAGTCAACGACGGGATTTGGCTACTGCCGGTCGGTTGTGTTGCAAGATTTGAACTGAGTGTGTGAGTGTGTGTGGGGGGGGGCGAGGGGGAGAGGAGGAGAGTGCCTCCGCGCCTCCTGAGAAGTCAACGAGCCGTGCCCCCGACCCTCTTCACACTAAGCGCCTGGTTTCGCGCTTGAAGCACGGGCCATCAAAAAAAAAAAAAAAAAAAGTAGGCGGCAGGAACCTTGGGGTTTCGGCTTTCACTTCACCCCTTTTATTTTTCTTCTATTTCGTGTTGCGTGCTTGCTCATTCCAGCTTTCTTGACTCCATTCCCCTCAGCTGGCATCCGTTTCTGCACCGCCCAGTAGACGCAGACGGGAGAATGCGGAAAGCGCGTTTCTCGACATTCCTCGAGACTCGGGACACTCGTTGGGGGAGAACACCCCTTTCCCTTTGTGAAGTTGCAACTTGACTTTCTCGCTCCGCGTGCAGGTGCGGTTGCTGCTGGTGTCGACGGGGAAGCCCACTCGCAGTCAGCCAGCCGCAGTTTCGCTTTCACGCTCGCCCTTGAAAAAGCGCCGGGGACACGTGCACACAACTTGAACGGAATCCGTGCCTTGAGAATTCATGTTGTGCGTTTCGTGGCATTTGCGTTGGCTCTGGCTGAGGTTGCGTTGGCTCTGGCTGAGGTCTGAGGGCCTCGACGTCGTGCTACGATGTGGAAGGCTACTGTAAAGCTCACAGAGACAGCTCTCTCATACAATAAAGCGTTTAAGGAGCGATTTTTTTTAAGCGTGAGATTGTATTCTCCGACATATTGCTCACCTGTCCAGATATGAATAAGCGTATGCAACCCGAGAGAGATACGCCCAAATAAAAGCTATTATTCAAGAAAAAAACAAAAGGAAGAAAAAGTCTGCAGAAGCTATCGAAGAAGAATGTTAACGTAAGCGTAGCTTCACTAACCTGTTTTATTGGTACAGCAGCTTCATGTGAGATCAGACATTGTCAGAGGTTGTTCTGACGTGGAACGCTTATATGAGTACAATTTCTCCTGGCCTCTGAATTGGGATGCCTAATTATCACAGATGTGCGCTTGCAAGGACTTCAACTACGCGAGTTAGAAGGGCCAGACATGTGCGAATAGCGCAGAGACGTGCCTACGGGAATTTCCGGGAAGGTAGGCATCTGCCCCGATAGCCCCTGTCGGCAAGTAAATATGGTGTGCCTTGCCCAGGAATTAGGCGACGCAACTTAAATAGGCTGGGAAGAGTGACATCGACCTTGTTGCGAGGTCCGATAAGCCAGGTTCCGTGCCTTCTCCGTTTCCTCGGCTCCGCGATAAGGCAACGAACGGAGCTTATGGCGGACGCCTGAGACCTAGATCACGCGCTGCAGCCTCTAAGATTACCATGGCATCTGTTACCTACTCACGGTTGCGGAGCAGACGACGTCAGCTGCGGGAAGCGCGTTGCGCGGAGCCAAGCAGACGTCAGGCTATGCTACATTTTATTTGTTGGAATGTTGGAATAAAGAAACGAAATGTCGATTTGTGGCAAGAAATGTCACGGAACATGTTTTTAAGTTCTCGAAAGTGGCTTACACAGTTCTTAAACGAGCTTTACCAATATTGCGACAATAGTTGGAGTTAGCAGACGTGTTTCTTTGCATCAGTTTGTTTGTGAAGGATATCGAATTGACAGACGTACTTCGTTGCAGGATTTGTTTAGTTAAACACCGGCTCTTTACGCTCGCAGTTCCTGCGCCCTTTATGTGTCATTTATGCATCGATTTGAGACCCCCCAAATGTGAATCCTTCTACTTGTGGTGCCCGACAAAGACTGCAGTCAACATGCCTTATTGCTGCGTGCCGCAATGTAAGTCAAGCACTCAATGCCGACGTCCCGGCGTATCGTTTCATGAAATACCAGTCGACAGCTGTTTGCTTGAAAGATGGATTGAGGCTATTGCTAGGGAGAACTGGATGCCCACACCAAGTTCAATCTGCTCGGCAGTTTGCACTTTCGGGAGTGTGATTTCAGAGAGAGCTCCAAAATACGACGTCGGACGTAAGCCTGGAGCGGTGCCCAGCTTCTTTGACGAGCGCTTTTCACGAGAGCCAGACGCCGCGGGTGCGCCATAGTGGAAAAACGCAAGCGATATTCGTCGCCCACAGGCGCGCTTGGCTGCATACTGTCTACTGAAAGCAAAGTACTTTGCTCGCAGCCACACGATGAACGGTCAGCCCAGAAAAACTTCAGTGAGGACCCTTCTGGAACTGCCACAGAATTTTGTCCAATAGCTGTTCACGGCTTCCGTCTGGAACTTGTCCAGCGAGACCAAGAACGACCCGCTATGAGCAATTTTTCGCTTCACGTGGCAGCCAGTAAAGGTACACTGAATTAGGACTCAGTGTCTAATCAGAGCCCCGGCTGGGCTACTCCGACTGGTTGCTTGCCATCTAGGGGTTTGGAAGCTAACTCAGAAAACAATGGGACGCATTTTTTTCAGGGCCTGCTGCAAGGGAGAACAATAACGCACAGACATAAGATCAGAGCGCTCTAACAGATTCAGTGAAGTTTGCATCTAAGAAGAAGAAAAGGCAACCAGCAAAGACTTCGCGCTCGTTCAAAACGCAAACAAAATACGAATCAAGCACGTCAAGCATGTTTGTAGAACGAAAGTGATGGCGACGAAAAGAACGTGCGCAGCGAGCAGAAAATGATAAACTGCGCAGAACTGTAGGCGCCTACAAAGAAGAACTTCAAAAAGTGAAAGAGGAGTGCTACGTCTTCACATTTTTAGAAGTTGTTGCTGACGCCGAGGAGGGGATGGCAAAAGCAGTGCTGCTTCTGGGCCAAGTAAAAGACTATAAAAAGAAAGTACCGCGTCGGTCGAAAATAACAATCAGGCATGGCATCGTAATGCGAAACCTCTCAACAAAAGCATACAAATACTTGAGGCGCGAGGAGCTTCTCAAGCTACCTTGAAGGACAACGCTAGAAAACTGCTTCGGTACTACGTCCGGTGAAGTTGGTTTGAGCGATTTAGTTCGCTCCCGCCTGGAAGTAGAGCTTGAGGATCTGGACACACAGTGTCAAAAGTATGTAGCCTCGTTGTTGACGAGATGAGAATTGAACAAAAGCTGCTATACCAAAAACAAAGGGACGCGTTGGATGAAGATGTCTACTTAGGTCCTTACCTCAAGTACCTCGCTCCTGCAGCTGAAGGTGAACATCTTGCGAATTCACTGCTGTGTTTTCTGCTTTGTGGCCTGCATGCAAGATATAAGATCCCTGTCGGTAATTTCTTCACCAAAGGTTGCAATGGGGACTAGCTCGCCGAGGTCATTCACCAAGTCGTCATCAAAACAGCTAGCATTGGTTTTCATATCATCAGAGTTGTAATCGACAACCAGAATGTCAACGTAACCGCTGTGGAAATTCTCAGTGGAGGAGAAGCAAAATCACGAACACCGCATCCGGCAGATCCATCAATGGATATATTTTTCGCATTTAATCAGAGCCACGTTATAAAGAACATCATACCTGAATTCCTGGCCAAGGAATTTAGTAAAAACAAGGAAATTTTATCAAAATTATCCACATGCTCTAGAAGATGGAAGGACAGTCAACAGTGCCGCCAATCAGGTTCCTTACAAGGAAGCACGTTTTCCCTTCGAATATTGAAAAAAAAATGAATATGAAGACGGCCGTGGCAGTTATTTTCTCATGCAGTAACTGCAGTACTGAAATTCCTCAGGGATCAGGCATGTCGCAGCTGCGAATTTGAATTTGCATCTGTGGTGCCGACTGTGGAGTTTATGGAAGCCTTCCACAAGTGGCTCACATGCATGGACGTGAGCAATCTCCAGCACCACATCCATTGCAGTGACGAAGATGCTCGTCAGTTTTCTGAAATTGATGACCCAAGGCTGCAATGGCTTGATGGCGAGTTCCTTTCTTACATTGAGCAGTTGAAAACTAAAAGCCGCGGGGAACACTGTCTGAGTAAGGAAGCACACCATGTGCTCGTTTTTACAACGATGTCAAACGTGGAATCTATTTCGGTTCCTTCTTTCTGACAAGAAATGTGAATTTGTGCTTACGCGCAAGTTCTCAAGTGACGCCATAGAGGCCATGTTTGGACATCTGCGGCATAGCTGCGGCTGCAACGATGCCCTGGATGTGAAACGCGCAGTGTGTTGAATAGAATAGGTGCTCAAGTACGGCATCGTTGCCTGCTCCGCCCAAAGCGAAGTGAGAAGCTCGACATCGTTTTCATCAGCGCAGCTTCTACCAGTCCATCAGAATCCCACAGAGGCCACAAGTACTGCAGAAAAGGTTTTGGACGCGGCGGCGGATAGGCTAAAAGAACAGTACCTCTCAGACACGCCATGTGGGTCAAATAGAGATGTCGCCAGTGTGGCGATGGTCGGAGCATCCACTGTGAGAGTGGCAAGCGAAAACATCCCCTGCGCCGAATGCCTTGCATTGCTTGCTGCAAGGAACCAACGCGAACACTCCTCTCCTTGGCCTTATCGCACACCAAGATCACGGGGGGCTCATGTATAAAAGCCAAGAACTTGTGAAACTTCTGACAGCGTGCTCCCGCACAGGAAATCCTTCTCAAAACCACTCAAGCTTTGTGCGGAAAGGAGTGTCGAACCACTTATGGGACTACCACTTCTGCGATGCGGCAACACGGACATCGATCACCGCAGGAGGCTTTTGCATCTCATAACTACGAAGTTCATCAAGCCACGTTTCAGCAACTAAGCGCTTGGCACAACCGACAGACATGCCACTGTCAAGCTGCTGGAGCGCAAACCTATTTCATGAGAGGTTCTTAAAATATAGACTCAAATGTCTACGTGTTTTGCCGCTGCAGCGATAATTCTCGGGCAGGGAACTTAAACGACACACGACGGCCATCGATCCTGTCATTTTAAGCGTGAAGGGGTCGACAGGCTCAGTTCCCACGAAGAACATGGATGCCTCAAGCCTGCCCATCCTTATTGCCAAATTTCTTCTTTAGGGCTGGGATCGAAAACTTCACTTTGCTTCATGCGCGCAACGCGTTTGCTCTGAAAGAGACCTGTGCTATATGGCTATGAAAAAGCGTGACCAGATTGAAAGAATCACAACCTCAACACTTGTGAGCGATTATTTACGTGCGACTTCCAAGAGACATGCTGCCAAACGCAAACGCTGCACATGGTTTGACGCGTTCTCTTTCGAGAGTCTCGGTGAACGCGAAATATAGCAATTCTTCCTTGAACTGCCGGCACTGTGAACTGCGCATAAGTTAACTTCACCTGTTACTTCAGGGCAGTTGTGTGCGATCGATGAACTCTGTCGACCAAGCAGCACTTGTTGGCAAAGTAAACTGGAATTAAGCGCTTTTTCGTTCAAGCGAGGCCGGCGGGCAAACAGAATCAACGAGCCATGATGGACTGTAGAAACTCGACGATCTCCTGACGGCTGGTGCATTGGCGGAGGCACCGACATCACAAGCTAAAACGTAAGGCCCGAGTTTATCTTAGCGCGCGTGTGTCGATTGTATACAGGTTACCGTGCATTCCACTGAGAAGCGTATAGTTAAGGTCGCCAGTTATATAGTGTTCTTTGCAAAACGCATTTGCCGCATAGTGACGAAAGCGTTGAGCAGTAACGCAACGCTGATAAGACCTGTAAAAGGTATAATCTACCAGCACCGTGCTGCATAATGTAACAACACACGGGCGACCAGTTGCGATAACGAAACTAACTAACGAACTAACATAGAAAAAAAAAACACGCCAGCGAGAACGCTCGCTAGAAAGAGAGAGAGAGAGAAACAACTTCATTGAGCCGAGCTCGACATCTTCTTAGACGCCGTCAATGGAAGTGGTTCCCTCTTCACGGGACCCATATGCTTCCCTAGCCGCCTGGCCCCTGGAGATCAGGACGAGCTGGTCTTCCAGGGCGGTGCTGGTTAGCAAGGTCTCCCATCGCTCGGTAAGGGTGGATGAGGGGTGGGGTAAGGTAGCGGGGCAGTTAAGAGGTGGGGGGATCGCCTTGATGAAATCGCATACTCCAATGACGTGTTGGAGCGTGCCTAACTGAGTTTTGCAGAAGTTACAATCCTTGTCGTACCTTTCCGGGTACATCTTGTTTTGAAGGTAAGGGTGCGGGAATGATCCTGCCTGTATTTGCCTGTAGATCGCTTGCTGTTCTCTGCTAAGCGATTTGTGAGGATCGGGGTAACGGCGCCTCTCCGTCTTATAATGGTTCGTAATGTCTCTGTAACTAAATATGGACTGTGGCTCACCTTCCTCAACCCGGTGTTCCATCTCTCGGGCGAACTGGTGGGCAAGTTCGTTGCCCTCCAGCCCAGAGTGAGCCGGTGTCCATATTAACTCAACTTTCCTTTCAGGTACGTCGCGTTTACTTTGGAGAATATCTAGTGCCGCAAGAGACACCCACCCCTTCCTGTAGTTGTTATACGCCTTTTGCGAGTCGGTGACAATTCTTCCCACCTTGGGCTGCGCGAGTGCTAGCGCTATCGCGGCCTCTTCTGCCACCTCTGGAAAAGACGTCTTGATGGAGGCGCAGGTTACGAGCACATCCCGCGTCGTAACTGCCAGCGTTGCTTTTGATGAAAACTTGGGTAACGAAGCGTCTGTGAAGAGAGTGACCCCCTCTTCCTCTTCTACTATTTGACCCAAAGTCTCCGTCAAGGCCGCTATACGAGCCGCTCTACGGCCGTCGTTACGACCCGACCTCATGTTTCTAGGCAGCGGCTTACTGTGGATTTTATGCGCCCACAACCTGGGTAACGGCCCCGTTTCCTTCCGCTCTGCCTCTTGCCAGCCCAACTTGGCAAGAACGCGACGTCCCGCCGGCGTCTGACTGAGCCGAACTCTTTGATTAGACAGATGAGCTTCTATTAACTCTTCGACGACGTTGTGCTTGGCCATGCCGAGAAGCTTGTCGGTCGAAGAATGCTTCGGAATGCCCAGCGCCATCTTGGTTGCCTTTCGTATAATGACGTTCAAGTGGTCCCTGTCTTTTTTCAGTAGTTTGAGGTACGGCGCCGCGTAAACGATGCGCGACGTCAAGAAGGCCTGGACGAGCGTCAGTACATCGTCCTCCTTCAATCCCCTTTGTCTGTTTGTGACTCTTCTGATCATATTCGAAATTTGTTCCGTTGAAACTTTGATTTTGTTGATCGACGCCCCCGCGGAAAGCGAACATTCAAATATGTACAAGATTTCTTAAGCAATAGAACGGCAACCATCAAAATTGGAGAGGAGAAGTCGACACCGATAGCCCTGGGAGACAGAGGCACCCCGCAAGGATCGGTTCTTTCGCCGCTTCTCTTCAACCTGGCACTCCTCCCTCTCCCGACTTTGCTTCAAGACATAGAGGGCATAGATCACGCTCTCTATGCAGACGATATCACTGTGTGGACGTCGAGGGCAGGGTCGGAGAGTTGGATGGAGGAGACCCTTCAGACAGTGGCAAAGACCGTGCACGAGTTCGCTAAATCGTGCGGCCTCAGTTGCTCGCCACAGAAGTCCGAGTTACTCGTCATCAAGCCAAGAAGAAAGAAAGGAGACCAAGAGAACGTACGCATCACCATCGACGGGACGACCATAACACCAACCACGCAAGCACGTATCCTGGGTGTCATCTTCCAGAACGCTCGCTAGAAGACGCCCCCGCAAATCGGCGCTATCGACGCGCCGGCGGAAGCATTTGGCTGCGACTGCCTCCGCCGCCGGGAGTGGATGGATGGATGGATGCTAAGAGCGTTCCCTCTGGAACGGGGTGGTGGGTGGCGCCACCAAGCTATTGTTATTATATTGTCTAAAGCGCTACCTATGTTAGAAAAGAAAAAAAAAAAGGAAAGAAAAGAAATTACCACGAAGTTGAAAAGGCAACGAGCACCATCTTACGGAATTTATGCAGAACTAAGGGAACCGCTGCCACAATGGGAAACCGAGCAATGAGGCGGGCATATAATAAAGCAGGCATTGCTTGAGATTGGCAGCATCAGGCATTTGAAGTTACTATACTGGCAGTAGCGGCCAACGTTTTTAAAACGTTGGCAGCGGCAGCGTCATTGTACAGAACGTGGCCGCGCTCTTCGCTTTATTTTGTTCCGCATCATTTACATGTCAACCGAAAACGAGGTCCTCTACATCAACTGCAATAAGCTCGCATCCAAACCGCGAAACCTGCAGCACGATGCTGTGGGGTGCAAGGGTGCTTACAGCAATGCTCCAGTTACGAAGCTTTTTGCCGGCACGGACGTAGAGAAGCAACGGCCCAAACTCTGTACTCAGCTGGTTTGTTGAAGAAAGTCACCTACCTACTCGGTATTTTCGTTGAACTTGTTCTGATGACAGACGCAGATGACAGACGCTTCAGGCGCATTTCCACCATCGGCGTCGCCGTGACGTTCCGTATAAAGTCGAAGTGCATCGTAGCCGCGCGCCGTATTCTGTGGGTACGAGGGTGAACCGAGAATGGTGGCTAGATCTCGCGCGCCCAAAGCGGGAAGGCGAGGAGGAAGCGTGCCGTCAGGAAGCGTGCCGTCTTCCATCGCACGCAAAGCATCGCAGGAGGTGAGATGCGTTCTAGTCCGGCGGTGGCTGCGTATGGCGCGGCTGGGTGCGGCCGCGCGGGTCCTACTCGAAAGCAATCTGCGATGGGTACAGAGTCTACGTGTACAGATGGCTGTTCGCTTCGTGTGCGATGTGTTCTTTTCGCGAAGTTCGCATTGACGCGACAGGCAGCACTAAGGTTAATTCGCTCGCTGCTGCTGCCGCTCTTCCGCACGCCAGCGTTTTGACAGCCAGTGTCCGTGGTCATCGAGTCAGATGTGCACATCTTTGACATGTGACACCATGCTTGTTAATTTAGTTAGCGAATTTTACAAATTTATATGACCGATAAAACAACTATCTTTACTTTGTATAGCTGCTATTGCTAATTTGCTATCGGTATCAATGCTTCGCCTTTCGGGCGAAACATTGTTTTTTTTTTTTTCAAACAGCAATTTTCTGCAATTTTCAATAGAAGATTCATACCCTAAATGAAGATGCCGCTCCCTACAGTCACTAGTATATAACTGTTTCTCTCGAATGCAACAAATTTCATTATTATCGGTCGAGGGTTTATCTCAGAAAAGCATTTCTGCGTTTTACACGTATTTGAATAGGCGGCATTGCAATTGGGCCCTAGCTAAAGCTTCTTTCTTCTTTCTTTTATTACACGTTCGTGATTACAATATATAAAAATATTCAAAAGTGGTTAGACCTATAGCCGAAGGCTATTAGGGGGTCTAATCTAAAGTAAGTACAAGCAATAAAATTTACACAGTAAACAACATATATTAAATCCATTTCTGGTGAGAAAGAAAATAAAGGCGAAAGACGGAGCGTTAACTGCGAATCATTATAAGGTATTACAAAACAAGAAAAAATGCATGATAATACAATTGACATAACCAGTACAACTGACATACAATTGGCATGGTGCTATATACGCTGCAACAACGATATAGTAGAATGCTAATACGAGATAATAAAAATAAATTATGCGTACCAATCACACTTACAGTAGATAAAAAAAATATTTCAATATATGCAATAAAAAGTTATCTAGGACAAATACTATGTGCGACTATCTAGGTTTAGCCGTTTTTCTGGAGCAGGTATTCTTTAAGTGCACTTGAAGATCCTTTAGTTTCTTTACGTGGTGGGGTATCTTGTTTCAGACTTTCACTCCGTTAAATTGCTGTAGCTTTTCTCCATAAACATTGTTAGTCGGCGGAAGATTGAAATTGTGTATCGTGACGCGTTTAGTTAGGCAAGAATGAAGAAAATATTGATATATTAAGGGGGTGGTTGTGTTCAATGACGGCATGGACTGTAACAGCATTTTTATGTTGTCGCAAGATGTCGAAAGTTAAAGTTCCCTTTTCATGAAACAACGGCGCACTGTGCTGATCATATCTAGTGTTGGTTATTACTCTAAGGGCCCGCTTCTGTAGTTTCCGTATTGGTTCAAGGTATGTTTTAAACGTCCATCCCCAATATGACAGGTAACAACGAAAGAAAGCGAAATATAGAACTCGGAGAACATTACTAATGAGCAAATTCCTAGCCATTAGTGTCATGATAACTCTACCGTGCTAGTGACTTTTTTTATTGGCTTTGCTGAGAACTGAACTGTGTCATGATCGCGAGGAGAGACGAGTCGTGTTGGTCACAGGTTACTCTGTGAGATTTTTAAGGCATAATTTTCACCACGAAATAATTTTGCAGTTTCAGGCGCCATCTTTACGGTGACCCGTTGAACCATTTTATCATCTGCACTTAAGCACTTAACTCAACTTTTCTTCACCCGTTATGTCATGCGCCTGTGCTGGCCACTTTTTTAGGTGCCTTGTGTTCAACATGCAACGTTTCTGAATTTATTTCTGCTGTATGTATTTGTGGTATTTCATGTATTAAAAAACATGCAGTTTTGAAGTAGTGGTAGAGCACCCTCTTCACAGATTTGTGGTTCTCGGTTCGAACCCTTGTGAATGCACTCTCATTTTCGTATCCCTGAGGCTTTGAGCGCGGTCTTTCAAGGGGCCGTGATGTTACAAAGATGAGTGACATTCAGTTTCAGTTTCAGTTTATAATTTTTAAGTACATTGAATTGGTAAGAGACATTATACAGACGAGCGTCCCAAATTCAAAGACCACAACGGGACGCTCGGTTAATAATAACAGTGGAGAGATGTATTAAAGAAGAGAGAGCTAACTAAAGGAAACAAACACAATCGCGAAAATACAACATCGAAAAATAAAATTAACGAAAACAACATGTCTGTTTACAAGCCTGTAGTGCATAAAAAACTGTCAATACATACAAATAGCAAATGTAGTGTAATGAATGACGTAAACTTAGTTATATATATAAAACAGCTTAAGGGCATGACTAAATGTATGAAAGGATGAAAATCTAATGCTGATGGGTAAACTATTCCACAGTTTTATAGCAGCGAATGATGATGTAATTTTTCCATCGTTACAATGAACCATAGGTATAGTAGAAAATTGGAGTTACGTGCAAACTTGGTATTATTGTTATTGATGAGGTACCTGGAATCAATGAATTGGTATGAGAGCTGTTTAGAAAGTAATTTATAAAACATAATGATATGAACAAATATGAACACTATATATGATAGTTGAACAAATTCTTTACGACGAGGATGTTATTTTCATGAAGTAATAGAGTAGCACTTGTGAAAAACCCACTGTTAGTAGTAATGCGTATTGCTTGGTTTTGTAAGCACTGAATAGACGAGATATGACAGTTATATGTGTTTCCCCAGGAAACAATGCCATAATTAGTGTCATTGTGAATGAAGGCAAAGTATAATGCTAATAATGCGTCTTTAGAGAAAACTTTAGAATCTAATTTGATGCCCAAATATGATATACAGTTGGAGACGGGAATGTGATGACCATCTAGAGTTATCTCAGGCAAGCCAGGTAGTATTCATTGGCTAGAACGGAAAGTCATGAATCGAGTTTTTGAAGGATTGATAATTACATGATTGTACGAACACCATGCAACAACATGGTCAAGCTCATTAGCCAAATACTGAGCTCATAACAGCTTTGTGCGGGAAACAGCTTTATGATAATGTGTAACTTTTTCCTTTTGATGATTTTGGGAAAATTAACGCAATAATAACATTCGGGGGCACCCAGGAACGTATTCTGTAAGAGGCCACCTATAGTGGACATGTTCGTTTCGTTTGCTGCTGAAGGGGGGATTGGCTGTGGCGCCTGGTTGCTACGGGCGCGCCGCCTTACCCATCCATCAGAACTTCAACAGACAAAATGAACATGTCCCCTAGGTGGACTCTTAGAGAATACGTCCTCTGAGCGCTTTTTATGAGTTGTGAAAGCGAAAGCAATAATGTCCAGTTGAACGCCGCTGAGCGGCCCTTCGAGTTATGAACTCTTCGCGGGCAAGCGAACGCGTTGGTATACGCTTGGCCAACGCCTCCTGATGGCACAGCGCCGGTGCGCTTCGACCCATGACATCATGCTACATTGCCCGATTGTCATACAATCTGATGGGAATGCTCTCGAGTAAGCCGCGGTGATTTTGACGTCACCGCTTTCGTCACGTCGCGCTTGGCATTGGAAATTTTGGTCCAAGTAGCATGATGTTATAAAGTAGAATACAAAGGCCTGCTATCTAAAAGGCCTTGATAAGCCGCGGTGATCTTGACGTCACCGATTTCGTCACGTAGGCCTTGGCGATCAAAATTTCGGTCCGAGTAGCATGATGTCATAGAATGCACAGGCCTGCCATCTAGGAGGCGCTGGTTCAACCTAGTTCAGCGTTGGGTCGTCGGTACGAAACTCGCTACCGCCAACGCTTCTCCTTTCAAATTTGTTCTGTTTTTTTTTTGCAATGCATTAATTTCTTTATGACGATGACCGAGGCGAAGTTGGCACGTAGGCGAGAGCTTGCGCGTACGGGGAACGCACAGATAACACAGGTGTTCGAGAGCGACGGTGACGTGGCGTCGCGGCGACGCCACGTCACCGCGTCAACACCTGGCGCGTCAACACTGTAGCAGGTGTTCCCTTTGTCCCACTCTGCTCCGTCGAAGCGCGCACGTGACACGGTGTCGCAGCCAATAAGAATTTAGGTGCCATTTCGCTGTTACAGACGCCAGCTTCTTCGTTCAATGGGCCATATGCTGCTTTCGCACAAAGAAAGAAGACGGAAAGAAATGGCTTGACTCAATAAAACTACACAAAAATCATTGCGTCGCGTCGGCATGCATACATCGGTGGCAAGCCCGATCTGTAAGACACTCAAAATCCTGCGCAACAGTCCGTTCGTTGACGATCTGATTGCTCGTGTTGGGTGTGCTTGATAAAAAGTGCGGAGCGCGAAGAAAATAATTACTTGCTGCTGCGAGTGATTCAGGTTCATAGCAGATATTGGCGAACAATTTGTCAAACACGACGCAGTTGCCCCGAGGAAGAACCTTGGTTTTGTCAGAAAGTAATGCGTTCGCGCAAGGTAATGCTTGCCTCCGTGACGTGTGCAGATCCCTCGTGAGGGATTGCATACGGTACCCAGGAATTCTGGACATTGTTCTAGCTGAATGAGCAAAGTGTAACTGCGAGGCTGTAAAAGAATGCGGGCTGTTTAAGGGTCACGCTCACGGAGCCTACCATTGGAGAGAAAGGGAGAGAGAGAAAAGGAAGGCAGATATGACCAGTAAAGAGTCCGGTTGGCTGCCCTGCGTGGGGAAGGGATAAGGGGAATAGAAAGAAGAGAGAGAGAGAGATGAATGGACAGCACTAAAGAGTCAAAGGCGCTCGCACAAGCCAAAGGTACTTAGAAGTGCTTTCGCTGCCTTCTGAGCCGATGATCGGTGGGGACGGTGTTCTAGTATTGTTTGTTCACTCAGAAGACGATCATCTAGTTTCCTGAATGCGTTGGAGATAGATTGTCTTTGTGGTTCAAAGTGAGGACAGTAGCACAATAAGTGGTCAATGTTCTCCTCGCAGTCGCAAACATCCCATGCAGGACTATCAGCCATTCCGATCACTGCTGAAAAAGCTTTCCTGAAGGCAACTCCCACCCACCACCAACACGGGACGCTTCGTGTCGTTGCAATCGGGAAGAAGGTCTGAGTTGCAGCAAAGTTTTTTGTCTGTGCAGTCTAGCGCGCCTTGTATGTGCGGTGTTCTACTAAGCTAACGAGAGTGTTCGTGCCAGAACGCAAAGCTGCCTCGCAGCGTCTGTCCTTGAGAGAGGAATGGGGACGCAGCAGTCTTCTTGGTTTGACGTCCGAGCTGCCTTATCTGCGTCATCATTCCCAGTGGTACCGCAATGGCCTAGGTGTCCATTGAAAAGTGACATCACGGCCTTTTTACCTCAAGTCATGGATGAGTTCCGCAATTTCGCACGTCTGTTAATCGTGAGTTCCATGCCGGAGAAACGAGTGCATACAATGAGAGGTTGGCCTTGAATCGTATAGAAGACTGTCCATTTTCCAGGTGGCAATATCACAAAAGGCTGGGTGCGGTCAGTTCGACCTTACGGACGTTATTTTATGCGTCAGTTGTGCTTTCAAAGAGCTTATTTGCAATATATTTGTTCGCGTAGCTTTTTTCCTAAACAGAAGCATGTTTAGGAAAAATTTAATCGCTCACTTACTTAATCTCGAGGACTGGATCTAAACTACTCATTTGCTTGAGCCACCTAAGATCAGTTATTGAAAAGTTAATTACCGCAGCTTCGTTTATTACGCAAACAACTGCACAACTTACTCCGTATTTAGATGTTACCGATTTGAACACTCGAATAATAAAATGATCTCACCAAGATTTATATGGGTTTGATTACTTGTTGGTGCAGTTGAAAACAACTGGCATTTAATAGCGCAGTGCGCTTTTTATAAAGCAAGTGTGAATGCTTGGGTAGGTTTTCTCAACGCGATTAAACTTCGTAAACTTAAACGCATGTGCCCAACCATGCACGTCTGCCTTTACAATGGACTCTCCTACATTATACAAGAAGCACCTCAGCGCTACGGTATATCACACAAGGTGTGCGAAAACATTGTGTGCGCTTCCGATTAGATTTCTTAGCGTTGGTGGCATCAGGCTCGGTTTCCTGGCATCATCGGGAATAAAGAAATGTGTCTGGGGAAAAGCACTGGACAGATTTCTCAGTGTACTTTTTAACAGATGGTGCGGCGTGGACATGAGCGTTGGAACGAAAACTACGGAACTTTTAGGATGAGTGCTTTGCGGCGTATATTTTGCCTGTCTATAATGTTAACACCCAAAGAAGAAAATACCCCGATATTGGGGGACAATAGTGACGTACGTAGATTCGCGTTAAATACGGGCTCTGACGTGGTGCACGTGGTGGAAGCAGCTCCAAAACGCCGCGGCTACATTGGCAAACGAAATATGGGTTTATTATATTTACCAATGAACGGAACAGTGTTGAGCTCTCCAATTTTTGGTATGCTGGTGCCGTAGTGCACTCTTGTGGGTTCCTTTGACCATGTTTGAGATAATAGTTAAGACGACTGTACTACATTCTTTTAAAGAAATCTTTTCCCGGTGACCTTTCTTAAAGCACGGTTACAAAGTCATTGTTTTCATGACGCAAGACTCGCATGCATGTATACGAAATTTGCAGAGTAGTGTCGCAGGTTTTATTGCGAAAAAGTAGGGGCTGGGCGAACGGTGATATTTGAGAACCAATCGGTGCCAGAAGCGAATCGTATCGAGCACTCTTGGAAATGTTTTCGAGTAATGAATAGCCGTTGTCATAATTAGTATGAAACGATGTTCACATTCCAGTATTCTTAAACTTAGCAAGTTTCTGCAGTTAGATAGTACGTTATGAAGCGCTGTTTATTAAGAGCGCGAAGGGAGCATTAGGAGCAAACCAGTAGTTTCTTTTCATGCACGCGGCACTTCACAGAGCGCGAATGATCAGTGTACAGCCCGTAAAGTACGGCTACTTACGTGACGTATAGCTTCCTTCCTTACGCAAGCTCTCACGTTTTATGTCTGTACATTGCCCGCGGGGGTGAAAATGTGCTATACATTTGCTCCAATATTAAGTTTGGGCGCAGTTCACGCTGACAAGTATTCGAAAAGTATATTAGAAAAATATTAGCATTTACTAACAGTGAATGAAAGAATTCTGTGGTTTTACGTGCCAGAACTACGATTTGGTGATGGAGCACACCGTAGTGAGGCACTCTGGGTTAATTTTGACCAAAAGGGGATCTTTAACATGCTCTCAATCCGCCGGACATGGGCGTTCTTGCGTTTTGCCCACATCGAAATGCGGCCGCCGCGGCCGGGATTCGATCCCGTGACCTCGATCGTGCTTAGAGAAATAAATTATTTCGTTAAAAGGGTAAACGCACACGCAACAAAAGTCCTCGTCCATTTCCCAATTTTCACTCGGTGAAACTGTAGCATGTCTATACTGTCACGTGGTAGTGATGTGAAGAACAAGGCGCCTTCAAAAGAGCGAGTCACGAATCTAACTCATTATCAGGCGAGCTTGCTCAAGAAAATAAGGAACAGTCAAAGCACAACAATGTCTGCACGCAAGGTCGTCCGTCGTCGGAATTCGGTCTACGGACCAGGGCATCGGTTCATCAGACTTCAATGATCGTGCGTTGCAGCGCAATCGCTGGCGCTCGCGCGTGTTCGATTCACCAGCGCATTCTGATTAGACAAAGCTATTTCGCTATTCGATCGGTGACAACATTCTGGGAATTTCAAGTACATGCCCTCGATCGCTTTACGTGCATACGTGCCCTCAATCATTTTAAACCTCTCTTCTCCCCATAACAAGATTGTTACGGGGTGAAGAGAGCTTTAAATATATTTACAAGGTATCTACAACGCATTCACTGACATACAAGGTGGATGACAGCCAGCGCGACATCAGGGAGCGTCGTCGCCTTCTATATCGTCAACTTTCGTCCCTTGCAGTGCTTGGTATATATATTTATGTGTGTGCTTGGTGCATATATTTATGTGTGTGTGTGTGCGTGTGTTGTGATATCATGAAACAAAACCAAATTACAGTTTTTATGCATGTACCTATGTGCATGAGAGAGAGAGAGAGAGAGAGAGAGAGAGAGAGAGAGAGAGAGAGAGAGAGAGAGAGAGAGAGAGAGAGAGGTCATAGGGAAAGCAGGGAGGTTAGCCAGGCTGAGCCCGGTAGGCTGCCCTGCACTGGGGAGGGGGGAACGGAGATTGGAAGAGGTGAATGATGCAGGATGGGCTTGATACTGTTCCTAACACCTCCACAATTAAACATCAGATTTAGTACAAGTGCACACCAGTAATAGGCAGTTCTATTTGAAACATGGAAAGATCTTTCTTAGTATTGGTGTTTTTTTTTTAAGATAACGCTAGCCAGCTTGTGCTGCTGCACTTTGAGGCTGAATATAAACAAGAACTATATGTACCATTTATGCCACAGTTTGCACTGTTACACACACGAGCGCGTTCATCGCTGAGTCACTCACAGGTGGTCATACAGGCTGGCGCATTTCAAGAAACACACCAGCGCCTCTGTGGCCTTGCACATAGCAGACGTACGAGGCCACGGGACCAAGATCTTCTCCTTTGTGAAGGGCTTGTCGCGAAGTGTCCCAAAGCTGTTTGAAGGGCACTCCTCTCATCTTCGTATGTGGGGCAGTCACACAGGAGATGTGTGGTCGTTTCTTCGACACCACATGTGCTGCAATTGGGACTGTCCGCGATTCGAATTGTGGATGAGTAGGCATTTGTGAAAGAAACTCCTACTTGCAGGCGGCACAGTAACGTTTCTTCCCATCCGTTATAACCAGGTAAAAGTTGCCGTCTCATATACGGGTCAGTGGCAATTAGGCGGCGGTTGGCGAACTCCGGTGCGCTCCATTTCCTTAGAGTAATAATATGGGCAGGACCGCTGAGGTGCCACACTGCCACTGTTTGTGATAACCATGTCCATCTGACGCACACACGAGCCTTTCCATCAATTTCGCCACGTGGGGAGTTAGGGAAACCGGTCGATATGAGTTCAAGGCTGCTCTCTCCTTTCTGAGGTATAGGTAACGGTACAGCCCACGCCAACTTCTAGGATGACGGTACGGCTCCATTTATCGACAACTCCTCAGCCAGTGACATCAGTGGTTTGTCTTAGAATACGTAAAGTGCTACAAGAGGCTTCAGCGGTCCAGGCGGAGTGCATAGATTGTTTGCCACACTCCACACTATTATTTTGTTTTGAACACATGCATAAAATTATCAGGAAAGCGAAAGCGAGGAGCAGGCTGGCAACTGCATGGCCACCGGAAGGGGCACAACGCCTGCCTACTCTTCAGAAGGAAGGTGACAGCAACACAGAAATGGAATATAGGAAGGAAGGGAGGAAAGAGGAAAGGAAGAGCAACAGGACAAATCTAAAGACTAAAGTAGAACACGCAGTACAGATCACACACGTTAGGGCTGGTCGCTGAAGGTCACGCTACTACAGAATGTTGAATAGAATAGTTTCGATGCTACAACCGTGAGCCCAAGTTATAGTTAACTCCAGAAAAATAAGTCGAGAGCGATGAGCCTGATCACGTTTGGACGCACAACCACTGGGGTAAAGACATTCTTCGAGTGTCGTACACCGCAGGCCAAAGAGATGATACTATAGATGCCGGAGAAAACACACTTAGCCTTGCACAGAAATCATTCCATTGACCTTTCCAGAGTTCTTTGGTATGTCGGCGAATAGCTGCGTATAGTCTGTTAAAGCACCGGTCGTCTTCAGATCAGGAGCTCCCTTCTTTCGCACAAGTTGCCTCTCTGTTCTACGTGCAGCGCGCAGATTGTGGAAGCCGCGAAGTGCTGGGACAGCTTTAGGTTGGTAGTCGCTCCTTCCTTGCTTTCGATGGTCGCTTGAAAAAGCTCATCAGTAGACTTCACACGGTGCTCTCTTATTTGTCCCAGTTGATCATCTTGCCAGTATTATCGCTACTTTTGTAAAATCCAGTAGTACTTAGAAAGATCAGGAAACGATCACTCCGTATCCGATCTGGTGGTCACAGAGATCATGGAGGTCCTTAATAAGAAGCGTTTCAGTTGGAATAATTTTCTTTGGGCACATATAAACAGGCGCAATACAGACCTTTCTTGATCCGCATTGCATCTTGATGGCCACCATTTCCAGCGCATTACAACACAAACTCTGAGGTTTAAAGCGACGCGGGAAATTTCCCGACGAATATATGTAAGGTAGCACTTCCATCCTGAAAAGAGTTGATGTTCGGGCTCGTCTGTGGGGGACGTATCCAGTAAACGATTTTCGATTGGGTAGTACGGTTTCTGAAAGAGCGAAAACTTAGAATCAATCTCTTGAGAGGTGTAGCTCGGCTGTTTGGCGTATCAGTCCACAAGAGTTCCACTGCATTACAAGTGGCAACCTTGGTCGACTGAGGTGACATGACTGCTTCGTTGATTTCATGTTGCACTATAGCGGATTGGTCACTGAAGATCGAAGTAGGATGGAGTCCAACCCGAACACCGCCTTAGGTAAACATACAGTGATGATGGCTGTAGCAAAGAAACTGATATGCTATATGCTATATAGAAGTAGAAAAAAATGCAATTCTTTACTATGTTCAGAATTTCGGGGGGGGGGGGGGGGGGGCGAAATGCAATAACTCCCGTGTCCCGTGCATTGGGGGCACGTTAAAAATCCCCAGGTGGTCAGAAGTAATCCGGAGTCCCCGATCAAATGAATAATAAAATCGTGCTTTTGGCACATAAAACCCCAGAATTCAATTAAAGAACAGTGACCTCCTGATGATGACCGAGTAAGCAATTGTACTCACCGTCATTTCAGCTTATCATTTCAGTATAACGGCGACAATGCATATGCGAACTGGCTGTCTTAAAGTCATATCAGGGTGCTCACCATGCTTTCCTATTGCGGCGCGCTCGCAATAGGAAAGCACGGTGAGTACAATCGCATACTCTGTACTCTGCAACTGATCACGTCGGAGCTATAGATGTGTCATCTGTGTTTCAATGTAAAGCTACATTGCGCTCTCTTGAGTGAGAATCAGCAAACTGGCTTTAGCAAAATTTTGTCGCAGTTGCAGAAAGGCGAAAAGGTTCACTATGGCTACATTGAATATACGGATATCTTTAATATTTCTTTCCGACCCCGACAACTTCATTACCCCGTAGTTCTACTGTATATATCCTCGATTCTACGTTATTCCCGTGGGTATTTGGGGCTGCGGCTGAGTTTAATATCCCGCACGCTTTATCTGGATTCGTGGCCTGTTTTCTTCATACGGTTGCATTATTATTATAAAAATATTGCGGCAGGACCCATCTCCCGATGAATGTCGACGGTAATGCGTTGAGTAACCGAGCGATTTGGGCGTGTTGGTACGACATGATGAGGTTTATAACGCACTAAAGGACAAAGACACAGAAAGACGTGGTACACACGGCCGCTGACTTACAACAGTGTTTATTTCGAGTAAAAGAACTACTTGTATAGGCAACATCAGGAATCATCACAAGTGCGCAGCTTGCAAGACTCACCTATATCTTTACTCAGATAGGATAGCTCTTTAGACGAAAGGTCGGTTGATGGTTTTGAAACGCCGTTATCCTCTAACCTATCAATCATTTCGGCTTCGATGATTTTGCTATAGTTAACTTACCCGTGCTGCTGCCAACAATGTAGCGGTCTTGACATACTAGAACGCACGCAGTACGTCGATCATCACTTGCACTGTCACCGGAGTGCCAACAGTGTCTGCAGTGCGCATCGAGGAACCCTCCCCGCTTTTCGTTTACGTTTTAGCCGTGTTCCTTTGAACACTCAATGAGGCATCTTCCGCTTTGTCCCACATAATTCTTACCACATGGTAATGGGAGGTTGTACACTACTGCCTTATCCCAATCAACGAACTTGTTCTGATGCTTCTCATTGCACACTGGCTTTTCAGGAAGCCCAGGTCCAGTTTGCCTGCAAAGACATTGCAGTTTTGTGTGAGGATGATGGATGCCGTTCTGCGCAACTTGAAATGGCATACATGCTTGTGCTACCTTGACGACGATGGTGTTTTCACCCCGAACTTCCCCACGCATCTTGAACGCTTCCAGCGTGTTTGGACGTGCTTGAGAAACGCCGTCCTACGACTACATTTATAGAAGGGCCGATTTGCAGCGTGGCGGCTGACAACACTAGGTTACGTCGTTTACAAGTATGAGCTTCTCCCCGATCCAGCCAACCTTCGGGCCGTTGCCGAATTCCCTAAACCTACGTCCGGCAAGGACGTACGCTGCTTTGTAGCTCTGTGTTCCTACTTTAGACGCTTCACCCGAGACTTCGCCACCATCATATCGCCCCTGACGAAGCTCCTTGGAAGCAGTGGGCCCCTCACTTCGTGGTCGTCGGAGCGCGACCAGACGTTCGCATGCCTATGCCGTTTGCCGACGTCACCTCCAACTAATTTTGTGCCACTACGCCCCGACGGCTCCTACAGTGGCGCACACTGTTGACCACCTCACGCGATACGTCGAAACTAGCGGCTCCAGCGCACGATGTTGCCTCGATCCTTCCTCCGTCGCCGATTCATACTGGGTCTGGGTTCACCACAAGAGTTTCTCAGCGATCGCGGACATGTCTTCTAGTCAGAAATCGTCGAAGCCGTTAGGTACAGGTGCGTACATTTAAGAACAAGAGAGCCATAAATAGAAGAACAGAGTGAAGTACAAAGAGCAAGAAAGCCCAAAGAAAAGATTCACACACAAACACACCAATATGCTTTTATTTCCATAAACACACAATTTATGGAGGATTTAAGGAAAAAGTTGCTCGCAGCAACTTGACGGGCCTTAAACCCGGTCTGAGGGCAGCAGCAGAAGGCACAGGCACTGATTCAGGACCGACAAAAACAATACACAAGGAAAAAAAAAAGAATGACAACTTGACTTGGACATTATGCCAGCCAACAGAAATGCAATGTAAAAAAAAATTACAGACAACAAAGAAGAACTACACAATCCAGTGTACACTGCAGCAACAAAAGCAGCGATATAATCATTAACCAAGTAAACATTGTAAGGAAAGAGTAATACAGGATTCAGCCGTTGACAGAGGTTAATATCAAATGGAGATGTGTAACGACAGTCTACCTCAGAAACAGAGGTTTTTAGAGCACATGGTCAAGATTACTTCCAAATAACGATCTGAAAACACATGCTTGTAATGAAGAGCAGAGATTCATTGATTACTGTACATTACACCGATAGAATGGTAAGAGCTAAGTGAATTAGCGTACGTTGAGAACATCTGATCAAAATACACCGACTGCAGCAGGATCGGTTACAGAAATGTGCAACGGAGGGACGACACGGGCCGCTTACGAGGGCCTTCTTTTTGAGGAGGCCATCGGCCGGCTCATTGGACTGAAGGCGATCACGCCGAGCCCCCCTCCCCGCAGCAACAGCAGCGAACAGCCGTGCCACAGTCTTCCTTGCACTGTGCGAACGAGGCCGGCCCCGGAGTTGTGCAGCTGTACGCAGCTGGTTTCAAAAGAAAACGCCGATCCTGACGGCGGAGGCGCACGTTATTGTTGCAGCTGCTGTTGTGCATGCGGCTCCCAGCCTTCTGTACGGACCACATAAATTAGACAACGGCGCCTGGTGACGAAGAAGCTTGCTCGGTGATCTTGAGAGGGAGGTGGGATAGGCGTGTGTCAAGGCGTCGTCAAAGCGAGGCGGATCGAAGCCAGTGGGCAGTCTGTCACGGTTGCAGGGGAGCTCCCTACAAAATTTACTGTAAGAGAACTCTGACGCTGATGGCTATACGTATCTCATTTGTTCAATCACAGTGGCTGTGCTTCACGGTGCTTCAGCGTTGACGATCATAAAACATAGCGCAAAGGGACAGATGAGTCGATGAAGGAAGACGAGCACGGTCAGAATAATCTGCATAAGTACAGTAAACGGCTTTGCTGTTAAAAACGTCGTCCGTGTGCCTTCAAGCAGGTTTGAGACTTTGCCAACCGATCGTTTTCACTAAAAGACATTGTGTTGTATAGAGGCAACAATTCCGCAGTGATTTACGCGTGTGCGCAGAAGCTCACTGCCTTCGTGCGTATCGAAAAGAAATATGCTTACCTGGAAAATTAGTATGAAAAAAAAAAGCGTAATATGTGACGCCACCGTAAGATCCGAAGCCACAAGCACGGAGGTTAGACAAATCCACGCACACTAACCCGCCATCGCCGCTGTGGTGGCTGAACGATGGCAGCGCCAGAGTTCTCTCCGGCGAATATTGTGGGAAACTATTGTTCATGGGGTCTTCTTGTTGCTTGCGTCAGTGCTGACCGCGAATTTCAGGAAAGGAGAACAAAGGCTGTTCAACTTCGTTCGTAATTAGGTCGCAGTATCGGCATTATTTTTTAAAAAAGAAAATTATTATTTTAGTCGATTACCGGTGTGCAAGAACTGTTTCGCAGAAAAGCACTGACGACAAACGGTATAACAAACAGGAAAGGAAGAAAGAAACCCCGGCGACGGGGTCTCAGTGGCTGTATCGCCTTCTGTTGCACAGCACGAGGTCGTGGATTCGATTCCCGACCGCGTAGGGACCGCATTTCGACGGGGGCAAAAATGCAAATATGCTCGTGGCCTCGATTTATAGGTGCACGTTAAAAAAACTCCGAGTGGTCGAAATTCATCCCGAGTATACCCCACTACGGCGCTTCCCGAAGCCGCGCTGTTTCCTCGCGACGTTGAATCCCACGAATGAAATTTCGTCTTCCAAAAAATGCCGATCACTTTGACGTCATGCCGAAGGATTTCTTTGGTTATTCTTTCTTGCTACGTAGTTTCAATAGCGATTTTCCTCTCTCTCTCTCTCTATCTCTCTCTCTCTATCTCTCTCTCTCTCTCTCTATATATATATATATATATATATATATATATATATATATATATATATATATATATATATATATATATATATATATATATATGACGGAAAGAGAGAGAGAGAGCTGAAAAGGACTCGGGCAAAGTGGAGAAGACAGACAGTTTCAGCAGGAAAATAAAGTCTGCTGGGGCAACATTGAAGCCGCACGCATACACATGCCTAGTTGTCATCATCCAGTTCTTGCGGTGAAGTTTAATGCGAAGTCAAGAACAACTAGCCATGCAGGCTTTCAGTTGTTATATTCCTGTTTTTTTTCCCTCCCGACTGTCAAACGCGCGTCCAGCGATATAGTGGTCGACAGACCCTATATTCGAGAAGAAGGCTATATCCGTGAGCATATAACGCCCGGGTGACGGGTTCGCGCACCGTGTAACGACCTTCTCAACATTTGCGGGAACTCTTCCGCTGCCTGCTCCTGTGCCATTCACTGCTTTGCTATGCATGCAACGAGTGCGAGAAATTTCGCGCACGTGACCAATGCAGGCCGAACGGGGGTACTGTCATACAGCGGCCAAGGCCGCCAGCGTGCAGAATTGGTAACTGAGGCAGAGAGAGAGAGAGAGAGAGAGAGAGAGAGAGTATTGCGGACAACTGACTGCAACGATGTGGTGTGTCGGTAAAGAAGAGGTGGATGAATACGGGGAGAGGGGAAAGGGGGGACTAGGGTGGAGGACACACGGTGGCACTCAAACGAAACGGGAAGTCAATGTTGCCGAGTCAGCAGCTGCGACACCCAGCCGCGCGACAATCCGCGGGAGGTTGTAATGGAAAAAAAGAGAGAACCTTCCCTTGGTTGGCGGTCTGGTGTGGGGTTTCAAAGGCACGGGAGGTGTGGGGGAGTGTCGGCGGCATAGCAGAGTGCGTCCAATGCTGCCAGAAAAAAGGAAGGCAGGAACTGCCGGCGTCGAGAACACACGCCACAGGAAAATAACGCAAAAAAAGGGAATGAAGAGAGTAACGCCTGCTTAACACTGAGGGACATTTGCAGCCAGCCACGTCCATAACACGATCGCCGCGCATGCGCAGGCCAGAGAGCGGTACCGAGTCTGGACGACTAGGCTGCTGCTGCTGCTGCTGCTGCTGCTGCTGCGGCAGTTCGACTCCTCTCGAGTGACTCTCACTCAGCGGGGGTGACAAAAGAGGACCTCGCCGCTACGGATACCGTGGAGCGTGCGCGCATAGTAGCAGCAGCAGTTCTTTTTTTTTTTTCTGTCACCGCGAGAAGTGACTCCACTTCCCTCCGAGGGAAAGAGAGCACCCGCGGCGGCTTCGGGCCTCACAAAGGACTTGACTCCCCAGCTTGACCCCTCCTCCCCATGACACCTCCCCTTCCCCACCTTTTCTTTCTCAGCGAAAAGAAAAAAAGCAGACCGATAGCTGGGGATTCCGAGCGTTTTGAGAGCGAAGTTCCGAGCCACGTATTGGCAGGGTAACCAAAGAGAGCAGCATGCGTTCCTCTTTAGAGGCTGTGTCTATGTCCGTGTGTGTGGGGGGGGGGGGGGGGGGGGGAGGAGGAGGAGGGAGCACAGAGAAGGCGTTTCAGAGAGTGGGCTCAACTTCCAGAGCGGCAAACCGTACGGCGCAGGTGTCGCATTCGGCACGCACGGATAGCCCCCCCCCCCCCTCCCTCCCTCCACCCATATTCGCTTACTCTCGCGGACCTCTCTCAACATTGCCCCCCCCCCCCCCTTCTCCTTCCACCTCTAAAACCCCGCCGAATTTTTTTCTTCCCCTGCTTTATCCGGGCTCAATTTTCTACTTGAACAACTCTCCACGCTCCTTTTCTTCGTCATCGGGAAAGGGGGGTGGGGACAAGGCTGCTGAAAAGATGATGGGGCGGCGGGTCAGAGGGCGAGTCCGCGATGCAGGGCACAACAACGCGCGCGCTCGTTCGCACCGTGAACTGTTGTTGTTTGTCGCCGCGACGTGCGTGTCTGGTTGTCACCGGTCGCTCGCGGGTCGGGCGTACAGTCCGAAAAATCGCTAGAGAAGGAGAAGAAAAAACAACCAACACATCGGAGCGTGCTAGGGATAGAACCACGGAAAGGGCGTCACACCCCGAAGAGAGGTTACACAGGCCAGTGCGTTCCTTCATCGCGGCGTCCTTTGCGTGCGCGCCACTGCGGAGGCTCGCCGCCGTTCGTGTGCGAGTGGACGAAGCGCCTTTGTGCTCGCCGAAAAAAAAAAAACAACATAGTAACAAAATGAAGGAGAGAAGCCAGCGCAAGCGCTGAGGAATAGGGAAGCGTGGAGCTTGGGTTAGGGAAGAAGAGGAAAGTGTGCCTTAACCGAAGAGCCCCGGGTCAAATTTTGCGAGCGCGTGCAAGATAGACGGACAGTCGGACGCCTCGCCTCTGGGGACGAAATTCGTCCCGTATCTACTACGCATGCGTGCGCGTTATCAGGGGCAGGAAATAGCGTGGAGCTCTGTCGGTACGCCGAATATTGTTGGCCGGGCCCGGGATTGCAGCCGGTGTCTGGCGATTCGGAACGTGGCCCTTATAGGAAGCGCGTTATGCAGTTCGAGAGGCCTTACGGCATCTGCTGAAATGAGACAGAGGGAACACTCCCCCGGGGAAAGGAAATGACCTTCCCCGCCACCTCCCCCCTGCTAAGCCCGAGAGCGAGGGTTCGAATCCCGGTCGCGGCGCGGCCGCATTTTGTTGTGGGCAGGATGCAAGAACGCCCGTTTACCGTTCATTGTGCGCGCATTTAAGAACCCGGGGTGCTCAAAATTAATCCGGAGTCCTCCACTGCAGCGTGTCTCATAATGGCATTGTGGTTGTGGCACATAAAACTCCAGAAATCTTATTTAAAAAAAGATATAAAATGGTGGTTGTAATGTCGGCTACGCTGTCCCGCTGAACAAAAGTGAGCATGTGGAAGCGTCGTTGACGTGACGTCTGTAGCCCCGTTTCTTAAGGTAAACTAGCGAAGCGGGAAGCCAACTTTCTGCATATTTTAGGCGTTTCTGGCCGGGAGCGCGAGTTTTCTTTCTTTTTTTTTTTTGGATACGTCCTTCTTGCGCACCCAGACTTGTCTTCAGAACTTCTTCATCCTTGGTAAATTTGAGGACAACGCCACACCGAGGTGATCGGCCAGGCCAACATATTGGGGCTGCCGCAAGAAAAACGCGCGCACCTTGGCCTACCGAAAAAGTGCTCTCCTTGGCAGGTTGAAGAATACAGAGCGGCTCCGTCCTCGTTCGGGGGAGGGCTCAACCTTCTCGAGTGGAGCTTGTGTTTGTGCAAAGTGTAGGTTTTCGGCCCCGTGCCCAAGTGTCTCGGACAGTCGAAAGCGTATGATGAAAACTCGTCTGGTCAGACAGCTTCTTACGAAAAAAAAAAAAAAAAGGTGGTGAATGATCAAGATGGTTGAACCAGGTCAGTGATCAAGCCATGAGCATTATCAAACCCACGTTCAATTATTCACTTCTTGATTCTTTATAACGGTGATCCTTTGGTTACCCTTCCTAGTTGTGTAGCCAATGGGTAACAGCGAGCGGTGACGTTTGGCGGTCCTTGTTAGTCATCAGCAATATGTCATTGCGCCGTTGTAAGCAGCGCACGAACGGGCGACGACGAATTAGCAAGGAAAGGCACACAGCATGAGTGCCGAGTCCTGTGGTTTCTTAATTCCTCGGTCGCCGATTCACGCGTAACTACTTAGAATGGATCAATTCCAAAATGAAATTATGGGGCTTTACGTGCCAAAACCACTTTCTGATTATGAGGCACGCCGTGGTGGAGGACTCCGGAAATTTCGGCCACCTGGGGTTCTTTAACGTGCACCTAAATCTAAGCACACGGGTGTTTTCGCATTTGGCCTCCATCGAAATGCTGCCGCCGTGGCCGGCATTCGATCCCGCGACCTCGTGCTCAGCAGCCGAACACCATAGCCACTGAGCAACCACGGCGGGTATGGATCAATTCCAACCGTGCCCGCTGGACTGGACGCACGTGTGCGAAATCGCTGGAGGAGGCTCTGTGTAATAACCGTTTGTCCTGTCAAAAGTACCCGATCATAGACCGGGCGTTTCTGCCAAGAATTAAGGTAATTCTTTTAACAAATCACTTGAGGCAGATAACACAATTCTAATCCTCGAGCTGTATTGCTCAAAACAGGCAGACGTTATTTGCACGAGAAATCGAAATGCATAATCAACTAATCAACAAAAAAAAGTTTTTAACGAATTACCTTAATGTACATATTGCAATCGAAGAAAATTTCAGCCAATGTGGTGGAAAGGTGGTGTGAATTAGAACCAATTCTCGGAATGACACCAGTCTCGAGATGTTAATTCCCGAACGTCGCGAAGAAGCAAATACATTAGCGGTCCAGTTCCCTTCGTGCTTCAATGCAGAAAACGGTATCTTGTTAACAAAATTAAGCGGAACTACAGTGCATTTTTTTTACTAGAAGTTTGATGGTGCCTATTTCGAAAATGATGTAATGCACAGAATGATTTTCGAGTGGATATTTTTTGCAGGCTCACCGGTTACCATTCGTAAATTGTAGTATGTGCCGCAAGGTAACTAGCTAAAGTTTAAAACCACTATTAGTGGATTCTTGCGTTAGACAATCGTGCATTTACATTTCTCGTGCGAGTAATGCCCTTCTCTTCGAGCAGACCAGCTCAAGGACTAGAACAGTTCTATCTGCCGCGAGCGAATTTTTAAAAATGATCTGAAGTTTTCGCAGAAACACCCTGTTCACTGGTGGTTTCTTTATACTCATTGAAAGTATACGATGGGGGCAACACAATTTTCTTGCCTCAACTGAGTTACTTTGAATAGGAAAGCCTTACTTGTACGATAAATCGTCAAGAAAAAATGAGCTAATTGACAAATTTCCGCTAATTAGCTTTTTTTATTTATTCCCTTTAGCGCACATATGTTCCCTGTTAAGAAATCGAAGTCAAGCGGTAACGAAGTGGTATCCATTCAATAGGAATCTTGGCCTGAATTGATAAAAAGTTCTTACGCAAGAATTTTTAGTAAGTTAGAATTTGAGCCAATCCTAATACTGGGCATATTATTAACGAAATCGGCCAGCCAATGGCAAAGCTACGAACGAGAGCCTATATGAATTCGGACAATTGTTTGCCACCACTTTTGAGATATACGTACGTCCTTGAATTGTGCGGCGCAATGCATTGATGTTCCACCACCACCACCACCACCACCACCACCACCACCACCACCACCATCATCATCATCATCATCATCATCATCATCATCATCATCATCATCATCATGTTTTATGTCCACTGCAGGAAAAAGGCCTCTCCCTGCAATGTTCAATTACTCCTGTCCGACGCCAAACGATCCCAACAAGCGCCCGCGAATTTCCTAATAATGTCACCCGCCGCGGTTGCTCAGTGGCTATGGTGTTGGGCTGCTGAGCACGAGGTCGCGGGATCGAATCCCGGCCACGGCGGCCGCATTTCGATGGGGGCGAAATGCGAAAACACCCGTGTACTTAGATTTAGGTGCACCTTAAAGAACCCCAGGTGGTCGCAATTTCCGCAGTCCTCCACTACGGCGTGCCTCATAATCAGAAAGTGGCTTTGGCACGTAAGACCCCGCAATTTAATTTTTTTAAATAATTTCATCGCTCCATTATAGTCTTCTGCCGTCCTCGACTGCGTTTCCCTTCTCTTGGTACCCATTCTGTAACCTTAATGATCCAACGATTATCTAACCGGCGCATTACATGACCTGCCCAGCTCCATTTTTCCCTCTTGATGTCAATTAGAATATCGTCTATACCCGTTTGCTTTCTGATCCAAACCACTCTCTTTCTGTCTCTTAACGTTATGCCTAGCAATGTTTGTTCTATCGCTCTTTGCGCAGTCCTTAACTTGTTCTGAAGCTTCTTTGTCAGTCTCCAAGCCTCTGCCTCATACGTCACCACTGGTAAAATGCACTAATTGTACACCTTCCCTTTCAATGATAATGGTAAGCTTCCACTCAGGAACTGGCAATATCTGCCGTATGCTATCCAACCCATTTTTATTCTTCTATGAATTTCCTTCTCATGATCAGGGTTCCCTGTGATTAATTGACCCAGGTAAACGTACTCCTTCACAGACTCTAGAGGCTGACTGGCGATCTTGAAATTCTGTTCGCTTGCCCTGTTATTAATCGTTATCTTTGTCTTCTGTATATTAATCTTCAACCCCACTCTTACACTCCTTCTGTTAAGGTCTTCAATCATTTGTTGTAAATCGTCTGCATTGTTGCTGAATAGAACAATGTCATCGGCAAACCAAAGGTTGCTGAGATATTCGCCGTCGATCTTTACTCCTAAGCCTTCCCAGTTTAATAGCTTGAATACCTCTTCCAAGCACGCAGTGAGTAGCATTGGAGAGATTGTGTCTCGCTGTCTGAGCCCCTTTTTTATAGGTATCTTCCTGTATTTCTTGTGTAGAATTAAGGTAGCTGTAGAACCTCTGTAGATATTTTCTAAGGTATTTACGTAAGCGTTCTGTACTCTTTGATTACGTAATGCCTCTATGACTGCTGGTATCTCTACTGAATCAAATGTGTTTTCGTAATCTATGAAAGCCATATAGAAAGGCTTATTGTGCTCTGCGGATTTCTCGATAACCTGGTTAATGACATAGATGTGCTCCATTGTAGAATATCCTTCCCTGAAGCCAGCCTGTTCCATTGTTTGACTAAACTGTAGTGTTGCCCTTATTCTATTGGAGATTATTTTGGTAAATATTTTATGTAATACTGGGAGTAAACTAATGGGCCTATAATTTTTCAATTCTTTAACGTCTCCGTTTTTGTGGATTAGTATAATAAATGCACTCTTCCAGTTTTCTGGGACCCTTGCAGTCGACAGACACTTGGTATAAAGAGCCGCCAGTTTTTCAAGCATTATGTCTCCTCCATCTTTGATTAAATCGACTGTTATTCCATATTTTCCTACCGCTCTTCCTCGTTTCATGTCTTGCAAGGCCCTTCTGACGTCATCGCTAATTATAACCTGGTTTTCTGTATCTTGTTCATTACTGCTTCTAATGGAGGTATCCTAACTCCTCTGGGTACTGTACAGGTCAGTATATAATTCTTCCGTTTCTTTTACTGTCTTCTAGATGGCTGATGATATTACGCAGCTTATCTTTCAGTGCATACATCTTAATTTGTCCTATGCCAAGTTTCCTTCTAACTGATTTAAGGCTGCGTCCATTTCTTACGGCTTCTTCAGTCTTTCTCACCTTATAGTTTCGAATATCACTTATTTTCGCCTTGTCGATCAGTTATCCTTTGAGTTGGACACTTTAATTCTTTGTACTCTCTTTATTAGGTCCTTTGTTACTTGGGAGAGCTTGCCTGCTGGTTGCCTTGGTACTGTGCCTCCCACTTTAATTGCTGCCTCTGAAGCCAGCCTAGTTTCGGTTTCGTTCATTATCTGAATGTTATCTTCATCTCTCTGTTCTAAGGCTGCATATTTGTTTGCAAGTACCAGCCTGAATTTGTCGGCTTTTACTCTTACTGCCTGTTTTTTCTTTACCAATTTTACTCTTTCTGCAAATTGAGGTGAATTCTAGCCCTCACTAACCTATGATCACTGCACTTTACCCTACCTATCACTTCTACATTCTGCACTATGCTGTGATCAGCAGAAATTATGAAGTCAGTTTCATGTCTTGTTTCATCATTAGGGCTTTTCCAAGTCCACTTTCTGTTGCTACGCTTCGTAAAAAAGGTGTTCATTATTTGAAGCTTATTCCTTTCTGCGAATTCTACCAGCATCTCTCCTCTAGCGTTCCTAGAATCGGCGCCGTAGTTGCCAATGACTTGTTCACCAACCTGCATTTTCTCCCCTTTTGCATTGAATTCGCCCAGTGCTGCAGTATACTGAGTTTGCACTTTTCTCGTCGCTACTTCAACATCTTCATAAAACTGATCTGCTTCCTCATCATCATTACTGGATGTTGGAGCGTAGGCTTGTACTACCTTTAATCTATAGTTCTTATTAAGTTTGATTACGTTTACAGCTACCCTCTTATTAATGCTGTAGAATTTGTCAATGTTGCCCGCTATATCCTTATGGATTATGAATCCTACCCCGTATTGCTTCTTATCTGGCAGACCTCTATAGCCGAGGACATGGCCGTTATTCAGGAATGTATAAGCCTCACCAGTTCTTCTAATCTCACTAAGGCCGATGATATCCCAAACAATGCCTGATAGTCCCTCAAAGAGTACTGCTAAGCTAGCTTCACTCGACAGAGTTCGGCAATTAAAGGTTGACAGGGTCAGTTTCCATTGGCGGCCTGTCCGGACCCAGAGATTCTTAGCACCCTCTGCTGCGTTACAGGTCTGACCGCCGCCTTGGTCAGGTGCTCCATAGCTGCAGTGGATTGAGGGACATCGGTTTATTGAGGGAATAATTTGGGAGGTAGTGGCGGAATACTGCACCAGGGAGGCCGATTCATGTTCTGGTGAGGGAGTGTCCTTGTTGAAGCTTAGTGGGTCTTCCTAATTTGGTTGTACCTGGATTAGCATAGCCCCACTCGCTCTCGGCATCTTTTTCCGGTGTCAGACGTCACTCCAAGCTTGCAGATGTAGTGTATTGGTGTTCCATTGCTACATAATTTACTATGGGTAAATTATAATATATTGTGCTGGTTTGAATCTGCAGACGCGATTTATTTTCAGCTAATATGGTATGCGTAAAAGATAATTAATCAAACATGGGTAATTAGCTAACGTCACACTGCGCTTTGTTGTGCAAGTAATGCTTGCGTCTTCAAGTAAACTACCTGGTGTAACGGAACTGCGTTGTCCACCACAGACGAGTTTTGATAAAGTGTTGTTGAGAAGTTGGAGGTCACGCAGCGAACGAGCAGACAACTTTTGGTACACCTTTAAGCTGCACGGGCGCTTCTCGAAAGTACAAGATTGCTGGCAAAGGAACGTATGGTTCCCATAGTTTCAATTTCTCGTTTAAGGTCTGGGGAAACAATCACGAAACCGCAGCATTCAGTCTCTCAAACGCGACAGACCATCTTGCACCGAGCTTATTCTCACTGAGGCACTGCGGTGGTTTATACGGGAGTGTTTTAATGTGAGGTTGAGTGCGAGCCCTTCTTGTGAACCGTTGTCGTTTTATTACACTTCGAGCGCACTTCGTGCTTTTTTTTTTTGTTTTTCTCGTTCGCCTTTGGGGCGATGGGAGAGAAATCTCATATTGTAGCTATTTCGGCCATTCCCGTTTTCTCTTGCGACCCTTCACTCGATGCGGCCCGAAGCGGCCCGTCGCGGAAGCGACAAATCTCTCCCCGCGTCCTCTCTCCCTTAGCATTTCGCTTTTGACGGCCATCTAAAAGCGTTCCGTCCGTGCATCCCCTGGGCAAGGGTGCGAGAAAACGGCGCCCAGAGAGCCCTTCGTCTTATCCTCCCCTTCTCTTCCCTTGTCTCTCTCTCCCTGCCAAGTTCTCAGCGCCATCTCCGAAAGAAAAACGCCGGCGCGCTTCCCGACACCTTCCGGCAGCGTATCGCGCGCCGTACCGTTCACAACTCCGCAACTCGCGCCGCCGACGCTCCGGAAACAATCGCCGCGGGAGCAACAAGCCCGCAACGAGCCCATGATGAAATCGACAAATCACGGGCACCCCCCCCCCTCCCCCCACCTCCCGCTTCAGCCGTCGCCGTCGTGGGCGCGGGGCCATAAAAGCCTCCCTCTTTCTCCTCTTCTTCTATCCGTCTCTTTCGCCCCTCCCTACTAACCTTAGCCGATGCTACGCAGCCGTTCTTTCGGGCATCCTCTCCCTCTTCCAGCCTTTTCGTCCCACTCTCTCTCTCTCGTCGACGACGCATCGCGGTGCGGCGTGCCGTGAAAGCGGCAATTGAATGCGCCCCCGGAGTGGGACCCGAGGGAGAGGGAATCGTAGCGGCGGGCGGAACGGGGCCCAAGCCGCGCTCGGCGGTAAAGACGCCGCACTGCGCGGCCAACAGCTCGTAACAGACGCACGGGCTCGCTCTGCCGTGGACGCAAGCGCGCGGGTTGCGCACACGACGCGTATTATGGCCGCGCGTATAACAACCGAAGGGAACGTTTCGGGAAGCGTCGCAGCGCGGCTAGGGAGGGGTAGGGAGGGTAGGGATGGATGTCAGCGAAAAAAAAAGGCCACACATCTTTCGAGCGCTTCGCCGCCTCGCACGCACCCCCTCCCTCCTCCGGCCATCGGCCGTTGCCGCGCCGCGTTGTGATGTTCGGCGTCGCGTCTGACTCAGAGGTGGTTTATTCGCATCGGCGTTTATATCGGCGCAGCGATCTCTCCGGGCGCGCGAGCTTCCGCGCGCGCGGTTAGCGCGGGCCGCGATAACGAACAATTAGGAGAGCCGGCTAATTGCGCCTTTTATTAGCGCGCGATGCTTTAATTCGGTTAGGAAGGAAGTGTTGCCCGACGGTGGGGAAAGAAAGGCGGGGGCGAACGAGTACCTATCTTGGCGGCTGCGGCGTGCGTGCAGCGAACGAAGCCCTCCTTTATTTCGCCGTATAGATTCGACCGCAGGGCACCCCTCCCTCCTCCTCCCCCCCATCCCCGCTTCCTCGTAAAAGCTAATTAGCCGTTGGACGGGTCGATTGCGCCCCAGAAGACGAGACCGCGTGAACGCATGAGAGGAGGAACGGGTCTTTGTTATCGGCATCGGCTCTCCGTTGGAAGCGGCAACAACCGACCGCCACGTGTGTAGTGCAAACGTGTGGCTCTTTCGGAAAGAACAGAAACTCGTGGTGCCGTCGCCGTGGCTGCCTTGCGTCAGCGAGGAACCATAGCAGACGATGCGCCCGAGCAGATGAAAGAAAACGCGACTCCAGGGGCCGGATTCTGTCAAACGCAGCGGCTTCGGCTTCTCTACTCCACTTTCTTATACTTTGTCGCGTCGCCTCTGGACTCGTTTTTATTTTCTCCTTCGAACGACGCGAATCTTCCGGACGTGGCTGGCAAGCTTCGGCGGCAGGTTACTGGGAAAAAAAGTCGATGACGATGCTCCCGCAAAGAAAGAAAGAAAGAAAGAAAGAAAGAAAGAAAGAAAGGAAGAAAGAAAGAAAGAAAGAAAGAAGGAAGAATAAGTCCGCTTCCGCGTCAGCAGATCTTTTCTTGGTTCGGCTCTAGCCGAGAAGTAGCTGAACGAAAATACAAAAGATCTTGCTGATGCAACGCGGAATGAAGAACAGTGATAAGAAGAAGAGCAGCAAATGTTAGAAACGTCGACAGTTTGCTCGCCGCCATCCTGCGCCTTTATTTCGACGCAGCGCGCGGTGCCGTAGCTGCGGCGGACGGCGTCGAGCTTGCAGTAGGGCGCGCGCCCGCTCGTCGATTTTGTGGGAGCAACAAGCGAATCGCTGTGGCGTGAAATACCTCCCTTTTCTTGCGGAGCTCGCCTCCCTAACCCACCTTACGGGGCTCCCTCTTTTATCTCCCTCGCGGGGCCTTTTTCTCTGACTCTGCTTTAGGTTTTCTTTTCGTTCTGAATGGGACGAAGGCGGGGAGGATGGGGATCTCCTGGCCATTTCCCTTTTTCTTTCTTCGAGTGTGTTCAGTTGCGAGCACTGACAGACAACAGACCACCGAAAGGCCTGAGGCAATGACACTCGAAGAAGGAAGCGAAACTGCGGACCCCCTCCCCCCCAACAACCTCTATTTTCGCTCTCCCTTCATGTAGCTGTTGTAGCAGCTCACACGTGAGTGCAATTACGGAGAAGAACCCTTTCAAAGGTCCCGCGGTGTTACTTCTCTCGTCTCGCTTGCTCGTCAGGTGGCGCTGGGGAAAGATGCGTGAATAGCGGCGATTCGACATCAAGGACCTCATCTAACGCCCCTCCCCCGTGCAGGGCCGCGAAAGCTAAACTGCATGGATCGAGCCTGCCAGCCCTACAGAAGAACCAGAAGAATAGGCTCTCTCCATCTTCCTGCTCGGATCGCCCCACTCACGACGCCGATTGAATTGCCGTTTTGCTGCCGAACACGAGGTAGCGGGTTCGATTCCGAGCCAAGGCGGTTGCATTTCGATGGAGGCGAGATGCAAAAACGCTCACGCACTTTGATTTGGGCGCACATTAGTGAAATCAAAGCTGTCAAAGTTAATCCGGAGCATTCCACTAGGGTGTTTCTCGTCGCCCTGCAGTGCGGCCAATTGGCCCGTTAAACGCAATCAATCAATCAATCAATCAATCAATCAATCAATCAATCAATCAATCAATCAATCAATCAATCAATCAATCAATCAATCAATCAATCAATCAATCAATCAACTAACGCTTGGTGGCTGCGAAGCTCTGCAGGGCAGGCATCTTAAAGGCTGATGAAAAAGCCTGCTCAACTTGACGCTCAACTCTAAGTTAAGCTCACCCGACGAGGAAGCGTATTGGCTGAGGCGTTGCGCTACTGAGACCGAAGGCGCGGGATCGAATCCCGGCCGCGGCGGCCGCATTTCGATGGGGGCGAAGTGAAGAAACACCTGAGTATGGTGCGTTGGGTGCACGTTAAAGAACCCACACGTGGTCAAAATTAATCCGGACTCACCCCACTACGGTGTGCCTCATAATAAAATCTTGGTTTTGGCGCGTAAAACCCTAGAATCTATATCTAAGTGCGGAAGAGTTAAAGCAAAATCCGTATAGTAGCGTCTTACGGTATGCTGGTTAACTTTTCGAGTATTGGGTAGATCAGGAAACGACTTATAAATTAATATTTACTGGACTAAATAATCTCGAATGGCAAACAATGTTCTTTGCAAGAAAGTGAACCAAAATAAATAGAAGAAATAAAATAAAAATAAAATAATATAGAAAAGGAAAGAATAAAAGAAATAAAGCAGAACTATTTGTTCTAGCTTTCCTTCATGTCTAATGGTGTCTGGGCTCGGCTTTGTGGTGTCAAGACACGACGCTCTATCAGACAGAAAGAGATGGGTAAAACCTACAAATGAATGAATGAATCCGTAAGTCAAGTTTCGCGGCAGGTATCAGTAGCATACAATGGGCGGGGCTCTCTTTCACTTCTCTTGAACACGCAGCCGGCCCAGGCTACAACTTGGCTGGCACGAACCCTGGGTTTCTCGGTAAAGCATGCAGGTTGATGAGACTTCCGTGGGTGCGTTGGAGCGCTTCCCTCGAAAGAGGAGCACGAGTCGACGTAACATATTAAGGTTCTAGGTAGGAATTATTTTTTAAAATATATTACGAAGAGCAGATGGCACTCTTACTCGCGCCATACTTTGCCGGTCAGCATACAGAGGCCACATAAGCCAGTCTTATGGCAGTAACGTCCGGCGCATATACGAAGTTCCCATGCCCATATATACATACAGCTAAATATATCCGCCGAGATACCGAAAGTTCCAACAGCAGACAGCAGCCAGTAGACTACAGCAGCAGTCACGGAAAACCCGGGGGGTTAGGAAAAGAAACCTTCGCTTTAGCACGATGACGAGGCGTTAAAACCGATTTATATCAAGGTAAGCATGTGACCCGGTGCTGAGCATACCTAAATGAACTGTGGAATATGCTCATAAGGAGAGTCCATATGATATGTTTTCTTTAAATATGTTTGTTTCCGTGGGAACACCTTGCTAGAGTAGAGTAGAGTAGTGTAGTAATCGCACCGCTGGCACGAGTTGTTGGGGTCTCGGTGCTGACGCCCGTTATTGCCAATGGGTCGCAAGCCCCAAGGGTAGCGTTGGCCTGGCGGCCTGGGGCACTGGAAGCATCCGAAGGTCCCGGCAAAGCAAGAGAAGACTGGTAACAGAACAACTTGTTTATTCTAACATAGCAAAAGAGCGGCCGGTCAGGTCGACCGAAGTGGAGAGACGGGAGAGCACGTAACTCAACAGTACAAATCGGAGCCTCTCTCCTGGCGTCCGGGGGCAGCTGCTCTTATACTCTCGGCGTCGCGGTCCAAAAGGGAAGGTCACGGGATGAAGGTCACGGGATGAAGGTCACGGGACGGCGGAGCATGAGCCCACGACGGCGCGCACGGTCGAGCCGAGAGACCTGCTGAACCGAGTGCAGTGACGCATCGCCAACCCGCCCACACGACGGCGCGAACGGTTGAGCCGAGAGACCTCCAGGCTCCTCATTCGGGGAACTCCGCTCCCCGGCTGCCGCGCTTTGACAAGCGAGGGCACACACACACACACGCACACACGAAGACACGTGGCACTGAAACACGCCTGGACACGCTTGGCGGGTAGGCGTTGCGGCGGCGTCGAACGGGCCAAAATGTCCGCCGCTTTGAACAAAGCCCCGGCGTCCGTTGCATCCGCGCCGGCATTACCGCGCGTTGTAGGCGAAACGTAACAGACCGCCCCGCCGGGGGAAGGAGATCCCGATGGTCAGGGGACTGCATCCGCTGTCCGGAGGGATGTCGCTCGATGATGCTCATAACCGTAGTCGGGCGTCCTTTGGCGTTTCTTGAGCGCAGCGCACAGAGAAGGCCTCGTTCTCACGTTCAGGTGCACACAGGACACTGCAAAGTGACTTCGGGAGAGTTGACATTTTTGTTCTCGTTTCCGGCAAGCGTTAGAACTACGCCGAAAGTCAACCGCTCAGTCAGCAAGCACGGCACAACCCTCACTAAGCCCTGCCAGGCTCTTTCCCCTTTTATACTGCTGCCTAGTTCCTTACAGTAGTTTAGCAGCACTCAGAACGCGTCCACAAATCGGAAAATTGCACTAGAAAGCACATCATCACTTTGAAACACTACACAAAAGCAATAAGTTAAAAAAAAATCCTGCCTCAGGAAGAAAAACATCAGTAACAAGCAATTTTGAGGCTGATTCCCACGTTAGGGGCTTCGACTTAAGCCATCGGCGTTACCGTTGAGACTCCCCTTTTTGTAACGCACCTCAAAGGAATATTGTTGCAAAGCGAGGCTCCAGCGCAGGAGGCGGCCATTTTTGGGAGAGATGGTCTGCAGCCATTGGAGAGGGCAGTGATCCGTCTCAATGATAAACCTCGAGCCAGCTAGGTAACATGACAATTTCTGAACGGCCCACACGATACACGCACACTCTTTCTCGGTGGCGCTATACGCCTGCTCACGACTCGTCAGCTTACGACTAGCATACAGGACGGGGTGTTCTACTTCTCCATTTTTCCGTTGGCACAGTACAACGCCCATGCCTCGCTCACTAGCATCACACTGAACAACGAACCCTTTTGTGTAGTCGGGCGATCGTAGCACAGGCTGGCTTGTTAGGGCGCTCTTTAGGGCGCTAAAAGCTCTTTCCTTCGTCTCATCCCAGACGACTGTTTGCGGCTCTGTCTTTCTTAGAGCATCCGTCAAGGGAGCCGCGATATCAGAGTACCTGGGGATGTACCTCTGATAGTAGCCGGCGACACCTAAGAACGACCGAATATCGGTCTTCGTGCGCGGTTGCGGGAAGTCTCGCACAGCGGCCACCTTTATTTCAGAGGGGCGGCGACGACCCCGACCAATCACGTGTCCGAGGTAGACAACCTCGGCCTGTGCTAACTGGCACTTGGGAGCCATGACTGTCAAGCCCGCATCGCGCAGGCGGGTTAGCACTGCCCGCAAGTGCGCCATATGCTCAGGCCAGGATGCGGAGAATATCGCTACGTCGTCTAGATACGGTAAAGCGAATTCTTGCTGTCCCCGCAACACTTTATCCATGAGGCTTGAAAAGCAGTATGGCGCGTTCTTCAAACCAAAACTCAAAACTTTAGGACGGAATGTCCCCATTGGTGAAATGAACGCCGCATACCTACTAGCCTCTTCTGTAAGTGGAACCTGCCAATAACCCCTGACAAGATCTAGGGTGGAAATAAACTGAGCGCTACTCACTCTCTCAAGGCGCTCCTCGATGTTAGGGATCGGATAAATTTGATCCTTAGTGATGGAATTAAGCCTGCGGTAGTCGACGCAAGGACGAGGTTCCTTGCCCGGTACCTCAACTAAAATCAAAGGGGAGGTATAATCACTCTCACCCGCTTCAATAACACCGAGCTGTAGCATTTTCTTTACCTCAGCCTCCATAATATCGCTCTGGCGGGGTGACACCCGGTACGCCTTGGATCGTACTGGCTCTGGGGAGGTAAGTTCTATGTCATGAGTAAGGACAGAAGTCCTACCAGGCCTCTCAGAGAACAGACCTTGAAACTCTTGTAAGAGCTGGTGTAGTTCGGTTTTCTGCTCAGGCGACAGCGATGCTTTACTTATTAAGTCACTAATGATTTGATCGGTGTCTTTCCTGTTCGTCACTGAGCCTAGTCCCGGAAGCTCGACCGGAAGCTCTTCTAACTTTCCCGCATCGGGAATTTCCTCTCCAGTATCTGGTGCCTTTAACGCTACAGGCTCAATTTTATCCCGTTCGGGCGTGCCCTGAATACCAGCTTGCTGCGCCTCTGACCCTTTTTCATCGTTCAACAACGTCGGCCCCGCAACTACCGCCTTTGCAGCGAGCTCCCGAACCTTCGATCTGGTTAAGGCCTGAACGCTAGCCTCACCAAACAAAAGCCCCTTCTCGCGCAGGAGGTGATCGGACCTGTTTGAAAATAAGTACGGGTACTGGGGGGGCAGCATAGATGACACTGCGGCCTCCGTCTCAAGTGCTCCGAAAGGTCCTTCAATAAGCACTTTTGCTACCGGCAGACACACGCTATGAGCTTCCACTGCTTGCTTGATCCATGCGCACTCGCCCGTGAACATATCGGGTTCTACGTAAGAGGGGTGAACTACATCCATTGTAGCTGCGGAATCGCGAAGCACTCGGCACTCTTTCCCGTTCACGAGGAGGTCTCGCATGTAAGGCTCGAGAAGCTTCATGTTCTCGTCAGTGCTGCATAAAGACAAAAACACGACTTTTGTTTTTGTTTCTGGACACTGCGCCGAAAAGTGACCCGGCTTCTGGCACGTATAACAAACGCGCGCTTGCCTCGTCTCGAACCGCTTTCTGCGTTCGGCTTCGGTTGCCGCCGTCTCCTTACGTTCGGTCGGACTGCTTTCACTCGCATCCGCACTACGTGTATCCCCCTTTGCTCTCATGGGTGTGAACTTCGGCCTCTCAAACTTGGAGCCAAATTCACCCTTTTGACCGTCCTTAGCTCCGCGAGCCCGACGCGTCACAAACTCCTCGGCTAACTCAGCGGCTCTAGCCACCGTACTAACGTCTGGCCTATCCAAGACCCAGTACCGCACGTTCTCAGGTAACCGACTATAAAACTGTTCTAGCCCGAAACACTGCAGAACTTTCTCGTGGTCACCAAACGCTTTCTCTTCTTTGAGCCACTCCTGCATGTTTGACATAAGCCTGTACGCAAACTCTGTATATGACTCACTTTTGCCTTTCTCATTTTCCCGAAACTTCCGACGGAACGCCTCCGCTGACAGCCGGTACTTTTTTAGCAGACTCGATTTCACTTTGTCGAAATCCTCTGCCTCCTCTCTCTCCAAGCGAGCGACTACGTCGGCCGCCTCGCCGGGTAGCAAAGTGAGCAAGCGCTGTGGCCACGTTTCCCGAGAGAACCCCTGCTTCTCGCACGTTCGCTCAAAGTTAACCAGGAACAAACCAATGTCCTCTCCAAGCTTAAACGGCCGCATCAGGTCAGTCATTTTGAACAATACTCGTTCTCCTGCACCGTGTGCCTGACTTCCATTACGAGCGCGTTCCATCTCTACCTCGAGACGCTTCATTTCCAAAGCGTGTTCGCGCTCTTCTTTTTCTTTCTGTTCTTTTCGTTCACGCTCATCTTTCTCTTTCTGTTCTTTAAGTTCGCGCTCCCTCTCCTCAATGGTCTCAAGGCATTCCGACAGCTCGTCATCCTCAGCTTCTAACTCAAGAATAGCCCTTAGCAGTTCTGGTTTTCTGAGTTTGTCTGAGACATCCAGACCCAACTCTCTTGCAAGCTCCAGCAATTTCGGTTTGCGCAACGACTTCAAATCCATGGCTGCTCTGAATGCTGCTTTCTCTACTGTCTACTATTGTCTTGCCGCAAACTAACCCGGTAGCAACGACAACCACAATTACCAGCTCTGTTTCTGACACTAACAAAAGCCTGGCAAAACTCAGAAGAAGAAAGTCCCGCACTCACCAAACCTCGCAGCCAAGACTTCAGCGCAGTCGTTCCGCTGCAGGCAACCAGTCATCACACAGGGCTCGTTGCACTGCTCCCGGATGGTCGTTGTGCTGCTCAGCATACAGTCAACCGCATCTCTTCGCTGCTGGCCTCCGTTGTCGCGATCTCACCGCTGGCAACCAGATGTTGGAATCGTACCGCTGGCACGAGTTGTTGGGGTCTCGGTGCTGACGCCCGTTATTGCCAATGGGTCGCAAGCCCCAAGGGTAGCGTTGGCCTGGCGGCCTGGGGCACTGGAAGCATCCGAAGGTCCCGGCAAAGCAAGAGAAGACTGGTAACAGAACAACTTGTTTATTCTAACATAGCAAAAGAGCGGCCGGTCAGGTCGACCGAAGTGGAGAGACGGGAGAGCACGTAACTCAACAGTACAAATCGGAGCCTCTCTCCTGGCGTCCGGGGGCAGCTGCTCTTATACTCTCGGCGTCGCGGTCCAAAAGGGAAGGTCACGGGATGAAGGTCACGGGATGAAGGTCACGGGACGGCGGAGCATGAGCCCACGACGGCGCGCACGGTCGAGCCGAGAGACCTGCTGAACCGAGTGCAGTGACGCATCGCCAACCCGCCCACACGACGGCGCGAACGGTTGAGCCGAGAGACCTCCAGGCTCCTCATTCGGGGAACTCCGCTCCCCGGCTGCCGCGCTTTGACAAGCGAGGGCACACACACACACACGCACACACGAAGACACGTGGCACTGAAACACGCCTGGACACGCTTGGCGGGTAGGCGTTGCGGCGGCGTCGAACGGGCCAAAATGTCCGCCGCTTTGAACAAAGCCCCGGCGTCCGTTGCATCCGCGCCGGCATTACCGCGCGTTGTAGGCGAAACGTAACAGTAGGCTGCAGTAGAGTGTAGACCAGGAGCAGGGTTTTGAGCCCTTTGATTGCAGCAAAGTTGAAAGACTCGCTCGCTCGCCGCCATGCCCATTTGAAATTATGCCAAAGCCTTCTCCCAGGTTTTATATGAAGAGCGATAGTAGTAGAATTAGTAGTAGTAGTATTAGTAGTAGTAGTAGTAGTAGTAGTAGTAGTAGTAGTAGTAGTAGTAGTAGTAGTAGTAGTAGCAAACTTTATATAGAAAGAAGAATACGCGATGAACTCTGCCCCTCAGTCCAGGAGTCAGCTGGTCGCTTGCCCCAATGCAGAGTCGATGTATAGGCAGCCAGGATCGCTTTGTCGTCGAGTCTAGTGGCTGCAGTCAGTCACTAGGCTGTAGGGGGTCGGGTGAGGGTGGACCCACTGGGAAGGGTTGGGAATAGGGGCCCGCAGTGTCATAGTATGTGCGAAGCTTTTGGGTGACCGCCACAGATCCCGCATGGTGGTGGAGGCTCTGTTATTTGTCTCTATACATAAGGTGCTGTCTAGCTGGTGCATGCAGGGTGTTTATGCTTGGCGGATGAGTCTGGCCTGTCGTCTGTTGGGTTGCGGGCTGAGAGTTGAAAATTGTATTCTGCCTTCTCTTTGTAGTGTTATAGTGTGGGCATTGCGGAAGCCTTGTGAGAGGATCGACCTGCGCAGGGAATGGGCTTTGGTAACGTTCAGTTACCAAAGTCGAGAGGGTACTTCGTTCTGATAACATTCGCATATACGGCACTTAGTCGCCCGTGACCTCGCTGCTGCATTACAGCAGCTTTTTTTGGTCCGGACCACAAAAGAGTGACATCCCTTCGCTGGTAAACCTCAGCCTCCACATTTGGAGAGGCTGAGGTTTATATATCCGAGTGTAGCACTTCTGCAGTATATGCTAAACCGACGCCCGTATTCTGCACCGCACTATACCGGATGGCCGTTCCGTCGGCGTGGTCATACGGCCGCCTAGGGACTGCCATGCCATAGCTATACGCTGCTGGCTTTTCTTTGATTGACATTTCATGCCAGCCACCACCGCCTCACGCCGCATGCTTTCACCGACATATACGCCGCCGCACGTTTACCGCTGTGCAACTCCCATTCTACACCAGTGCTGCAAAAAAAAAAAAAAAAACAATCGAATTGCTGTTAAGGGAGGTGTCCTCTCCGTACCGAACGAAGCTTTCAGCTATAGGCTATTCTTTCGCAACCTGCTTCGCACGGGACTTGCTCAACCTTCGCTTGGGCGCAGCCCTCGGCTGAAGATATATATATATATGTATATATATATATATATATATTCTTGTGATCGCAGCGATCTCCGCGGCTGCGTACATTGCATGGCCGCCATGAATCAAAGTAAGCGATACGCAATATGGCATGGCGTGGAGGAACGGAGGAGGTGTGAGCGATGGAAAAGCACTTGGCGGAGGAGAGTTAGCTTACAGCCGGTATAACGCCGGGTTGGGCTCGAGGCGCCGCCACACGGAAGGTCTCCCCTGGCGGTCGTAAACAGATGTTGGCAAACGGGTCGGAGGGAGGCGGTGGAGAACTGGAACGGGAGCGCCGATCGAGCGGCGCCCGGAGAAGAAAGTGAGGTGTGCCGAAAACGCATCGGGGATGATCATTCCCTACACGTTAGCGGCACATCGCACACGAGAGGATTATTCTGCACTGTGCAGTTCGGCGTTTCCATACCCCTCCCCCCCCCCCCCCCCCCCCACTCGAGCCCTGGCGTCCTTGAGCGCGCTCACAGAGGGGGGTCGCCAGGGGCGGAATGAAACTAGAGCGACATTTGACCGTGTAATGGCCGTTTCCCTTGATAGACCGTTGTCTGGGTGCAGGGAAAGCCACTTCTGCAGTTGCGAGAGAGGCATAGAAATTTTATTTACAGGAAAGGCAGAGAGAGGTCGACCTGAGCTCGATCACTCTATAGATTGCTGCTCTGGCACTGGGGAAGATGGAAGGGGAGCGAAATGTATAGGGATCAACGATGATGGTGGAGGGTAGGACGCGTCAGATAGCGGCCCCACTGAAGCCGCTCGTCATAGTCTCGTGGCATGCGGCCACTTTCGCTTTGGTTGTCTGACTCGCAGCATAGTGTGCGGTAGCAGGACATGGTCCGAGAACAGCGCCCTCTGACAAGTGGTTGACCTGCCGACGCATGACTGAGAAACTGTCCAGTGCCCTTCCTTCCTGCACAGATGCTGGACAATCGCATAGACCCACGAAGCTCAGCGAGAAGTTTGAATTCCTCTACACTGCCTCTGCACGAAAACTGATCGAAAAGTGCGCACTGAAAACTGATGCGATGTTATCGGTACCACCCGGCCTTGTGTGTGACAAGGTATTTTAGTGTTTCTTTCTTCCTTTCTTTACCGTCGTAACCATGGTCGTTTTGTTTCTTTTTTCTTTTTTCAGGTCGACTGGCCCCGCCTTTCTTCTTTCTTTATGCTCTCTCTCTCTCTCTATGCTATACTGGAGGGTGTACACTGCTGTCCATTGTTAAGGGTAACTTTGGAATTGGTGTTTGAATACCAATTACTGCCTAAATATGAGATGCAGGCGTACGTACTACAGTCAAATGCCTCTATGACGAGGTGCTTGAAACCTCCAGAAATTGTTCATTATAAAGTCATTTCGTTGTAAAGATTGTGCATAGTATACCGCTTCCAGTAGAACAGGCCATAGAAGCAAACTCAACAAGGGAAAACCTGCATCTGAAATGAAATCGAGTGACTCAGCGGAGGAACTCGCCATTCTTTTCGCGCACACTCCATCTAAAGGAATGATGATGATGATGATGATGATGATGATGATGATGTAAAGAGGACAGACGCCTGCAGCCGACGCCGACCTTACTGCGCCGAGGCTCACGCCGTGCTCCGCGGGGAAACGCGTGAGCAACGCAAGTTAAAGCTGGAGATCGTAGAATGCCACATGTATCATCTCTCTTTCCATCAGAATTCGTTCTTTTTCGTTTGCAGGCTGTTCATCACTGCTGCCTTCGTTGAAATTTGCGTCTTTTTTTTTTTTTTTTTTGCCCTATAGATTCCGTTGAAGGCGCCGTAACGTCGTTGGTCGCGATTACATCGTCCTGTGACAACCATCAACTGCGAAGCATTCGTCAGCCGTCACACCCACTTGTGTGTTATCAAAAAAAAAATGAAGTCAGTGTACGAGTTGAGGGATTCCTGGAGCAGTGCAGCAGGGATGGTAACACTCGCTGGCGTCGGCACGCTCGTCAATTGCGTCACTGGCGCTGCCGTTACCGCTAGCAGAGAACGCAGCTCAGGGGTGTTGGTGGCGGGCAATGGTGGCAGCGCGGTAGTCTTTTGATGGAAAACAACAAATCAGCCACCCGGAGATGCCTAAATCCCTTCGTTGTAAAGGAAAATTCGTTGTAGTGATCTTCGTTGTACAGAAGTCCACAACACGTACACAAGATATAAATTCCACCGGGACATAATCAATCCTTCGTTATACCGTTAATTAGGTTGCAGATGCGTTCGACTGCATATGTGAATAGGTGCCAGCTAGGAGCCTAAAACCTCCTTGGATGCCCGCCTAACGCAAATCATCAGAGATTTTGTTTCTCTGAGTATTGTAGAAGTGTCTCAATTAAATTGCCTTTATTACCAGCCGGGTGTTCCGTTTAAAAGCAGACCGCACTGTACGTGGGAGCGGCAGTCATGGACAGCGTGTGCCTTCTAACGTAATGTAGTTACGGCGGAGCTGCTGCATCTTTGAAGGCGGCTGGTGAGCCGTCTACGATATATCGCAGAAAAAAAAAGTTGCGAGAATTTGTACAGCTGTTTATGGGTAACAAAAAAGGCACAACACAAATCGAATGTGTTTGAAATTGGCGAACGGGGTCAGGAGCTTCACGCGTGGCTGTCCGGTAATCGGGGCGAGTTTTCTAGCAGAGCGAAACTGGGAATGTCGCATTTAGCGAGGTCGGTCGAACGCTGCCTGTTCCTTGGAGGAACGCACAACGCGTCGGCGTCCCATCCGTTTTCCGATACTAGAGAGTTTTAGTTTAGGGGACGCAAGCGGCTAGCGTACGCAAGAATTAGGGGCGACGGTACTGCGCATGCGCAGACCTCCACTTCAGGGTCTGCGCATGCGCAGTATCGTCACCTCTACTTCTTGCGTACGCTAGCCCCTTGCGTCCCCTAAACTAAAGCTCTCCGAACTGGACGGAGACGAAGCCGGCGCAGCGCGTGCGATACCCTTTCCTGCCCTTTCCCTCATCGGAGGAAGCGAAACGGCTCTGATTGGCTGCGCGCGTGGCGTGAGCGCGCGCATTGTACAAAATGATGTTCAATATATGTTTATGTACAATGACGATGTGAGCTTACATAGTCTTGTAGCGACGCTATGACATACATACATAAATGTGTTTAGAAAAAGTTTATTCAATAAGAGGCGATACGAACAATCAGGTGCAATAAACGGAAGAGGACAAGGAGAGCGCCAACTTTCGACTGTTTGAAACAACTGCTTTCTCCGTGCAGATCGGCCTTTGTGTCACTTATTTTAGATTGATACCTGAACGTCTGGCCAAAGTTTATGGGTGATTCTGTTATCAATGCACAGCCAGAGGAATAATTTTAGGTTGAGACAACTATCTTTTATTTTCCGATTAGCCCTGCATTTATGTTAACAGGGCAAAGTCCGTAAGGTTTGAGCGGATTCCAGCTGGCTATAGGCTCTCTTTCAGAGGTGAAAGGCAGGTGCACTTGTCGTGAATCACCGACAATGCACGTGAAAATATGTGAAGTCGGCGAAACTGAAGTGAACACGTGGTGCGAGAAGGACGTCAGACTGCTTGTTCGTTAGCCGATTGGAAACTGATACACCACGTACCTAGGGTGTTGCCTTGCTTTAAAGCGAAAGCTTTGCTACGCCAGCCAGCGAGCCATTTCGGCTCGTCGCGCCGTATGGCGTATGCAGGCAGCCGTATGCCGTATGCCGTGGCCGACGAACGACCTTGGGCCGCCGTTGCCTAGCAACGCCGCAGCCGCGCTCCAACAGGTGGCGCTGCCGCCGACCGCTCCACCAGATGTGCTGCGCTGGGGTAGAGGGAGAGGAGGTTTCGCCTCGCGGGGGATATATATATATATATATATATGCACTTCGCCTCAGTGTATTTAGTCGTTATGGAGAGCGCGAAAGAGACGCAACGACGACAGAACGAAGCGAGGAAGAGACAACGCGCTCAAGAGACGCCAGAAGAAGCGTAGCCATGCAGCTCTTGCTTTCGCAATTCAACTGCGGTTAACCAGAGCTAAACCACAGGCAATTTTATTTCTTTATTTATTTAGCGGGTGTTTATAGAGTCCTTTGTTGAATTTCTTCGTCAGTTTTCTGGTTTGCTCATCTTTTGTCTTACAAATGTTTTCTCTCAAGTACACGTCGTCTCCTGTCTGTTTCTGAAGCGCCTAAATCCGTGACAGCACTGCATTTTTGTGAGCGGTGCTTGCTTTGTAATACTTAGGCTGTCGCCGTATGTAGTTATGCTTGACACCCCGCCACCTCCATGTCAGCGCGAGCTATTAAGGCGTTAGCGTTAAGGACCCGTGGCGCAGAATATCCGGTGTCGGCGTCCCCGTGCTCGATAATTCCATATACGGTTGCGTATATGTATACGCCACGCCTTGCTATATGACATGCGGCATGTGCGGGCTATATTGCCTCACCGTTCTATCGCTAAATTTGCTCGTACCTTGTCCTACATTGTTGACAAAGTTATTCCTCGGAATTTAGAGATTGACAGCCCATAGACGAATGTCATTAAACAAAACACCGACAGCGCGTGCCTTCTATGTTAAATCTTCTCAGACTGAAATACTAAAAGTCCGAAACAATAATAGAAACCCGAAAAATGATGCAATTTTTATGGCGCGGCTGTGCCCTATACCTGCGGGATTGATGACCCTCGCAAGAGGCCGTGTTTCTGCCAGAAAGCTCGCCTTCGTGGGACACGCCTCGTGCGGGCGTCATGAACCCGGTTAAGGTAGTAGAAGGGGAAGGTCTTTCCCCGGAGCAGATGCTCAAGTGGCGACAAACGCACATATACGACGCCGCATATCAAGACTCACTCCGCAAGGACGCCATCGCTGCCACGGCCAAGGCTGCTGTATGGAAACAGATGATCTCAAGGAATAACAAAGTGAGGCCTCCCAAGTTACCCGAAGGCTCATACAAGGCCATTTTTCGCATTCGCGGAGGCTTCGACGCCTCCCGCTTCAGCCACTTCCAACTCACCAAGATTCTCTCTACGGCAGCCGGCTTTCCAGCCATTGCGGAGCTGCGCCAAGACATCGTTACCATCAACCCCACCACCAACACAGCTACCCTCAGCACGGAAAGCTGCGATCGCTTGAAGAAATACCTCGCCATCAAGTCGCTGACAGCCGACGGCCAAGAGCACGAAGTCACCTCCTACAGCGTTCCAAACTCCGAGACGTGCAAAGGCATTATCTACATCGACAGAGTATGCCTGGGAGAAGTTATCTATGAAAAAGACATTCTACCCATGCTTCGTGAGTGCAATCCACAAATGCACTTTTTAGAAGCCAGACGAATGGGAAAAACTTCCGACGCAGTCCTCGTGACTTTCTTGGGAACGAAAGTTCCTTTTTGGGTCGAATATGAAATGGCGATGCTCCGGTGCAAGCCTTTTCGACAAAAAATGGAGGCCTGCACACGCTGTTGGAAAGTTGGACATCGACCGGACGTGTGCCCTACGCATACTGAGGATACTTACCATAAATGCGGAACTGTGAATCCTCCGACTGATCATGTGTGCATTCCTAAGTGTGTACTGTGTAGTGGAAGTCATGAGACTGGATCCATTCAGTGTCCACTACGATATAAGCCCAAAATCTCACTCCTCAAGGCTGACAAGACTCCTCCTCAATCCAAGACCAAGTCTTCTCCTTCGCCCAAGAAGCAGGGACCTCTTCCTAAGAAAAAAACAAGACGAAGATTGGCCTCTTCTATCCGCTGCTCCATCTAACAACAAATCAAGCTCTCCTCAGGTAAGCTGGGCATCGGTAGCTTCCCACAGCTTACCTAAACCTAAGCAACCTGATGCCCCAATCTATGCCCTCCTACAGCAGTTTCAGGACGAAAATTGTCTTCTGGGTAAACAAATTCTCGACCTCAAAACCCCTTCTCCATGTACGCCTACTACCACTCCATCTCAACCCTCCACTGATGAGCAACCCACTGTAACTCCTCCCCCTGTCAGTGAGAATGGCGATCAATCTCTAACCATGGACACTTCTCCTCCTCCCACTACCATAACCGCCACAAAGCGCAAATCTATTGATGATGGGAGAGATACTTGGGAGGAACACGATAAGCTAAGTCGTAAACTCACCGCACACATTAGAAACTCTAACAATCGTTTTGAGGCCCTTGAAAAACGCATGGATGCCGTAGAAGCCAAGCTTGAGTCCCTCACTACTAACGTTCATAGCCTCAGTGCCCATATAAATGCTAAATTTAACCAGGATGACGCGCGACTTAGCCAAATTGATGAGCGATTCAATCAAATTATCGAAAGACTCGATCGACTGCATGGCCGCATCCCCTAAGCGCTCCAACCTAGTTGTTTGGCAGTGGAATTGTAGGGGCTTTTCGAAAAAGAAGGCCAGTCTGCAACAATACACAGCCAATCTCACGCAACCGCCCGCAGTCATTGCTTTACAAGAAACGAATGGTTACGTTAAATTTCCCGGATACAACACATTCCAGTGCAAAAGATGCGAACGTCCCAATACCGCGATCCTAGCACAAAAACATTTGACTGTTACTTGCTCCCATTTTGAGAATATCGACATTGATCACGACTTCGTAGAAATACTTCCTAAAAAGACCAGGTCAGCTCCTATTTACATCCTTAACATTTACAGCAGTCCCAGCTCTAAACACCACCGTTTTACTACCGTTTTTGCTCGTGCTAAACAGGAAGCTCGAAGAAACCCGCTCCTCATTGTTGGCGATTTTAACTCTCCAAATCAACTATGGGGTCACACTACTTCCACACCTAAAGGTCGAGCTTTATGGACCCACATTCAGGATCATCAACTCACCCTCCACAATGACTTCGACACACCCACCCGCTTAGGAAATAGTGTCTCCATCGATACATCACCAGATCTCACCCTCACCTCTCGGGTTAACTTAACTAAATGGGAAAACCTTCAAATCAATTTTGGTAGCGATCACTACGTTATACAGATTTCTGTTACCTTCTCTCACAAGCCCTTTCACACTCTGCCTCCCAAACTTACGGATTGGGACAAATTTCAGAAAACTCGCGCAAATAATGCTCCCACTTCCATTCTTGATCTACAGCAATGGATTAGTCAACTCCAAACGGACGTTGACAATCATAGTACAACTATGCCACCTGATGCTCCTTTTCAAACAGCTGATGCCAAACTATTACACATGTGGCAAGCGAAGGAATCACTATTAAAGCGGTGGAAAAGACGCCGCCATAACCGCAGGCTTCGCATACGTGTAGCTAGACTTGACGATGACATACAAGCATATGCGACCCAACTAGTTAATCAACAATGGGGCCAAGTATGTGAGAGCATGCATGGTAATCTCAGCAGTAAAAAGACTTGGCAACTGCTGAGACATTTGCTTGATCCCTCGACCTCGCGCGCGCAACACAGTCACTACATCACTCAATTATTGCACAAACACAAGGATAATATTCCCCATCTTTTTCAGGAGCTTGCACGATTACACCTCCCTCCTACCACAACTCATGAGAATTCAGATTATACAGGCGATGTTAACAAACTTCTCGACGCCCCAATAACAGAGGCAGAAGTGCGACATGCCTTAGCTTGCCTTAAAACTACATCTGCTCCCGGTATAGATAATGTAAATAATAAATTACTCCGAAATCTGGACGACAAATCAATCTCTGCCCTCACAGAATACTATAACCATTGCTTCGATAACAGCTCTCTTCCAAGCTCATGGAAAACTGCTAAAGTAATCTTTATTCCCAAACCCAATAAACCCTCTGACATAGCTAATCTTAGACCTATTTCCCTCACGTCATGCTTGGGCAAAACGCTCGAACATGTCATGCTTAATCGCTTCAATAAATACGCGAAAGACAATCAGTTATTCCCACCGGAGATGATTGGCTTTCGCCAGTCGCATTCTTGCCAGGACGCCATGCTAAGGCTCAAGCATGACCTCCTCACTCCTACGTTTAGTAAAGACACCCAAGCCATCTTAGGACTCGACCTTCGCGGTGCATTCAACAACATAGATCATGGATCTATCTTACGTGAGTTGAATGTTATTAACTGCGGTAGAAAAATGCATGACTACATCCGGGAATTTCTTACCAATCGGACAGCTGTCATAAGTCTCAATGACCAATCTTCGCCCCCAATCACCCTAGGTAGCTTTGGCACTCCTCAGGGATCTGTGCTCTCGCCGTTTCTATTTAACCTAGCTATGAGGTCTATTGCTGGGAAGCTAGCACAAATACCGGATCTCCAATATTCTTTATATGCAGACGACATTACCCTATGGATTAAGGGTGGCTCGGATGGCTACATTCAAGATACCTTACAAGAGGCTGCAGACGCAGTGGCTACGAGAGCCGGGTTCATGAACCTCGAGTGCTCGCCCACCAAATCTGAGCTGTTAATTCTATCCGCAAATAAACGTGTTACGCCGAACATTCAGATTAACATTAACGGGAAGCAAGTTCCCGTAGTAGACAAGATCCGTGTACTTGGCATGTACATTCAATCTAACAGACTCAATACGTATACACTTCAAACGGTTACTGCCAGCGTAGGTCATACCACACGGCTAATAGGAAGGGTGTGCAATAAGCACGGAGGTCTCCGCGAGGCAGAATTGCTAAGACTGGTACAGGCGTTTTCTGTCAGTAAAATCACATTCTCCCTACCCTATCTCCACTTAACTAGGGCCGAGGAAGATAAAGTTAACTCACTGATACACAGGCTCTACAAATTTGCCCTTGGAGTGCCAAGTAGAGCTTCTATTGAGAGACTTTTGGCTACAGGTACCTTGAATACTTTTAGTGAGCTCGCAGAAGCCCACCTGACCGCTCAATACCAGCGCTTATCGAACACCCACACTGGTAGGCACATCCTAAACTCCCTAAGTACTGCCCCAGCACCCATGACCAATGAGAAATTCAATATTCCCCACTCGATACATGAGCACTTTCATATCCCTCCTCTACCTAAGAATATGCACCCTGTTCATCACGAACATAGAAGGCAACAACGAGCTAAAGCCCGGCAGAAAAAGTTATTTAACTACAAAGACGTGCTCTATGTCAATGCCGCAGAGTATCCGTGTGGACACAAATTCGCCATATCAGTCGTTGACTCCACTGGCAGTATTGCGACGGGAGCATCCATTATAGCCTTTTCTTCGGAGGAGGCAGAGGAGGCGGCGGTGGCACTCGCCGCAACAATACCTAATTACTATGTCATAGTAAGTGACTCCAAAACTGCCATACACAACTTTGGAGCGGGTAGGGTTTGCAGGACAGCCCTGGCCATTCTATCTCACAATCCGCCAGCCCGACTTCTGAGTTTAATCTGGACACCTGCTCACGCAGGCCTAATCGGCAATGAAGCGGCCCGCCTAAGTGCTCGAGCTTTCACGAACCGAGATCGAGCACAGGCAGGGGACGGTTCAGACGCCAATAATCTCCCTCCAGCATTCACCTCCAAAGACAGATTACTTACATACCACGACATTTGCGGGCATTACCGAATATAGGTCGCCTAACCCTCCCTCCTTTAATGATTCGGTCGTCACGCATACACGAGGTACTATGGCGTAAACTACAGACTCGCACTTTTCTATCTCCTGCCTTACGTCACAAAATTCACCCGGGAATATACCCTACTTCAGCCTGCAAGTTTTGTCCTGCTAGCAGAGCGGACCTTAACCACATTATGTGGCAATGCAAGAACCACTCCCCTCCCCCTAACCTTTGTAGAGCTTTAAGTAGTAGGGAGCTGTGGGAGGCTGCCATGCGCAGCTACAACCACGAACTTCAGGAAGCTATCCTGAGGTGGGCTGAGGTGGTAGAGGAGGCCTACCGCGAGTAGGATAACCTCCCTCGCCTTCTTCCCGCACTTCCTTTCCCTGTAAGATGGGATAAATAAAGTTGTCTCTCTCTCTCTCTCGCCTTCGTGCATAGTGTTCGCCACCAGCGTTTCGCGGTAAACGTTACGGTTACATAAGCTGCAGTTGCCGGGAAGCGCGAGAAGCAGCGATGGATATTTTAATGCTATCGCGTTCCCTTATTAAAGGCGAAGCTTAAGCGTCTTCCATCTTCTTTTTTTTTTTTCACACTCTCGGTGCCGCTGGTCCCAATGGTGCCAATGGTCCCACATAAAGTTCGCTCGACGAAAGACGAATCTCCGCGAGCTTTCTGTCGACTTAGTCAGTTTTACCTCAAAGAACAAGAAAGGTTCAATAAAAGAATAGCGCAGTGCGCGTCGCGCAGGATGTATGATGCAAACAAGCCATTGTTCTCACGTGGTCACAATTAAAGCCACATTCGTAACGAGTGCAAAAGCTGCATTAGGAAGGTCTGCAGATGATGCAAACTTACGGTCACGACCTGGCTGTTGACTTCATGCGTTATAAATCTGGACTTTCCAGTGATTGAAGTAGACACCCCTGTATTCACAAATGCATCTCGAAGCCCCTGCTTGACTTGACGTCAACGACGCCTGGTGCGAACACGCCCAAGACGCTCATTGCGTTTCCTTTGCACTGTAAAATAATTTACACTCCCTAAAAGTGAAAAAGGGTGTAAATGTGTCTATAACTCGCACCTTGAGGGTGTCGGTAATACAAATAACACCCTACAGGTGGGAGTTATAGACAGATTTGCACCCTTTTTCGCTTTTAAGGGTGTAAATTATTTTACAGTGTGGTGCGTTCACGGCAGGCGTCATTTAAATTAAGTCAAGCGTGAGCTTCAAATTAACATGCATTTCTGAATACGGGAGTTATAGTTTTTAATTGTATCATTATTAGTTGAATAACTGTTTTCACTTCGACCCTGTGGAACAGCGTACCTTAAACGAAAAAAATACTGTATAGCTCTGAGCCGTCCGGCAAGCCGGAGATGCCGCCCGAGTCCAAGGACTTCGAGCCGCCACCTGAGGCCACAGCAGCAAAAACTGCCGCACTATTCTTTATTAAAGTTTCTTCTTCTTCTTCGGAAACGTCCCGCTCTTTCGGATTATGTAAGCAAACGCACCTCCGGCATTTTAGCCCGCTTGTAGAGCTCCAAGACCAGTGAACATTGCTTGTCTGGCATCCGGGAATACCAGACGCCTTGTCATACAGAGCAAACTGTTAAATCTTAAGAGGTAGCTTTAGCTCGGGCTTAGGTTCGACGCGGCCTGTTCAAATACATGTAAAACGCAAGAGCGTTTTTGTGAGATAACCCCTCGACCAACTTTAATGAAATTTGTTGCATGTGAGAGAGAAAGATAAAGTTCCAGTGACCGGTGGAAGCGGAATTTCGATGTAGGATCTGAATCTTGTTTTAAAAAATTTCAAAAATACCAACGTTTGAAAAAAAAAAATCACGAAGTTTACAAATTAATAGCTCGGCATCAAGAACGGATATAGCGGTTCTGTAAACGGCATTCATTAGATTATTCAAATCGGACAAATTCGGTATGCCAATTTATATCTTACGTGAACTTGTTACGTTGTGTACAAGGGTTCTGCAAAAGCTATTTCCGCATTACTACATTTTTTGAGATTCGTGTGTAACTTATCAATTTTGCCTGCTTTAGATGTACTATTAGGTGCAATTAACATAATTGTGATATCATTTTTCATTGTCGAGTTACGGAGTTGTAAACTTGATAGTTTAATTTTCTTAACATTTACAATTTTTGCCTCTTTTCATAAAAAATTGACGTCCTAAATCAAAGATTCGAGACTGACAGTCACTAGATTTCTAGTTTTTCCTTTAAATGCAATAAACCTCGCCAAATTTAGTGCGGTGGTTGCCGAGAAAAACGAATTCTTCTTTTACATGTATTTAGATAGGAGCACCTGGGCTAAAAGCTTCCTGTAAACATGTTCAAATGAGCTGACCTCTTCTTTTCTAAACCAGACGTGACTACACGGGTTAGGGCTGGGTTACTCCGTTAGCGAACTGAGTCGGCCGCCGCACATGTTCAACTATTTGTGGAATTGGCCTGCGGGACTCAACTACAGCAGACAAGCTTTTTTTTTTTTTTTTTGTCTCCAGCACTTTATGCCTGCCTTGTTCATCCAATGGTTTGTCCTCAGTGCATTCACCAGGGAGACCAACTGCTGAAATTTTTGAAAATGCTACCTGTTAAATTACTACCTGTTAAATTACCTGTTACCTGTTAGATTACTGTCCTGCTGCGGTAGACGCGTACCGCGTACGAACTTTCATCGGGCGGGCTTGTGAAAAAAAAATGTAACCTGTAAAAAGATATGTCGATTCATCGATGCTCTCATGTCAGAACACCTAAGAAAGCAAACAAACAAACAAACAAACAAACAAACAAACAAACAAACAAACAAACAAAGTCAGAGGTCGTGCCACGACCTACACTGTGAGAACAGAGCGCTGCAGCGTTGTGTTCCTTTATTTGGCCAGCTCGGCTTGTTTCTTCCTTTGTATGTTGCGCTGTACCAGTTCTAGGATGCAATACCAACTCGCCCAATCCTCAGCCATAGTGAACGTTGCTTATGTCGCAGGCCCCTGCAACGGCCGTCATGACACTTTACTTAGGCCGTCTGAGTGAAGGACAATTAGCCACGTCATACGAGAGCGGGGTGACTTTGCGTAAGGTAGACTGAAAAAGAAGGCAGTCTTCCTCAAGCAAGAAATGAGAGTGGTTGGTCGGGGGCGCCAACGCCTGATCAACGACAGGCCTCGGGGGCCCTGATTGGCCGTTGCTGTACTCACCTTCAATAAACCATCCGTTTCGACTTCATGAAGTCCTCAGGCCCGTCACTGTTGCCACCTCCCCTGGGACTTACTATATCCCTGCATATGATGCACTGATATAGGTTCATCCGCGATATATTAGGGACTGGTCTGGTGAGCGCAGCGCCATGATGCTGTCTATTTTTCTTGCTGGCCACAAGCTCGGGTGCTCGTCATCTACTTGGGAGCATCCACGCCATCATTACTATTAAGAAATTGTTCCCATTCGAGTAAAAATATCTTACCATCTTGCCCACTGGACTTACTTCTCTCACATTTATTTTTCCACAGTTACCTTTTATGCAAAATTTTCCTTTCTGGCTCTGACCCCCACTACAGGCGTGCCTCATAACCAAATCGTGGCTTCGGCACACAAAACGCCGCATTAAAAAAATATATGCCGGATATAAATGCTGAAATGAGCAACCCGCAGGTTGCTCGTTGATACGATGGCTACAGCACGCCTATTTGTTTATTCTTTGTACCTGTGGCTTCATTTACTACGATTTAGAGAAACTACTGGCTTTAATTTCGGAGCGAATCTTTTTTGCTAAACTCAGGAGGCAGTAATACTCGGTGCCCATGCGTGACCACTGCATGGTGTTGCATTTATGACGCAACATCTCGATGAAACTGATCAATTTGCGAAGTCACCAAGCCGTTTGAAGCCACAAGGAAGAAGTTTAGGTAAATCCATGTACTATAACCATCATTCGCATGCTCGGTACACCACCATGCATGAAGCTTCCATAGACACTGGGGCGAGCGTCCTCACTGGTAAATTTTTGTAGAAAGCTTCATGCTTGAAATGTTGACCGTTGTGAAAACGTCATGCATTTTCAGCGCTTCGTAAGCTGCAGAAAACTCGTAGAGTTAAAAAGAACAGGACAGGGAGGACTCTGAATTTTTTGTTCCTTTCGAAGCGCTGGAAATGCATCAGTTGTCGGAAATCCATCCATAGCCAAGCTTTCTGCCAGAAGCTCTACGCTTCGAATGGATCACGGAGTGGACACTCTAGGCAGAGCGAGAGAAAGAGATGCTGGAGGCATAGTCTTCAAAAAAGGAACCATCTGTTTATTCGGCGCCTTTGCCAACGTTTCGCAGGCGCACTTTTAAATAACTCAACGTGTGACAAACAGTGACCGCTGGAGAGAGAAGGCTTGGAAAACGGCACAGGTAGAACTAGAGGGCGAAGTCATTCTCCCGGGAATTGTGGTGGGGGCAAGGGGAAAACAGAAACAAGGGGAGGGGGAGGGGCGTAGAGTCGCGGAGAACATCCGCACTATGTACAAGAGCGCGTGCGCACTGACACCGGAAGTGAGGTGAGGGAAGTTGAGTGTCCTCAGTAAAGGAGAAGTACAAAGGAGTCTGCAAACGGGGGAGGTCACGTAACAATCCCCCTTTTTTCGCAAAGCGCGCCTTCTAACGGCTTCCTTGTCCAACACTAAAATGTTTGTCGGATACTTCTGCTCACCGGTAAGTGGCGAGGGTCCTAACGGGTGGTCGTTTTCTTTTCTCAGACTTGCTGGAAAGCTTTAATTACCGAATTAATTTTGAATTTGTACGAATTCTTTCTGTTTTCCACAAGAGATGATCAGAAGGTAAATGTAGTATAGAATAAACGGAAGCTTGTGTCCTTACAACGGGCTTTAAATTGTTCACGTCGTTTCTTAACAGGAAGCCCTCGGGTACGTGGGAAATTCCTTGCGGTACGCTTTACCCTTTCTTCACGTTAGCAAATCTCCGAGACTGCAAAACGCGACATAGAAGCTTCACATTATCGTAAATACCGCGTCCTGCTTTTGAGCGGCTAGCCACGTCATAGGAAGCATCAGTGACATCCTGTACGCTCTGCCGGTAACCAAGGCTTGAAAACGAGGGGGAAAATTTCGTTGTAGAAGCTCTGTACGGCCGTGGACCAGAAAGATTGCTGCTCACACACGGCAACGATTCCGTGCACACAGAATTAGGTGTTATCTGGGCAGTCACGATCTCTTTCGGGACTGATAGTAACAATGGTGAGCTATCTTTGAGCTCAGGCTTAACCCTCCTGGATAATTAATGCGCAGATCCCCAATGAAGTCGATAAGCCAACCGCGCGTCTTCGATCGCCGCTTCTCGGTGCGCAGAACACCCGACCATCGCTCCATCGTGACTAAAAACTCGCTCTGACGCCGCCAGCAGCCCCGCAGTGGGGCTGTGTCGCGGCGAGAACCATTGCACTTCGTCGTTCGAGAGACGCCAAGCTCGCTGATTGGCCGGCGGCCGTCTCCGCAGCAGGCGGCGTACGTAAGGAGATGGCGCTTCGCGTGGACGCGTCGATGCCCGGCCCGTCGGAGACGAGAGGGAAGCGGAAGCGTGGTGCGTGGCGCCCCCTAGAGGTGGATCTTGCGCAGGTCGGACGGGCACGTGACCGCGTCGCACTGCGGGCAGAGCCTCTTCGCACCCTGCACGCGTGGCAGAGCAAAATGCATACGGCTTGTAAGTGACAAATAACTTTCAGTGTCCCGCCCTCTGCGCACAGAGAGTGGTGACACAAATTCGGCTCTTTAAGGAAAAGGCTTCATAACACATTAATAATATATGGACACATTCTTCCTTATCCCACCTAATATTATATATATATATATATATATATATATATATATATATATATATATATATATATATATATATGTGAAATTTTTGTGGCATATAGCGCAATGAATTTTTTTATTGGCAAAGGTGGACTGCATCACATTCCAAAGGTACCAAATGCTGAACTTGAAGGAGTTTCGAGAGGTTTGAGGCGCCACACCGGCCCAAGTACGAAAATAATGCGTTAGAATCCGTTACGCCACACTAAGGCACCGGCGCTGAGATTTCATCGCGAAACAGTAAAACAAAATTGAGAGCTTGGCCTTCGTCTTTCTGTGCTAGCAATCAAGCTGTTACCGCGAGCCTAATGAACATGAACATCTCAAAGAAATACTTATCAGTCGAAACTGATTTAACCTTTATTTACAGCGTCCTTTTGATGAAATTGAGGGAATGAGAATTCGTTGTAATTATTTTGCTCCCAAATTTCTCCTTATAGTGTGACTAACAAAGCGATTCATTGTACACTAAGGGAATGCAGGCACGGATAAACTCTCCACTCGGTGCTTATTCATTGCTACTACCTTTCTTTCATTGCTACTTTCATTGCTACACATTTAGCTACTTTATGAAGCCCCGCACAAAGGGCTTGAAGCCCTGCACAAAGGTTGTCTGTAGGTCGCCACAAGACCACCATAATAGGCCAATAGTTGTTGTCAGCACAAAACTTATTTCAAGCGATTGCAATGCCAGTCGGGGTGGTTTTTGCACTGGCATTGACGGGTGTGGTGCTGGAGGTCCTAATCGTCTTGAAGAATCGGAGCAGCCGCATGTGGGAACAGTAGCGGGAAATTTTGGCACTGAAATACTGCGCATAATAGAGGCGATGGTCCCAGCTGCAACTGCAGTGAACACATAGGAGTAATGCGGTGTGCGTTCAAAAAGATATGTCCTCTATTTCCGACTCTGCACGGTCTATGTAGGGAGGGGAGGTGGGGCAAATGTTATGAGCCAGGAAGCTTTAGCTCGGGGTCCACTCCGATGCCGCCAATTCACATACATGCGAAACGCAAGAAACGGATTTATGAAGCAATCCCTTGACCTGCTTGAATGAAATTTGTTGCGTTTGAGAGTAAAAGTTAAGTTCTGGTGACTGTAGGAAGCGGAATTTTTACTGATAGCCTGGAATATTTTAGAAAAAACTCCCAAAAATTGGTACGTAAAAAAAAAAGAGCACAATGTTTACAAATCTGAAACTCTGCACCCATAAAAACAGATATCACAGTTCTGTAAATGGAATTCATGAGAGCATCTAAAGCGAACCATTTGGTTTTATTAAGTTGCAGCTCTCGTGAACTTGTGATAAAGTTTACGAGGTGTTCTGCGAACGTCCCACTCACATACCAAAGGTAAACGTAAGACGTGTATATAATGCATCAATTTTGTCCGCTTTAGGTGCATTATTAGGAGCAGTTTACGGAATTGTGATGCCATACCTCATTGATCCGTTACGAAGTTGTAAAATGGATAGTTTCGTTTATTGAAATATTACAATTTTCAACAGTTGTTATGAAAATATTGAGGACCGAAATCAGAATTCCGCTTGCACCATTCACCAGATTTCAACTTCTTTTAAATGCGAGAAACATCATCAAACTCGGTGCTGTGGTTGCCGAGAAAAACGATTTATCCATTCTCACGTATTCAGATAGGCGCCCCCGAGCTTAAGATTTGGATTAACAAGGAATGCTCGTTTTACTGGTGAGACAAAGCCATATGCGGGAGGTGCTTACCAGAGTCTGAAGCCAGCAGCGTTCGCAGTGGACGTGCCAACAACATACGGAGACCAGCGGAGTTGTGTACGGACCCTGTGGAAAAGACAAAAAAGAAAAAAAAAGAAGGAAAGATCAGACACACGTCATTATAGATCTTAAATCACTCTCAGTTTGATTTATGCCCACTGCAGAGCGAAGGCGTCTCCCATCGATCTCTAGTTGTCTTTTTCATTATTATTATTATTTTGTGTCAGTCGATTCCATATCTTACGCCTGAATAATTGCTAATCTCATTGCACCAGCTCAACCTCTAGCAGTGGCGTAGCTAGGTCGTCTGGCGCCCGGGGCCCATAGGTCTTCTGTCACCCCCCCTCCCCCCCGGGTGTAGTCGAGGGAGGAGAGGATATCAACAATTTTCGGGTGTCTTCAGACGTATATGACAGCCCCCCCTCCCCCCTAGCCCCTTGCACCCGGCGCCCACGGCTACTACAAGGTTTGAAGACAGTACCATGCAGATGAGACAAATTTATGCACTACGGATGGTTCTCATGGCAGCTGAAGAACGTTCCGCCCCGCTAGATTTCTTTCTAGTAATTTTTGTAGCAAACACTCTGGGCCATGAATTCAGAAAAAAAGAAAAGAGAAAGGCACCACGATGCAAACGTGAGGGAAGTGTGATTCACGAAATGGTGTTTGCACTTACCGAACAAATGACGCACTTCCACCTGACTGTTTCGTCTGCACTTGCGCTTCTGCAGATAGAAAAAGAAAAGAGTATAGGTCAAGGCACTTAGCAACGTAGAAATACGCTCTTCACTGTTGCAGCTGCTCTTGTGACACTTCCATGAAAGGATTGTCAAAGTAAGTAAATGCCCCCTCTCCCCCCTCTTATGTAGGCCGCAGAAATCAAATGGGCACGCAAGTAATGCTTCCGAAGCATATACTGCTGACGTCGAAAACTGAGTTTCGTGATGGCGGCACAAATTATCTTTAACATGTTTTTGTAGACGGCGTGACATCGAGGAGACGACGATAGTGTGACGACAATGGAAGGAGGACAATGGAGACAATGACGGTGCTGTACGACGACGGCAGCATGGCCAAGACGGCACGACGACAACGGGAATTGAGACAGTGTCGAAACGACGGCGCGCCGACGGCAAAATGGCGGCAGGCTGACGACGATGGCATGACAACGGCCGTGCAGCGCGTCGAGTTTTCGTCTCAGCTCCTTTATTTCACGGAGACCAGATTTGCTTTTTTCTTGTCGCATTTGTAAATTTACATGAACTTGCTTAGCGCGAGAGCGTTAAAACTCCCGTTCAGCGGAGAAGGCGGCGGCGTCCACGGCGTGCCGAGAAACCCACGTCACAGTCACGTGATTCAGTCACTCCGTACAGAGTGGAGACAACCGCGACGTCTACTACGGCGTTGGCCAGGCGAATCGCGGACGCATTGCCGGCGCTCGTTCATTCATTCGTTCGTTATGAACGAATGAATGCGAACTAACAACAGTGACTGTGTAAGAACAAAAACCACTGAAGGGAACGATTAGGCTATCGCGGCATACCCTTTAAGGCGCAGCTCAGGTGTCCCCCTCTCTTCGGTTCCCATCCGTCGCATCCAATTTACCGTCTCTGTCTCTCACTTTCTTTTTGATGACTCGGAGTTGTGCGTCTAAACTTCCAATTAAAACTGCTTGGTTGCCAACTTTATTGACCTCTTCCTCCATTTTGTTTCCGCGCTCTTGAGGTAGAGATATTTGCGCACTTTAGTCGCCCATTTATTTTCATTCCTGAGTCTTCCTTCAAGACTAATTTTGCTTCGGGATTCTCTGATTTCGAAAGAGGCCCAACCCATGTCACCCTGCAGTGCCTATAATTTCTGGTTATACCTTGGGCTCCCAATGCCAATGGTCCCGCCGGCCTTTAGTTAACTGCCGACCCAGACGAAATATCTGATTTTAAGCACAGAATGGTATTTGCGGGTGTCCGTGCTGGCACCATTACCCCTTTCCAAATTCCTCGCACCACCTCATATTTATGGTAGCCCCAAACTATTCTATGTTTAATTACTGCCGCAATACGCTTCCCCTTTATCTTCAGATTATCTTGGTGTCTGCTTGAGTAAGGCTTTCCTTCGTTTATATATACTCCGCGGTATTTGTGTTGCTTGGCTCTGGGTTCGACTTGTTGATGAATTGATACCACGTCATTACTAGTCTCTTCATTAAAGATAATAATTTCGGATTTCATCGTGCTAAACCTAAGGTCTACATTTGTCGCTGCATTGCCACATGTATTCGCGAGTCCGTGTAAATGTCTTGCATTGTCCGCTAGTAGCACTTTATTGTATGCGTACACCAGTTCTGGGACCTTCTCCTGCACCCTTTGCCCATTACGGATGTAAGATAAACAAAACCTAATTCACTGTTTTCCAGTCGCCTTTCTATCCGCTTAGCAGAAAGCATAAACAATGATGGAAATAGAAGGAATCCTTGCTTCAGGTTCTCGATGAATTTTCACAACTTCATTGCATTTCCGGCCAGCGCATACAATTTGCACTCGGTAATCTCTATATATCTCCCCCGGAAGCTTCACGAAATCGTCATCCATGCCTTCGTGCTTGAGAATGTCCCATAGAACATCTTGAAGGGGCAGCGCAATAAGACGAATACAGAAGGCAGGAACACACAGGACAGCGCTGAAACACAGGTCAGCAAAACCTGCGGTGAAAACACAGGTCAGCGCTGTCCTGTGTGTTCCTGCCTTCTGTATTCGTCTTATTGCGCTGCCCCTTCAAGATGTTCAACCAGTACCAACTCGCCCAAATGTCGATCCTTCTACATGTCCCATAGCGATTCCCTGTATATTTTGTCGTAAGCACTTTAACATTTAGGAATCCTATCCACAAAGGCTTATTTCGAGCTATCGAAATGCCTATGACTGAGTTAGAACAGAAAATATTACCTTCTAAGCGTCTGCCTGGTCTGAACCCATTGTGCAGTTCCCCGTATATAGACTAGTTTGTTTTCCCCACCCACTTGGACAGCTCTAATTTTATGGCTGGCGTTTTCATTATCACAGCTAACGTTAGACAAGTTGTTAAAAGGGAGCAAAAAACGCGGTGCGAGATACGATTACAAGGTCTACAGTGTTCGGTGCTCAGACATGTGATGACTGAACACTGCAGTTCTTATAACCATAACTTGCACCGTTTTCGTTCAGTTTTTCTTCCTGTTTTGTTGATAATTTCGCTAGCGTTAGGAGGAACACCCTACATATACCGCCAAGATTACTGTAGCCGGTCTGTGCGAGGTGAATTTCGCAGTGGAAAATAATTTTGTCCTGGTCTGTTGAAACAAGTGTGGGTTTCCTTTGTAGCTTTGTGCTGTTCCTCGGGTAAATGAACGAGAAGACACACTGAGGGGGCTCCAATGTTTGGTTAATCACAATCATATGAAGCCACCGAGTAGGGGAATTGAAGCGTTATTTTTTGCTAAATGTAGGAATAACAAGAAAAAGGGTAAATGAAAACTGAACGCAAGACAACTCGCCGCAAGTGGGATTCGAACCCACGTCTTCTGCGTTGAGCGATGCAACGTTCCATCAATTTAGCTATGGTGGCGGCTCCCCACACGATCCACTTTCTTGGGAATTTGCATAGAGTTTCATACACTTACTAGAGAGAGCTGTTGGGCTACTGTCTACGGTGGGTGCGTGCAGAGCAATTCAGTCAGCGTGGAAATAATGGGTAGTACGAAGATTTGACCTAAACTTCGTCCTTCTTTCCAGAACTAGATATCCCAGAACTAGATGTGCCAGAGCATGGCCTCCGAGATCGGCGACAGGACACGCTGTTGCGATCTCGAAGGCCATGCTCAGAGTCTGCCCAGTTTCTCAACGCAGGGAAGACAATTCCATTAGAAGCCGGCGCAGTCGATTTTACGTTTGTCTACTGTCTGAAGTCGATTACACGCTGAGGCAACGCAACGTAGGCCTTACGAATGTGCCAGTTACTGTAGGGAGGAACGGAGCGAACTCGATAAAATGGAGAGAAGGCATAGAGAGGGAGGCCTAGCTAGAAGGCGAGGGAGAGCAATCACCTCTCATCGGCCGCTTGACCATCTTCAGTGCAGGGCGTTTCGCTACTGCTCCCGACACCGGCTCCCGCGCCCGATGACGAAGGGGACCTGCGATGAGGCCAGTAAACCAGAGAGAAAGAAAGAAAAAGAAAGTGTGAGCCGACGGGTTCGATCGAAGGAACGAGTCACGGCCGGGACGGCGTGAAAGTTTCGGACTAAATGTTCATCTGCCCATCTATACGACTACTGATACAAATGGAGAGAAGGCTAGAGATTTAAAAACTGAGACAATCGGCTACGGTATGCTAGACGGGAGAAATCTAACTGACTACCGCTGCTTCTTGTTTATTGAGTGTCCGTCGTCCTTCAGGAAACGCTTCCTCTCTCAGGGTCCCCTTTGTCCGTTTGTAAAGGTCCCGAATCAATAGGCTGACATCCATGGCCAAGACAAATATTTGGTACACATTAAAATTGTTTTTTACAGGAACAAAAAATCTCGAGCTACTGGCCTTTTCGCGTCCACTAGAACAGTAAGTTCTTCAAGTCTACCGGAATGATTGTGAGTTGTGGAATCTCATTTCATTTCTTTCACTCTCTAAACATTGTCGTATCTCCGTCAAAAGCAGTATTGATTGTATAATTTACTTCTATTTTCGCTGCCAGCGTCATGCAGATCCGCACAAGACGGCTTCATTTCTACATTCATTCCCTGCCCGGGCTACAGTAAAAGGCAATCTCTTCCCAATGCTCCCGATTCCCCTGCTCTATTCTCCCCAAACGGGTCAACGGAGGGGGGGGGGGCTAGGGAAGCGAAATGTTCCCTATCATTGCAAACTGGCCCCATCGACACGTGCATAAATGCGCTTTGCCCGTCCACATATCGTTTCTTTCAATTCTTTTCTTCTTTTTCACTGGTGGGAAGTGTTTGTCGGGACAGTAGCCTCCCTCTCTCGCTTTATAGCGTATGGCGGATCCTCCGCCAGCCTTCACCGTGAAATTTTTTGTCGTTACTTTTCGTTATGTTTCGTCACCTCGACTTTCTGCCTTATCCTCCCTACGCGGGACAGTCCTGTCACCCTTCCTCTTCTTTTCACTCTCTGCTTTTGCGAGAGACCAGCCTTCTCTCACCTGACACTGCCAATTTGAGTGACTGTCGCGTCACGTCAGCCGACCGGAACTGATGTCACTCTGGCGTCGCGGCGGACCCGCTCTCATCCCACCGGGGCCTTTCCCCAACTTCACCCCATCACTGTTCCACAAATACTTGCTTTTCTTTACGTTCTTCTTAAATTTTTTTTGTTGCGCCTCTCCGTATTCGCATGGCCATACTCGGAGCCGTATTCAGAGCCGGAGGGTGCGTTTTCAACCCCCTTGCTCGAGGGCCGACGTCGAAACGGACGGCACCCGTCAACGCGGGGGCAATTTGACTAAAAGCACCGCTTCTCACTTTCCCGCCAGTGCCTCTTGCGTCCCGACACGACAGCCTCAGCCAGACGCCGCGAAGGCCGCCCATCACTTCGAACTGCCCGTCCTCGCTGAACTTTCTGTGTCGCGTGTACGGTGTGTAGTAGTACATGTTAGGGCAAACGAGTCGAAGTTTTTTTCGTGCGCTTCAAAGCGATAGCACGAAACCACCACCCCCGGTATGGCAGCCCATCTTGAGTTCTTTTCACACTGCGGAGGAACCGCTCTCTCGCGCTCGCTCTTTCTTTTTTGCTTTGTTTTTTTTTTTAAGTTTAGCTTCGCTGCGAGTAACGGGGAAGCGACCGAGTGTCGATCTGCGTGCCGGTCATGCGAGTCAACTCGAGCCGTTCCATGTCAAGTCGAGACGAGTAAGCTAAGGAAAAAAAGAAGGGGGGAACAGAAGGGGGAGGGCACGTTGTCAAACAGCGGAGAACATCTTGTCGGCGAGAAGCCCGCCCGCAGTCCTAATTGAATTATATCGAGAGCATTTGCATGAGAGCAAAATGGAATCCGTTGCTTCGGCATGTGCTTTTTTTTTTCATTTTTGATTCTTTCATTCCCTTTTGCCCTATACTTATGCTCGTTGCTTCGTGGAAGCTGGAAAAACATCACATGCTATACTTGGTCTCTCGTCTCTTTAAATGTTTCATAGTTACGATTTTCCACTTAAGAATGAATCTTTCTTTATTTTCTACCGCGAGACTCCGTAGACGCGAAGTCCTCGTTACATTTTAGGGCGCCGTCGGTGAAGCCGATCCATAACGCAAAAGAAAGAAGAAAAAATGAAGGCGAAAGTCCATCAATTTGGCTTTCTTATGTGCCTGTGGAGCTCTCGCAGGGAAGTGACTTCTCGCAGTAGCGACGTTGTTTTTGCTTCTGAATCTACTTTACCGCCTGATCACTGCTTTTATTCTTGCTTATTTAGCATGCATTTAATCTTGCGCTGTCAGCGCTGACGGAGAGAGTCGACTCATCGCAGCTAGGGCTGATGTTTCTTACACTTTTGCATGGTGTTCTGTATCAAGAAATGGTCCGACTCAAAAAAAAAAGGAAAGAAAGAACAATAATCTGGTCTTGCTATTTTCTTGCGGTGCGCTTTATGCCCTGCCATTACGCATCCGCTGTTTGTTTGAAGTCATGCAGTATACAGCTTTAACCCTTCATAATCCTCTTCCACATTGCGGAATAGCGAAACGCCGATTACGTCAATGGCAGCGCCATCCCTCGTAGAGCCAGCTCGTGGCGTTTCCTTTAACTACAATGTCTGACAAACGTTTCTGTGTCCCGTCCTTTCTTTTTTCTTGATGAAACGAAAACAAACATATGTGTAACAGCGCAAACAGACGACCACAAGAAGGGAGACACGAACACAAAAGCGCTTGTGTGTACGTGTCTCCCTTCTTGTGGTCGTCTGTTTGCGCTGTTACCCATATGTTTCAAGATGAACCAAATCGCCCAAAAAGAAGTATTGATTAAGGAAAAGAAGGCAAAATAATCTGCTATACGCTAACGATGGTTGCTGCTGATGCCATCGAACCAGTGGATAGTAAACGACGGCAGTTGCAATTGATGTGCGCTGCCGAATCTCGGAGGCCGTGCTTTGCGTGTGCTGGTTGACGTCACTGTCGCAAGATCGCACCAGTAGCGCTGCTGTGCCGCCGCCACATGGGCATGTGTGGCTTGTAGTCGTGCTTTATGCTGTGCGCGCTACCGCGAAAATGAAGTCTTCATTTGGTTCTACTGTTGTACCATTGTTCCACGATTCTTCGCATATCATACTGCTTTCGTGCTGTGCTGCGTTGCTCATTTACGTTGCGTATCATTGAACTCGCAGCTAAGGAAGGACGCTTCCAACTGGATTGAGTTCTCACATAGTGAGATTGAATTATCTGCCGAGAATGGAACTTATTTTAAGTTCATTTGCGTGGCGCGTAAGAAAAGCAAGTGTGCATTTTTTCAGCTGTAAATTGAGAAGTTCCGTAATAGAAGCTGTCCTGGGCACTTTCTCTTTTAGTGTATACGAGATAATGACAAAATCACAATGTAAGAAGAAACTATGCTAATGGAAAATAATATTTCACTTTCGTAGGAGTGGTGTAAAGACACAATATCAAGAGCATATGTAACCGATAACTGTAATAACCATACCACACGAAACTATGAGTCAGAATTTGTTCTTGGGCTGTAGTCGGTTCACATTTGAATCAATTACCGTAGCGTTGGCACGATGGACGTATGATAGGTGGCATGGGCCGAGAATACTTGCGTAAGAATTAACATAAACAGGTGAGGGAATAACAACTTATGCCTTATATGATCCGTAAAGAGTCAAAAAGTTTGCTGTTACAAATATCACAAGGCACGCGCGTCTGCTGAAAGAATTGAAAGAAGCGCGAATTTTTCGCTCTAAGACACTTGAGTTCCATAAGTTGACCATAAGTTGACACCGCCATCCATAAGACGACCTAGTGAGGAATAGCTTAGCCGGCACGTGGGTTAGGAGTGTACTTAATGTACATCAATGAAGCGAAGGTAGTCAAACGTCACGCTTCGTTCTAGATGACATGGGCGCTGCTGTCAAGTGGTTCATGCAAGAGCACCACAACTTCAAATCATCTTCCCACTAACAGTGACAAAGCGTTACGAAAACATGTTTGCAGAAATTTGTAATTTCACATCCTTTCATGCCTCCCTTTAAGCGCAGGCGGATGGCAGTGAAATTCGCTGAAAGGTTCCTTTTGTACCCACCTGTTACGTATATGTCACTAAGGAGGTGAGAAGGAAATCACACTAAAGAAACACAGCCTGATAATTTGATTTCATTTTTTGGCATCTTCAACGGAGGACACACGAGCCCTACTTGTCATCTTGATTTCGATGGTAACTTTTTATCGAACGTAAATAGAAGTTCGAGTGACAGTTACAGTTTTGTAAGGCAGCCAACTGATTCAAGGCAACCGATGAAGCAGTACGAGTAGATTGCTCGAAGTTGCGTTGACGGAGAGTGCCAGGGGCTCAATATGCGCCTAAGTGTGGAAGGGCCTTGAGACAGTGCTGTCGGATTTGTCTTGTATATGGCCACTGCACGCTCTACAGTATAGTAGGTCGTGTTGGACCGATTATACAGAAACAGGGCCTGCAGCTACATAACGGGAGAGTGTCCTCTACCACAAGGAAAGGAAAGCTCAACGCATGCACTCCCGTTGGCCTCTGCTTCCGTAACCCGTCAGAAAAAAATAAATAAAACGCCGCAGATCGATTTTTTATCCGGTGCTCTTCCGTACAAACACCTGTCGCTTGTGAACATCGATACACTAAGAAAAAACACAGAAAAAAAGTGTAAGAACGAAACTCACCCGTCGCGCCCTGTGGACGACTGCTCGCCGCCGCCTCGGGAGTCGGCGGTCCCGTCGGCGCTCCCCGTTCGATCCCGAACTCCCGACGGCGACTGGGGATCCTTGCCTCCTCCTCCTCCTGGAGATCCCGATCGGCAACGCTCTGCGTTCGGAGAAAGGGCGGGAGTGAGAAAAGACAGGCCGGTTCGTAAGCGCGAAAGAATGGCAAAATTTCGTCCCCACCTCCCCCCCCAGTACGCGACACACGAAGGAACACCACACGGAAAAAGAGAAGCGCAAAAAGCGGCATGCGTGCGCCAAGAAGGGCGGCTCGGTGGTGTAAGAGCTGGCTGCGCCCCCCCCCCCCCCACCCCCCACTGGGCGGTTCCCTTCGCTCCCAATCTCCCGACATTTTAACTCCCCATTTTTTATTCAGCGGTCAAATGCTCGTTTTTCTTCGCCCTGTTCGCTCTCTTTTACTCTGCCATGTCGCGTCGTGCGGTATTCGAGAACTGAAACAGCCGTCACTGTCACCTTGCGTAGCTCGAACTTCCTTGCGCGGTAATTTCCATATTGAGGGCACTGTACACCTGCATTCATTTGGTTGAGTTAGAATAGCGGGTCCACGACAAGAAATCCGAGTGAAAAACGACAGCGAACTTGTGTGCGAGCAACCAGAGGAATTCAGACGGCAAGCTGGGCGAGTTGGTGATTGAACATGTTTCTATGGGTGGGCAGCGCAACCCGGACGAAGGACGAGGGGAAGTACACAACACGAGCGCAGACTAACAACTGGTTTATTATTTCAAACAACGTAACCAGAGGAAGATGCGACATATACAAGAAGCAATGCTGGAACTATAGCGCAACTTACGTTTTTTCTTATTGTATGCGATGTCAACTAGCCGTACGAGCCTCAGAAGGCGACCATCCACTGCTTCACGATTTCTTCGTCATGCCAGCTCGTTCTTCGTCAGCTACATAATCACTGCTGCTTGCTAAAAAAAAAAAATGTCCTTTCTAGTCTACCACGGAACGTTGGCAGTACGGCACGACACACCAGCGCTATTTCTAGCGCAGGCGCAAGCAGCGCGGCGGAAGGTTGTCAGTGGTGTTGCGACAGAATATGCGGGAACAAGTTGCAGCCATGGCTGCTAGCACGTGGCTTGGGACTGCAGGTGTGTTTTCTCCTATTTGAGACCTCACGTGGAGCGCCAAATGTTGGATCGGGGCCGTCGCTTCCCAACCACCCACTTAATAACGGTCCTCAGAGACGGCTGCCAGCAGTCTGCTGTAGAGAACTACTAGAACAGAGGACACGAAAAGCTTCGCCACGTGTCAACTGCTGAAAAAGCCAAGAAGCTTGCTGTCAAAATTCACTCCGTGCCGCGCCTCTCGAAGGAGAGCGATCGAGGTGGGCATAATCAGCAGCGCCTTCGGAAGGAATAAAGAGTCCCGAGTACGGGTCGAAGTGCATGCCGATTTAAACCGGGAAGGAAGTGACGGTCAGAAGGGAACGGTTACGCCAGCCCAGCCACGACGGTCTTTCTTTTTCGTTCCACTGCGTCCAATGTTCCTCGCACCCTTTCGCGTCTCGCCCCCCGTCTCTCTCTCTCTCTCTCTCTCTGCATCACCACGAAGAACGTCCTTTAATAAGTGGACCCGTCGCACGCCATACCGGGTCACAGTGCGGGCTCCAGTACAGTCTCGGTACCCGGGCGCCGCAGGGCGTCGGCGGCATAGCGGGGGCTCAACGGGGCAGAAAGGATTTCGGGAAACGCAAGGGGAAAGAGGCAGGAGCCGGAGAGCGAGAGAGGCGAGACCCTCCCGGAACAACGCCGGGGCTCGCGACGGAGCTAGCGAGGTCACTGAGGCGAGTGGCAATACTGTGCGCATCCTCGCGTTGAACGCGGGCGTTCGGAGAGGACCGAGAGCCGAGGTCTTCCTGCGCGCTGTGCTCCCTGGAGCGTGGCAGTGTACGCTGCAGGCGTTGCTGTAACTAAGGCGGGGGAGGTGGGGGGGGGGGTGTAGTCGTCGCGACGGTCGAGGTACATAGCCCTCCCGAACTGCCTCGCACGGCACTCCGCGCGGTGCGTCTCCAGAACGCTGCACGCAACTCACAGTGTTCCGCGAAATAGAGCGGGTGTGCGTGCGTGTGTATGTGGGAGAGGTGCGCCAAACAGCCGACCGCTTTGCACGCTGCGTTTCGTCCGAAATATATGTGCCGGGTCGGAGCGCCCCTCTCTGTTGGGCTTCGCTGGATATTGCGGGATGGACAAAGGGCTGCGATCGATCGTCACCTTGTTTTTGAGTGCGTGCCCTCTTTTTTTTTTTGCCGTGTTGGTGTTCGTGTTGCTTTGTTTTTTTCTGTTGAACCGTTACCGACTGCTAACACGTTTATGACACAAGTGGAGAAGCACGACAGGAATGCGGGCGGTTGGCGGAATGAAGCGTACGCGCACCCGCTGCGCCGTGGCTCGAGTTGAACGCTGACGCACGCACGTGCAGACACAACCACGTGCTCAAACGTGACAGAAAAGAAAGATAAAAGAAAGATAGCGACGTAAAAGACAGGAGACTGTGTATAGTGAGCTACGTGCCGGGGAGGACGATATCGCTGCAGCCAATTTCGCAAAAGCACGCATTCTAGAGGGAAGCATACATATGATGCGCACGTGTGGGGCCACTTATTCTGAGCTGCTAACGGGCCTAATTTCTAGAGGGGCACGTAGATTGACGACGCGTGCGTTCCGGCCCTGGCCACCTGCAGTGCGCTCACGAAAAGAAAGGCAAAAGACAGCAGAGGAGTGTTTATCGTGTGCCATTGCTGTACTCGTACGTAAATACTGAAGTGACACTAAAGAGAAACAGTAAACCAGCCTAACTCATAATGCATTCTTTAAAAAATATTCATTTTTTCGTTAATTTAATAAAAGGAACAAGGAAGGTCAAACTTTCTTTTTCTTTTTAATTTCGTGCGACCATTCCCTCGTCGCTTCACCCGGTGAAACACTCGGAAAACGACGGAAAGCAAGCACGTTGTAGCGTGTTACATTTGCCTGTTCGCTCGAGCTCTCCAGGCCTGTTTAAGGCCACGACAAGCGCAGTAAACGCGATCCACGGAGACGGTCCGGTGTACACAACACGCTCTCGCGTACACACCGGCCGCTTGCGCGCATCCTCACCGGCTGACTCGTAGGAGGCGTCCGAGAGCTCGACCTTGAGCGGCGGAGGTGGACCTCGACTCCTCGGCGTGCCCGGCGGGGAACCGCAGTCCGCCGACTGTAGGTCCAGCGGAAGCTCGGCTCGGCGACGGCGACCACACAGTGCTGGACGTCGTCCAATGGAGAGAGGCGGGCAAGGGAAAGGGGCGGAGAGACGAAGAGAGGAAGTTTAGATGCAAGCTTGATTGGTTGGTACGTTGATTCGTGAAGTTTAACGTCCGAAAATAACACTGGAGTTATGAGAGACGCCGTAGTAGAGGGCGACAGATTAATTTAGGTCACGCGCTGTATTTAAAGAAAAAGAGAACTTGCTCCAAAATACAAGTACACGAGCACTTTCGCATTTAGCCTTCATCGAAATAGGTCTGCCTCGGTCGGGAGTCGAACCCACGACCTCGCGCTCCGTAGCAGAACGCCAACGAACCACCACGGCGGGACGGGCAAGATTGAGCGACGTATGGCCTTTCTTTGCAAATTTGAATTTAAGCAGTCTTCAGATTGTTTAAACATTTCTAGCAAATTGATCTGGCATGTTTTTTTTTTGCACATGTTTCCGATAACGAAGTCAAAAACCACGCTTTTAGTTTTTTTTTATTTAATTGAAATGCAGACCAGGATAACTGTAAGTGGCCTGTCTACGAAGGACCAAAAGCATCCTGTACGCGGTTTCAGTGTAGCATTGTCCTTCTTCGTCATTAAAGCAAACCATGCTTACCATTCAGTCGCTGGTGACGATTACCGCGGACCTTGAGGTAGGTCTGAAAAGAGAGTAAAAAGATAAGAAAAACAAAACCAATTAAAGACTGCGGGAGGCACGTGAAACATCTTTAGGATGACACTGCTTTCTTTTTCTTCTCGTAGGTTTTTGCAACTGAGAGGTGTTGACCGGGTTAGCATCGTGTGCGACCCCAGTTCCTAGCCGTCGCCTGTGTCTGCTTCGGCTGCACTGCTACGTTTCAGAGATTTACACACTTACTAAAGATGGGTATTAGACTGGGTATGACTGCTTGCTGTTCAAGAAGAGGCGTAAAGCACAGGCATGCGGACGTAAAACAAACAAATAAACAAACAAACAAACGCAAACAAAACCTGATGCTTACCTCCCACCGAGACAGGGGCGATCGCTTGCCGGCCTCGTAGGCTGTCCGACAGGCAGATTGTGGTTCCGGTTGCTGCAACCGAGAAAGGAGAGCACGCGCCGATTGTGAAATCGAAGCACGATTCGATGCTGCGATGATTGCTTTACGGGTCACGCGGCAGGAAGACTAAAGCCGCTACCCGAAAGTTGGTTCCTACAGGACAAAGATTGTCACGTAGATTGCGAGTGCTTTGTTGCGGACGTACACCGTTCATCCAAAGTACTAATTTTATGTACCGAGACGACGAGACTGTCGCTACTTCCGGTGCACGCTTCTGGCCTCTTGTTACTGCACTGAGTTAGCAAAGTCTCACAGAACAACGACCGTGACCTGTGTCACTACTATACCGACTCAACAAATCGGGAATGCCATACAAGCATGACTACTCTTGCCAATGGCTGCTGCCAAGGAGGTAGCTAACTAGTTAAGGTTTCTGAAGCGACCTGGTGGTCAGCGGCCATCGCGTAGGTGGTCTGCAGCTTTTCGGATAAAAGTGCATGCGCGCATGCGCTCGTACTGGCAAGGCGTGGTGTTTGGCGCTATACACAACCTGCCCGCATCAGCGTCATGACCGAGACCTTAAAGTACTAAGCGGCAACGTCGTTTAGGCACGTGTCAACACTAAGTTAGACGCAAATAGTAAAACGGCTCGAGGGTATCGTTGATGCAAGCAATCTAAACAACACGGTCGATGAGAAAAAAGCGCGAAGGTCACGTTCGTTGTCTCCGTATTTAAACTCAACTCACCAGTGGCAAGCTGTCCTCGTGTGTCCGGTCAACCCACCGGCGGCAACTGCAAAGGGTAATAGGTTATCAGGGGAGCTGTAAACGAGCAGAAAAAATAGGGGGGGGGGGGGAGAGGGGCGGAAGAGAAGAGACCAACAACGGAGAGAGATGGTGCGACAGTAGGCTACAACCGAAGAAAATGCGCTCAGCAGCATGACTGCCGCTACCTGTTATTTTCTCTGTTACCTGTTATTTTCTCTAAATGGCTGGGAGGCGGCCCATGCCATTTACGACCACTTGCTGAACGCTAGAAACGTTCCGAACAACATAAAGGTTAAAAGAACGGTTTTGGCGGCGTAACTACTCACTTTCAAATCGGCTTCTCTCATCACCATCATCATCATCATCATCATCATCATCATAGCGCTTACTTTCCTGTGTTCGTTCCCTCAAGTGCAAATGCAGAACTATGCGCTTCTCTGAAATATTACGCACAGATCCAGGAACATTATACGCGTATAGTATAGGAGCAGACGTATAGGCGGTCATCGATGACGAAGCGTGTTCATTTTGAGGGCCGAAACCGCTCGTACTTACCTGTAGAAGTCGGCAAGCTTGTCCATCTCGAGCTGAAAGTGGTCGGCCATCTGCGCTTGCGCCAAGGTGATCCCGCAAACGGGACAGCTGGTCGCTTGGCCCAGTGTCCACTTCGGGGAACCGAGGGGGCCTGCAACCGGTAATGGCCATGGACCGCGAGTAAGCCGCCAGAGCATCGTGATCCGCATCGCATTCACGGTGTAGACGACCGCGGTCATGAAATTTTCTAAGCGTGTGGCGACGGAAGTTGTCACCCATCTCACCATAAGCGACAGCCTACCTTGGTTGCTTTTGCTGCTTAGTGGTTGGCCGCATCGGCACGTCGTTGCTTACATTAGATGGACGTCCTGGCCCCCTTTTTTTGAAAAGCACTGCTACAGTGCTATATATAGAACCGCTACAGTGCAGTTCCCTGTTAAAGGGCACACGCGCAGTCAGTATCCTGCCATCGATGATAGATGACATATGGACCCACAGATCCAAAAGCAATTTTTTTTTAATGCATAAACATTCGTCCGTTTGACGATATCAGCTGAATCCTTCCGATAAGAGCAAACAATCGTTTCAGGTATATTGGTTTTTATCGCTGCCTAAGTGAATCCTTGGACAATAGAGTGTAGCAAACATGCTCTACTGCCGAAATTAACTGAAACATCCTTGATCTGGTGCACCGAACCGCTCCGGCGTGGTTGGTATTCAACATCATCGCGTGTAGGTTCCTTATTTCCATATTGACAGTGCCCATAACGTCGATTGAAGAATTTGTGAGTTGTGAGTGATGATTGTGTGCGAGACTTTGGCTTCTCGATATGCCTTTGCAGACAAGAAGGTGTTCATTTCATGGGATTTTTTTAAATGGCACAGTAAAAACAATTAAAAGTACAGGAAAATGGACAACGGTATAGCGCTGCGGGATAATATTGAAGATGGTAACGCTTTTGTGGTAATTAAAAATCGGTAAGTCAACGGCACAACGAGAGACTAAAAAAAGAAAGAAAGAAAGAAAAACCACCAGACAAGTATGATGGGGCTGCACTTGAACGAGGTATATAAGACCGGAAAAACATAAAAGAAAGAAAGAAAAAGAAATGAGAAAAAAAATTAAGACGAGGCGCCGAACTGATAGACCAAGAATAAAATAAAAAATAGACCGACACTTCGACTATACGGTTAAAGAAAAGTAGTAGAGTAATAACACATAAAAAAGGGAAGCAGCAAATATATCAGTTCCGAGGGAAAGGTCGGGAGCGGCCTCGAGATTAAAATACGCGGCGTACCCTCCGCCACCGATGAAAACCGCTGATCGATAGAACGGCCTCGGGGCTGCCGCCGGAAAAGAAGAAGGGCGCTGCGGTTCTCGTCCGGGGCGAGGAATCCCCGTCCTTAAGAGGAGGGCGTGAATACATCGGTGTCAAGAGCTTGTCGCTGGTTGTCCGGGGCAGGAAGGGGAGAGAAAACAGAAATAGGAAAGGGAAATGAAAGAAATCCAGGGCAGCCTTCGCGACGGAGGTATACTTTGATCCGCACCGCCCGCGAAGCTGGGCGGATTCCCCGCATTTCAAGCCATTTCCGCGCTGATTCAGCCACAATTCGTTGGCGAACAACACGTGGCATCACAAAGGCACGAAATATTAAAACTTTAGACGCCAGTTGCGGTTAGAACCGCAGTGTAAGCAGGACTATTTAGACCTGTAACAGCTCCACACCAAGGAACACTTACCCGCTTGTTCACATTTAGTTCGGGAGAAATTAACCCCCTGCCCACTCGCCCAACTGTCAGTCCTGCTCATTTAGGTCTGGCCACGCATATCTAATTTAATTAGTGCAATAATTAGTTTTTTAGTGATTGGTTTGCCGATACTATCAACAACTAAAAACTCTCTCCTACGTATCAAAAACGCCACCTTAGAATAAACGGGATTGATTCCCCATGTTTAAAATAATAATTTCGAGGTATCAAAACAGGATAGCATGCATTATACGTTGGGGGAATCGCAGGATCTTCCGGGCTCGCCCAATGGCTCGAAATGGCTCGAAATGGCTCGAGCACAGCAGGCGTTGCGCTGCTGGGATCGAGGCTGTGTTTTCGATCCCGGCCGCGGCGAGTGCGCTTCTGTCGCTCAACGACGATCGTGTACTTAGATTTAGGTGCGCGGTGAAGAACCTAACGTGGTCAGAATTTATCCAGAGTCCCCCCCCCCCCCCCCCCCCCACCGCCCCAGCCCCCCGCCTACGGTGTACCTCGTAGGCAGATTGTCATTCTGGCACGTATAAGACCACGGGATTAAACTTTCTAACTTAAATAATTGCAGGACTGAAAAAGAAGCAATATTAGTCAACGAGTCACCGGAAGCAAAAGACGAACATCGTAAAAAACTTCTTTAGTGGACGCACGGAAAGAACTACGTTTGCGATAAGTTGGCTTGTATAACGTCGTATGGGGCGGGTACCGTGAGCTATGGGCTGAGCGGCGTGTGCAGCAATGTAATGTTTTGTGAACGCTCTGCAGGGGCAAACGTATTCTTGTTGACATTCTATTTACCGCCGCTGGTTTCCTAATTTCCCTTTCTTCTTTTGTCGTAGAATACACATAAATTTCTACGCAGCAACCACTCTATCGTGCATTGGGCGGACCTTAAAGAATCACAGGTGGTCAAAATTATTCCCCAGACCCCAACCGCGGTGCGCTTCATTAAAAGAGCGTGGCTCTGGCACGTAAGACCTCAGCATTTATTAAGTAACTTAATTTTTTAACCTTAATAACAGAACAAAACGCGGAACGATGGAACGATAGAAGAATAAGTGGTCAGCTTAACATTGAGTAACAGAACGATACTCAGTGTCTTAAATAGATACACATATTTGTTATGATAGACAATATATATAAAAATATTATTTGCATTTCCTTAGTGTAAGAAAGTCGGAGCTTTACCGTTAAAAAAATTGCGTCACAACTCAGACATCGATGATGTCAAGTGAGTGTCACAGAAATCAGCTATTTACGATTGTGTATCGTCCGATCTTACGCCTCAAAAATTCCCAAGTGTATAAGACAAAGTACTGCTTACTTTTCAGTTCAATGATGTCTACTTTAATTTTTAACGAACTAGGACGCAGCAGATGCTGCCACAAACACATCATGTTACGAAGAGATTGGTGCTACAATACAAAAGTGTAATGGCGTCGTTCGTCAATTTCACACCTTTGCGTCCTTTCCGGTTTCCTAAGCTACTGCTCACCATAAGAATTGGTCTTTCTGCTTTTGCGTAGGTGCTAATTACCTGCTACATTAAGCAATTTTCATTTGGTGACACTTTAAGCGTGAACTGATGATATCCTAGAGGTGAAGTTGAAGCGGTTCAAGTACGGCGTCCTCAAATGAAGTTGTTCCGTATAGATTGCCGCCAGGGCAGCAATAACTGTGTACCTAAAAGATTAAATATACTTTTATTGCCTTTAATTTTGCTTTTCAACCCGTGACCTCATGTTAAGCAACAGAAATTCACAGTTATATAGCTAGCCACCATCAGCGGGTGGCGAATTAACTTGACACTGCTGGATATCACCACTCTAATAGCAGGCGTTGTAAGGTGCACAGGTGGCAGAGAGGAATGAAGTAAATCTACAGTCACCACGGTTGCAACGGCGTAAGCGAATGCGTCAGATTTCCAATAAAGCGTACGAGAGAAGCTTCGGAGGAGGCAGCCCGTTTCTTATGGATAAACCGTTTACGCGGCGCTTCTTCAAAGGAAACCGCCAACGCAGAAAACAGGTTGCCACGCCATCCAAGGTAGCAGCAGCAACAACAACTTTAGCCAGCCGTGCCGAGAGAAGAAAGAAAGAAAGAAAGTGAGCGAGCCCCGAAAAGGAGAAGGAAGATGAGGAAGACGTCGAATAGAAAGTGTTTCGCTCACAAAACACGTCGCCCACCGCCGGAGCGGGCGCAAACAGGCAAACCGTTTTCGTCCGACGCACCCAAACAAACACCCAGGGGTCGACGACGTGCGAAGAACGCCTTGCAAAAAGGGATTCGCGGACGTTCCTTTTTTTGAACAGACTTGAACGGAGAAAGATATATATACATAAATAGGAAGGGACACCATGCAGCCGACGTTGCGTCGGAGTAGAGAAAGAAACAAAATGGGAAAGCGAAAAAGAAGGAAAAATTGGAAAGATAAAAGCCATGAATAAAGATAACGCAGGCGGCGGCGGTCGATGGCTCGAGAGGCGAGAGAAGCAGAGCAAAGCGAGGGACGGTTTTTCGCCCTTCTGCCGGAGAGAAGTGATAGGCAAGCAATTCCCCCAGCGAACAGGGCTTCCTCGGCCCCTTCAAAATGGAATCTCGGCCAACAAGAAAACCTTGCTCCTTTTTCTTTTTCCCTCATCCCCGCTAGCTGTAAAGCGGCGCCACCGGCGACGACGACCGTTGATCCGCGAGCGAAATTGACACAGGCCAAGCTGGGGGTGGCAGGCGCGAACCAGAGCTGAATGGGTGCGCGGGGAGGAGGTGGAGTCGCCGCCATGTTTCTTTTCTGTTTTTCTGTAGCAGACGGAGCGAAGCGAAATCGCCTTGCTGTCTGGAAGCGCGGCGATCCCGGCTTCTTCTGGGGTTGAAGAAGAGCAGTGGAATGGAGCACGGGGGCTAGAAATTCAGCCGGACCTCCGGCCCACCTGTCAACGCCGGGGGCGGACGGCGGCGTCACACAAGTACGCGTAATCATGGGAGCAGGACGATGGACACCGAAAGATGGGACGCGAGCTCGTCATCGTCTGTAACTCGGCGGCGAGCAGACGATACCTGCTGACAGCATCGCGGGCGGTCGCCTGCTTCCGCGTAGGCTTCATCTTTTTTTTTATGTGCCGGGCATGGAGAGCCATGAATGACAGGGGGCGCGTTGCTTCGGGAAAAGAGAGAGGACATCGAACGAACCGGGCTCACCAGGTGCGTTTTACCGCACGCCCCGACCATTTTCTCTGGATCCTGCCACCCAACGCTTCGAGTCTTGTTGGCAAACAAACAAACGCAGCCGCGACAACCGGGTCAACAAAACGGGTCGACCAGACGAACATCCAAACAGAAGGCAGTCGATGAAAAAAGTAAGGAAGAAAACGGAGACAAGCAGAAGAATGCGAAGAAAGCAGACGAAAAAAACGGTGCACGGGGGCTACGGACGCAGAAAAGAACCACCCCGATTCGGTTTCGGCTCCAGCGCGAGCCGAGTGGGCAAATCGAGCAACAGCGCCGGCTAGGAGGACGGATGGCTAGCCCTAATCCGTCCGAGCTGTTCTCAATTTACGCTGCTCGGGACAATCCATCTGTGGCCTCCCCGACCCGCCGACGAGCGAGCGAGCGAGCGAGCCCGCCGTGCCTTCCTTCTTTCCCCCCGCGCTCTCAAGCGGCCGCTCCCTCGACGAAGCTTCGAGACGGGAGAGCGGGAAGCGATAGGGAGCGCAGGAGGGACTTCGGGAACGGGCGACGTCAGCCGAAGCGATCGGTTTTTGTTCGCCGCGCTAACCTGCGGTCAGATCGGCCGCACTCGCTCGACGCGGTCGTTGATGCAACGCCGACTCTGGTCGCGGGGCTTTTTGCTGTCGGTCGGTATATATATACACGTATAAACGAGGTCCACGGCACATAGCACGCGGCGGTGGTCGAGAGGGGTGGAAGCGCGGGGCGGTTTCTGAGCGAGGGGACTTTGATTGCGGCCGAGTCCGATTTCGGAGCGCCCGGGCGTTCTTCCTCCGAGCTCGCCGGAACCCTGCGACCAAGATGGACGAGCGCTCATATCGACACACTATTACGTCGCCACCGCTGTTTCTTCGTTATTTTTTCCTTCCCCCTCTCTCTTTCTTTCTTTTCTTTCGTGATTTCTTGGGCCTGGAGAAGCGGTAGCAGCTTGATTCGACTGTTGAGAGACATGAAGCGAGCCGAGTGCGGAGAAAAAAAAATACCGTGGAGGATTGGGAGGGACCTGGGCGCGATGGTCCGGGAGAGCTCGAGCGGAGGCGGTTTGCTGGCCCGCCGCAAATTTGCTGCTTGCAGCATCAAATCGATGATATTGTCCGCATTCTCGAATAGCGGGGTCACTCGATCTGCTAAGGAAAACGCTGCTGCGTTTTATTTATTTATTTATTTGTTTGTTTGTTCCTGCCTGTTCACCAACCTCTGCTTGACAGCGCCTGATGTACGCGTGCTTAAGCGGCGACGTTCACTTCTCTACTCATCTCTGATGTAATGGGAGGAAAACAAAACAAAAAAAAAAGGTGCAAGCGTATAAGGTACGTACTCTGCGGGTTTAACCGACTTGTAGTCGTTCACCGCAACTTTTAACCTTTCTGCCGAACTTGAGGTCTGCATCTCCGCTTTCGGGGGTATTCGGTTCGCTGAGTTTAAAATCGTCATATACGTGTTGTTGTTTTTTATACAAGGATCGACGTTACAGCCGTCGCACTGGTTTGACGAGAACTGCCTCGATTTAGACGAACCCATAACCTCGTCTTCGAGGCCTCTTGAGTAGTGTATTTTCCACCATAAATATTGTAATGAAAAAAAAAAAAAAACACCATAAAATAATTCAACTTGCGAGTGCTGTCATGCGTCTGTTTTTGAGGAGTCCGAACAGAAATATTCACATGACATTCCAGCCATGGTTGCCCTTAACGTATACGATGTCACACACAAAAAAAAGAAAGAAACGTGACAAATGTTCGCACTTCAGCTGGAACCGTTACGACATAGGGGCGCTGAGATAAGAGAACGCGCAGAACTGTTGGAGATAGATGTTGCCATTCAATTATTAGGAAACCATGCGATGACACACATCGTGTGCGTTCGCAGGAAAAGCCCTTGAACATATAACTAAGACAAGGTGACGTGTGAGGTTGCACGTAACTACCGTAGTCGACCTGTCGCAGTTGAAAAACGTAATGATTCGTGAAAAAAAAAAAAAAAAGAAAGATCGGCTCACGTGTATGCCAAGCTGTGCGCTGTGCCCCTTAACAAATGTTGGTTCATTGTACCGTAATAGTTAAAAAGTGCTGGGCATCACTTGCAGATTCGCGAGCAGAGGAACGCCTTCAGTGGAATGTATAGTAGTAGTGACTTTACTATTTATGGTATATCTCCGCTTCTAGATTTCTCGTTCTTATCAAACGCTGTTTACTCCCGGCAACGGTCTCGCTCTAAGTGATCGGAGGTCACTTTTTCCAACACAGTTTGGTGACACCAGCTTGACGCACTAAGCCCGAAGTGATTTTCAATCCGATAACATAGTAATAGCTAGGGCGTTCACCGGCGTTTGTCGGGACCCCCGATGGGCCGATGCGGAGCCAGTTTAATTAAGGAGTGTGTCGACCGACCCTGATATTAGTGCGCGGTACGTCCTTGCAGTCGTTCGTAATATCTAATTGTAGTACGACAGGCAGGGGCACCAAGAACAGTGACAAAATAAGTGTAGCGTTTCATCGCGTCCTGTTGTGCGTTTTGCAGTTGTGCACTCATTGTGCAACTTACTGTGCGTAAATGGTGGACTTTTGAAAACTGTGCGTAATGATCCACTGTGGCAAGATGCCTAACATATGCGTGATGCCTCACAAGGAGACAGAATTTCAGTAGATCGTAAGGACTTCAGGAATGTACGACAGGCATCACCGAAACATGAACGGCGGCTTACCGTTACCATAGAAACGAAAGCTCTTCGATGATTGCATTCTACTGTTACTAACGTATGAGCCAACAACACGGATCTTAACAAAGATGCTTGGCAAGAACTTAAGGACGGCTCGACAAGGGACGGAGCAAGAAATGATGGATACGCGTAACGTTAGGAGACGGGAAGAGGACGGTGTGGATAAGAGAGCTGACGGGGACAGCTGACTTTCTAGTTGAGAATAATTTAACAAGAAGATTTGGAGTTGGGCATGATATACGACGTGCAGAACAGGTAACCGGTGGTCTATTCGAATTACAAAATGTGTGCTTGGGAGCGAAGTGTGTGTCAGGGCTCCTTCTATTTTGCAGGAAGATTTAAGGTGCCTGCACCACTCGGCGTCGCTTTTGAGGAGCAGTGACGAGGGGGAGCGCGCGGCCTTTATATTTTTTACTCCTAGAAAACATGTTTTGGGGATCTTTGTTTCTTTTTTTTCTTCTCTGCCACTTTTGTCATTTCATTTCCCCACGGAAGTATATTTTAGGGCGCCTACGCAGATGGGGCGGTTTTCTCTTTAGATGTGCTCATTCGAATAAAGTTTAGCTGGATGTCGGCTCTTGTCCTTCGTCCTCTTTATTTACACTCTACAACGCCTCGCATCTATTAAACCAACAGGACGTCAGCTGAATGAAATAACGTAAGACAGATACCACAGTAATCACACAGGAACAGAAAAAAAGAAAAAATAATAAAGAAAGATGTGTACGAAGTTTCCATGGCACAGAGAAACATTTATTTTCAATAAAGTTTTGCTGACAACGAGGTCCTCCCTTTTGCCGCTGTCGCATGAGCAATGCCAATGAAAAAATATGAGCCGGCAAGATTTGGCACGTAGCTATTGGTCTTACGTGTTTTTATAGAGGACTCTTCCGAAGATATAGCAGGCTAGCTTAGATTTCTTTATTCAATTTTTTTTCCTTGTTGCTATGTGATTTTTCGTGGTATCTGCCTTAGGTGTAGGGTTACGTCACATTCAGGAGGCCCGGTCAGCAAGTGCGTATGGATTTAAAATAATTTGGAAACAACGGGTATACAACGAAGTCGAGAAATGGTTTCCACCAGCAAAAAAGCGACCATTATTCTCGCGAGGGGAGGCCTTGTACATAGACCAACAAAGGAGCAAGAACCAAAGACGAATGGTGATGCCCGCGTGAAGTTTGCGCATGAGCTCGCTGGTGACGTCACGGATTTCGATAGTGCTTGGGTCCAGTTAATTGTTTGTCGCTTAAGGAGGAGTACACTTCGTATTTTAAAGGAGCCAACGGGTCATCCTGACAATTTTCGAGGCTTCCTCCTTGTGCATCAGGGGCAGATGAGATACTACAAGACGCAGTGAAACTCGGGACACCGCACTGACATATATGCGCCGAGATTTTGGCTCGCAATTCCAAAAAGGCCAACTTAGGGTCTTCATTTTTCCCGGTAGTAATCCCTTTTTCCACTAACTGGGCGAAAAAAAGAAAGTTTTCAAAGCGTGCTCTACCTTTCCTAATTTGGGGTGGCACATTTATTGTCTTTTCAACTGCACGACGAATGCATCACCGGTGTCGCTAGTGAAGTGATTTCATTCTGTTCCGATTCGAATGTTCAGAATATCTCCGCTGATCTTCCTAGCTTCGCTCACCGGTACCAACCGTCACCCGTTGAAGTATTCTCGGCCTTCGTGTTCTTTTTTTCTTTCGTTTTGAAGTCTTTTTCCTACCGTGTCCTCACTAGAATGCGGATTTCGAGGAGGCTAGTCAGAGCGGCGTACTCTCTGGTCCAGTGCTCCTCACTTCCCTGTTTCTCCCTCCGTAGAATCCCCCACTTCTCCGTGCCCTCCTATATCCTCTTCTTCAGCGGGATTTACAACGCCTTTCTGTCAACACTACTTTATCTGTTTACCCATTCCTCCGGCATCGGTCATATTGTTTCGGCCCTCCTTGAGTTATTGTTGCACGGTTGTTCGTTCGACATTCTCTCTCTGATTTTTTTCTCCCTCTCCCCATCTCTCACATCGCGTCTTCATCCCCCACGATCAGCCTCTCGCTTCACCAGTGTTCGTTCTCTTCACTTTCCCCGTGAAAGCCGCCCATGCCGTGCTCCATGGAACCTTTTACTCTATGTTCTTTTTTTTACTTGTTTCTCGTAACGATGTACGCATTCGGCTTCGCGTGCCTAGTATTTGGACACCATTTTCAATGTCTGCCCCCCCCCCCCCCCCATCCGCTAAGCCTCAACGCCCGTCTTGCAGATCCGTCTGTCTGCACTCTCTCTTTTCCTTCCTTTTTCGCGATCGCCCCGAACGCGGTCTCCCTGCTCACGTGATGGAAACGTCTCCCGCTTTCCCTCCAACAACGGCGCAGCGTCAATCCCGATACTATTTGTTTTTGCGCCCGTTGACAGCTCCCTTCTCCCCTCTTTTCCCCTCACACACCCTCCCCTCCCCCTTCTCCCTAAACAAACGCTTTTGTAGCGCCCTTTCTATGTTTCCGCGCGCGAATCGTGCCGTATCTGTGGCACGCGTTGCGTTTCAACTTGTTTTCCTTTTTTTTCTTTCTTGTCGTTGTTTTTTATTTTTTCGCTTTTGGTACGACTGCGGTGCGGCACGTTGGCCGAGTTGACCCCCGGCCACTTCGTCCGGCTGGAAGCGTAGGCTCTGTCAGAATTGCCGGTGACATCTGCGGCAGTGAGTTCTCCGTCCTTTATTCTTTTTTCCCTGACACGGTGTCGTTGTTGGCTGGGGGGACATATCTTAATTTGTCGTCTCCTTTGTGCGCGCGCGCGTGTGTGTATGTGTGTGCGCGCGTTTTTTGTGCGTGCGTGCGTGCGTGCGTGCGTGCGTGCGTCAAGCGGGGTGAGCTGTGCGTAGCCCGGCGCCCAGCGTCTCGCTTGTTCTGCGGAGAGCGGCCGACCGTGGCAGCGTCGATAAAGACTTCGTTTCTGTCTCCGGCTTGTACGTGTACGTATACAGTCGGGGGGACTCAAAACCAATTTGAAAGATCCCGGCTTGTTTCCCTGGCGCTGCCAGTTTAGGTTCCCGGCCTTTTTTTGTCTCTTCTCTCCTTCTTTCTTTTTCGTGGGAGTTTCGAACGCTCGCTTTCGAATTATAAAGCGACTCTGTCGTCCGACCTGGCTGTCAGTCACGGGCTAGGCGAGTGGAACGGACTGATATGCAGGGGACGGTAGCGGAACAATCGGAAGCGCCGTTATGGTCGGAGTAAAGTACGTACTATAGTAGCGGGCAACTTGCTATACGACAGGAAGTTTTAAGATAGCGTTAGGTGCTAGGGCGACCTTAAAACACGACCGTCTTTTTGGCCCTTCTTGGAATATCGCGAAGGACCACCGTACTGGCTTCAGGCACAGCTCAGCTCGACCCGATATAAGCATCTGTATATCTTTACCATGTGTTATCGAGTAGTTCTCACTTGCTCCAAATTTTTATTTCATAAGTTTGCATTCCTCACGGCCAAACAAGCAAGGCGTCTAATGCGTGCAACAATCACTGCGTGCTCCTTTAATGACGAGAGGGCGGCTCTTCGGTGTTACTGCCGCGGTTTCCGCAGAGACGGCGTGTAGTGCTGCTCGTACTACTGACCTTTGTCATGCGTAGTATGGTACACTTCTAGAGGGAGCACCTAAATGATCCTCATTAAGTTGATTGACGGGCTGTACCCCCGCTACAAGGCATGAAGTGGAGATCGTTGCTCTGGCAAGCTAACTCTAGCACGTACGTGAACACTATTGGGTATAAAAAGAGGCAGACATCTGTTTTAAATCATAGAGAGAGAGAGAGAGAGAGAGAGAGATAATCGTTCGATAGGCTTTTATGCCATAGCGCAATTGCGATCGATGGCGGTACGATAATTGGTTCATTTAGGAGTGGAGCGCGCTGCAAATGAATAGAGCAGTGAGTGTTTGCGTAGCGTTGTCCATGAGCAGACGCAAAATGTCACGGAAGCGCCGCGGTCAAGCCTCCGCAAGACTTTCGGAAGACTCCAGAACACCTCGCAGCTCTACACATCGTTTCCTTTTTTATGTTTTCCTGTCGTGGCTCATGTCCACTATGCAGGGTGTTTCACGTAACTTAAACCAAGGATTTAAAAAAAGAAATCGTCAGCCGCAGCTGAATGAAACGAAAGGCACATAGTTTGCCGTTATGTGGCGTTCCTTAGAGTATTTTTCATATTCATCTTAACTGCTTATTTAACTAAGATCAATTATGCAAACTTTTTAATATTCCCTTTAGGGCCAAGTGCGTCCTGTTGTGTTGTGGACGGGATACAGAAACGACCGATCCAATTTGTTGTGGCAACGTGCACGAAGTAAGGCCACGTGACTTCGCTTAATGCGCTATCGTATTGCAGTGAGCTCGACCGCGCTTCGTACAAAAGAACCGTGCGCGCGGACCGCGGTGAAGTGAGCGGCCGCGGCCCTAGGAGGAGGAGGAAATCAACTTTATTCGAGGTCCTGCAGGCCACGAGAGCTGTGGGCTCTCGTGGAATGGGCGTCTCCCACGACGGAACCGGGAGGTTGTGTTTCCTGGCGGCGTCGTGCTAGGCTAGGCATCGGCTTCACTTTGCATCGGCATCTTTGGCGGTAGCACAACGGAAAGGAAGCGCCGTCGTCCTTTATAAGCGATAGGCTCGGCGCAAAACGATAGCGCACAAGCGCATTCACGTGGTTTTATTTAATATTTCGCGGGCTTTCTTTCAACGCCGAAAGAAAATCACCCCGCAGCATGTCCATACGTTGCCACAAAAACGTGGATCGGTCGTTTCTGAACCCCCTATACAACGCAGCGAAGCGCACTTGGCCCTAAAGTGAATATTAAGAATTTTGCATAATTGATATTAGTTATCTAATTATGCGGAATATAACAAATGCACTAAGCAGCGCCACATGACGGCAAACCATATGCCGTTCGTTTCATTCAGCTGCGGCTAACCACTTCTTTTTAAATATGTGGTTCAAGTTACGTGAGACACCCTGTACATGTGCGACCGCTGAGATGCGGGCCGTAGCAGGGGACAAAATGAAAAATAAATGAATTAAAGGTTCTTATATGAGTAATATGGCAAACATAACGAACACCAGTGGGTTGTAGTGTTGCATTGCAAATATAAACAAATAGACCACAGCTAGAAATATTCCGTAACGACGTTGTAATGTAACGTTCAATAATGATGTTTAATAATAATAATAATAATAATAATAATAATAATAATAATAATAATAATAATAATAATAATAATAATAATAATAACAATAATAGCCAGCAGCTCGACATCACTGACAAACACGCCGGTACTGCGCGCCGCATCCCGCGGCGTTTCTTGCGACAAAATACTATTTTCCAAGGCATGACGTCACGGCCATGTGGTTACGATGGCGAACATGCCTAGCCAAGGGTTCGGTGCCGCGTGAGGACGGGAAATTCACAGCGTACCGCGTGGATCGTTGTTATAGAGAACACGCAGTGTCCTGCCGTTCCATCGGTTATAGTTATCGATGAGAAATGACATGATTATCCACGGGAAAATAGTTTATGCATAAGTATACGGCCATCTGATTACAATGGCCACATTTATTTATAAAGGCGGAAGAGTAACCCAGATATATTGGACGTATTGTTTGTTAAGCGTTCCATTTAATAATGAACCCTACTGCATAGATGCTGTTGAGAACTCCTTTAAGTGACTGCTCACACATGTACGTGCAAATTGCGTTGAATTTTAAGCCAATGAAGGCAGATGAAGGGTGATAAACGAAGCCACAAGAACGTCTGGAACCACAAGCACGAAAGTCAGACAAATCCATGTACTTCCCATGATTCCCATGGCTAAGCAATCGCAGCGCCAGAGTTCCCACTGGTAATTATTGTAAGAAACTCCATGCAGTCTGGTCGGGCAAGATCACTGTTAGGAAAGAAGCAGTGTACTGACCATAGTCGAAACAAAGGGCGTTGAACAAGGGATTCCTACGCTTTTGGAAAATTCATATTGTTTTGACTATATGGTCTGGAACTAGATTCTTCCCTCACAAGCAAGTTTATATCACAATGTTTAGAGCGCCAAGAGGCTTGGCAATATTTTTTCTGCGTTTTAGGGGACTTTGACCTACAGTTAACGCAAAAATTAAGGGAAGGAAAAAGAATGACTAGACGGAATCCTGTGAGTATGAATGGCAGCGTCTGAACGTTGTGGAGGATGGGGAGTAGAATCCAATGTCGAGAAAGGAGGAGAGGTCGGCCTGGAGAGCGTGTCTCTAGCCTGCTACTCCTCACTGAGCTGAAGGGAAGTGGCACATATATACGGAGAAAGGTAGGTGACAGGTTGTTATGATATGGTACAAGGAGCTACTATGTACACGTTGTCCAATACGCGGAAATGCGCTGTAGACACACTACACGCAGGAGTCATCTTGTCCACGGAAAACATTATTGCGCAAACACATTTCGCACTGTCTTCACGTCTCAAAAGGCATGTCTCGACACGTCTCTAGAACCTCTAAAGATCACCGAGGTTCCATCGATATCTGACCAGAAGGGTCATTCGGCAGCAGCCGATGCCTCCCCTTGACGATGCTGCATGGTTGTTGGTGCCAACGCCACCTAGATAGCACAAGGATTGTTCGCTATACGATCCACGACGCCATGCTACCTGGCCCGACTGCCATGGAATCTTAATGAGGATGCCCTCGCGTAAGAAGCGGTGATTTTGACGTCACCGCTTTCGTCGCGCCAGCCTTTCACAATGGAAATTTCGGGCCAGGTAGCATGACGTCATGGGTCGGAGTGAGCAAGCCTTGTACTATGTAGGTAGTGGTGGGGCTCTACTCGTCACGTGATGTTCTGCGCATCGCGGCGCAAGTGGAGCCGCGCCTTTATAAGCCGACGCGAAGTAGGATGGAGGGGAAGGCTTGCTACGGGACATTGCAGCAAGCACGCGTCCCTGCGGCCGTGCGCTCCTCTAGGGCCAAGGCTAACCGGCCAGCGGTCACATGGCGACGAATGCAGGAAGGCTTGGCAGGTTTGTTTATAGCGTTGCGTTCGTGGCATTTTGCGCGCACTGTACTTGTCGTTGGTTAAGTTTCCTTTATTAAGCAGTGTTTTGTTTTCCTCAACCGCTGCTTTCTTCCTGGTGAGGACTACACGGAGTTCAAAAGAACGGACTGGTGGGGGCTAGTTGTTAGTAGCGCCGTGTCGCCTGCTGCTCTCGTCCGGCGTGCTCTTTTTGCGCTTTACCTAAAGCGCACACACGGACCCCGCGAGGTGTACCGTATGCAAATCAGCTCGCGTCCACGCCGCCAGCTGCACTCACCGTTCAGGTGGTCCGTCCTCTTGAGGTCCAGCCCCTTGGCGGGCGAGCCGCTGCGGTCCGTCCCGAAGGGCGACGGCGGAGACGCCGCGTTGTCTCCCGCGCCGGCCGACGACAGCAGGTCCGGCACGTGGTGCGGAGACCGCCACCGGTCGTGCAGTCCCGGGGGAAAGGGCAACGTCGGGGCGCCCAGCAGCGAGTTGCGCACGTCGTGGGGCGACGAGCCGCCCTTGTTGGCCCCGGCTCGCTGGTGGGCGGCCGCGGCCTGCTGGTGGGCGTACGAGCGGGCCGCCAGGTCGAGGCACGACGCCATGCGCTCCTGCATGGTACGTAGGGGGGGGGGGTCGTGAGGCGTTGTACTACGTGATTATAACTGCGCTGTCCACTAACGCCGGACAGTTCTTTAGCACGTCCGTATGTGGGTATTGCCGTTAACGGCACGTCGCAATAACGCAACCACAGGCCGGAGCAACAGCAGCGCTGGTCGCGGCATCTTGTGACGCTGTGTTGAAGTGCAGGGAGGCTGACACGTTTATGTGTTGCAAGAATGTTCTTTCGAATAAAAAAAGAAAATAAAGACAGAAGAAAGGAAGTCGCCCGGACTCATTTCCATGCACTTAGAAAAGGGGGATAACTGTATGAAAGAAAAAGAAGAGCAAATACAGCTAGGTAGGTGCATGAAGACAACTTTACTGTTAAATCTTTATTGCTAGCGAATAAGGAGAGCGATATATCATTACTACAATATATCATTATTTATATCCCTACGGCCTGTGGCCTAAAACGGAGGAACGGGATCAGGTGAACGGAAGGACGCCTTCCTCCTTAGCGAAGGCGAAAATTTCAAGCGTTAATCTTTCCGCTGGCTTCTCCTTACGCGGCGCTACCCTGTCCTTGTATGACTGCACACTTCGGTGTAAGGTGCGCTTCTCCCCGATACCGGTTGTGGTAGAACAGAACCGGACGTTCCAGTTCGTCGATGACAATCGCAGGGTAGTTGGGCTATTCCACATGTGTTGGCTTTGTGTACTCTGGTTGAACTCGCTGTCACAAGAAGCCGCCGTAAGGGCTGCTTACTGACGTCCATATATCCCCGATGTTTCGGTGTTCCGCAAGCAATAATACGTACACAAAATGATTCAAACGCTCATTTGCTGAGAAATCCTCGCCCCTTCTGCGAAGACTGCACGCGATTTTGAGATAGATAGATAGATAGATAGATAGATAGATAGATAGATAGATAGATAGATAGATAGATAGATAGATAGATAGATAGATAGATAGATAGATAGATAGATAGATAGATAGATAGATAGATAGATAGATAGATAGATAGATAGATAGATAGATAGATAGATAGACAGACAGACAGACAGACAGACAGCAAGGTGCATTATGGCCAAATGAGGATTTCTGCGATCGCCACAGTATGCCTTGTTCTGGTCACGTACGGCCTGGAGTACCTTGGCGAGGGGGTCGAAGCCCGCGTGCAGGGGCGGGAACAGCAGCCCCCGCGAGAGGTCCCCTTGCGGAGGCAGCGGCATGAAGGGTGCCGATCCCACGAGCAGGTACGACGAGGGCTGCCCGTACAGCAGGGACAGGGGGAAGCCGCCGGGCTGCTTGCCACCCAGCAGGGGGAAACCTGCGTGCCAAAGAGTGACATTGTCATTTAAAGAGGCGTACAGTTAAGCCCCAACCAGATGTACGCGCCGGTACGCGGCCGCACGCGCAGCGCCGCGTCTGAACGCGTACGGCGTCACGCGCGGAGGCTGCATCGCATGTTGACGCGCGGCAGCGTGAAGACCTTGCACTGCCACGTTTCTTGCGCCCGCACCGGAAGCTGCCGCTCGCGTCACCCGCCCGACGCGCCTCACGTGACGACGGCGGACCAAGGTGACTTCCGGAACGATTCTTCGCTGGACGTGCAGGCAAGCCCGGGCAAGCTGCGTGCGTTGTGATCGGAGTTCCGCGCGGGTTCTGATATTTTTTTTATGGCAGCCGCTGAAGTCTTCAGCCGAAATGGGTGCATTATTAACGAAATGTTCATCGCCGACGTTCGGGACCTGGCACAGCGTGCAGAACGCGTAAGGCACAGACCACGCGAGTGATGCTATGCCGACGCTGCTGCAGGTTTCACCGAGTTCACAATACTGACAGTTGAGCTGACTGAACCACTAGGAGACCTGCAACACCATTTTTTTTCAAATATAAAAACAAATTTTAAGTTACAACTTACTGCGTGCTATTGCCATCTTTAGCACATTGCTTAACGCGACCATTAAGCGCAGGCTTGGCTGCCTTGAATCGCCGCGACGAAACGCGCGGCGACGAGCGCGCGGCAACTCCTGCATCGTTTGGGTGCGCGCCCTCTTCCTCCGCCGGGCGCGACGCGACGTCGAGTGAGCGCGGTGCGTGCGGACGCGTTCCAACGCGTACGTCTGGTTGGGGTTTAAGGCATCCTGGCTAACAGGGAAATACGAAGAGAAGGAAGACGTCTATATAGTTCTTGCGAAAAAAAAAATTCCGTTTTGCCTGAAGCTGTTGACGTCGTGCATTCTTGGGGAGCCATTTTGAACGCGCGCAAATCGTGTTGCAGCTCACATTTGCACTCGACTGTGCGGAAAGGTGTATTGGACATGGTGTTAATGTTTTTTCTTTCTTTCTTTCTTTCTTTCTTTTTTGTCGATAGCGCATAGTGGCGCCAGCCATGACGAGCACTCGTAAACTGGAATACATTGCGCAAAAGGCGACACAAGGAGGCTATGTCGTTTGTATCTATGTATCCTGTATCTGTGTATCTTGTATCCTGTATGTATACGTATCCTGTATCTATGTGTATGCGCTATGTATCCCAGTTTACGATTGAACTACCAACACGCCGGAACTTTTTCCCTGCTAAAATGACGAGCACTGACCGGCGGGCTGTGCCGTGGGCAGCAGGGGCCCCACGCCTCCCGCCGTGGTCCCGCCGACGCCCGCCGAGCGGCCCTTGTCGTCGGGCGAGGGACTGGAAGGCACGCCGCCCATCAGGAACGGTGACGGGGGCCCGCCGTCGTCCAAGCCCCCGCCGGCACCCTGCAGCGTGGCCCAAGGAAGAACCGCGGCAACGTGTTACTACTGGGCCTACTGGGCAGCCGCGTGATCAGAACGCCGCGGTATACATAGTATGCACGTGACGTCAGATCCGCTGCTGTCGTCTGCTTCCGCTACCTTCCGCCATCTTGGAGAATCTCATGAACAGGTGCAGGCATCGGCCTATAAGTTCCCCAACATGGCGCCGCCGTAAACTGGAAGTCGCGGAGTTATCCTTCTAGCCACCATAGCCGAGTATCATTCAATGACGTACGTACATACTATGTATATATACGTGCGACGCGCGAAGGCAAGACAGTGGGGCCGTGAACCATAGAGTTGCTCACTATATTACCTAGGGAAATCTGGCGCTCCTGCGCTGTGGTATGCGTGGGAATGCCAGTGTATTGTGACTTCGTATTGGCATCGTTCTCGGAGAGCCAGGACGCCTTGCAGACGCGCCTGGCAAGCACCATTCCGTCTGTCACAATGATTCGTTTTCTACTAAAACAGCCCGTAAAAAGCTGTTCTAACTTTATTATTACACAAACACATGTTTTGTTTAACTATGAGAACTTGTTATTGCATGCACAATTATATGAAACGTAAGAAGTATCAGCGGAGTTGGACAGACGACAAGATTCGTGCTCACTTTGGAAATGTTTGTCGTCTGTTCTTACTTTTCTTCGCTTGGTTATGCATTATAGGTGAGTAAAGATGTAATATGCGTGAATGGGAACATTTTATGAAGATTTTACATTAAGAACGCGTTATTGTGTAGCCACATCCACGCTTTAGACGAAGCCTACTTACAACACCAGTCAACACAAACCTCGCCGACACACCGTCATTCCCATCACGGCACAGCGTATAGGAAACTCCCATAGACGGTGGCGCCAGATTTCCCTCTAGGTGTTATAGCGAGAAACTCTATGCCGTGAACTGACCATGCAGGGCCACGCGGATTTCGATGGCGATTCTTTCGATCGCTCTCTTGTGCCGCTCTCATCGTCATCCACAGTTCGCGGACGGCAGACCCCGTTGCAGAAGGGTTGAAATCCGGGCCAGTTGGTGAATAGTTGAAGGAAAAAACCAGTCACAAGAGACGAAAGACAAGAAGAGTGGTTCACACCACAACGACTTGACTATATCAACTGAGCTTCATTAGTTCGTACATAGGTGAACGAAAAAAAAAAAAACCAGTCAATAAAGCTCAGTTGATAGCCCAGTCGTTGTGGTGTGAATCTCTCTTCTTGTCTTTTGTCTTTTGTGACTGGTTTTTTCCTTCGACCTAGTTGATAACACGGGTGACTGAAGAAGCGCGAAGAGCGCGAGAAGGCATCGCTTATACATTATCGCGGCCAAGCACTCTAAAACAATTTACAGCATTAAAAGTAAATAAGAGGTGCAAGTCGGTCTATTGCTCGCACCCTTACAACCTTTTTTTCTTTTTTTCGAGCGTCAGGCTGCGAGTTATAGACACATTTACACCCTTTTTGTACTTTTTAGGGGTGTAAATTATTTTACAGTGCTGGGCCGGTATAATGTAGCGTTTCTGTGCCGATGCTATTCCTTTACGCGTTTCGTCATGTGACGTCCAAGTGACGTGCAAGCCTGCTTTGCCTACGTTGCGCCCGCTAGGCGCCTACATCAACCGTGTATGATATGAACGGCAGACAGCCGAGCGATAAAAAATATTCGCTGCTTCGTACACGGCCCTGAATTACTTAAGCAATTTAGAATTTTGCTCGTTATCTTTTTATCCAGCTATCTCCGAGCAGCCAAGAAACTTGGAGCAGTCTATCTTTAAGATGACGTCAGAATGCGTGTAGAGCGAGGAATGTTCGGGTGGTAAGCTTATGGGGTGTCTTGATGACGGTGACGCGACTCTATAGTCAGAAAGCTCAGTACGAGAATGTTCACGAGCTGAAGAAAGCAGCAACCGGTATATAAAGAAGAATAGGAATCCCTTTATTTCTGTTATGTACAGAAAATTGCGATAGAGCTAAAGGCCAAAGACCGGACGAACGCTTACCGCGAAGACATGAGCAGTTGGCGGTTCAAAACGCAAATTATCAAGTATGTCAACAACTTGCAAAAGAAGGATAATGAGAACACTCTGTTACACCAAAACTTGAATGAAGATCCAACAAAACAAGTGTTTTATTTGGTTTCTTATTTGCGTTAAAAAATACAAGTCTATGGGAGTTGCAATGGTCATCCATGACTTTTGGAATGCAGCAATCAGTTTGAAAATGTACAGATTAGCAAGCAAAGGAAGGTCTATATTAGGCATTCTAATTATTGCGATTACTTTCTGGCACAAGCTCTCTGGCGCCTGAGTTAATTTGTCCTTGGGGGTAAAAGAAAGATATCATGCCGACGTAATCGATTTAACACCGTTGTTATTTAGTAGGAGACCAAACCTGTTCCATAGATGGTTCTTAGCATGGCTATCTCATAACACAGATTAAGTAAAGCATAGCGTTCGGTGGCATGTACGTACTGCTAGAGATAGATATAACTTATTTTTGTAAAGAAAACCCGGAAGGTTATATTCTAGACCTAGTTAGGTCTCTATACACTGTTTTATAAAACAGGGGAGGGGTACGCAGCTCCTTCGGCCGCACGCAGTAGTTTTCAAAAATCAGTTGGACTTTCTTTTATTTTTCATTGATTTCCAGCTTACGGCGATTTCTCGACGTAGTCACTCTGCTGAGGAATATGATCACCGTCATCTCCGCTCGACAATTTCTCGTACTAGTACGATAATCGACAGCAAAATCTTACTAAGTCGTCGCGCTTATTTTTTTTCTGATCGTCAATTGTATAAATTGCATTGCTTTCGTATTTGTTCTTCACGTGTAGTGCATACACTCGAAACGCAAGTATTAATGTATTCTGCCCCTCGTGCTTGGGTGCCCATTTGGGTCTGCAGTACTGTGCAACTAACTAACTAACTAACTAACTAACTAACTCACTAACTGACTAACTAACTAACTAACTAACTAACTAACTAAATAAATAAATAAATAACAGAGCGCGCCGCACATTGCTTTTGTCAGCGATGGTGATGTAAGAAGGCAGGGCTCGTAAAGTCAACCTACGGTTCTGCTGAAGTTCAAGGCCATTTTTTCCACGTGCTCGTTCCAGGACATGTTCTGAAACCAAACACGGACAGAGAGTTGTGTATCTTTGTACGCTGCAAAACTGTGGTTTTACAGGTTACAGTCATTTCGGCATCATCTTGTTAATGTGTATGGGTTGAAGTAGAATATATGTAGTCTTTACTTACATTAAGCGTTGCTTTATTCTGACGTAACCATGTTTCTAGCCTAAGTAAGTGAGCATGTGAAAGCAAGTAAGTAAGCTAAAGCAAAAGCACCATTGCTTTGGCAGGCTGACGAAAAGTTTGATTTGCATCTTATGTTCTAACAAAGAATAAAGAAATTAAGAAAGAAGAAATGTACGTCGCGTTCAATAGAAGTAAGTTTATTTCCAGAAACAAATTGCAGATCGCACGCGCTGTGGGAATCGGTTTAAGTGACGCTTTCATTGGTGCCTGCAAAGAAGACTTCTTGTTTAACGACCATTTGTAGGTATAGAGCGAGCGACCAAGCTGGACACATTTTCTGTTAATTTGAGGGCTGCGCCGCGCACCCTATAGTCAGATTACTTGGCTATCAAGACTTTATTGTTTCACGAAAAAATGATTTCTCAAATAAATATTATCTCTCAATCAAGACAATCGTTCCTCAAAGTTAGCACCTGAGTGCTGCTTGCCAGATAGGAATAACACATTCGCGACCACGAAAGAACTCGAAAGCGATTGCTCTGGCGCCCGGACCACAGCTGGAGAATCAATATGGCGGCCGGCGATACGGCAGGGCGCAGGAGAGGACGGCCGAAATGGCGGCGCGGTTAGCGCGGAGAAAGAGGGTTGGGCAATATTGCGAGGAGGAAAAAAACTGCGCGGTCGCTTGGGAGAAAAAAACAACAACAAAACAATAAAGACAAAATGAAGATGCACAAACGAAATGGCGTTCTTTTCGTTCGAACGGAGATAGAGAGACAGACGGGCGCAAGCCGAAATGAAAAGCATAACGGACCTAGAATAACAGGCAGCCAGAACAAGTTGGCGCCCCGCCACTAAACATCTCTCTTTCCCTCTTTCCTCGAACCGCTTTCGAGCGAGTCCGCGGGTACTACGATCGTATACACACGCGAGCACAGTAGAGCGGCGAAGCAGCGGTGTTGATAATACGACTTTGATCAAAACTCTGCGGGTTTTCGCCCTTCATCCATAGTGCCTTCTCTCCACTTCCTCCTCACTCTTACCCCGCGCCGCACTTTATTTCTTCGCTTATCTACGCCTTTCTCTCCTTCGTACTCTGCCCAAACTATTTCCTCCCCCCCACTTTCCCACCCCTTCCCTTCCAGTTACTCCATGAAGCCGGCCTAGGGGGCGCTAGCGGGCTTCCTGCTTCAGGGCGGAGACAGACTGCACCGTATCTACAGTCGCGCCGCCGCCGGACTGCAGCAGTGGCGGGTGCCACTGCGGCAGCTGAGGCTCGCGCGAGGAGGGAGAAGGGTTAGTGGACGCACAAAATGAAGGGAGCGAGGCTCTCAGACCGACCCGAACTTACCCCCTCGAATATGACTCGAACCTCACCTATACTGTCTTCCCTTCTCCCTCCTCGTCTCTCCCCCCGGTTTGCCCCCTTTCCGTCGGCCGTTCCGCAGAGCAAAACCACCGCAGAGCGCAGCAAGTCACCGCAGTTCCACCCGCGCAGCCCGAGGAGCGCATAGACACGGCGGAGGCATAGATAGGTCCAGCGCGAGCGAAGGCGGAGTCTCGACTCTTCTATGAACAACACTCCGCCCCCTCGCCCGGTTCGCTCAGTGGAGTTTCCGCAGCGGCGGGCCCGGGTTCCGGGAGTCAGGCGGGAGCCCGGGGCGGACTCCACGAGCGGACCGGCGCTCGCACCCCATTGGTCGACGCGCGGCAACAGACTCGGCCCCGGGAGCAACCTCTGTCGCTGCTGCAGCCACCGAGGTCTGCTCTCTCTCTCTCTCTCACGGTCGGTGCATCGTCGTCTTCGCCCGGGGTTTCGGGCCGGGGACTCGGGCTCTCTCTGGAGTCCATCTCTCTCACTCTCCGAGACTCCGGCGCTCACCCCCTTCGCTTCCCCCTCTCCCGCTCCTCCGCTCGCCTCGAGCGAACTCGCTTCACCCTTTCTCTCGGCCGCCTGCGGCGCTGCGCTCGCCCGGTGATCGATACGGGTGTCGGGACACGGAGCTCGGGCCCCACTGTTCGCGGAAGCGCGCAGGGTTCGAGTGCTTGCTGGTTGCGGAAATAGAAAAGTTGGCCTACGTAAGACGAGTACCCAAAAGGTGCACTTGCCCGTGGAAACGTAACAGCTTGCGTGAAAGAGCGGGGAGCGAAGCCTTTGACAGCGAGACGAGAACATAAACACACGAGTTTCGCGCTCGTGTATTTGTGTTCCCGTCTCGCTGTAGAACCTTGCGCGCAAGATGTTTCAACCCCGACTAACCAGATCAGTTACGTTACTCGGAAACGTAATGCTCCTTCGTATTCTCTGAAGAAATCGCAGAGCCCTCACAGCGCCCGTGCACAGAGAAAGACGAACTGTACGTTTTCAGCTGTGCTTGATGGAGGTTCGAGCTGCGTTTGTTCTGTTCGTAACATTTGGCGTCAAACGTAGCGAATGTGAGATTTTCATGTCGAGAATGTGCGAGAGAGAGGACGATGGAAGAAAACGACCAGAATGGTGACGTGGGCTTCTCAGACTTTGATGTCAGTTGAGTTAGGACGATGTGTTGCGCAAACGGGAAACAAGACGCAAGAAGGAATGACAGCCGCATTGTGCACTCGAAGTCTAGGTTTGTGGCTTATGCGCTTCTTGTTATCGTGACACGTCTTTTTAACGCTACAGATAACAATGTCTCCTAAGTTTAGAATACGCTACAACTAGCCCAACTACATGTCTTCTCCAACGGGGCTTAAAAGGCTGCGTGTCTGTCGTTCTTTCAGTGTCCATGTCCTGCGGTTGCACTCCACTTCATCCAGATTCAATACGAGTGGAAGAACACGCAACGTCGCATTGAGTCGCGACTGTTTAAGCACAGTACATTGTCAAAAATATAAACTTGCCGTACTTTTACGGCATTGGTATCGTTACGGGAAAACGCATATTACGTATATTTACAAATTATTTGCCGTTACGAAAAGCAGAAAACAATATGGCACCGAAGTCCGCTTGCGCCCCCTGTTTAACTTCGACATCCTCTGAGGAAGCCACCAAACGATCAAAGGTTACACACAGAGTTTGACCCTGGGCCCGGAAGGCTACATTGCAGAATCTTTGTCCGTCAAGCAAGAATTAGCTGCAGGTGGCTTGCGGTACGGCTAAGAAGGCCATGCAAGGGAATCTTTATTATATATTTATATGCGACGTCTGAAGGTGGCAAGCATCACATATATTGTGATGCTTGATATATAGCCCTTGCAAGATATAGCCGCGTCTCTTCTATGTCGACGACAAAGACGACGATGGGAGTTTTAGTATAGACTCCGATCCCCCATAGTGTGTATGCGCCACTGTATTGGATACAAGACAAGACTCCGTCTCGCGCACCGGCCGTGAAGCATCATGTACGGATTTGCCTCGATTGCCAGAGGCGCAAGTCGCCCCCAAGGAATCAAGCCGGCCTGCTACAAACCGTAAAGGTCCCACGCACACCATTTGACCAGATAGGAATGGACCCTTTGGGCCCACTTCCTGCGTCAAGTGCAGGGAACCGCTGGGTTATTTTCGCGACTGATTATCTGACTCGCTACGCCGAAACAAAGGCTCTCCCGCGAGGCACAGCAGGAGAGGTGGCACGATTTTTCACGAATGATGTTGTGCTTAGACGCGGTGCACCAACCATCGTAGTCATAGACAGAGGAACCACATTCACGGCAGCGCTTTTAGATAATGTCCCTATGCTCAGCGGAACGACTGAACGCAAGACGACAGCCTACGATCCACAATCCAGCGGACTCACAGAGCACCTAAAACAAAGCTCTTGAAGACAGGCTTTCATTGTATGTGGACGTAGAACAGAAAAATTGGGACGAGATCCTGCCTTGTATAGCTTTTGCGTACAACAACGCTAAGCAAGAAACAACACGGATGACTCCGTTCAGCCTTGTTCGCGGACGCGAAGTGCGGACGATGTTATATGCAGTGCACCCGCACAAATGGGATGGCGCCGACACGGAAAGAGATGCGTTTACACAATGCGCCGATGAAGCTATACAGCCAGCTCGCACGCGTGCGGATCTGTCAACAACAGGACTGCGACGCAAGCCGCTACAATGCTCGTCATCGACCAGTATAACCTATGAAACTGGTGAAAAGGGTTGGACTGGACGTCCGTCCGAAGACGGGGACTATCCAAGAAGCTTTAAGACAGTTTTAGAACAGCGTTTGTCGCCTATAGCGTATACGTTAAACGTAAGCACCTTTGCGGGACGTTACGGTCCGCGTCCTTTCAAGTCGTTTAGTTTACCGCACGGAGACGTGAACGTAAAGAAAACGTTATAAAACAGGGCGCCGTCTGGTGCCCCGTGCCAAACGTATCCAAACCAGGACAGTCCATCGGCAACCATCCTGCCATTGCTATGTGAAAGCGTCTCATTAGGCCTACGTGTGCCAGAATCGCCGAACGATCTCAGAAAGTGGACGTGCTGTGCGCTCGCATCTATAACCTTTCAGGTGTTTTTAGAGAAAGCGAAAACTCATTACAATAGTTACAGGCGATCGGCGCCAGTGAAAGCGTATAGCCATCACAATAATTCACGTTGAAGCGGAAGCCATGGGTGCCGCCATGTTCTACAACGCTATTTCTTATCGTCCGCAAACATTACGAACGGTAAACTTGCCAAATAACGTACGTTACCATAACGCACGTAAACCGCAGAAACCCAATAACGTTCCGAGCATGCACAGTGAGGACGACGCTATTTCTTTACGTACATAAAGCGTTTGCGTTCGGTTGCAAACGCTAAACTACAACTGTCAATTATGGCGATACTTCGGACCGTATCGAGTACTACGGCGCCCATGTGACGTCACCTACGAGATATAGCCCCAGATAGCCCCTATTGCACGACGCGCCGCCAACACCGCCCGGAATTTGTGCACGTAGTACGCATGAAACCATACGTCAGCGAGCGACTGTGCGAGGAACTTCACACGACCTCCTCTAGCATGGGGGCGATGCTTCTCTTCAGAGAGAGGCAAATGCCGCGCCTCTTCTATGTCGTCGACAAAGACAACGATGGGTGCTTTAGTAGGCTTCGTCTTATGAATCGGCCTAGCGGAGATTAGAAGACGAAGAAGTCCTCTCTATAGGCTCGACTGCTAAAACGAAGCTGTTTTCGTTATATGTGTCCTCGTTTCCTATCTTCGTTGGACTGCGACAATATTATAATAGCGCAGAAGCGCAGCCAGCTACGCAAAAGGCGCCGTCTTCGTCACTCGGTTATGCTCAGGCGGTTGATTGGTGCCTTGCCAATTTAACTCGCCGTCTACAAAACACGTGTTGCTAATACCGCGTGGTTGAAATACTTGAAGCTCTCGAACCAGTGCTTGCTGCTATGCATAAAAACGTCCATATTCTTTTGTTTGGTTTTTCTAGTCCCCCTTGCGCTCCTGTGCCTGTCAACACTATATATACATACATACACACACATATATATATATATATATATATATATATATATATATATATATATATATATATATATATATATATATATATATATATATATATATATAACGTTCTCATGCGCTTGATCAGTGTTCCCCTTCTTCCTTCCCTGGAAGTAATTCTACATATATACATCTTTACATCATAGTATACGGTTGTCGAGATACGTTACCAAACCGCGAAATGCTTGGAAAAAAGCGATTGAGCGGAATTTAGTTACGCAAAGGCAGAGCGGTTGGGACGTGAGGCAAAATTTCTCTGCATGCCTTATTATACTGTGCTGTGAAACCAGACGCAGTCCACGGTGAAGAAAAAAAAGTTTTTACCCGCTGTTTTTACGTCACGGCTCGGTCGCCTTTCTTGGCTCTCGCTGCTTTTTGCGTCGAATAAGCCGCTGTGTCTGAACAAAACGTAACTGGATCAGGTATGTGCTGCGCCATATGAAGGACTTGTCAATTTGTAAATACTGCCGGTATGTCTGCAAGCTGCTTTTCCTTGTGTTAGTCCCATGCTTATACTGGAAATTTCGAGCAAGGATTGAATCCTCAATTTCTCTTCTTAGTATTATTAGACGTCTCGAAGGAAATGGCAGGAATGGCATTACCGGGGCCTGTGTCTATTAATACTCGATTTTGCTTTCCATCTGCCTTCTTGTATCGTGCGTCTCGCCGAATGGCTGGTCCCGGAAATGCGGTGGCATCGGAACCAGCTTACAAAGCCCCTCCCTCCAAAGTAGTTTAAAACAAAATAGATCTGTACAAAATAAGACCCCCTGGCTCTCACGCAATGAGTCTGAAAAGGGACGAACGAATACAGACGGATCGGACGATGCCGAAGCTCAGGGTACTTATATATATATATATATATATATATATATATATATATATATATATATATATATGTGTGTGTGTGTGTGTGTGTGTGTGTGTGTGTGTGTGTGTGTGGGTGTGTTTGTGTATTATCTATAGGGGTGACTACCACCTCTTATAAGTGTTCATTTGTGACAGTGTGCACAAGGAAAACCATCCCAAGTGTGGACTATCCCGTGTGGGAATGCGAAGTGCGCTGGGCCTATTCACTATGTTGTTCCGGACTGCCAGAGGCACACGGCTTTCAGCCAATGAGCGTTGGCTTACGCATGCAGCTTTTCGGGCAGCCCTGGGCAGCCTGGGAGGACGTATCGAAGAGATCCACCGGAGACATTCCGGGTTAAGCATCGGCCTAAGCCGGTGAAGTCCCTCGAGGACAAACGTATAAGGTGCTCTTAACTCGCTGTGGTGTTTTGCGTGCGAAGCTTACAGAGTGAGCCTTACTTGGAGTGTTCTCCTTTCCCCTTACCCACCTCCACAAATAGTGTTTGAGCCGAATTCGCTCTGCATGGCAGTGCGTGAGGCACAGCTGCGCCTGTAATTTGGCAGACATGCGGTAAAGCAAGGCGCTCACGTGGTTCTACACAGGCTAGTGCAGATCGATCGTGAAGTAACAAATTAGCCGAAATTGACCGCGCTTTTTTTTTTCTGTCCTAGATGCCGTCATGGGTTAACGAAACATTCGCATTTCTATATGCACCGGACACTCGATATAAGTCACGACGTCGGCAATCGTACGCAGCCCTCTTCGGAATGCGCTCCACTTCCCGTGCTCTTGCCACGGTACCCGCATTGTTCGCACCGTCGCACAAACACACTTTCGGTCACTGTCGAAACGCGACGGTTACCACGACACCCGGAAGGAGCGCACAGCTCACGCGGGGAATGAGAGAGTACGTTTTAATTACGTCAAGGACAAAAGAAAAAACCGAAGGGCGGGGAGCGAAGTAACGACTTTCCCGACCCCTTGGCCAGGGCCATTTATATACGTGCCATTGAGGGAGCAGCCGCGAGCCAAGATCTCGACACGGAAGCAAGATAGAATAATAATAAAAAAAGTGGGCGGAACAGCGGCTGCTTCGTTGTGGTGCGTTGCGCGGATGCTTTAGTAATGGCGGGCCATCCGTATTGAAGCTTGGCTTCGAGAAGCCATGCATGGCAAAACGGAGGGTCTAGCCGCGCGAACGAAGACAGAGCGTCGACGGCCAATTGCTCTTCCGCGCGGACGGAGAATGCCGCGACAGGATCTCCTTTCAGGCGCGGAGGGAGCTTGTTCGACGCGCGCCAGCTCCCCCTCCCCCTTTCTTTCTCCCCCGATACCTCCGCCATGCTGCCTTCCTTTTCGTTCCCTACGCTTCCCCTTCCCCCGCGCGGAATGCACTAATGAGCAGCGATCCTTTTTTGTCGGAATCCCTTTCTTTCAAGAGCGAACCTCCGTCGTCTGTCGTCTGCAATTGTCGGGCCGCCGTGGCGGAGGCTCGAGGCCGGCTGTTGCGCCGTCTGCTTTTCCGTGGGAGTGTACCGGGCATATGTTCGCGGCACTTCCTTTATTTATTTTTGAAATTATTCGATTCATAAATTAAATTATGGGTTTCGAAGGGACACTAAAGACTCACAGTAGAAGAGTTTGGACTGCTAAAATATTTTTTTTTTGAAAAATTTGATTTCAATAATTTAGTTCGAATAGGTTGACTATTAGAAGAGAAATTGATGGTGAAAGTCAACTTCTTATATTATTTTGCGCCGAAACACCAGCGCCAGTACGTCAGTGGGACGTCACAGGTGCCAAGGTACTCTCATTTCTTTTTTCGCATTTGGGCCGTTGTGGCACCGTAGACGCTCTCTAAAATTGGTAAGTTTAGTCTATGGCTCTCGCATAGAATACAACTCATTGCCGTTATTACCGTTAATAATGATAATAATAATAATAATAATAATAATAATAATAATAATAATAATAATAATAATAATAATAATAATAATAATAATAACTAGGGCGGAAGTACAAACCTCCACAATTATGACGTCATGCAGAGCTTGTGCGAAAACTTCCAGGTGAAAGTCTCTCGAGAGGTATGTGTGCGCGCATTATAGCTTGAAGCTTTTTTTTTTTTTTGCGGAGACTCAAGTGTAGTGTGAACAATTATGGGGTATTTTGTCCTCCATGTGATCGCAGCTGCACTGGCAAGCGAATTTAGGCGACGTCACGCTTTACGGGACGCCGGCGTGCAGACTCGAATCGACTCCATTTGACAGATCTGCCCTAAGGCTGACGGCATTACGTCGGTGGTAAAAGAAAAGAGCTGTAGATCTTGTTCACGAGTGCGCTAAATTCGGCTTTCATGTTCGTTTGATAGATTGAAGGACCCTGGGACCTAGTAAACGAATAGCTTGTAAATTGAATTGAATTTTGGGGTTCTACGTGGCAAAACCGCGATTTCATTACGAGGAACGCCGTAGGGGGGGGGACTGCGAATTAATTTTGACCACCAGGAGATATCCCATAGCTTGTGAAATGATAAACGCAAGCAGTAATGAAGGAAAGGCGGCAGAGACAGCGCTGCTATTTGCTTTAGCATTAATAACTGCATTAGCAGACCAGTGGAATTCCGACTGCTGGCACAAATAACAAATGGGTGTTCGACAACAGCAGATGGCAATACAGCAATACAGCAGATAAACATGAGGCGGTATGAGCGTTTACATACGTAACCATTTAGAGCGCGCACATTCTGGGGAGTATACACAGCGCGCTGAAAAGGAAAACGAGATTTGCACGTTCAGCGTCGTTTGCTGAGGTTTACGCACTATTAAAAAAAAAAAACAATAATGATAACGTTTCACGGGTTAAATTTGGGATGTCAAGTTAGAGTCATGTATTATCACGAGATAAAAGAAAATAAGAAGAAATAGAAGAGGGGAAAATGACACAATCTGAAAGAATTTCGAGCGCTTATACTTTCGTGTCACTGGTTAACTCGGACGACATCCCAAGAAGTAAAAAAAAAAACCGATTCAACGAAAGTGGCCTTCACCGTGTCTTATAGGTAACTCACTCCACTGCCGTATACACTGTTAGTGGTAAAAGAGTTCGCAAAGGCCGCTTCTGTCTATGCATTTGAACTCTCGAATTTTATAATGGCGATCAAGTCGTCCAGGAACACTTCTGCTACCGTCGGTTACGCGATCGGCGAGCCTGACTGTAGACAAAGTGCGTTGTCATCGTCGACGCAACGTTGGCAAGGCAAGCGAGCGCTCACGCACTTTACGTCGGCGTGTGACGGAGCCTTAACATTGTCGCCGGTGTTGCAATGACGCAGCATCTGCTGTATAGCAAGGGGGCGATAGTCAGGGGACCGTCCGCCTGCCGATGCCATGACGCAGCGCGTTATCGAACGAACGAGATCGTAGATTACAGATGGTCGGCAACCATGCGTCGGGCGCGCGGCACCTTTCTCACGGAGTCGGCCGAACGAAGAGCCGCTTAAATTTTCTGTGGCGTAGACATTGGAAACTAGCCACCGCGCCTGGCTTCTCTCTCGAAAAAAAGGTACATAAGAAAATTCAGGCCTGAATAACCGTCTGCACCGTTCCATTCCGTCAAGTGTTGCGAGAAACCCGAGTTCTTCCCAACTCCGAGGGACGAAAGGTACTGTGTCATAGATTTATAGCCTATCACGCAATGAAAGGATCAATTGGTTTAGTCGCATAATAATGCTGATGCGTACTGCTTGTCGTAAATCGGTAATAATTAGAAAATTACTTAAGGTTCGGAGTAACGGCGCACGTTCAGAAAAGCAAGCCCGAAGGTAGGTAGTAAAAGTAAATGACGTCTCTGTCTCACGAGATATGCAAAATCACGCAAACGGTGAGAATGGGCTGTGTAGTACGCTTATAAGCAGAGCTCCCGAAGAGCTGAAGAGGTTTGTGCTGTTTGAGCAGCTTCAGCAAACGACCGTCACGCACTAGGCGACCGTGTCGGCGCATTGGTGGCTATGATGTGAGAGGCAAGACAGGTGATTATTCTTTGGAGACGAGACAAAGCCCCGAAGGGAGTGAATATGTCTGAGAGGGTAGCAAATTTCATCTCAATTCAGGGGGAGAGAAGTGCAGCGACCCTCACCCCTTTTGGTGCTGATGGAATGCTAATAACGGATGGGGTTGTATAGGTCGGCATATTCACTCGTGAGTATATGTACACGCTGAGTCATGCTTACGCCACACCGATGTCTCAGCCGCAGGATAGAATGTGAGTTAGTGACGAATTGTGTGATTGGACGTGGGTCTGTACGGGTGGGAGTACTGGTCATTTTGTGCAGACCTCGTGAGGGCGAATGAACGTAAGTACGATCGCGAGTGAGTATTGGCAAAGTATGTGGTGGTGTGAGTATAGGCACGTGATGAGTGAGAGAGAGCGAGCGCGAGTGTATATGTAGGAGTGAGCCTCTAGACCTCCACCCCCCCCCCCTCCCAAAAAGAAAGTAGTAGTGAGTTAGTACGAGTGAGCTTGACCTCCCACTCAGTACCGTAGCACCATAGCCACGGAGGAGCCGTGCCGCGTATGACTGTGATACTGTACTCATAAGCGTGAGCTGGAGCATGACGAAATAACGTAACTTTGGGCGTGTTGGTGTTCCATCACTGCACCTAGCGCAGAAGACAAGGACAGAGTTAAAAACCGGCGAAGGCGGGCGCTGTTTTCGTCGGTTTTCACTCTGCCCTTGTCTTGTGTTGCGCGCTAGATGCAGTACTGGAACATCAGTGCAGCTCAGCATTGCTTACGGGGGTTGCAGGTTGCACTAAACGCTCAACGTTTAAAAATTCAGTCAAACTGTAAGTCTGCAGAACAGTCTGGAGTCGCCAAGGTTTTGGTTTCAACAACTGTATGCGTTTACGAGGCGTGAGAGGGCGTGCGTTTGCGTCGTGCCGCTGTCGTCCTTGTTTTTCACCGCTGGCCTCAATCAAGCCGCCGACTCTTTGACCGAAACTCACCGTAGCGAAGGTTTCCACGCACTCATGTGTCACGTATACACATAAAAGAAGCGAAACGTACTTCGACAAACGCTTCACAAACGCCATTGAGAACGAAAGGCCGTTCTCTCGAGCCTTGAAACGGCGAAAGGAACCGCTGGAGGGGTAGGCGAAAACGTAGCGAGTGGATTATGAGCGCTTCCGTTAAAACGCAGCGTCGGCCGCGTGTGTGTCCTTTCGGCGTCTGCTCGGGGACAGACGACGCCACTTCTGTCACGGCTTTCCTTTCTTCCGATCCCTTTTTTTCTCTTGGCCGAGGACAAGGCTTGCTAACAGTGCAGCGGTGTAGTGCCGTTGTAGGCACAGTACGCCTTTTTGAGACGTGCCGCCAGTTAGAGTCTTTCATAGTTGGTGGCGCCGCTCTGTGAGGTCGACGGGGAACGATGAGTGATATAGTTTTCCGGCTAAACCGCACCGATGCAGAAATACAGGGAACTTCGTAGCCCGTAGCGCGAAGAAGGGGTCACAGAACTTTCTCCGATCGAAATTCGAAGAAGGGGGGTACAGGAGGTCTAGATGACCGCGGCGAGCGTAGATTTATTGCTCTGACAGCCGAGTCATAATGTCCCTCGGCGTTTGTTCATTCAGAACGCCAAGTTCGTTTTTTTTTTTCCTCCACGAACTATACGGATGAGCGTTTATACGCGCATAAGACTCCTTGTCCACGCGACGGAATAGCCGGCATCGGTTCCGCAGGCTGAAATCTTATTCTTATCGTGTCAGTAGTAAAATAATAACAGGAACTGATAGCACACTGCACCAATGGAGCGAATAAGGATACGCAATCTACCGAAAAGATTGGCTTCCTGACATCTTTCCGGAGGTCTCTCTTCGAACGGACATTTTTAGCATGGCGTGAAGGAGTGCCTTCATTTACGTCAGCTAGCCACGGTTGTCTCGTATTACGAGAGGCAACTACGTAAACAATAAAATAGGTTATCGGTTAGCGCATTCGGGAGCCACTCGCAAGTCGCGAGGCTTATCTTGCCGCTTATAGTTTAGAATCAAGTGCGTTATAATCAAGGGTATTTTGCGAGCACTAACATGCGGCGCTGGAACTTTGAGGCTAACGAATAAGCTTGGAAGGATGCCGCGCATGGATCACGCCGTTAGAGGTGGAAAGATAATGGTTAGCGAAACGTCGGGAGGCGTGAAGGCGACCCCGTGGCTTAGACGTCAAACGAGGTGGGCTCCTTACAATGCGCCAACCCGTAGTTCCTACAGATACACTGGTGTCGTGTGCGTGCGAAATGCATCTCTTGGCACGGAAAAAAACGCAGCCTGCATCAGCGTGGACCCTTCTCCGATTACGCACGCTTATAGGTATACAAGTCGGGGTTCCGCGGTTGCGACATGACAGGAGCTTTGCAGAAAACGTTTTCTACTTGTGTTTTCATTACGACCGTCTAGACGGGCACCTGCTCGTGATTAGCGACGTGGCATTATTTAAAAGCAATACTTCGGAAGTTGCACGAGGTCGGCGGGATCGAATCCCGGCCACGCCGGCCGCATTTCGATGGGGGCGAAATACAAGAACACCCGTGTAGTTAGATTTAGGTGCACGTTAAAGAACCCCAGGTGGTCCAAATTTCCGGAGTCCGCCAATACGGCGTGCCTCATAACCAGATCGTGGTTTTGGCACGTAAGACCCCGCAAAATCAATCAAATTTGCGAAGTTTCGGGCAACGAGATTGTTTCCGGCGGACGCGCTCTTCAACGTATAAGGAGGCGCCTGTCGCTGTTCTTACAAATAAAGGTGCAACGTTTCTCCAATATTGTCGCGGATAGTTTCCATAGGAGGACGAGTGTTCCTTGCTGGAGGCGGACCTGTATAGCTTCGCAAAAATACTTCCACGGTACTTGATGGCTCATTCTATAGCGCCCTATGCTCGTCAATTTGCCTTGGTCCTTGCTTTTAAAAATCACCACACAACACCCTCGGAAAGGCATACTGCACTGACAGAGTTTCATTTCAGGGTGTTACGAAAGCCAGGCCTGCGCACGAGTAGCGTTCTGTAGAAACTCCGACTTTTATCAGCTCTACGCCATCAGGTTACAGACTATACGCTCTTCCGCGAACTGCTTTCTTTTTTTTTTGTTTCAAAAATGCTCGGGCATCGTTATCGTCAAAAAAAAAGAAAAAGAAAGAAAAGAAAGACGACGACGCGGAGAAAGCGCGTCTAGCCAGTTATTTGTTTTTATGCTTCTTTTCCTTTCTTTCTTCTGGTTCATCCTACGAATACTTTGCAGTTCTCGAACTGAGTGCATCATCTCGCCATAGTTTCTTCAGAGCCAAAAGAAATGATCGCGCAGCGCCGGAAATGCACCTGATCGCCGCTTTCGGAAGTCGATTCTCCTGCACAAAGCCACCCCCGATGCACTCAAACAGGAACCACACGTACACAAGGTCGCTCCCTCATCTTGTCTCCTTATATTTTCCGAGCAGTTCGCTAAAGCCGATATCCGTCTTCATCAGCATCAACGACTTTTCGAACACTGCGCGCAACCTTCGCCGCTCCAGAAGCCTACCACGAATCACGTGACACCCTTCTCCCCGAAGTTTTCCCCGCTCAAAGGAGGACCGCGGCAAAGAGACGGGCTCGAGCCAGTTTAGTACCAGCTGAAGCGTTGTTTACAGCATGCCTAGTCATTCCCCTCTTGCCTTCGTCCTTCCTCTTTCTCTAGTTCCCTCGTTATCCTCATCCCCCCCTTCCTTCCCCCTTGTCGCCATCAGCGCCACCAAATGTCTTCTTCAGGCGACGTCCCGCCGGGTGCGAATGACGTCTGTCCGTAGGCGTGTAGCTTGAGCAGCGCGACGGGCTTTCACCCGACAAACGAGCCCGACAGGGGAGCACTGGTGCTGCACAGGCGCCCACCCGAACGACTCTGCTCGTCAGCGAGGAGAACGATGCGGACACCTCCTAGCGCGTAGCGCGCGCACCAATTAGCGAGAGAGCCGTCATACACGCGTTGGAGATAGCAGAGGGTCGGCAGAAGGTAGTGAGGCTTTGGGGCGAGGGGGGATGGGGTGCTGTTAGAGTCGCCACTTCGCCGAGATGACCACAACACAAAGTTGCCGCCGCCGCCGCCACAGCTGAAATGGCCCGCTGGTTCCAAAAGAGAAAATCCGCTGATGATGCCCCCGGGCGGAGGCCGCATGCCTCCGAAACGAGGAAACCCGTGCTGGGGTCCTCGAGATTCTTTGTTTGTTTGTTTCTTTTTCGGGTCGCATCGGTAGTGCACCGCGTGGAGTTTAGTCGTCCGTAGAGGGAACAGTTTCGTGCGGGTGCCTTGCGTGCCCCCTATAGTGCACCCAAGGCGCCGCTCGGGAAGGCGATAGTGAAGCGTCTGGGCGCTATCTGCGTGTTCGGAAGCCGCCGGCGAGAGTATGGCCATGTGCATTCGCGGCAGCAGCGGTGACCGCAGTCGCTGCTGCAGCGTCTACGGCAGCAGCCATTAGGGAGAAAAGGAGACGATGCTGGGCTCCTAATGGGTTCCGCGATTCTTCCCCTAAGGGTCCCAAAGAGAGAAGCGGCATCGTATACAAAGCGGCTTGGAGAAAAAGAAAAAAAGGAAACGAGAAGTCATCTTAAGTTCGGTGTTCGGAGTCGTATCGGAGGCAAGAAACTGTCCGCGCAGCTCCTCAGTCGGTGGCCGCAGACGAAGCCGAAGTGGAGGCGGCGAAGTGCTTCCAGAAGTCGCTGTATAGTAACTCCTGCTGGAGAGCGTAGTCAGTGTGTCGCTGTTAATGCTCGGACCGTGAAGAAAGAAAGAAAGAAAGAAAGAAAGAAAGAAAGAAAGAAAGAAAGAGAGGTCGTTGATCGTTGGGGCAGCGTGTCCTTTCAGCCGTCGAACTGGAGCCCGTTTCTACGCACGCATGGAACAAGTTCGCGCGAACTGAGCTTTCGATTTACGAAGAGAGTGCGCGTAATTGGCTGTCGGCGTGAAAATAAACGCCGTTCCAGCTGCAGGCTATAGAGAGGGGCAGATGACTAGCCGCCTTTCCCGACGCGCAGAGTTGGAAGTGCCCTTGTCGTACGTTGCCACCCACGAAGTCGCCACGTGCGGGAAACACGTTCCGTTGCAGGAACGAGAAAAACAAACTGGGACGAAGTGCCTCGGTATGCGTTTTACAGCTTTATGACCGCGTATGGTGGCGATGGATTTGATGCTCACACTTTACTTCTTGTGCCTACTGCCTGCCTGTTTGCTAATAATTTCTTGGTTGTAAAAAAAAAAAAAAATTACGGGGCTGAACTGGAAGGGCTAAATTCTGTCTTATAGGCTACCATTTCTTGCTGAACAATAAATATAAAATCAAATGTCAGCGTCGCAGTCACGGAAAGGCTGCAAGATAGGTCTATTTAGAACGTTAAGGCCAGCTAAGTGACTGAGAATATTTTACGCGCTTGAAGGGGGGGGGGGGGGGAAGAGGGGAGGAGCGTGTACTCTCCTGGCTTGCCAGAAAGGCGGCACGTGCCCGTTACATAGTCTCAAGAACGCTTTTAGACCTCTTTAACACTTCATCAAAAACGGCAGGGCCGAGAAGTTCTTCATTTAATCTATACATGTCGAAAAAAGGACATATATCCTGCCTTCGTTGAAATAGTGCGGTTCGCTGCATTAGTGGCTGGCGCTGCGTGGTTAGGGGGCTGTCGCTATAATATTGCACGTAAACGCAGTACATGTGCCTATGAGGCACATTAACTGCCCTAAGATTGACGCGTCACAATACACGCTGACAATTGGTGGATAGGAAGAACGGGGACAGAGGTGACGTTCCGCGGGGTCGGAGGCCAGGCAAAATTTCTTACCCTGTTCACATATGCGTATATGGAACGGACAAATGGCACGTTGGAAGGCTCCTCCCGAAGTATATATACTTCGCACTAAAGCACTATAGTGCTGAAAACAGCAATAGCGCAGACCGTACTACGTCCTTCGCGCTAAAGCTTGAGCTTTATTCCCAGCTTTATTCCCAAAACCCCAGAAATTAAAATATTGTGGGCTTTTACGCGCCAAAAACCGCGATGATTATCAGGCATGCCGTAATAGGGGGGAACTGCGGAAAATTTTTTGACCACGTGGGGATCTTCAACGTGCAGTCACTGCAACGACATACGGGCGTCCTTGCATGTAGGCCACATTGAAATGCGGCCGCCGTGGTTGGGATTCGATCCGGCGACCTCGTGCTTGGAAGCGCGGCGAGATACAACGGCGTGTGCTCCAGCTGTACGGTGCATGCCATGCGCCGCGTTTCGAAGCTGTTAAGCTTCCTCATTCACGTGACATAACGCATATTCCGTGCCGTTGTAACACCGTGTTTCGAGTTTATACTAACCAACCTTTGCGCACTTGCATCAACTAGAGGGAAAAAAAAAAAGGTTCCACGGTGAATACTCGCACGTGTGATGATTAGTGTCCATTAATTACGTCGCCAGCATAAAACTCGAAGCTCACAGGACGCCGAGGCGAAGACTAGACAAACGACCGTTATTATTCAAATTGGGGAAATTCGGACCAAACTGACAGTGCAAGGAGGTGCTGAGAGTCCCTCCTAAGCGCAGATTTATTTATTTATTTATTTATTTATTTCCTTGCTAATTATTTGTGTTGTCGTTCTCACTGAGTCTAATGTACCTTGCCTCTCTCGAACCGTGAGTAAGAACCATACAAAGCGCAAAGCACCAAGTAAGCCAATTAGTGTGACCTATCCGCCAAACCTCTTAGCGAGAAAAGAAAGCCTATACGTGGTATACCTTACAGCGGCTACCAGCGCTTCACCTTCAGCTAATGTAGGCATCACAGATGAGAATACTTAAAAGAACTGTCTTGGGTCAAGTTTATTGCCCACTTGATATTGTCAGGATGTGTGAAACTGCACATTCCCCACAAAGAAGACGAAAAAAAAACACAAACAAATAAACAGGAAAATGCAGCTTGTATAGTCCTTTTCTCATTTTTTTTTGTTTGCGCGTGTTTCATTCTCAAAATGCTGCGATTTGGCAAACATTTAATCGAAGATCTGATTAGGATCCATAAAAAGGCAGGCAGACAGTGAGCGAATTTAGACAGGAGAGCACCTATACTCGCACGCACTTGAAGAAAAAAAAAGTGCATCACCGCATGACTCACTGCAATTACTGCGCATAAGTGTGGTGACGTAACTTCGTTACACGGGGAGCGGAGGCCACTGGCGGTCCTCGTAACAACGCCGGCCGCGTGCTGTGATCTTCCATATGCATACTGCACATACTACCGTATAGACACAGCGCGATGTCTATATGCTCCTTGAACACGTGAGCCGAATTTCGAAACAAGAGAAATTCGTTTGCTTCCTGGGCTAGGTGGTTCATTGCAACTTGTGTAACGGCGCGAAACTCGAGGAAAGGTCGGCGATGGTGACCGAGTGAAAAAGACCGCTCTTTTTCAGTCGGTCTCTATCATCGTTCCTTCCTCACGTTTCAGGCTGTTACATAAGATGAAATTGTATTGGCGTTGTTAAGTTGTATCTTATTTTGTCATAGCGCAAGCTTGACAGGGACAACAGAAGGCACATCTGACACCCATGTCAGTCATGTGTGTCAGATGTGCCTTCTGTTGTCCGTGTCAAGCTTGCGCTATAACAAAATAAAATATGCCGTGCCAACAAGCCCCTATTGCTATCCTCGTTGTTAAGTTGCACAGTCTTGGCACATTCTTTTTCATTATTGTTTATGAAACGTGCGTAGCAGACAGAAATACGCTACATTCTCGACGAAGCAAGCACGTTGTTCCTGTAGTCGTCTGCTAGAGCGCATGCGGCGCCTTCACATTGCGTAGAATGTGGAACACATGCGGTGTAGTCTTTCTTCGGGGAGTATACTGTAGAACGTGATGCAGCTGCATCCCGCACTTACTCCTAAGTGTGTGCCCATAGTGGGCAAAAACGTCCGCAGAGCGGCCGTATATAGACGCGCATACAAAATTAGCTAATAACCATAACAGCCCCCCCCCCCCCCCCCCACCCCCAGACTCCAAAATCATCACGAATAATTTCCTATAGACCATTTTGCTGTTTAGAAACAGAGACGCCAGACCAGACGATAAAACAGAGTTTCAACCCTGTTTCGCTGCAGTTAATCACAACTCTTGCAAGTCAGTCTTGTCGAAAGTTTGACGAAAAAATTATCATATGTTCACCTTTGATGCACATGGAACATTACTTTTATTTCAAAACGTGAAACAAGAAGCTATTTCCCATGCGTTGAACTACTTGAGTTACTTGAGTTACTTGAGGTTCAGGCTCACTGCTGCCAGGGCGTTCGCAAGACCGTGTATATGTGCAGTTTCCCATGGATGATGGCTAAATAAATCGTATTAATGAGATTTGTTTTTGTTGACAGAGACCACGTCCTTTTAGTGGAAGAGAGTCAATCCACGTAATGTAGTCGGAGAGACGTATGGGAAAAGGAGATATGTTTCTTTCATAATCATGACGTCCAATGAGTTGCGATCATCTTTGGTAGCTGGCATAGTAAACGGTGAATCAGATGACAGCCCCACCCCACCCTCTCCCCTCCCAATAAAAAGGATAATGTACCATGACAATTAATCGCGTGTGTTATATTACGTATAGCCACCAGTTCGAACGCGCGCACAGTCGCCTGCATGTGGCATCCACGAAAAGCGTACTGCCCGGCTGAGAATCGAACGCCAATCGCGGGCGGATATCGATTGCGCGTGCTGCATGCGATGTTAGCTCGAGCGAAAACCGGCTCATGTAACACGTCATTTTGACCCATTAGGGCAGCGTCAGTGAGCGCGTGTGTGTCTGTTCCTGTAAATCAAGCAATAAATCACGACACAGTACCTGAATATGTGTATATAGTCGACTCTCAGGTATCTCTCCACTAGGCACACATTCCTGCTTATATAAGACCTCATGTGAAGCGTGTTATGTCTCATACCGCGGAGTTACAAAAGAGTGAGCTGCAGTTTGGGACATCTTACGGCTGCAAGTTTACACGGGCACGTTCCTCATTTACGTATATACTGTAGTTGCCCCCTCCCCCTTTCTTTTTCTCTCTACTGTAGCAGCGGAGGGCGCATACATTTACTACTGCGCAGGGTCTCTCTCTTTCGAGGGAATAAACAACGCTCGAATGCCGAGTCGTTCGGCAACAGAGTCATCTGGCGGGAACGTCGTGTTACAGGGCATTTCAAGCTACGGCTTTGTCCGCGCCGCAGCGCTTCCTTCCCGCTACTCCCTCGCTGCGTGCGAGTGGTCGACCACCCTCGGAGCGTTCGTCTCAGTCCGGGGTGCGTTAAATTTACGATGCACGTGCGCCCTCTAGCGCGACCGATGAGAGAGAGAGAGAGCTCTGCTGGCGTTTAAGCTCATACCGCTCGTCGCGACCCGTTTCAGAGGTGGGTGTGGCGAGTATGCGGCGGTGGTACGTCCTGTACTTAGAGGCGAGCTCTTTTACGCCAGGAAGGGGGGGGGGGGGGGGGTTACACCCTCTGTAACGTTCGCGAAGGGTTAAACAAGGCACGCGCACGAGTCATTCGCTCTCGAAGACCCCGAGCCGATGGCGTAAACACGTCCCCCGCTCACCCCACCCCGGCTTACTCTGCTCTTTGGTTACAGAGGCGATTACACACGCACTGGAAGACGGAGTGAAAGGAGAGGGATACGCGGGATCGTTGTTTCTTTAACGTGCTACATCGCCGATGACGAAGCGACCGGCGGATGACCTCAAACGCGAGCACGCGTGTTAGTGCTGTTTGCCCCATAGCGTCGGTACACGAGTAAACGATCACTGAACGTGCAATGAGGTTGGCCGTGAACAGTCGCCAAGGCACTTGTCCATAGATGGTGGAAACGTGCAGTGAGAAGTGCGTTTGCGTCTTCTGCTCGTTAGCTTGCGACCATTTTGTTGTCAAATGATAGTTGCACGTGCTCGTCCCTGTTCGGGTGGAAATTAGGCCTCTCTTTTTACAAACGTTGCAGGTCTAACTATACTAGTGCGCAGCTTTTCTTGGCTATGAAGCGAAGGCTACGAAAACTAAGCACGCCTCTTTCAGCGCTGCTGGAAGTATAGTCCCGCGGTTTCGTTCACGTTTTCTTACATGGGAGAGAGAAAACAATATTTTCTTTGTGTTTTGTTTTTTTACACCACCTAATTTGAAACGATACGTAACGTTCACCGGTCAGCTGTCGGTATTTTATTGTACGTTTAGTTTGCTCTTTCCAGTTTTCACGCACCCGAGACCGTCGCAGGTTTTGCACGTTGATCGAACGCAAAATGGCGCGCCCGTGTCTTCTGGTGAGGGTTTGTCGCTTGCTGTCCCGCCAATCGACTCCCCTGAGAGAGTGTTGACCAACTTCGGCAGCAAAAGACTGTTGAAGCACAAGCGCAAACACACGCAGAGTGTTTGCAGCGTCCGCGCGGAAACCAAGCGAATCCATCTGGAAATGGCAACCTTCGGCATGCACAAAACGAGTGTCGCGAACGGACTGCTGCGCCGGCTCTACCGACGTCAGCGACGCCTCCATACGGCTGCTTCGGAGCTCCGACGCAGGCTGCGATACACGCTGTTCGGAACTTGTTTCATATTGCATGTAAATAAACATTGACACCTGAATTCACTCACCATCGCTTGCATTCCCTCGATCCCTCTATGCAACTGCGGCTGTTACCAGGTCTTCCGCGAAATGAGGAAACAGTGCTGTGCCGCTTACGTTTGGGCGTCGCATTCACAAATGCTTATGCATTTCTGATTGGAATGGCTGATAGCGCCGAGTGCAATGCCTGCGGTGTCGAGGAAACCGTAGAACACCTACTGTGCTACTGCCCATCTTATGAAAATGAAAGGCAAGACCTCTGCACAGCTCTCAATCAGCTAGATGGAAAGCCGTTCACCTTGAACAAGATCTTGGGATCATGGCCTCGCATATCACAGCTACAAAAGGCCACAAAAGCGCTGCTGCGATATTTGAAAGCGACCGGATTGAGTCAGCGTCTATGATCCGGACTGAGTGACCGACTGATATCTCCAGTGGACTTTCTCTCTCTCTCTTTTTTTTTAATCTTTCCCTTTCCTTTTTCCCTTTCCCCAGTGTAGGGTAGCCAACCGGGCTCAGTCCTGGTTAACCTCCCTACCTTTCATTTATCATTTTCTCTCTCTCTCTCTCTCTTGATTCACGCCGATTTAATTGAATCTGCCTTCACTAAAGTAAAGAGGTTGTGCGAGGTTGGCGAAACCGGTGCCGAGCGCGCCCGGACTACATTGTGTACGAATAAAGTCATGTGCAGAAGCTTCGCCCCCGTCTGCTTTCGCTTCATAGCCAAGAAAAGTTGTCCGCGAGTTAAGACCGAGCCTTCGCAATCGCCAAGGAACAAAGTTTAAAGCGACACTAAAGAGAAAAAATGATTTCACCTGTATTTGCAGAGTATACCCTCTTACAACGCCATAAAAAAGCACCGCTCTCACCGCGAGAAGACGCTTGGTAAGCCAGAAAACGCTCATGAACTAAAGACGGGTGGCGATGCCACCGTGGAGTTCCCGCACCAGCCCGCCGTGAGGTCACAGGTTTTGACTACGTCAGCTAGGCTAGTTAATTATTTATGGAAAAAAACACAGACTACACGGTGTTCTAAAGGAGCCATGGACTGAACGTGACAAGTTTCAATGACTTTAACTGAGTCCAACGAGGTCCAAGTACGAAGTATTTGTTTTTTAATCCGTGGCGTCACACTTACGTATCGGCTTTCCGGTTTCGGCGCGAAATCTGAAAAACTTACAATTGACCTTCATATTTTTAATAATCTGTCTATTATCGCGAAATTGACGGCAATAGAGTTCTCAGACAATACTTTATCATTCTAAACTGATTTGCTGTGTTTCCTTTAAGCGTCCCTTTAAGCGGCATGTCCTGCGTGATGCGTACGGCGCATAGCGGAGGCGGGTAGCACAGCTAATGGTGTCTCGCCAATGAAGCGCTGCTTGTTGACAAATAAGTTGCCCTGCTCGAACCTGCGACCTCCAGTACCAGTAATAAAAATAGATCACGTGTCGTCGATAGCACAGTTCGAATTCTTGAGATGTATTGCTCGAACAGGAGGATATTATTTGGTCATAATGGCAAGTCCTTTAGCGCAATTCAAAAGGACAGTGACGTGACAGAGACACAGGGCAGGGCTAACTTTCAACTGACGTTGATGCCCAAATGTCCAAACACATCATAAAATAATTCACAAGAAATGAGTAATTTAAGTTTTTGACCATGTACCTTACGGTGCATATTGATATTTACGAATTGTAGCCAGAGAGGTCATGAGGCGGATGCAGTTGGAACCAATTCTCAGGACGACGCCAGCCTCGAGATAATAATTCCCGAACATTGCGAAGAAATAGATTACTTTCGTGCTTCAATGCATAAAACGGTGTCTTGTTAAAGAAAGTAACTGCGTGGTGCTACAGTGCTCGTTTACTGAAAGTTTGTGATGGCGCATGTCTCGAAACCGATATCTTCCACAAAATTCTTCTCAAGTGGGTATTCATGGCAGAGCCACCGGCTACAACTTGTTAATTGCAATATGTGCCGTAAGGTAATTAGTTAAAAACGTAATTGGCGAATTCTCGTTGATTCGCAAATTGCGCATTTCAATTTCTTCTTCAAGTAAGGCTGGTCTACACCTCGAGTAGACCAGCTGAAGGACTGGAAATTGTGATATCTGCCACCGACGACTAAAAAAAAAAAAGAGAAGCTGCAATGTCAGCGCACAGAAATACACAGCATAATACCCAATATAACTGGTCTTCTTATTTTTATTTTTTTTCAGTCTAAGTGAAAAGATATTCTATGTGGGCCGCACGATTCTCCTCTATCTAGCGGAATACTTTAAATAGGCAGGCGTTAATGCATGATAAATATAAGGTAATTAAGAAATTAACAACGTTCAGCTAATTACCTGTTACTGTGCTGCCAACACATGAGACGTGCCAGTTGGTCGCACGACTGAGAAGTGAAACCCGTAAGAGTGTGTCTTTTGGTTTAATTAAATGCTTGGCGCGTAATCTCGGTCGTATAGCGATATACATTATTTTATCGGTTAGTTGCAAAGCAAGCTATGTGCTATCCCTGGAACAACATCAAAGTTGTACGCAAGTTCGCATACGATTAGGGTGAATATTCGCTTGTGACTACAATTATTTCGCTCAAGATTCGTTTTCAACTGTGTTAACCAATAATTGGCGGATAGAACTTAACGCACATGACAGCATCGCCGGTGTAATGGTGTAAACACACGAAGTAATGGTACAGTGTACAAGCTAAATTAAAATTGCGTGCTCCGAACAGAGTGCGAAATGACGGTAACAAAAGCAATACATGAAGTTCCTAACCGAATTAGAGTAAAACTTTAAAGCTTGCTGTTTCCACGATAGCGTAACAAAGAAAACTGCGCCGACTCGACGTACTGACGTTGCAGTTCCTCTTTCGCATCGAACACGGTCTCTGTCGCATCACGACAAGATTTACAGGACCTGCTGTTAGCTTCCCCGCATTGGACTACTGCTTGCCACAAGGCCGAACCGCGTTATACCACTCCACGCGGTGTACGCTGTAGCAATGTAGAACCAGTGTCACTGCTGTCATCAGTTAAGTCATTCGCGCCGCGGAACATTTCAGTTTCAGAAACCCAATACCGAGCAGAGAAAAGTAGTTTGGCCCGCAACCAGATTGCGTAGGCGCAAAGTAATCTTGAGACGACGCAACAAACGCACTCTACTCGACACCAAGTCGTCCAATATACCGTCGTGATGACAGCGACACCGCAAAGTATAGGCCCCGCGGGTTAGGGAAGAAAGGAAGTCGCCGTCTTTTCCCCATCCCGTTTTCGGTCTTGTCTCTTTCGATCGTTTTCTCACGGCAAACACAGCCGGCAGAGACAACCCCGATCGCGTATACATCCGTAAACGTGCGTCCGTACTCCTGCTTCTTCTCTGCACACGCCCCGGGAGACACATAGTCAACGACCGGCCGGGCAGCGCTGAAAACCGTGAGGCTCGTCGAGAAATGGGGAAAGCGGGGAGACCCTTTCCGGCCGCAAAGAAGCCCCGGGTTGAGAGCCGTGCATGCGGGGGAAGGGGGGGGGGGAGGTGATTCTATAGCCTCAGCCTCGGGGCTGTCACGGAAGAAGACGCCGCGGCGACATTGAAGGAGGGAGGGGGGGGGGGGGGGTTGGCACGGAGCGGCAGCGGTGTCGTTAATCGAGAGCCATTTGTCCCCCGCGCTGCCTCGGCTTGGCTAGGCTCTTTTGCGCGGCTCGGCCCCGGGCTCTCTTCCAGTGTCCCGCTCCTGTCGAGCTCCTCGAGCCCTTCCCTCGAGAGAACCGGCAGGACGAGGCGAGAACAGGGACGCTTGTCTCAATCCGCAGCTTCTTTTATTTTATCTTGTTTGTGTCTGTGTACGCCTGTGAGTGTGTCTCCGGTGTTTGCATCTGCGGCCTTTATTTGTCTCTGTACGTTAGTTACACTCTGCCCCTCGCTGAAACGCCTGCGCTCTGTCCCTTGGTCGTTCTGTCGTTGCACCCCCCCCCCCCTTTTTCTTTCCCTCGGGGATTTCTGCTCGTCGCCTTTTCCTCCCGCTGTACCCCCGCCCCCCTCCTTGCTGCTAGCGTTTGACACCGCTGTCCTTTCGCAGCGCGATTACATCTTCCGTTTCCCGCTTGAATGCGACCGAAGAGAACCTGGCGGGGAGCTGCTGTTTTTTCCACTAATGTTTCCATAATGGCCCGTTTTATGATTTTTTACGCCACCCCCCTCCTCCCCTTTCACTCGAGTGTCTTACGAAGTAAGTGTTCGGTGTCAATATGTCACGCTTTATAATAGTACATAAGGGGCGGCGATTAATCGCGGGGCACTCAAATTGGCCACTCGAACTCGAGTATATGTGGAACATTAAAATACGGACGTTTGTCTGCCTTGCGATATGGCTACTCTGAGCTGTTGAGATCTTGTAAAGACGAGGAGTTCATTTTCGCCCCTGCAATTCGCAGAGTATGGTGAATAAAGACAGTTGCGACCAAGGTAAAATTTGTTGAAAGGGACTTGTTGATAATCTTCGTTACCAATCAAAATGTTGTTTAACAAATCTTGCCTTGTCCAGTGCTGCGGGTATTGACTACTAATCATCCTTCGCTGGCCAGGCGGAAATATGTGATACCTCCGATTTCAATTCGCAACGAAATCTCACCGTGAATCATCGAAAATCGAACAAGAACATGAAACTTAAAAAAAAAAAAGCGCTTCGCGTAAGAATGCGGACAAGTACAGCCGGCACCAAGAGCGATCGGTATATTTGCATTAAAAGGTTTCGCGCTTGCAGGATGTCACTTTCCTTGACTGCCACTTGAATGTACTATACCGTGATGGGTATCCTCAGTCAGGCTTGGCGCCTCAAAATTTGCGAACTGTGAATGAATATAGCCGTGGGCTTAGCCAAAATGGTGAGATAGGTCGGACCACAAATACTTTATGTGCTTACCATTAAATACATTTGACAGTACTATGCTTGGGCCGATGGACGGGACGGGCAAAGGCTGCGCACGTTTCAAGAGGAGTGAATACATTGCTGTGAGGTGGAAGAAGACAATAATGTTTTGCCAGCTAATAGTATGAGCCATGTTTTGAGGCAACAACAAGAACAACATCGTCGAAGACAGAGTGTTAGTTGATCCGCGCTATCTGTGCTACTGCGGCAGAAATTTAGGAGGGGCGGATGAAATTAGAAAATGTGTATACGCAGATTTTGGAATCGGCTAGCGGAAGACAGGGGTAATCGGAGGTCGCTGGTAGAGGCCTTCGTCCGGCAGTGAACCTAAGCATAGGCTGATGATAATAACGATGATCTGCTCTACTGTTATTTCTGTGCCAGTTACCTTACTTTGTAATACAAATGTTTATACGAGTTCTTGTGAGAATATTACTAAATTATTTGTGTCGCAAGACCTGTCCCGAAAGTTCATGGACTATTGTTTACAGCGTATCCTACACAAAGCGATGTTTTTTTCCCTGGCCTATGTACTTTAATGATCATGTTATAAAAGTCGCGAAGTATGTAGTTAATTCAAAAATAAATAAAGAGTTGGTGATCGGTTGTGTCGTTTTGTAGACAGCATGGTTTTAAATATGTCTCAGAAAAAGAAAACAAGCAGAAAAGCTAGAATAATGAGAAAAAACTTGTCTTACGGTACATTCGACCAAAATAAGTGCACAGAAAAAAAAAGAAGAAGCAGGTAATCAGTAAAACTAAACGAGGCAGCCGCATTAAAGAAGGGCATGCTAACCAGAAGAATTCGCTAACTTCAGCTGGACATGGCATCTCTTCGCGAACGGAAAGCTAGCTTTATAAGTAAAGCTGCACGTTCTTCTCATCCGAAGCTTGCCGGCATAGCGAAGGTGGTAGCTTGACTTGCTGTGAGAAACCTTCTTACGGATGGATGGGAAAATTGCAAAGACTACTAATATTTCGTTTTTAGTTCCGTTTCTGGCTAATGAAGCCTCCACACTCCTTAGCATCGTAGAAGGATATTTTACTCATACAGCCAGCTAACCATACATTTCTCTGCAGCGTCCATTTTAATGACATACACAATATTCTGTAAGTGTCCACCTAGCGGAAATCTCCATTTCATCCGCTGCTGCCGAAGTGCTGATTTGCTGGGTGCGCCTGTCTCTTTCTGACGCGTGTCCCAGCCCAGCAGCCAATGAGAGCTTCAGCAGCGGACAAAATGAACATGTCTACTATGTGAACACTTACAGAATAGTTTTCCCCCCTCCCCCGGACTCGTATTTTGTCTGCAGGCTAATAGCTATGTACACTCCGTGCATCGTGAAGTTAGTACGGAGTCCAAAACACTATTATTATCTTAACGTGCACAGTCTGAGTAGCCCGTAGTGCGGGGTTTATTGATATTTGCATTGCGGGATTGTCCGTACACTTGCGTGGACATAGTCCCTGCGCACACGAGCCCGAAGCCCTGCATTATAATGGCGTTTGACTGTGCTCAAAGCAAGAAGCCATTGTCTTGACCGTTTGGGGCGCATTTATGCTCATAATATAGAAAAAATATTGACCGAGAAAGAAAATTTCACAAAAATATAGAAGTAACGTGTGTAGAAGTCAAAAACAACAAAAACGTATTCGAAATTTATGCATAAAGAAAAACAAGTGTGACACGTACGCTTGAAATGGGCTAATTAACTTACCAAAATAATTTGCAGATTAAAGCGATACATGCATGGTTTATCTGACCTTTGCCGAGATCTTAATCAATTGACAACACAGTGATACTTTCTGGAGCAGTGCCCGTACGGTTTAGACTTGCGATACCTTCTCCTTCTTTCTTGGTTATTCTGCTGCAAAGTCTTTCGCTCTATTTTTCAAAAAAAGATATATACCAACTTGAGAATATTGGTATAGGGAGCTAATTTGCCTAAATATAGTTGCCTCCCAGACGTCCCTAGAATTACACTCTTCTTGTGGAGAAATTTCATTTGACTTAGCGGTTGCCTAAAGAAGACAATTCTATCACATTTATTTGAATTGTCATTATTTTGATTCTTATATATTTTACTCAGTTTACAGCGATCCATTTCTAGGCCTCCTTACAGCCACATCACATTTACATTTGCAACTTAATTTGATCATTTCAACACTTACACAATTCATTACCATATATCATGGCGCTCTTTGGCCATAGCTGGCCCTTGCTCCAATAAACGCCATAGATCAATCAATCATTTGAATTCGAAATGTAAGAAGTAAATGTTTCTCTAAACGTAAAATGAGGGTGCGTCAAATTAAAGTTTGTGTAGTAGGTTTAAAGAACCACAGTGAATAGCACAATCTAACTTCCTTTCTTTCTTGCAAAATAAATAATTATTTTAGTCATTGTTGCAACATTCGCGTTGTTAGGCGCACTATCCGACGCAAAATTTGTGGTTCCCGTGGCATGCACAAAGCTGCAGCGTGTACCTATTTGAAATCTGTTAGTACCACGGAAACATTGAACAGGTATCGATGTGTCTAAAATTGCAACCAATGCAAGGAAATACTTATGGATGCTTATCAAGTTGATAGGAAAAATGTCTCTGTTAGGTAGACGACACATTTGCAAAACCGGCGATGCTAAAGCTGTGTGCGAATCGCAAAACGCTTCAACGAAGGTCGTTTGGTCGGAGTCTGTCGAATGGGTCAATGTTTGTAGTCGAGAACCATTGTTTGATTCGTGTTCGAATTTCGCCATTCATGCTAGCGGCGATCACTGCACGAGGAAGAAGGCGGCTTTAACGACCAAGCACGCACGATTATAATCCTTTTTCGCCAACCATGCAATGGCACATGGTTAGGGATCGCTGCCCAAAGACGATGTTTTTTTTTTTTTACACGGCAATAAAAATATTCTTCATGACGAGTTGTAACAGAGCAAGTAGGACTTTCACCACTATGGTAGCAGAGAAAAAAATAAAAGGGCGTGAATCAACGAATTTGGCCATACACTACATTGGTGGAGCACTCACACACGGAGGAACCTCAGGCTCTATGTCTATCCTGTAAAATTAGTATGCAGCTGCACCCACTGATTCCAAACATTTGTCCACGACGACGCATGAGGTTGTCAGTGAACGTTTCTCATCAAATCCAGCATCGCTGATTGAGAAGCAAGCGACGTGTCAGGACCGTTTAAGGCGTGTCGGCACATACAGTCTATTTTTTTTTTCTGAACCCAAATCTTGCAAGTTCATGGCGCTTCCGGGTTATGTGCTTGCATCTCCTTCTGTTTTCACCTGGTTCTGGCACCAGCACCCCGAAGACGAAGTCTGGTCAATGAAGGCACCATTTCCTCAGCCACATCGGTGCCCTGTAGTCAAACACCACGTCATTAGCGGCTCTTCACGCCTTGAGCTGGCGCGTACAAGACGGAGAACTTTCTTTAGCAAGAACAGCGACATCGCAGGTTCACATGTGTATTGCCACGCACAAGTTGTCGAGAAGATGCACTCGCATGAATCCAGAGCGTTACGGTGGCTGTAATGGTCCCCGCACTGCCCAGAGGGTCCATCGCACGATGTGGTGTGGTTTCTGTAGGGGTCCCTATGGGTCTCCAAGACGTAGAGGCAACGACGTGGTGCACAGCTCTTGCTGATAATTCTTGTTCATTATGCAGGACATATTATTCTCCTTCTATCCCTCAGCGCCTTGGAGTTGTTGTTCAGCTTTGGGAAAGAAGTCGTTGAACACTGTAACGTATAGGCAAGCAAACTACGAGGATGCGACACTTTGATGTGGGACTTGACGAATGACACTTCATCTTCTTGCATTGCCGCGGTTGACGTCTTGACGAAGGTGTTTTCGCAAATCCCCGGGATCGGCATTTGAGGCTGGCGATGGCGAAAAACGCAGGTCCAGTGTGATGACACTCTCTGGTGACAGGCTGTCATACTTGGTGAACGAAGAGGCACGCGGATACAAATGGATGAGTCGATGGCAGTTGAGGGTATCCGTGGTCTTCTTTAGCGAAACAAATGCTCTTGTGTCGCAGCATAGATTCAAGGCTTCTTTCTACTCGAGCCGAACGCGTCTAAAAGACAGCAGCAACTATACGTCCATGCCAATCTTGCCGAGGCGAAGTGCTTGTGTAAACGTTGCTACATTTGGCGCATAAATTAGTCATTCTTCGCGTTTATCGAAAATTACGGCTCGTAAATATGCACGATTAGATTACAGGACCACAGGCCCCTCGATACAAAAAACCCCGTGCGATATACATCCGACAGCGCGAATTATTACAATTCACTTGATTAACGCGGACTTCAGCAGCTCATTAGCGTGACGTGTTAATGAAATGCAGCGAAAAATCCTGCATACCATAAAGGCGCAACTTGAACGCACTGTTCTCTCACATTACGCGACACCCCAGCGAGCACGGGCAGGTAACCATGTCACGTGATCATCCGGTCAAGACGACCTTACAGCCTGTCTCTGTCGTCCGCCTCCACTAGAACCAGCTGGCCTGTCTTTCCACGGGACGGTAACCGAACAAGCTGAATTCAAAGCGTGCCACTGGGAGAATGCGCAGCTCAGCCGCGTACTCACCTGGGCGAACTTGAGCGACATGGGGCCGACCAAGCCCGGCGATGCGTCCATGCGGGCCCGAGCAAAAAAACCGTCCTTACGCCCCGCGCGAACTCTACGAGTGCCACCGGCGGCTGAACCCTGGGGTGGGCGTGGCCTTCGCTCGGTGGGGCCCCTCCCACCGGGGGGCTCTCCCCGCTGCTCCCGATTGGCCGCCGCGCCGTAGGGAAAAAAACGCGCGCGCGAGGGAAGAAGGCCGTGGGCAGCGCGTCGCAGAGTACCAAGGGGGTGGACGGAAGTCAATAGCTTGCGGGCCGCGCCCCGCGCCCCATGGTGCAACCCCCCCTCCTCTTCCCGCGCACTCCGAGACGACTTCCTCGGCCTGGATGGAAAGTAGGAACTCTACCTCATTTGCAGAGTAGGGTTGCGTGCCCGGCTTCCGACAGCCACGGGCCAAGTGCGCACTCCGATTGGCCGGTTCCCCGGTAACTAGTTCTGTATGTGGCGAAAACATGGCTACGAGAACCTGAGTCTTAGTTTGACCTCACCCGTGTTCGCTCAGGTGCGCAAAAATAATAAACGACGCTCGTTTTTATCCAAGAAAGAAAGAACAAGTAACTTGATGTGAGGCTCGAGTTCCAGTGCTCGACCCTTGAGACTTTCTCTTCTGATTTAAGTGCTTTGACGCTAGAGTGTGCGTCACGCAGCCAGACCTATTTTTCATATTCCTGCATTCTAGACCTGTTCCACACACTATCTCAAAGCGGGGTGCAACAGTCTTGAGGCGCTTGCAAATTGAAGCCAACAAACTGTTCCGTTTCTTAAAATATCAGCTCGCTACATGTTTATATCAGCGTTACAGCCCCCTCATGTAACATTTCTTTCAAAGCGCGCACATAGAAGTTTTTACCAAATATTTGGCTTAGATGGGTGCATTTAATTGACCAGAACTCACTGCACCCAGAGCAAACGTTTCCCGATGAACTGCTAGATTTGCACGGGGAGAACATTTTCTTTCTTTTTGCTCTGGAACAGGAAGTAATGAAGTATCTGAGGTATTTTCTGTTTGAATGCTTCCACAGCAACCCACTTGTAAGTGAAAAACTTTCAAAAGTGTGGCTTCAGTGCGCGACTTCGCAGACTGACTTGGCTTATATACACGCTTGGCAAATGCGGGAGTCATATTATTGACGATCACCTTTGGGTATACTTAAGCTAGCGCTTGAGTTGAGGGGAAGGGGGGAGTTACAACTAGTGGAGTCATTGCCCGTTGTTCCAACCAGGCGTCGCTCATTGCATTACTTATCTAAGCACCAGAAGTAACCCCGAACGATGATGGATCGATAGCATTTGCGAAGTACGTGTTCCATAATTGGAGGAAAAGAATTCTTAAATAATGCGGTTACGTCGCCCCAAACGCCTCACCCATCGCTCGGCACCAACGCTTTCGCCTTCTCCGGTCGGCGCCGAAAATAACCCCAAAAACACTCCGGCTTCAGAGGTGCAACCATGCCCTGCCGAGCGCTTCGCATATGCAGGGACTCCGGTCCGCGCAAAAAGGAGCATTCGGTCCGACCCCCGAAACGTGGAGTGTTTACTTGTTGTTCGAGCACGGCGGGCAGTCCCTTTTGGAAGCCGTCTCGGCGGAGCAGAGAGTGAGGGACTCTTACTGCTCGGGGAGAGGGGGAAGGGCTCGGAGTGGCGGAAAAAAAGGCGAAGGGTTCGCGACGGAAGGCGGCGCATCATCATCGATTGCCGCATCGCTCCCTTCTCCCCATTAGGGCGTAATTAGTGGCTTCCCGCGCGACGGGCCACTGCGAGTCGCTTTGCAGTGGACGGGTCAGCGAGCGCCGCAGGCGGGCGGGCGGGCTCGCCCGTAGGGACAGTGAGCGGCGGGCGAGAGACGAGGTTCCAGGGAATTGGGTTTCTCGGGAGAGGGGGGGGGGGGAGAGCCGCGGGGTGTCGCTGCGGTGGCGGAGGGCTTCGGGGCACTGGGAGAGAGGCGGCCAGCGCGCGCTGCTTGTGTTGCACTAAATGCGCATTGCGCCCGCTCCGCCGCGGAGTAAAGTCGGCCCCGCTCAGCCACCATGATAGTCTCGGGTTGGGCCCGGAGTGAACCGCGCGCACTCCCCCGGAGCCAGTTGCGCAGTGCGGTGGTCGGTGTCGCCGCGGTTGCCGCCAGGGCACGCTGCCTTCGCAGGAGCCGGTGTGAGTGGGTTGCCTCGCATCGTTACGTGAGGAAAGCGTGGCGACACATTCAGGAGGGCATAGAGGAATTAATGTGTGCTACTTGAAACAATTACGTCCGGGTACGCGCGCATTGCAGAAAATAAAATTAAACGATCTAAAGCGGAGCTGTGTTAACCCGCGTTCGGTATCTTATGTATGCATATTTGCTTCGTTTTTTTTTTTTTTTTGGCTCACTTCTTCCTCAGCCATTGAGTGCTCTTATCAAACTCCTCGAGCAATCGAAGACTGAAACGATGAAGTGACGACAAACGCGATGCCAACAACAGCTTTCTCGACATGCTTTTCGTGAATATTTATAATTTCTCTTCCTTATTCACGTTGTGTAAGCAGCAAAGGCAAACGTAGTCTTCGGAGAATATTCATATCACTTTGAAGCTCCCTATCGAAGGGCTTGACTACTTCGGTGATGGAGTCGTAGAGCCTGACTTTGCCTAGTTATCTTCACTTGAGGTTCGCTTTTCTTTTCTAATAAACTTTATATTAGCGAGTTTTGATAGAAATATAAAGGTTGAGCAATCTGCTGGAAGATATATACATCGCTTTTCCTAGATCAGAATAAGGCTGCTCTATGTACTTGCGTGTTCTATGTAAATACTGATGCCATGTACCAGTACCGCACCAGCTCATTCACTTATCTACGTCCCTGACACTCGTATATGTTTTCAAACCAAACGATTATAACATTATTTTTTTTTAAATATGTGGGATCCCACGCGCTGTGGGAATAGGTTTAAGCGAAGTTGTCATTGTTTGCGAAAATTGTTCTTGTTTAGCGACTATTTGCAAGTATAAAGTATAAACCCCATGGAAGCGATCTTGCGCGCGACAGCGACAAGCGATGCGGTGGAGATGGCTGTCGCGTTCGCTCGTCGCCTACAAGTACCCCATGGATGCGAGCGACGATTTCAAGCGACGTCTCCCCGGTTTTGCCGGCAGGAGGGCAGCAACTACGCGTAGGATCTAGCGTGACTCGTGCTTTGTTAATTTAAGTTGATGTATTTTACTGTAAAGAGCAGCATCAGATATCTCTGAAGGTCCTGCAGTAGGTTCTTATTCTTGCACGTATAAAAACTCAACAGTTTGCTCGTTCCGTGCGACAATCAGTAGTACTTGAGTAACGTACATTCACTTCCGGCTTCGCGCTATTGGCTAGTCGCTCATAGCACTTCCGGGCGACGAGCGACGAATTATAGATGTGCAAAACCGAGCGATTGAGCGACAAGACCGAGCGATCTGTTATAGCGACAGCACGATCCGTCGCTCGCAGCCGTCGCTCGTCGCTGTCGCGCACAAAATCGCTCTCGTGGGGTTTAGCCTTAAAGCACACGACGAAGTTTGACACATTTTCACCGGGAATCTACTCGTTCGGCGTAAACTTGGGCGGATCGCTGACGCGCAACTCCCGCGTGACCTACGAAGGAATTAAGACGACGCAATGACGACAACGACGCAATGACAATGCTGGCACGACGACACTGGAATTACTGCGACAGGATGACGGCGAATCGACGGTCACGGCGGCATGATCAAAAAGCGTCGGTATGACGTGGCCAGCATGGCGACGCTGGGACGATGCCAAAATGACGACGAAGGCGTGCCGGCGCCACGAACGACGGAACGACTACGACGACGTTGCGATGACTTTACGATGACGACAGTGGCATTACGGCGATGGAATCACCGCGATGACGTAACAGCGACTGCATGACGGTGGCAATAGGTTGACAAAGCTGGTATGACGAAGACGGAATGACGGCGGAACGACGGAGGCATGATGACAATGGGCGGACGACACGGAAATCACTACGACGTAAATGGCGAAGATATAGAACGACCATGCGATCTCCGTGAGCGTGTACAAAATTAGGCAAAAGTTTCCATGAAATTGAGGTGCCGTGACCTGGGGCTATAGTTGGGGATACGATAGGCTTCTTACCGCGTTGTTTGGGAGCAGGAAACACGGAGCGAGACACAGGCAGGAGCGCTAACTAACAACTATATTATTTCGGACACGTTAGGACTACGTTTATATAAATAGGCAGATAACAGAGTAATCTTTAAATACCAGGCACAAGGCATGCACATCGCCTTCGCTTGCTTTGTCGTTGCGACGCATTAGAGTCCTATTTCACCTGGGGTTAGACTTGCGGATGGTTTGCTGACGCATTCACCTTCACGTGTCGATAACACACGAAAAGCCTCGACAACCAATTATTATCTAGAAATGTCATTCATAAGGGTCTATTCTGAGCTATCGAAATATCTATGCACTTAGTTATAGTACAGTATTATCCTGTAAGCGGCTGCTTGGCCTGAACCCATTTGGTATAGTTTTCCAAATATAACATTTTTCTCTACCCGCTTCGACAGCTCTAATTTTATGGCTGGCTTTGCCATTTTATATATAGTACCCCCACGTTATATACTGTCGGCAGTCATGTACGGCCTCGTCTTGTCCTTATCACATATGCCTTTCAGACAAGGTTCACCTTGCTTTCCCAACAGCCAGTCGGGGTTTTCTTCGTTTTAATCACTTGCTCGATGGCACAGGCCAGCTGTGCCTTGTTCTTTGGATCCATCTCTCTGATTAGCTGCGTAGGGATTTTGTCTGGTGCTGCCTCCATGTTATTAGGCACATTGCTTTTTTACAGTAAGATATTTCTCCATTTAATTTTTCGCTCTCAGGCGTCTCTGTTGCTGGATCTGGTTGAGCCTGGACTATACGCTTTTTTTTTCTTGCCGGAGTTATCGCTCATAACTTCTGTCATGTACCTCAACACGTCGTCTCCTCAGAAGGTTAGTTAACGCCTTCATCCCTTATAACCATTTGCGAATGCATAGTAGGGGCTCCGAATGCCCTCGGATGGTTCTAGGACATTTATTTCGCGCCCCTTCATGTCTTTTTCCGAATGTGACTTGCAAGTGCACGATAGCGCACTCAGATTGGGATGGTTGTGACTTGTCGAAACGGGCGACTTCGCACAATCTAATGTATCATAGTGACATTCGTACGCCTCGTTTCTCCTGCAAACCTACTGTTTCGTGCAGACTGCGTCACGCTCGCGTATGCTCCACACACCGAGTTTTCAGTTACTAGATACTTGCAAAGTGGATTAAGTGTGCCTATAATGCTGCACAAAAATGTGTGACAACCGAGGGTGTGATCTAACCGCTGTCTTCCCGCCCAGCAGCTCAGTGCTCTATAACCGTCCGACCACGATCACATTCGTGATCCTCTCGTGCCAAAGTCACTCTCTTTGAAACGTCCGGCGCGTAGGTCACGTGGAAACTCTCGCATTCTTCGCTCGTGGCAGCTAGCGCATGGAGGCATGGTGTTTACTGCACTGCCGTCGGGATCGACCAACATATCTTTTCAGGCGGATAACTACAAAGCGAATGAGGTGCGCCTATATGCAGGGTGATCATATATGAGTTTTATGGAATTTAAGAAAGATAGCTTCTTGCAGATAATGTAATTTTTCTATTCCTTGAGCTGGCTTATTCAGAGAGGCGGACATTACCTGCACGAGCAGTCGAAACGCATATTACATGAATTAACAGAAATCCACTAATTATCTTTTGAATTAATTACTTTACTGCACATATTCCAACTTTAAGAATTGTAGCCGGTGAGCTTGCAAAGCGTATCCACTTGAAATGAATTTCCGGGATGACGCCAGCTTCGAGATATTATTTCCCAATGTGCGGGACCAATGATATGGGCGTTCAGTTATATTGTGCTTCAACGCATAAAAGAGCGTTTTGCTAAAAGAAGTAAGTAACAACAGTGCATTTTCAGGGCAAGCTTCATGGCGTATATCGCCAAACTGGCGTCATTCTAAAAGTTTACTCCGAATGGATAGGCCTTGCAAACTCACCGGCATCAATTCGTAAATTACAATATGTGCCATAAGGCAACTAATTTAAAAGATAGTTAGTGGATTTTTGTTAATTTGTAGAATATGTGTTTTGATTTATCGTGCAAGGAACCTCGGCCTCTCTGAATAAGCCAGCTCAAGGACTGCAATTACGTTATCTGCAAAAGGCTGTTTTCAAAATGCCCACAAAGCTTAAAGATAATCCCCTGTGTAGCTATCGCACTAAAATACTGAGGGCTACAGGCATCATTACGGCCCTTCCGCGAAGAACAGTTATTCTAAACACTTACATTGAACAAGCTTTTTGTCTTCTCAATATGCTTCGCGAAGGGCAAGCGAAATTAAAAGAAAAGAAGGGAAGAAATATTTTGTAGACGTTCGTCAATCCTTGCCGTACACACGTCAAGACAGCAGAGCTGTACAGGGAAGTTCTCAAACCCTCCGGACGCACGCTAAGCCAATCAGAGCGACAGCTCACATTCGACGTTTCAGCCGACGGAGGCAGTTTACTGAAAACGACGCCACTTCAACTTCGGGACCTCACGTCTGAGTAATTATAGTCGGTAGAGTCCCGGGAGCTGTAATAAAGCACCGCTGACAAATATCGTGGTGGTGCTGTTCAAATTAGGGGTAAAAGGTAGCGGGGCTGGGGAGGGGGGGTTGCTGGTGGACGGACTTTCCAATGTATGCTGCCTGCGATCGCATGCCGCACCTTAAGGCCGTGTCTAAACAAGCAACGATCCGAAAAGAATAGAACTACAAAATCCGAGCGACGTAGCTTCAAGCGCGGAAGGAGGAACGAGGGGACTTTCGGGAAGAAAACCGGGAATCTCGCGAAGCGGGGACCCGAGGCATATATCCCTTAGGCAAACATGTTAGCAGCAGATCTCCCGGGGCTTCTGCGCTGAAGTTTGAACATGGCGTGCGACGCGAGAGCAAGCTCGTAGGCTTTCAAAAGTTGTGGCATGTGTACGAACGGGATTGTTTTTTTAAAAGGATGCCGCTCGTGTGGCCACAGGACGTTTTTTTTTATTCATGCTCTTTCTTTTCTCTTTCCTTTTCTCTCTCTCTTTGGTGTCTCCTCCCCTCGCCTCGCTATAGCGCCTTCTGTGCTCGTACGTTAGGCATGTGGAAAATCACGGGGTCATTTTCCTGTAGTGATGTGCTTTACCCGCCCACTTTCACTCGCTGGTGGCATGTGTCGCTCGACCGGGATAGCCATAATTATACGAAACTGTCGATCATGACTCAGTGTGGTTGACATGAGTCTGCACTTTCATTCTCGTGCCCCTTGCCGAAAATTCGAATTGTGCAATTTTTTTTGATGCGATTCCATTTTAGAATGTTTGGCGCTGTACCCTTATTAATTTCCCACCTGCCAATAAACCACTTTTACAGCCAGCAACTATAGGCTGAGACACACGTACGCTTGCCGGCGCGCGAGAGCTCGCGTCTGCGCGCCTATGCGCATGCGCATGTGGTGCGGGACAGCTAGTGTGCGCGTCGAAGCGCGGCGCGATTGCGGGTGTCTTCTCCAGACAAATATCGGGGCTCTGGCATGCCTCGCCGAAAAATACGAAACGACGTCTGCCAAACGATGTCTGCCATTCCTCGCGAAGCGCGTCAAACGCAGGGCGCGCGGACGAGAGCTTTCGCGCGCCAGCAAGCGCGTAGATGTAGTTTGGCTTTCAATTATTGGTACGCCTTTGCGTGAAAGCTATTCAGCTGCATCCATTCCGCAAACACATCCGCAGCAGGGCCATCGCGTCGGGATGACAGCGAAGAAGCTCGTTAATTAACAGAGAGGAAGATGACCAATATAATATAGAAGAACCTGGAGGTCGGCCTGAATCGACAAGCATGGCGGGAAAATAGATGGCAGTAAAAATGAAAAAATAGAGAGAGAGGTAGTGATGAAGAAGACTAAGATGTTCCTAAGGAAGTTAATGGCGAATTGTTTTTCGAAGTCAGAAATCCGTACCTCATCCCTTGCAAGATTTTGACGATAGCCGTTTGAAGAAACCATGGAGAGGAGTATGTGCGCCAAAACTGCTCAGCCGTGTCGCGTCCGTGACAAGAGGCGGCCGTCATCATGCCATCATGACGTCGACAAAGTGATCCCTAAAATTTTCATGAAAATACGCCGCCGCTACGAACATCCAATCCTGAGACTTTCGCGTTTGAAAAAGTGCATGCGAAAACTGTTCCTTTTTTAAAATTATGGCGAAGCTTTCTATGTCTCACTGATTCGTCCGTGAGCGCCGAAAACGCACTGCGGGAAAGCCAACTTACACATCAGCCTAGAACACTACAGTTTACTTTCGCAGTACCGCGCCAACGTTGACTGGCCGGTCGGTCCGTGCCTGATAACGGCGCGAAGCGAGGAGCTCAGTCTCAGACATGTCTTAGGGAAGCCTTTCTCAAACTTTACGAGTACGTGACCCCTTTTAGTACTACAAAGCCTACCATGACCCTCACCTTTGTGAGCACTCTGAAATATAACTTTTTTCCATGACGCACGTGCATTTACATTTTAATGTATTTAAAATTCATTAACTATGGCACAGGGGTACAAGACATGCTTGGTAATGTTTTTTTGACATGCATTCCTTTAATCGCGTATTTTAATGTAGCACGTGTTTACTTTCTTGATACAAGCAAATCAACATGTGGGTCTGTGTGACTCGAAGCGCATCGCATGTCCGCTTCAGCATCCAACCTGTTTCTGGCCTATGATTTGAATGCTATAGGAGAGTCGAGAGACGATTTTCACACATGTAAGCTGACAAGAAAGGATCGATAACTTTCAGGGCGATATCGTTGGTCTCAGAGAAAGTGTAAAGCATTTTGGCCCTGCAATTAAAGTTGCTCAACTGTTGTTCCTGGAGCTCCTCCTTAGGTGCGGTGTTGTTGATGAGATCGAAGAATTCCTTTCGTATGAGAAAAATTCATCAGAAAGAGATCGTCCACAGTGTGTCGAAAAGGATTGCGGGCAAATTTGAGCTGTGCATTCTCACTTGTGAGAATAGTGACTCAACTCATCCAGAAGGCTTGTCAAACGTTCCCTTGATGCCTTATTGCAGCTCGACTGCAAGTGCTTTTTCACTGAATACTTCGTTCGGACGTTGGAAGGAGGCCACTTCTCTCTTCCCAACTTTCTTCTCCGAAAGAGCTCAGCTTCTGCAGGAAAGCATTGATTGAGTTTGCGTGCGTTACGATGGTGGTATCTGGGCCCTGTAGTTGACAGCTCAGTCCATTGAACGCGTCGCGCGTGTGCGCCAAATAGGCAAGACTTCACTTGAACTTGCTCTCGAATGTCCTTTAGCAGCTCTCTGCTTCTCAGCCGTTCAATTTCCAATTTGAGAGCTGGGAGCTTCTTGGAGTTCAGAACTTCTCACAGACAAGCGAGAGCATTGAGACGTTTGACGCGTTTTGATTTGGCCTTATCGAGGCGCATTTAGAACACAGGCGAGACCTCGCGTGGTCAAGGCACGCGCGGATAACACACGCTTCCGAGATAACACACGCTTCATGTACGCGTTATTTAGGCGTTATTTTGGGCGCGCACATTTGTGATCGCAGCATGTGAAGGGAATAGATACAAATCGTCAACTGTCTATTTACTCTTTCACTTCTCCATCCACAAAAACCTAAGAAAGTTATTTGCAGATAGTCTGTCGATATTCAGGAAATTTCTAAGGCCGTAAGTGTTAGTCGATAGGCAGTCTATAGACATGCTTTGTAATTCACGAAGAGGGAAAGAAGATACATTCATGCACTTTCCTTAGGTAATGTTCTGTAAATGGTGGTATTACTTTTGTAAAGCCTGGCGTGCTAGCCGAAGTGTTGTGAAAAGATAAATTGTACATACACAGTGATCAGACACTTAACCCGCACCTACATCCAGAGACATTCACACACACTCGATCTGCTCCTAAAGTCACGTTAACGCCTGTAGACCTTAATTAAAAATGTTGCAAGCAGTTTCGGTGTATACAATACAAAATCAGTGTTTAGGCAAGGGCCATAGAAGGGGCATGAGGATATGCACTTACGTTATCGAGGCTGCCATATTGTTGCACAGCTAGCACGGTGAAAAGCTGCGCTGTAACCCCATCCGCTTGTTTCTATAGCAACACAGCGGAAGCTGGGATTAGCTAGGACAACAAAATTGCGGGCGTTACGTCACGGGAATACTTCCTTAGGTAAATTTAGTGACATCTAGTTTGGCTAACAACAACCAAAATACGGTCAAATGGCAACTTTCCTTGCCGTCTCTCTTACCACTCGACTGCCGGACATGACCGGACACGCGAGCACAACAAAGAGAAAGAGAAGGAAAAACAAGAACAAAAAGAAAAAGAAAGAAAGAAAGAAAGAAAGAAAGAAAGAAAGAAAGAAAGAAAGAAAGAAAGAACGACTACTTTCTTCGCACCTAAGAAGGTGCCTCTTCGCAGCGCCTTTTCCGGGGTTTCTCGCAGCTGGTCTCCCGCTGCGTTCCCGATCCCGTCGCCAGCGGGAGCATGAAGAGGTCTCCGTTCCCTTTGCTTGCACGTAATTGAGAAATTGGTGTCTACAAGACGAACGGTAGTACTGTAATAAGGCACACCAGGGACCACGTTGCGATGAGATACAGCTATAGAGACGGGTGAACAAGGATTTGGCAGGGTTTCACCAAATTGGTTCATGCGTGTTTTTGGAAAGCATCGAGCTAAGAAAGAGGCAGAAAGAAGCGATGGAGAGAATGCGAACGAAGCATGCAAGCCGCATGTACGTATCCGCGGCTCAAGCTTTGACGCGGAGCAAGGCGGCGATAGAGATAACACCACTACAATAGAGGGGGACATTTTCAAGCCTGGAGATAAAGCAGTTGCGTCGCTGTCAGGAGACGGAAAGACAGCCGCTGGGAGAGAAGAGAGAGCTGGTGACTGGGATGGGAAGAGCAGGGCGAGTCGAGGGTAGGGGAGGGGGGGGGGGTTTGAACGACAACTCCATCCCCTCGTGCAGGGAAAGCGGGAGCAGCGAGGAAGCGTGTGCATCCATGCATACAAGCACGCATCTCGTCGCCCCCCGGAGCTGCGCCCTGGGGCCGAGAAGCCACCGGTGTTTCCTCGTGCTTTGCGTATGCGTGCGTTCGAAGCTCGAGAGAGAAAAAGAAAGCAGAAAGGAAACGGGATCTCCGGGAAGCCGCAGGGATTGGGGAAGCAGGAGTCGTGCTGTTGCTCTCACGTATAGCTTGTCACACTGCGGAGGCCCCGCGGCGCATCGCCGGGCGCAGGCTCGGCTGTTACGCGAACGACGCTGTCAACGTGCCCGACAACGTGCGGCAGCGGGCAAGAGGAAGCGGGAGAAGGACGGCGCGCTCGAGGGGACGTGTAGGGGAAAAATCGGGAAGATGTCGGGAGGTCAGAGGGGATGATGGGGGAAGCGACGCGTGTTTTAAGTGCGACACGAGGCTGTAAGGCACGCTTTTGAAACAGGTTTGTCGCTCCGTGCGCGGAGTGAAGATCGAAGAAGCATAATGTTCGATGCAAGACGGGAATGGGAGGCTCGCTCTGACGGAGCGCTGCGCGCGCTTTCCGAAGTGTCGACGCGGGAGGAAATCGGAATGCTCGCGACGAAGTCGTTGCTTCCGCGGTAAGATCAACGAGTATTCAAAGTGCGTACGCTTTCGGAGTTTTTTTCCCTTGTTTAACACTTGCGGTGGTACGAATTTGGGATTCACTGTCGGTGGTCGCTGAAAGCGGAACATCCCCGACGTGTGTTTTGGGACATTTACGCACCTACTTGAGCAGCTATACGGACGAAATGCTAAGCGAACGCATTCTGTGCATTGTGAAGAAGTTGAAGTATGTGTGAGGTGCACAACGTGATGCGGGGTAAGACACAATGTTGAGAGCCAGTTGAAAAGAACACTATTGTGCTGGCATTAGAGTCCGTAAGGTCTGTATATTAAGAATGCAAGATGTTGCACTCTTTTGACTACATTTACTCTAGCGAAATACAAAGGTTTCGGGATGGCTTCTTAGAGCCACGGGACGTAACAAGAAAAAGAAACAAAATCCTATTCTCTTACTATATGTGCACAAACCCGGCACCCGAAATGTGAACGCAAGTGCAAAATTTTTTTTTACTGTGGCAGGTGACAAAATCAAACAAGCTCTGTGAAGGTCCAAGCTATAGGGTGCATCGATGTCACGTTTCTCCGTACTGACGTGCTGACGTCATGGCAGTGCTGACGTCATGGCACCTAATTTAAGATGCTCACGTGGCCTAAATAGGGCTCTGTTGATTATACGTCCGTCTTGCAGTGCAATGCGATTAGTTGGAAGGATGAGCTCAACAAAGTTATTCGTGCGCTCACCAACCCATTCACCATGGAGAAGGAATAGATATTATGAAGAGAAAGGAGGAGAGGTCGGCTGGAGAGCGCGTCTCTATAGCCTGCTACGTCTCAGTGGGGTAAGGGGAAGTGGGATATACAGGGAAAGGTAGGTGACAGATGATTATGGTATGGTACAATACCGGGTGTTTCAGCGAACGCTTTCAAAAATTTGTGAAGGTTACCTGTGGCAGATAGCACAATATCTAGTCTACTAGCTGGTCTACTCGAAGAGGCGGACATTACTTGCACAAAAAATTGAAATGCATAATCGACTAATAATAGAAATTATGTAATTAAGTTTCCAACTAATTACCCTGTGGCGCATATTGTAATCTCCAAATTTTAGCCGGGGAGTTCTCGACGCGGATCCACTCGGAACAAATTCTCAGGGTGAGACCCCTTTCGAGATATTTATTCCCGAACTTTGCGTAGAAATGCATTGGTGTTCCAGTTACTTTCGAGCTTCAATGCATGAAACCGCGTTTTGTTAAGAAAGTTAGTGGAACGACAGTGCATTTTTACAACAAGTTCTATGGCGCATATCTCGGAGAAGTTGTCATCCACACCGCTCAAGTGGATGTGCCTTGCAGTCTCACTAGCAAAAATTTGTAAATTGCGACATATGTCATAAGGTAATTAGTTCAAAACTTAATTTGTGAATGTTTTAAATTAGTCAATTATGCATTTTAATTTTTGGGACGGTAGGCTTCGGCATCACGGAGAGCGGAAATGCCTTCTCCCTCCCCCCGGAATACTACGCAGGGGCTCGGGCTGCCTCCCACCCCCTCCCCCCCTCTCCGGAGTCGGCGCCTATGTATACGTACATAGCATATCTTACTAAAGCACAAACGTACACTCACTCACTCACTCACTCACTCACTCACTCACTCACTCACTCACTCACTCACTCACTCACTCACTCACTCACTCACTCACTCACTCACTCACTCACTCACTCACTCACTCACTCACTCACTCACTCACTCACTCACTCACTCACTCACTCACGCACTCACTCACTCATTCACTCACTCACTCACTGACTCACTCACGCACTCACTCACTCACTCACTCACTCACGCACTCACTCACTCACTCACTCACTCACTCACTCACTCACGCACTCACTCACTCACTCACTCACTCACTCACTCACTCACTCACTCACTCACGCACTCACTCACTCACTCACTCACTCACTCACTCACTCACTCACTCACCGCATGCACTCTTTCACACACGATCCCCATCGATGCATCGACCACGGCTCAACCCCTTCGCTAAGCCTGCAGTAAGACGGCGTAGGCCGAGCACGTATTCAGGGCAACGCTGTCGGCGATGGAAGCCAACCTCGACACGTCCACTGGGGAACGGCCAGGAAAGGCAGAGCCGTCGCCCTCGGCGTCATTAATCAAGGCCGCGCACCGGACACAATCGAAGCCCCGATCCTCCTCGACGCCCGACACCTCGACCGAGCGACGTCGCCGGCGGGGACAAGAAGAGAAGGAAAGAGACCTCTGTGGCGTCCCTCTTCTGGGATGCTCGTTAGCACCCCCGGTTGAGCAGAGGGCTCGATTAATTACGCCCTAATGGAGAGCCGGGAATTCGTCCTCCGCACGCCTGTCTCGCCACCTCTGCGCCTTGGTTGCTTCCCTTTCTTTTTTTTTTTCTCGCTTAGAGGTGCTTTCTATACACGTCCCGGATACGGAAGGAGCTTTCCAAAAGGCACTGGGGATGACGGTCAGATTTGCCTGCCTCCCCTTCCGCTGTCTCCTCTCTTTCCTTTCATTTTTTTACCACTTTCACCCGTCGCTCTTTCGACGTCACGCGAAGGCAACCACATGGAGCGTCCGGCGGCGCCGATCTCCGCTCCCTCATAGTTTCCATGGGTGAAACCTTACAGCTGGAACAATGCACTCGTGTACGCAAGAAAAAAAAAAAAAAAAAGGTGACATTGCATTGATAGCGAGGACCTACGAAATTTTCTGAGCGACGTTGTATTCATCCTGTTTCGGTGCTACACAAGTTTGGGCTTTTGGTATTTTGTCGGCGTTCTCTTTTCTTTTTGAAATATCTTTTTTGTTAATACACGAAAATGACGCTGTCAGGGAACCGTATCCTCCAATGGGGCATCTTCTGATTACATTCTGTCATCGACCGGTCCATTTCTTTCTTTTTTTTTCTCTGCAGGTTGTGAATTCTTATTTTTTTTAAAAATGCAGATAAGAGTGTGGTTTCACTGAACCAAGAGACGAGGTCTTCCGGGCTATTAGTAGACGCACCTTATAGCCTGATAGACAAGCTGCATAGACAGCTCCTAGACAGACAGTCAAAACTTTACAGACAAGCTGTTTGTGAGTAAACAGGCATATTCTTACAAGCAGACATGTGCAGCAGCCTCGTGAGGGTGCCTCACTCTCATCTGCCCTCAACGTCACGTGGTGAGGTGAGAGTGAGATGATGATCGGCTTCGAAAAATTGGTGAGGCTGAGGGAGGGTGGACATTGTAAGGTGAGCGCAAGGAAGGTTGATGGTGACGATGTGAGTCTAAATAAGAAATACGCGATTCATATTGCTGAAATGCAGAGAGGTCACTTGTAGATCGTATGCGTGATGGGTTAGAGAGAGAGTACAACTTTTATTTAAAAAAATTTGGGAAGGTTAGCCGCGGTTCGCTCATGCGCTGGAGGTGACCTCGGTCCCGTGGACGGAGGCGATCTCCAGCGCAGCGTTGATGATATTCAATTGGGTTTTCAAGTCTGAGCTGGCCATGGTGGCTTCCCCGTCGTTTTCGTTCTTGATATTTAATGCGTGCTTTTCTTGGGACTATGCCAAATTATGTGGAAGAGGTCTGCGATGCCATTGCAAAGGTTGCAATGGGTATCGTAGATCTATTTGATATATTCTTTGCATTGAAGATGCAGCGAAAAAAACGTGCGCGTTTGCAGCCTCCTCCATAGCCATTCTTGTATTTTATCTCATTCTTTATATCCTCGTGGATATTTCTGTTTACCGAGTTTCTAGTGCTCGATGATTACGTTGTAGCTGAGTAGCCGTTCTGCTGGGTTTTCTCCCAATTCTTCTTCGTCACCGCTTAGTCCTTTTAACCCGGTATATGTGAGTCCTCGGGTGAGGGCGTCGGCAGATTCGTTGCCGGGGAGATGTGCGGGGGCCAATTTCCGAGTATTTCTAACATTTTTGGGTGTTGAACTTAGGAGTCTAAGTTCCCGTTTGTATATTATGCTGCTTGCGTAATTAATAATCGCTGTCTTTTAATCACTCATAATTGTTCTCTCGCCTTCTGTGCTGAGTGCTAGGGCTATTGAGCATTCCTCCGCGTCTTCTATATGGAATCGCACGGAATAGTGGCTGTGACTTGGGTGTCCTCGGGCCAATTGGTGGCCACCGCTCCTGCGGCTTTCCTCTCAGTGTACCCTCCCTCCCCCCAGGCAGCGTCCGTGTATAATACCCGTCTATCGTCTTTGTGTTCTGTGAGGGCTATTGCTCTTTTTCTTCTTCTTTCCGGGTGATATGTCGGATGCACGTTCTTAAAGGGACACTAAAGGGAAACAATAAATCAGTTTAGACTAATGGAGAATTGTTTGAGAACTCTGCAGGCAGTCATTTCAAGAAAATAGTTTGATTATTCGATGAGAAAATGAAGGTCAAAGTATCAGTATTTGAATTTCGCGCCGAAACTCCAGCGCCGGGACGTCAGCGTGACGTCAGGGATTCCAAAGTATGTTTTCGCATTTGGGCCGCGTTGGCTGAATAAAGGTTCCCGAAATTTGCCATGTTTATTATTTGGTTCCTTTAGAACACAATGTAGTCAATCTGTACCGCTATTTATAATTAGTAGGCCCTAGAAGATGCCATCAAAATCCATGACGTCACAGCCCCCAGGTGCAGGAACTCAAGTAGGCGTCGCCACCCGTATTTCGTTCTTCCGCTTTTTCTGGCTTACCAAACGTCTTATTGTTGTAAGAGTGGTGTTTTTGGTGTTGTAGAACGGTAATTTACTGATGCAGAAGAAATCATTTTTCCCTTTAGTGTCCCTTTAAGAAGCGGGGGAATGATGAGTCTGTCGCTGATTTCATTCGGGACGGTGTGACATTCGCCTTTCTTTGCTAGGGGCAGGTTGATCTCTTGTTTCTCCAGGATGTATCTACCTGTGTCCGACTGTTTTAGTCTTGTGTATTAAGCGGTGGTATGTGCTTTTATGAGATCTACTAAATCATACCCCAGCGCCAGTAATCTTTCGGTGCTGGTAGTTAACGGTAGGCCAAGGCCTTGCATGTAAAGATTTCGGATGACCATAGTCATTTTGTTCACCTCATCTTTGTGCCATTTGATGTATGGAGCTTCGTATACTATTCGGCTGATTGCGAAAGACTGGATCAGCCTCACTGCGTTGTTCTCTTTCATGCCTCGGTATTTATTTACCGCCGTCTTAGTCATTCTTGTGATTTGTCTCATTTTGGCTTCAATATTAATGATTTCCCCGTTGTGGCCCCTTTCAGGAATCTGTAGACCCAAAACCCGGATTTCTTTAACTGCGGGCATTTCGCCTTCGCCAATTTAATGTTTTTTATATGCTGTCTGTCTCTGCGGCTCTTCCTGCCCCTAGAAGTGGGTGCATAAAAGAGAATTTCTGATTTTTCTGGAGAGCCTGCTGCAGGCCTTCAGTTTTGGCCCAGCGTTCTACCGTGTTTGCCGCTTTTTGCAGCGTGGCCTCAGTTTCTCCATCGCTGCATTTCGTCACCCAACAGGTGATCTCTTCGGCATACAGACTGTGTTTTAGGTCGGTTAACTGATCCAATTATTTTCGCAGGCTAATCATAACTGCGTTGAATAAGAAGGGGGAGAGTACTGCCCATTGTGGCGTTCCTCTCGCTCCCAGCTCTATTTTCTCAGAGTGGGAGTATACGAGATGTAGGGTTGCCGTCCTTTCTCTGAGGAAGTCACTGATGTACTCGAAGGTTCCCTCACCGAGACATAGGTCCTCAATGACATCGAGTATGGCCGCATGCGTGAGGTCATCGAAGGCTTTCTTTAGGTCCAATTCCATTATGGCTTTTGTGTCCATTGTGTTGGTTCCTGGGTCTAATATTTGTTGTTTTAGCTGCAGCAGCACGTCACGCGTAAAGAGCCTTGGTGTGAAGCCCATCATGGTGCGTGGGTACAGTCCCTTTTGCCCCATGTGTCTATTGATCCTGGTAATGACCGCGTACTCAATCAACTGATGTTTCCGAAGCGCACTGGCAGGAAGCCTCTCGAGCTCAGATGTACAGCATGTCGAAGACCATCTCATAAGGGATCTCAGTCATAACTCTCTGTTGATGTTAGCTGTAGCTAAATTTGAAAGTGGGCGCTGTAGCAGCAACGAAGTGGGAACAGTGGCGGCGATTTTTTGACGTTACTCCAACATATATTTCTTTTACAGCGAAGCTGCATGTGGCCAACCAATTCCTCCATCCGTCCATCTGTAGCCTGTACGCCGAAAAGTCCTCCGGCGCAACCTCATGCGCATGCGCGAAACAAAGGAGAAATATAGGCGCGCGATTGGCTGCGTCAGTAGGGACGTCGTTGCTCTCCGTCGCAGCCGAGTGCACGTGCAGCAGTTTCTCTCCGGCGCCGAAATGGGTAGGCCACGCATCATACGTACTCCTGAGGAGCAGGCAGCTTTCGATCAGCAACGCCGTGAGCAGAACCGGGAACGAGCTAGTCTACGCCGTGCCGATGCTGCAGCCCGGGCACAAGAACAGGCTCGTGCAGCCGAGCGCAAGCAGCAAATGCGTACCGAGGATCCGGCAGCCTACCAAGCCGTCGTTTAATGAACCGTCGGGATTAACCCAGTAATGAACAAAGGGGCCGCGCGTTTCAGTTTTGCTGGTTAACCATCTGCACAGAGTTTTTCTTTTTTTCACTGGTTACCATAGCTCAGCACACTCCATTAGGCGAAATAAAGATTCTTGAATTTACTTTTTCTTACCCTATAGATTTAGAGAAGGGTGAGAACTTGATGTGTGAGGCTTTTCAGACATTTGTAGCCCTTGTTGACCTAGAGAAGGCAACATGAAAAAGAACAAACGTGATGTTATTATAAGTATAAAGCTTGTCTACAGTACAACCAAAGCTGACTTGTTTTATGTGTCGGCTGGCACATGGCAACGGTGGTAGAGGTGACTTTATCTACAGCTAACATGTCAACTTCAGTGCTTTAGCTTAGCCTCTATATCGTCGTGACGTTGCGCTGAGTCACTCAATTAAACACAACAGGGTAGTTTATTAGTATCTAATTCCAAATTCTAACAAGCTCTACATTTTCAAATCCACGTAACTGGGAGGGGGGACCTATTGCATAACAAAAAGGCGTCGCCTGCGATTAAGTAGGGATATGTCAGCAACTCAGCATAGAACACAGCCATGCTTCATATACAGTTAACAATTCTTACGGATTGTAACAATACTGTTAAGGTACTTACTTTGTCGTTGACAAACGTACTTATTGCTGGACAAGTACTCGCCTTCGGCGTTTTAGCTGCATGCATGCCGTTGATGACGACTTGTAAATGTTTCCCTTGTCAAAATTGCGCCAGAGATACGAGGGACACCGTTCTGGTAGGGCCTGCAGCGATTCCTTCCGCGTAGGAGCATATCTTTATCTCTACTTTGTTAACACTTTACCTCCCGTCCCCTATCTCCTCAGCGTAGGGTAGCAAACCGGATCTTCCCCTCTGGTTAACCTCCCTGCCTTGCCCCTTTCCTCCGTCTCTCTCTCTTTTCCCCGTAGGAAGCTTATGTAGCCTTATTTGAACACCAACGAAATTTAGTAATTACCGTGAACTTTTTTTTTTTCACTTTGCCCCCTACCGAAATGCAGCCGCTGTGGCATAAATGGAAGACCTCACCTCCTGCTCGGCAGTGGAGAGACATCAGTTAGTGATCATGGCTGGCATGCACGCAGGCAAAATTCAGCCTTGCTAACATTTTCTTGCCCGAAGGGGCATCACGTGTTCCTACAAATTTAACATCGCCATCGGAGGATTTACCGTGACGTAATCAAGAACGAAACCTTCTTTCATTAACTGCCGCAGAGAGACCGCCCCATTTTTTGGGGGGGAGGGGGGTGGAGGGGTTCGCAATTAATTGGCATTTTTGCACTATGACGGCGCAGTGCTACATGCCTGCAGGGAGTGATGTGCTCCAAGCGAATTCTTATTTTTCGAGCCCCTGTAGCCATGGCGGCGGATGGTGGTGGCGTTGATACAAGTTAACGTTTTGATTTTTAAATCAAGATATTGATCCTCTCTCCAATGTTGGTCTCGCATCTCCTGCAACGCGGAATCGAGGCCAGTGTCCGTGAGAGAATTGAATTAAAACGGGTGACAGTGAACCGACGTCCGGATGCGGTCCGGGTTAAAATACATAAATGCATTTCTTTATTTTTTCTGTACTATATCTATCGGCAACGTGATGCTTCCGATACTTTTTGTGACACTGTAGAGTGTATGAATACTCTTATCAAATCTACACTTTCTTCTTTGTAATGGCATTTATTGTATGGGTTCTTTTATGATGTGAAATGCGACACAACGCGTTATTATGCAGTTTACTTACATGTCCTGTTAATTTGGCTTTTTTCTTGTTTTCATGTGAAACCTTTGCAATTTTCTTTTTGTAATGGTCCCCTCACTAGCTAAGTCGGCTACGGACCCAAACGACTTCTCAACACACACACACACACACACACACACACACACACACACACACACACACACACACACACACACACACACACACACACACACACACACACACACACGCACACGCACACGCGCACGCGCACACGCACACACAGACGCACACGCACACACAGACGCACACGCGCACACGCACACGCACACACACACACACGCACACACACACACACACACACACACACACACACACGGCGCCTGCGCTGTGAGCCACGCCGTATACCGAACGAGAGTGTAAGTGCGCGCGAGTTCCGATGAGAGGGAATACGCCAGGTGATCGGCCGGTCGTCTTTCGCGCGTCTCTTTTGCAGCGCGTCGGTACCAACCTGCCCAAGTGCGCCTGACTTCACGTCACCGCGGGGTAAGGGGGGGGGGGGGGGGCGGGCGGTTCGCACGAGCAGCCTGTTAGACCTGGAAGCATGTACATCTGTTAGGAGTTAACGCAAGGACAACGGCAGGGCTCGCTTGTCGTATCACGGCCGCTTGCGTTGCGCATTCCATTGTAGAGCCGTGGCCAACGAGACGAACACACGTCCTTTTCAGTAACAACGTCTTGCTTATTCTCTCGCAGAAAAGAGGGAATCGAGCTTGTACCCCGATCGCGCCGGATGTGGAGGCGAGACCTTTAGAGAGAGAGATAGAGAGAGAAGAAAACAGGGAAACAAATTGGAGAACCGCATGGCGCGCGGAGTTCGTGCGAAAGCAACAAAAAAAAAAAAAAGAGCAAGAGCAAGCAAAGAGGGAACTCGTGTATTAAGCGACGTTCGGCACCACGGGTCGGATCATGTGTCCGTGCGCCTGGCCGGGGGTCCTCGCGGAGTTCCGTCACGGCGCCCTGTGGTACGCTCCGCGGAGTTATTTGCGAGGCTAGTGCGCAATCGCCGTGCCGCTACACAATGAGCGCGAGGGGGAATTAGCGAAAAACTAGCGTTATTTGATATCTATACGCTTTACAGAACCACGCGCGAAAACTTCAACTAGGAGTAGCCAAATTAGCGCACGCGACGGCCGTCGTTAAGCGATATTTGTAGTTCGCCGCCCTGATCACCCTTGTTGTGAATCCTGTGCTTGGTGGTGACACAGTTGCGTGGTGACATCTATGTAATTCTTTTACTGCGTCTCCGACGCACAAAGGGGAAAAGTGGGGGACGGGTGGGCCCGGGAAGAGGATTTCAGGACTGCTGCAGTCGCCTGTATACGAGGAGGCCATCGTGCAATCGATACCTGCCTATTTCGCTACTATCAGCGCGCTACTGACGCCCGTGGAACTATCGTTGAAAAAATCATGTACGCGCAGCGTTGTCAACCATAAACCTCGCAGGCGTCTGTCGCGCGACACGGGTAGCGTTAGCGCAACTCTCGGTGCCCATTGAAGTGTTATAAAAGACCTGTTCGACGAGCGAAACCGCGGGATAGGTTGACGGTGCCGCAAATCATGTAATCGCCATACCCACGTCCCCCCATCGCCGCATTTATCCCCTCTCGGAGCTCGAGTCGCGATCGGGCTCTGTTTGCGGTTATAGGGACGCGTCTTCCCTCCGTCGCGAACTCTCACCCTTTCACCGCTTGCGTTCCCCTCTCGCTGTGCACACACAGGCTCACGCGCGCGCGCACTTCCCGCTCAAGGAGGAGGAAGAGGAGGAGGAGGTGAGGGTTGGCGGTGGTCCGACAGACGAGGAACTGATCCGAAACATCTGGCACGCGCCGCGGCGACCGCCCGCCGTGACGCTTTTACGATCGCTTGGGCAAGCAGTCGCCCCCGCCCGCCCGGGCTTGGGGGACTACGGATTTACGACGGCCCGACAGGTGATCCCGGGCGCGTTTAGGCGCTTCGACGATCTTGTTGAGACAAGCCGCGCGATGTTTCTTTCGTCTTGTGTTTCGCCGCGTGCCTCTCATCTTTGCCGATGGTTTCTAGCGTCGCCCGCCCATTGCGCCCTCCTGCGTTCGACAGCCGTGCGTCGCCACTCGAGAGGCGAATATTGTTTTCGTTGCACTTTCTCGTTACGTTGTTCGTCTGGAGCGCGACGTCGCGCTCGTTTTCTTTTTTTTCCCTAAGCCCGCAGTATTAGTATAGCGCGCGTGGCCGCCATGACGTGCCTCTCGAAAGCGCTTTGTTGACCGCCGCGTCCGTGAAGGGGTTGCTAGTTTTTTTTGTGCCGCCGGATCGGGCTTTGGCTATTAGGCATAACAAAAGCAAGTGTTCAGCACAAAATATTCTTACCCGCCGCGGTTGCTTAGTGGCTATGGTGTTGGGCTGTCAAGCACGAGGTCGCGGGATCGAATCCCGGCCGCATTTCGATAGGGGCGAAAACACCCGTGTACTTAGATTTAGGTGCACGTTAAAGAACCCCAGGTGGTCTAAATTTCCGGAGCCCCCCACTACGGCGTGCCTCATAATCAGATAGTGGTTTCTTTAATATTCTCGTTGGTGTGACTGTTACGATTGGTTCAATTACTGAATGTCGCTCAGTTCATCTGTAAGGAGTCGGTGCATGCTAAGGTGGGATGCGATTATGTTTAGCGGTAGATTCTAAAAATATTCATGTGTCGTGCATGTATCCAATGGCGCTTCTGTTTTTAACTGCTTACCTTATCAATCAACCAGTTAGTACTTTCCGATACTCCAAGCGTTGAGATAAATCTGCCTGGTGCCGTAGTACGTTCCCTAGACAGACCTTCGTCCTATATACGATTGAAGCTAGTCGCCCTCTTCTCCATGACGATCAGTTCTGACATTCGGTAGACAAGCTGTCACAGTTTGACTGACGCGCTTGTAACATCGACATATCATAAGAACTGATCATCAGAAACCCGTTACCTGGGTTTAAGACCTTAAGATCTTAAGATGGTTCAAGATTATAAAAAGGGTGCCCTTCTGGCACCATTCTTAAGATTCTCAGATGTGCTCATAGAACATATGTGCTGCTGTTCCACCCACGATTACACGTGTCGTACACTTCGAACTTTTTTGCATGTCTAATATTTTTTGGCTGCCCTAAACCTTCGAAAGATCCTTCGAGCGTATGCCATTTTTTGTGGACTCACCATTCTGGCGGATATTCTCCCGTAGTTTCTTCGCATTTTAGCCGATGTGTGTACTTTGTTGTTCTCCCAGCTGTCGTGTCGTCTAGTTCAATATTCTAGAGCATGTGACTCTTCTCGTAGCGCGTCATCTTCTCTCCTCGACTATGTGCCAATTGATGTGGGAATAATGACAATACTGTGTAACTGACACATATCAGTCATCAAGAAATTATCATTAATTCGTAATTAGCGCCGAAGAGACGCCCCAGCATATGCCTGATACTACCTAACCCTATTTTTCCAGTGTCCTCTCGTGCACCCTATTTTCTTCCCGCTTATGCCAAAGTGTGTCGTCCGCGCAGCGGCCTGCCAAGCTGAAACTCATTGCGGCCCGCGGTGAGCTAAATAAGTGTAATGCTGCCTCATTGCGTGAGAGCCGGGCTGAGAATGCCCACTAAAGGCTGAGCGGCCGTCTTCAACAAGCTCACTCTCACGCCACAGAGGGAGCAAATTCCTCAGGCGGAGAAAATGAGCCGATTACTGAACGGGAAACGAAATCCTTATTTCCCCATTCTCTCCCGCCGCGAATGGATTGGAGGGGGGGGGGGGGGGCAGGAGGAAACGGGAACTGCGTCCAGGAACGAAGCTTTCTCGCTGGCGCGGTCATCACCACATCGGTTTTGGCTCGCAGCGCGGCTCGAAGCAGGTGTTCTCTGCCTCGGCTCTCGGAAACAAATCCCCTCGGTGAATAGAGCGGGTCCAGATTCTCCTGCCAAGCCGTCCGGTGGCCTAGATCGAGCCCGGCTCTGGTAGCTTCGCTCGCCGCCGGGTCTACGGTAACTAATGACCCCGACCGCAACAGTGTCCCGCTAGGGGGCCCCATCGCCTCTCTCCGCTTGTACCGCCGCACTCCCAAGAGACGAAAGAACGCACGTACATACACGAGCACTCCCCCTTCTCCGCCAGTCGAAGAAGCCGGGGACATTGCTTTGGCCGTCGAAACGCCCTCCGTTACGCGACGGCTGGGATCCGTGTAAACAAATGCCTCCGTCCGGAGAGAGGACCGTGGAACCCTTCGCTGATCCCTGTAACTCTCCCGGCCCTTTCGTCTCCGTTCCGCATAGCTCGAAGGCGAACTTTTGTGCTTTTTGCTTTACCGACGATGCGCCCGTCCCCTCGTGCGCCGACGCTGCCGGAGCACCAGCACCACCCCCCCTCCAATCCTCCCCCTCACCCTCTTGCTCCCAAAACGACTCATCTCCGAGACCTCGCCGCTAAAGACAGGCTGGGCTCTGCGCTAGCTGGAGCGGCGGGTTATGGCGCGACCCCCGCAACGAGCAGGCCCTCTTGCCCCCTTTCCTTACCCTCCCCCACCCTTCACACACCCACCCAGACAGAATTCGTTTCCGTTTGTCGTCATCGCGTCTGTGTACACGCGTACACCGTCGGTCGCGCGGTGTGCCGGCTTTCTCCAAATCCGGACCGCTTACGAACGGGATCACCGCGGCTGCGCGGCGAGGATTTAAAAAACATTTGTCTCACTCAGGTGATGCGCTGCGGGGAAGGCTAAACTACCCGGGGGCAATTGGGGGCGAGGGAGAGTGCGAGGGGAGTGAGTGACCGAAGAGCCAAAGAGGAGAAAAGAGATTGCGAGGTTTACATCTGCGTCTGTATTTTCCGGCGAGGGATGAACACGACGCGAACGGAGAGGAAGAGGGGGGGGGGGAATCATACCAATTACACCCCGCGACCAGGCGCTAGCTGCTGCCTGCGACGCCACTAGTAACAACCTGCTCATTTCTAACGCCCCCACCTTCCCTCCTCGTCGCGCGCGATCCCTCGCTTCTTCCCTTAAAACTCTCCCGCGTCGCTCCCCAGGCAGCCCCGGCACCTTCCCCAAAGCACTTCCCCGTGCTGAAGCCACGGCGTGGCAGCATATCGCTTTTCCGGGTGTACAGGATATCGTCGGCTGCGCTCCTCGTAATAAACAGAAGCTCCCCCCCCCCCCCTCCCCAACGAAAAAAAAAAAAAAAGACCTGCCCGGAGACCGCTTTATCTCTGTCGTCGTCTGCTTGTACAGCGGTTCACCCCGTGCCACGCCGGCACACGCTGTTCCCTAAACGCGAGTATCATATAGGTGCACGTGGCCAAACGCCTTGTTTCAGGGCAACCCTCCCTGCCTGCACCGAGGGCCCAAATTTGAGTTTCCGTCGACCGCGGCTGGCTCAGTTTGCGACCGCATAACCACCGGTGCCAGCAGGGTGGCTGGATAATTTTTTTTTCAGAGGCGGGGCTGTTTCGGGCGATATACTAGATGCGACGCCTCGTACACACACATGCCGTTTATGCCTGGCACCCTCTCTCCCCACCTCTACTACCTCCTTTTCAACTATGCAGTACATCCCTTCCCCGACTCTGTATTGTCCATCTACCCGATCACCGCATGAGCTGTATATAGTTATTTACTGACCTTCGTTTGTTTTTTGCTTTTTTTTTGGTTGCACGTCCTACATGGACCTAATGTTTGGCAACCGATGTTCCTCCGCACGTCTGTCCTCTAAGGTTTACATTCGGAGCCTTTCGTGCAGGGGCGCTGTTGCTTGCACTGCACAGACCTCGTTTGCGTGTAGCACGCCACACCCCGCGCAATACTCTTCATATATATAGTGCTCCCCAAGACCAGGGCACGGTGGGGCGACACGCGCGATGTTTGCCCGCGTCGGGAAGTAAGTTTGCGGTGCATAGCTGAACGAGGCGCCATCGGAGCATACTGTAAGCACAGTATTGTCCATTGTTAAAGGGAACACCGTGCTGGTATGCCGTGTAACTGATTACAGCTCAGTTACACGGCAGTTACAGCTCAGCACTAAAGCTTCGGTAATAAGGCTTTTTACCAAACAATGGACACCTGATACGTCGCAGCAATCACTCTTTTTTTGCTTTCAAGTTGAAGTTCAGTTCCCGTTGGTTCGAATTATAATGACGTGTTCCTTCTAAGCTTAAAGGATACCATACATTAACAAGCTGCAAGTGTCTTTCTGCCTTTCCAGATTAGAAGCATAAAATTAACGGTGACCGGAAATTCATAACTGTTTCGGTTTATCTCATGCTAACGGCTATCGTATGGCTGGTTTCAGTTAGGTTGCTAATAAGGAGCCACATCGTACAGAGTCCATAAGCTGCCTTAAAAATGCAAGCGCAGTTCAGCGATGTCCATTATCACGTATCTAATCTTTCCGCGCTGTGACTTGAATTTTTATCCCTTTTGTCTTACATGATATAAGGCCCTTCGCTGCAATGATACGTACATAGTTTTTCTATCTGCCGACAAGAATTATAGATGAAATTTACCATGAAAATTTCGCTATCCTTGGAGTTTTGTATAGCCTAGAATCATATATTTGTCGAAATCGCATAGGTGCATCGTTACGACAAACCTTCCAAGGCTGCGTCATCAAATACTGAAAAAAAGAAAACGAAAAAAAACCGCCGGAACGTCGATTGCGTTGCAGCGAAGAAAATCACTATAAATCGCAAACACAGATGACGAGATCAAAGGTTCGCCAGAAATGTGCCGCAAACCTCGTTTCATATTTGTAGCCTACGCAAACTGCTCGCGAATTTAAGCGAGCTGATCGATTCATCCGAGGGAACATGTTTCAATGGTAATTTGGGTATTGATGAGCTCGCTTTGACATATTTCAGGCATGTTTGAGATTTGGGGTTCGTTGGATTTGGCTGCCTAAGCATTTACGTCTGGTAAATGATTTGAGGTCTTATACTCCCGTGACCCCGGTGTTGGGCTGCTGAGCACGAGGTCGCGGGATCGAATCCCGGCCACGGCGGCCACATTTCGATGGGGGCGAAATGCGAAGACACCCGTGTACTTAGATTTAGGTGCACGTTAAAGAACCCCAGGTGGTCGAAATTTCCGGAGTCCTCCACTACGCGTGCCTCATAATCAGAAAGTGGTTTTGGCACATAAAGCCCCATAATTTTTATACTGCACGTAGAACAAACAGAAATGAGTCAAAATGAAGCTCGCAACAAGTAAAGAAAGTCGCATTTTGGCCCGGAAGGCGAAGCATCGATTGCGATAGCAAATCACTGGACAGCTATATGAAATAAGTAAGGATAGTAGTTTAACCGGCCAGATAAACTTATAATTATGGGGTTTTACGTGTCAAGACCACGATCTGATTACAAGGCACGCCGTAGTGGGGGACTCCGGATTACTTTTGTCCGCCTAGGGTTCTTTAACGTGACCTAAATTTAAGTACACGAGTGTTTTTGCATTTCACCCCCATTGAAATGCGGCCGCCGTGGCCGGGATTTGATATCGCGACCTCGTGCTCAGCAGCGCCACACCAAAGCCACTAAGCAACCACAGCGGGTCCGAAAAAAACTTGTAAGAATAGGCATACTAACTAAATTAGCAAGCCTGGTGTCACGCGCGCACAAACATCAGCACATCTCTCTCGATTTTTCTACCTAATTGTTCATAACCAGGTTAAACTTAATTTCACTCATTTCTGTATAATTTCACCAGATCAACGCTCCAGACACAAGCACAGTTTATACATACACCCGCCAGTTACACGGAATGATATATTCAAGTATAGTTTCTTTCCTAGGGCGATCAAGGAATGGAATGAATTACCCAATCCACTTGTCACATGTTCCTCTGTCAGTGCTTTTACTGCTGGTTTAGAGAATGTTATTTTTCCGGATATGACTGCATCATAGCATTTGTTTCTGATGCGCATATTACGAGTGTTTTGTCTTTGATCACTGCATGTCACTTTTTACAGATACTGCTATTGCATTGTTCTTTGTTCAACATGTACCGATATTTTGTATATTTGTTGTTGTATTTCTATCCACTCCTGTAATGGTCCATCCTTGGACTGACAGTATAAATAAACAAACAAACAAACAAACAAACAAACAAACAAACCGAGGAAGCTCGCTGTCAAAACGCTGCAGTGAGGAAACGCGGCAGCAGTTAATTGACCGCCGTGCCGCCGCTCGCATCAATGCGAACGAAGTCGCGAGAACACTGCGCAGCGCGGACTCCGTACCCGCCGCAGATGGCTTTCAAGATACAGCGGCCCGGCCGCGCGCCTGGACGGCCCGGGCGAAGCCTTGCGTGCGACGGAAGGCGGCGAACTTGGGGCGAAGCCTTGCGCGCGACGGAAGGCGGCGGAAGGCGGGGAGAACTTGGGGCGAAGGCTTGCGCGCGACGGAAGGCGACGGAAGGTGGCGAACTTCTGGCGAAGCCTTGCGCGCGACGGAAGGCGGGGAGAACTTGGGGCGAAGCCTTGCGCGCGACGGAAGGCGACGGAAGGTGGCGAACCTGGGGCGAAGCCTTGCGCGCGACGGAAGGCGGCGCGCTTCCTCGCCGCTTTCGTTCGTTGCGTGCGCGAGGTTGAGGGGCGATCGCCGGCTCATCCTAGAACGATTTCACTCGCACATACAGCACAAGGTGTGCGGTGACGATTTCATCACCCTTGGACTTGATACAGAACCTCAGGGCGACTCTGACACCGACTGCACAAACGCACCTGGAGTGTCCATATAATTGCTGCCGCAATAAAAGAAACGCGAAGTTAGCGCAGAAAGGTCGAAACGAAACCAAGATGCGCTCGTTCTAAGTGCGTGCTCCTAGAAGCGGAACGAGAAGTATGGCTTAACCAAATAAAAAAATTTGGGCCGATCGCAGAGATAGTGCTTTCAAAAATGTGGGTCGATCCTGGAGCTAGTCAAGCCTAAAGAACAAGAAAGAAAGAAAGAAAAAAAGAAAGTAAAGGTTAAGTAAGACGCTCTGCGTAAGAGTATATGATAGTATACCAAATCGGGGTAAAGTCGAATAGGTGAGGTTAAGGTGACTCAACCGCGGTTTACATTGCAAAAATAAAGGCAAGGTTTTCTGAGGAAGCCTCTCTCACCTCCCGAATAACAAATAAAGAAAAATAAGCAACACCAAGGCATATGGCACAGTATAATTCGCCCCGGAAGACCTTGTTTTTTCTTCGATGTCAACCGCTGTTTACTCACCTTTTTATTTTAGTTTAGTAATGTCTATTATTCATAGCGCATTGTTGTGTCGTCTCCCATCTGTCCTTGTTCGCTGGCGCTATATATGATTTCCATTATGTAGTTTACCCTATCCGGTCTGTTATTGCGAAGCATTCTTGTCGAATGTACACCGGTTACTTGTGCTGGGTATCTGATCATTTTTGTAGCCCGTTCCCGAGGACAGTGCTTTGTAGCACTGTAAGGTCCCAATATACTATGTAGCACTCAGTGTGGCCTTCAGACCCAGTAGAGTGGCGATGAAGCAATGTACAGTCGCTTATCGCTCGATACATCTGCTGTCGGATTCTAGGTTTTGCGCGCCTTGTTCACAACGCACACTTGTTCCACAAGTGTACGTTGACGTCAGCAGTCATGCGCATTGGGATCGCTCCGCCCCGTCCGTTGAATCCACTGCCGTAAAGCCGCCAGTGATGTCCCCGGACAAGACACGGCCGAAGCCTTAATCAGTGAACCGATGGACATTGACCAATTAGGTCAAGTGACGTACGTAGTGTAAATGCAAAAATGTAAAATTGTACGCGATCATCATACCTAAAATGCAATGTCGAATAAGCGTTTCTTCTTCACAACCTGCGGTGTATGCTTTCACTTCACAAAGTTACAATGGTCCATGAGCCCTTCTACGACCAAACAGTGTTTTGCATTACGTATAGCGTAATGCAAAACACTGCATATATATATATATATATATATATATATATATATATATATATATATATATATATATATATATATATATATATATATATATATCTTTCCGTACATCAACTAAATCAGTTGCGAATGAGCGCGTGTTGGGTATGTTCCTTTTCTTCGACCGGTGTCTTTCGTGCGCTCAAAGTTTTCTAATAATGCAAACAGACAGCCAAGTGCCCTGGACAGGTCACTTGGAGGCGTAATAGCACGAGCTATTCGGTTTTCTTCAGCATGCGGAAGCTGGCAGGCTCTGAGCATTGCGACCCTCGAGCCGTCTCGCCGCATTGCACCGGTGTACGTTTGTGAGGTATCTGCAGCGTTAAGCTTTGGTTCAAAGGATTCAGGCGGGGTTCGTAAGAATGGTGTAGCCAGCATGAGTGATGCAGAGCTTTAGAATGGGCCGGTTCATTTACTTTCTGTCGTTTCGTTACTCAGTCACCACGTTATACCATTACCGTGTGCGGACAACGCTTTAGTTGCCGCTGCCAGACGTACGCGTATTAATCTCCTTATTCTACAAAGACTGTGCCAGTGCAGTTTGTCGTAATCGAGATAATTGTGTACACAAGCTCGGCGGTGAAACGCGCTTACACTGAAACTGGATAGACGCCACCGCTTCTTGTTTATCTTTCCCGAGGGTGAGTGGATTTCTTCTGAAAGAGGCTCTGAAGAATACAGCAAGAAATGCTGAAGGTATAAAAAAAAAAAAACGATAGTCGCAGTTTTTAAAGCTGACCTCTCAATCAATAACGTGTTCTTGAAATGATTACTTCCAAATAATATCGAGAAAGAAAGCTTGATATACCGTGCAGCTGGTACATTTGCTCCACGGTAAAGCCAAGACCCAATCATGCGGGTCATGGCGTTGAACGGCGACATTGATATCACATTTGCTATAACCACGCCAGCTACACGTTTGGCTTAAACGCGAAAGGCAAGGGCATCTATAGCTGTTTGACCTCGCTTGTCCTCCACATCGCGGCGACATGCAATACGGGTGGCAGATGGCTTCATCAGGCACACCGGTCGCGCGAATATAGAGGGCTACCGACGTTTTCATCTAGGTCGTACCTGTCGCCTACCGAGTGTGACAGGTCCCGTGGCACGACACCGACAGAAGAAAAAATAAAGAAAGGAAGCAGTACCGCTACGCATACACGCCACTGCCTTCTTCTACGTAGACATCAGAACTATAGACGCAATAGGAAAACAGAAAGAAAAGAGAACAACGAATCAACTGGTTCAGCGTAGTCTTCCCACGGTTTTTTTCTCCCTCCTATCTTGTTACCGAAGCGTCGAAAATAGCAAAAAGAAGGCGAAGTAATGCAAGGTTTCGCATTTTTGCGCCGCTGAAAAAGAAAACTTGCTGCAGCGCTAGGACCTCGAGGGCCATGGGGTTTCGCGCGGGCGCCCTGATGGATCACCGGCGAGTGTCGGCGCGACTCGAGAAAAGGGGCGTCGCGGTGACGGATGTCTTCATTTTGCGGCGACGGGTCACCTCGGCGTCGTCGACGGCAGCGGTGCGCAGTCGAAGGGCGACCACGGTGATGTCGTCGTGAAGGAACGTTGAAACCCAACTTTCACCGCCGCGAGTCGCAGGCAAAAGGAAAGAAAAACGGTCCCCACGGTGCGCCAGGACAGGACAGGACACCGCGGGCCGGTCTTTTTCTCTTCTTCGTTGGCCAGTGTATGCGGGCGCTAAGCGCTCGGCGCAAGCGCACTTCATTGTACAACGAATGAAACAGCCCGCCCTCCCGGTTTTTGTCTGAACGACGCGCGGAGCCGCTGTTCCAGCTTGCCCATTGTGTTACGCGCTGCGCGGCGACAGAGTCGCGCATGTTGATTCTTGAGAAACGCGTCACAGAGAGAGAATGGGGGTCAGATCGGTCACGAAACGTTTCCTTCTCCGTCGTCTCCTTCTGTTTAGCGCCACTCGCTCTCGGCGCTGATTTCTTTCAACACTTCGCTTAGAATACGATTTGCTCGCAAACGTTTGCGAACTTTCTCTCTCCCCTCCATCTTATTTCCCATCGTTGCTTCCATTGCCAAAGAGATGGAACATCAACGGTCTCAACGCTTGTGAGGTTTGGCCGATTCTCGGGAGTATGCGCGAGACGTCAAACGCCGGTGCGCAGCGAATGACCCTGTGATAGAGCATCTGATGCGAATGCTCTACTTGTTGGGTCGGATGCGAACTAAAGCTGAGAACCCACAAGCATTTCAGTGGGTTCTAAAGTTCGACGACGGTATTTCCCAGGGAAATCGTTCTTGGAGGTTTCCACCGGGTCTTGTCGCGATTCTATTCGAAATGGCTGTCCTTTCTCTCTTCGTTGCCTGACTTCGTTTCTGCAATTACTACGTGCTCCTACATGTTATCAACTGCAAGCTTACTGCTGAAATCGAGATTCCGTGCATTGGTGACATTTCCTGAGAAACGGGAGGTCTTCCAGAAGTATTGAGTTTGTTCAGCAAGAAGTATGTTTTTGTCTCGAATTAATCTGAGGGAGCCGGTGAGACACCTGACGTATACTACCACGCGCAGGCCACTTTCGCGGACGGTGTGCAGCGCAGTGCTTGCGGCGCTTATTAATTGTGGAAAAGACCGTGCATTCTTTAATTGCACGGACAGTTTAGGCGCTTTCACGCCGTTGTCGCCGCCGCCGCCGTGCTGTCGCGGCATCGATGACACATTCGCGGCCCGTCCGCGCGGAGACGCGTGAGCGACGCGTACTGCGTCCGCCTGCAAAATAAAATAAAATAAAATAAATAAAGGAAAAGAAAAAACGACGAAGCAGCTGCATCGCTCAATGGAATCTGCAGCTGTGCCAGGACGCGGGGTTCCGACTTCCGTTGTTGGCATGAAAACTTGGGCGCGTACCGCAGCGAAATGCATATATAGATGGCCTGAGCGGCACAGACAGGCGAACGTAGAGCTAAAACTGCCTAATCCTTTCACTGGGCGCTCTGGAAAGCGCCGACGATGGTTTTCCGTCGCTCTGATCACGTCGCGAGGGAGCCTTTCGCGCAAGCACTCTTTTATGCGCCATTGTGATGCGGCGCCCGCAGCGTCGCGATGCTCATCACGTGTATAAGCGTCGTGAGACGCCTGGTAGCTCCTATAAGGTGCTGTTTCTGCTGTCAGCAGTTGCCAGGCACGTTGCGTCGCCCCTACACGTGGTCCCCCGTGCTTTGTGAGAACACCATCCGAAGTGCCTGAGCGCTTCGTTAGACCTCGCTATTGCTAATGTGTCGTGTGCCGAATGGAGCGTGCGGCGCTTTATAAAGCTTGTCGCCCAAAGTGGCTGGCGCTCGTATATAGTCGCGGGGCTGTCGTTGCTTGCTATAAAGGCACCCCCGCTTTGAAGATTTAGATAGTTGACGACGTATATAGTGCCGAAAGACGCATACTAGATTGCGCGAAGGAAGTAAAGTTGGAGGGACGCTATTCATATTTGCGACGGCGTTTCCTTCAAGAAAAGAGGGCTACGAAGACGCGGACTAAAGGAAGAACATGTACGACGGACAAGGCGCCTTGTCCGTCGTACATGTTCTTCTTTTAGTCCGCGTCTTTGTAGCGCTCTTTTCTTCAAGTATGCTAAACCAACTCGCCTTGTCCGTCGTACATGTTCTTCTTTTAGTCCGCGTCTTTGTAGCGCTCTTTTCTCCAAGTATGCTAAACCAACTCGCCCACATCAAGCTTCTGATGGGGTTTCCGAAATTAAATTTTTTTTCACGGCATACCTATACGGCTGCCTCGAAGAGCAGTGCGCGGCTCTTACGCCCTCCGGTGCGCTCCTGGGTGCCCTCAGAGATCCGAATGAGAGAGTGTGAGTTTCGTGCCGGACCGCACCTACATTTGCAACATGGTCTCCCAGCTTCCTGTCGATAGACCGATGTAGGTATAAGAAAAGTCGGCGAAACGGAGTCGTAACCTTGGGAAAAAGCATTGGCTCTGAGGGCTGCGCTGGTCGGGCTGAGGTCCAAAAGTAGAAACGGCACTGTTGTACAAGGGGCACAGTGGGCTGTAATATACGGGGTATGCAAAACACAGGGGGTATGCAAAATGCAGGAGGTATGCAATATGACGTCATCGAGGCCGCCATATTGTTGTGCAGCCACCACCCTGTAAAAACAACGCGCTTTATCTCCATTCGCTTATATACGCAGCAGAGTCGTGGTGGTGAATAGGTTAACAAAACAGCGTCGCTTGAGTACTCCTTATATGGACAGCGCGCCTACCAGAGCGCGTTGCGTCTTTATGTTAAAGTACGCGATTCGTGCGTAGTGCTGCTTGTAGTGCGAAGCGGTGCTGTTTTCGCTCACTGTTGAGGCTAGCTTTGGTGCGCGAGCAATATGCATTTGGCTGGCGCGATGTGAGTGCGTTTCGATCGCGGCTCGTTCTCTCGTCTGAGGCGGACAGGAATGCGAACAATTTACACGCATCGATGAGCTCCTATATAGAGACGTCTCAATTCTCTCAATCGTTGCTATACGTGACCGCGCGTGCACAACACATTAGGCGTGGAACAAGAATGCAGATAAGCTTTCCTTGTTCGTGATCCATACGATTATCCGGAGAGAAGGCGATGGGAAAGCAATATTCACAGAGCCGAAAAGTCGTCTGTTCGCGCGGCTGAAAAAAAATATTTACCAACTTTTTTACAGCCAGAAATGTTATCCGCCAGGATGGGAGGGACCATTCTGCGCATGATTCCCCGTGCTTTCATGCTGAGGCTTGGATGCACGGAACACACGCAAATCACCACGCCGCATGTTTTTAGCTCTTACTTTACTTTTTTTTTGTCACACGGCCGACTTACGAAACCCGCTCTCCAAGCGAAAATTGACCAACCATTGAAAAATGAGTAGTTCAAGTTAGATTCCTCGTTGTCTGGTCTACCAATTCCTTGAGGTTAACTTACAGGCTAAGTAAAGCTATCACCATTGAGGAATTTTACATTGTTTTCATTAGTTTTGATTACATACAATGTAATTTTTGTGCAATTAAAACGGTTTTCGTTTATTACCATTTCTTTATTATATTGGTATGCCCTTAACAAGCCTGTTCTTTTCTTGCGGCGGTGGTCTTGCGCATCTGCCTCAGAGCAAGCTTTAAGGTTAGATTGCACAGTCGAACAAGAGAATACAAGTAATTTAAGAACAGTCGCACAGTCAAATGCTCGCGCAGCCTGCCTGTTACGACCTTATTCGCGGTACTCTTTGGGCGAGGCAATTTGCAAATGCATGGTCGTGCTTCGTTACACACATTATTCCGGATAGAAGGGAATCTTTTGCTGAAATATAGGTCAGTTTTATTCACCTTCGAACGCACGTAAGCATTTTACTCACACATAATAACGTTGTTTAATGGTCCTGCTACTTCGAGCAAGAAAATAGCATTGCGATATATATATCTATATTAACAGTGATCGTATGACAGTTGTTCAAACCTGTCACGTTTGTTTCATCGTGAGGGGTCAAAGAATATACGTACATAAAGTAATTGCAGGCACATGCAAAGAAAACATTGCAAGAATCGGCGATCGCCACTGAAGCCAACCACGGGCCGCAGCTGAACGGCGGGTTCCAACGCCTTGTGGTATATATTGGGAACCGACTACCGGCGAAGCTGTGAATATGTGCAGCTACACTTTGCGTGTCTGCATGGAGCGCATAATTAGCCGCACGGCGAACTAGCCCAGGACGTGGTTGAACGGCGGCTGTGAAATTAATTGAATTCTCAGGGTTAACTTGCCAATCATCATCATCAGCAGCAGCAACAACAGCCTATTTTATGTCCACTGCAGCGCGAAGGCCTCTTCCCTGCGATCTCCAATAGCACGACCCAATTATGAGGCAGACGTAGGGGGGTCTCAAGATTGATTTTGACCGCCTGGAGTTCTCTACCGTGCGCCTGAATTTAAGTATTTCGCCTCCTTCGAAATGCGACCGCCATAGTCGGGATCGAACTCTCGACCTCGACATGAGCAGCGCAACGACGCACTTAGCGAGTTTCGTCATCAATAGCTAAGCGACTGCAGCGCCTACGCTTCCGGCCTTGGGGCGGGGGGTGACGCGTGGTATCGCCACTACTGCGTCACGCTTAAATATTGGCGCAAACGTATGTTCCGCATTAGTCGTACTTCGAAATTGAAATAAAGGATCAACGATGTTGGCGCCATGCAGCGAAAACATGAGTTACTTTTATATTTTGTGCGCGAAGTAATGCAAAAGATCATTGTAACTAATAGGAGAACCTTGTACATTGTGTGAGGTTTGCGTAGGTTTAGTAACGCACCACCATGTAGGCAATGGGTGCTGAACAGTTTTCAAACCGCCGGCCTGGATTGGTTCTTCTGCATGAAATTTCGATGAAAACGCAGCGAAGAGGTAGTCGCGTTGCCTAGAAAGAAGACCAAATATTACGCAGAAACTCCTCTGGGAGTTGTCTAATTATGCGTAAGCATTAGGCCACTTGCTCAACTCCAGGTAGTCCGGTGTCACTATGAAACTCGACCCGGCCAGTACAAGCGACAGCGCTGCGGCGACACGAACTGCTGCAGGTGGAGGCGCCAGATGCGTAGATGACGTTCCGATTATTAGACAGCTTTAGTACTGCGCCATGACGATACGTAGGCAGCACGCAAGCGCTTTGCGGAACGTAGGAGCGCGTGTCGCGTTAGGACTTTTAGTACTACGAAATGCCTACGTATACGTAAGCGGGCGAGCGTTAGACGCCGGGCGCGTCAGAGCGCATTGGCCGCGCACGCCAGTACGTCGCACCGTCGGTCGAACTGGACGCTGTTGATCTCGCTAACGTGGTGTAACGTGTGGGCGCGTTCCCACTTCGTCGAACTATATTTAGACCTTTAACGGACTCTATTTTTAATACGGCTGAACTACACCAATGATATTCAGAAAAATAAAAACCGAGTACTCGCTTTCTGAGGCTGGCACGGTCATTTGCGACGAAATGCGCCAAAAGCAGGTCGAGCCTTTCGCGCAAACAGCACACACTGAACACTTTCTCGAAAACAAAGTTCCTGTTTTTGCTACGCGTTCCCACCGTGAAGGATCCGGGAATGGCTTATGCGCGTTCACGAATTCACGCAGCAAAGCCAAATCGTAGGTCATTGAGAAGTACAGCCCTTCCCGCTGGTCGCCTTTGACGCTGCCTTTCTGGGAAACTTTTGTCTCGCGCTCTCCCGAACAAACGATAACCCCGAGAGCAGCTTTTCTAGGTGGCTTTGGAGCAGCACGCAAGGCTCCCTATACGTACGCATGCAAGAATCGGATGCGTGCGTACGCAGCGGCCGCATACGCATCACGTATCGTTCGTGTTGCGTTCTGCACATGCGCACTTTGCAGAACGTAGCGATCTTACGTACGCAACGCCATTGCGTATACGCTACGGACGCAGTACTAAAACTGTCTATTGTAAGCCGCTACCGCTCTTCGGTGCCTTACCCGTCCTCGCCGAGCCATCATGAACCGTGATCAACCGTACACCGGCGTCGGATGGCACGGCCGCGCTGACCGTATCTTGATAGTGACCTGCGATACGGATAGAGAGTACCGACTATAGCTTAGCGCGCTGCGTTCGCGCCGCTTACTTCGCGTCACGGTGTAGGAATAACATATATTATAGAAATATTACAGGAATATATATATTTCTACTACATGCTTCGCGTTGTAGAAAGTCGTGCGGGCTACTTGAAAACCGACCTCGAAAGCAATATGCGATATGGGGACACAGTGCGGCGAGTGCTGATAGCTTCGTGAGCGTTTTGTTCTCGCCGCTTCGTCCGCGTCAATTGAAGCGAGAGGCAGCACGAAGGTGAAAGCGCTCGCTGCCGCAGGCTCTTATCTTGACAGTGATCGTCTTACGTTACGGACATGTGGTTTTTCCCTTTGGGTAGGCATAGAAATGCTTACGCATGTAAAATTACGGGAAAATAGCTGCTAACCAGTGTAGGGCACGTAGTGCAAGAGCTATGCTGGTTTGTCACTTGGTTTTCTCACCGACCGTCTATAGCGCGCTCAAGCTTGCTTTTATACCCCGTGAGTTCTTCTAGCCACCGTAGTTCTGTGAATCTCTGGTTCTACGTGAGATGCACCTCCTCGAGGGCACGTGGCAAGATACATTACGAAGACAAATGCCTTTATCGAAACGTTATACTTTGGTTGAAGGGCACTGGGTGCCTTCATGCAAAATGAATGGATATCAGTATTAACCCTGCAATCACCAAACACAGCTCCGCATCAAGAAAAATGTACGACAGACTTCCAGATTCATTATCGAAACACACGTCATACATTGCAATATATACGTAAATACAGAAAGAAGTCCGATAGTCGCGAGACAAAAAGGGAGACATCCTATCAGTCCGCAAATCGGAGAATTACATCGTGGTGAACAATGGTAAGCTAACGTAAAAGAAAAATAATTCTATCATATATTGATGTAAGCTGGAAATAAACATGCATGCCAACATAAAACATGGAAAATTAGGGAGCGCGAGATATATGAAATATTAACGAGTTTAACAAATATGAACGCAACTTTTTTTAAACATGTCGATGAACCCCTCCTTTATACGTGTAGGCATTCCAAATTCATATTGTTGAAAAATTTACGTTATACTTACCTTAATTAGTCCTCGGACTAGACAAGATGAAGTTATTCAATGTTGCAAACCATGGTCGATGGTACACAAGGAAACTGATTTTAGTGTAGTAATGAAAATAGAAGCTTTGCATTCACAAATTTATATATGAAAATGCGTAGAAAATACTTCTTCACATTTATCATAGATAAAATATTACGCGTGAACAGCGAAGATCATGCATTGCACGTGAAGCTGCCGAAGGTTATTAAAAACAGCTGGTTGTGTTAAAAACTACATGCTGACCTTTAATTTTGGTCTGTTTCTAATGTAGTTTATTGAACAAAGTCGCCTTGTCACGGCCTGAAACACATGGTTCTTAGCGAGTTTTCGCTAATGGATCATGTGGCTGATAACTTGCACGAAATTTTTGTCTTTTTTTATGTTTTGTTTGTTAGTAGACCCCTTTGTCGTTACTTTTTTAAAATTGCAGGTTCAATTTACCCCTTGCTCTGGCGTCGAAATGTGAAACGCGAGAACCCCCTGCCCCCTCCAGTTCCAATTTTGCCGTCCAAAACGGTGTCGGATATAAATATTGCGCTTTGCATATAAAAGCTGATTCGTTGTCCGAGATGACCCACTAATAAGCTTTTCGTTGCCTCTTTAGAAGTATCGCTAAAAGGGAGGGGCATACTGACTCGTCTGACTTCTTGATAAAATGGGTACGAGGTAATGAAGTCAGCCAAAATTCCTTTAATAATTTTACCAGGGCACTTTATTGGCTTACACCATCACATTCTTTTCTCTCCTTTATTTCTCTTAGGTATGTCACTCTATTGTTACTGTGTATGAGCTATCGCTGGTACAGTCTTCTGTGGTGTTTCTAGCTCAGAACACTGAGCTTCGCACTGCCAATCTGTGTTCGGAGCAAAAAATAACCTTTGTCAAGCTTTGCCTTGTGCTCTTGCTCTATTTTCTGACCTCAGAAATAAGCCCTCACAAAAGAACCACTAAAGAGGTCGCTAGGACTCTACACAGGCAAAATTGCCGCTAATGTTTATAAAATGACATTGGCTGAATTTGGCGAGTTTCTAGCTAAGTTGCAGATGCTGATGGTGAGTGCGATCGCACAAAAATAGTTTATTTCAGTTATACCCAGTTGAAAATGACAACAGAGGTTGTGTTCAGTACTACAGAAATTTCTGTTGTACAACAGGATTTTTCTGTAGTAACTACAGATTCCTGATGGAGCGACAGACTTTTCTGATGTACAACAGAAATTTCTTGTTGTGACTACAGAAGTACAGTCTGTCGTATGTCTGTTGTTACAACAGAAAGCTGAAGCTCTACAACAGCTTTTGTAGTACTACAGAAAAATTTGTCATCACTACAGGCACCCTGTTGTCCCAACAGAAATGTTCCTGAAGTAACCCGAAAACCTTCTGTAGTGCTACAGAGAGCTGTTGAAATACTACAGAAACCTATTGTGGCAACAGGCCCCCAATTGTCACAACAGAAGTGTTCCTGAAGTAATGCGACCAAGTTCTGTTGTACTACAGAAAAATGTTGTACGACAGAAACCTATCATTGCAACAGGCCCCCAGTTGTCATAACAGAAGTGTTCCTGAAGTAATGGACAAACTTCTGTTGTACTACAGAGAACTGTTCCACAACGGAAACCTATCGTCGCAACATGTACCCAATGATGACAACAGAAGTGCACTGAAATTGTGCGATGCGACAAGCTTCTGTAGTGCCCAGTTGAAAATGACAAGAGGAATTCCTGTCGCAACTACAGAAATTCTGTTGTACGGCAGAAGTTCTTGACATTTCTTAATTGAGTGACATTTCTGACGTTACGACAGAAATTCTGATGTCGCAACAGAAGCATTCTGTCGCGAAGGCCAATAGTTATGAAGTCGCAACAGAAACGTTCTGTCGCGACAACAAGAGTTTTGAAGTCGGAACAACAGCTTTATATCCTGACAGCGACTCCGACGTTACGACACCAATTCTGACGTCGCAGCAGAAACATTCGGTCGCGACGGCCAAGAGTTCCGAAGTCGCAACAGAAGCGCTTTCCGTCGCGGCCCTTTAAAATTGTATGTTAGTTTCGCATCGGTGGTGTACACTGTACTTTTCTCTTGCGCGGTATTCAATCGCGCTTCTCTGAAGCCGGCAATGCTGATGGCACCAACACCGGTATTAAAGTCGACGTGGCGAATAGTTATAATTGTGCCGCGACGACGCGGCACCAGCAACGCCTTACCGGCCTCCTCATGATCGGCCGCTGATCAAAATCATACCATCGGCGGGAATGGCTGCGTATCCGTTTCTATTTTTTTTTTTGGGAAGATGTGGCACACAGGCCTGTGGACTTACATGTGCTGTTACACTGACACATTATTTAATTTCCCAGGAATATTTCACAAGCTTATGCGAAGCGCAAAAGAAGATTTGGGTTGTTCCACAAAGTTGCGTGAAAAGCTGTCTCGCTCGGGTCTCATTAATCTGGTACAGTGCTGCCGTGAGAAGACAGTATGCTGTCAGAAAGAACTCTCATCCACGAATGTTTATGTAGCTATTTTGCATTGAACACACGAATTATATGCGCGCTCAAAAGTGTAAAGAACGAGAGACAACTGTCGGAACTAGCAGTAATAACCCTAAAAGTCAACGTTGTCTATTTCTGAATTTCTTATTTAATATGGATATCGTACATCAAAATCGATGTTCTAGCACTCCACGATGTACCTGTCGATGGTACGAACACTCTTGCTCTTCTAGAGATGCAGCACTTGACGCGGTGGACAGCGGATCTTGGCTCTTAAAATGCAAATGTAAACATCAGCGCATCAGCACGTCATACTATTGACATGGCCAAAATGTACACTCGAAAAGCATGTCAGGAGTGGTGCAGTGGTAAGATGCCGGGCTCGTAATCGTGAGGTCGCAAGTTCGAATCCTTGGCGGAGACGGTTTTTTTTTTCGTTTTTTTTTTTACTTTTATATTTTTCTTTTTTTGTACTAACAAATTTACATAGCCTTAAGGAGGTCTCTGTCAATATTTAATTAAATATTTAATTAAATATTGATCAAGAACTACAGAACTTTCTACTACAGGACTACAGACAACAGAACTACAGACAACAGAACTACAGGCAACAGAACTACAGGCAACAGAACTACAGAAACAACGTCCCAAAATACGACAGACTGTGAAAATTTCCTGTTGTGTTTTTCAACTGGGTAGCTTAAGTATTACGGTAAAAAATTGAATTGATTTGCTGAACAATCCACGTGTGCAAACCGCTCTCTAGCATATGAAAAAATATGCTACTATAGACCCACTTCGCGGAGCAGTTTGCTCTAGAGAAACGAGATGCTTCAGCGAAAGTGCCCGAATACGAAACCATTACCGCTTCTGCCCTACTGCTGTGTGATCAGCGGTCGGAAATGAAACTGGGGTGTTCGCTAACGCACTGTGGAGTGGTAGAGGGAACGTGATAAGGTTGACTGAAGAAGTAATAACTCACATTATGGAATGGAATGAACCTGTATGACCAAGTCCAAGGCCACATTTCGCGATGTACGGCTTCTCTCGAGGACGGACGGACGGACGGACGGACGGACGGACGGACAGACGGACGGGCGGGCGACTATAGAACACATCATGAATAATGTTGGCTATTGGTGACAGTAAGCAGACGGTGGAATAGTTCGTCCGTCTCCTTGAAGGCTCTTATTGTTTTGTGAACTTGGAATTTCGATGGATAAAGGGTGACCTAAATCGCAGCGCAATTCTTTGTAAGTGCTACCGGAATGTCATTATCGCCAGTAGACATCGTGTTTATCAAAGTTAAAATTCTTTTAATATCTTTATCATTCGCAGGAATGAAAAAAAAGGCTATAGTGGAAATTTTTACTTCCTATTTATTTTGCCTTGGTTATGTTGCCCCGATATTTCAATGGTACGTATAGACTGTGCTGAGAAAGTAGTTTTGGTCACGTATTCATGACCATGTTACTAGTGATCAAAGTACTGCGAACCTGCATTCCTGGTATGCGTGGTTCTCAGTCCTATTTTTGCACTGGGCGTGATGGATGACTCAAAAGAGGCTGAAAGATCACAAATAGAAAAAAAAAGTCAAGTTAAGCTGGGTTCGTATGCTACTTATTCAACTGCAAACATACACATTTTATAATGTCTTACGGTTGGCGTGTAACAACCCGGGCAAAAAGGATTCTCAACCGCCATGCCTCATCGAAACGGAGGATGGATTCCTAATTTGCTGTGGTTGTCTCAAGTGGTTACCGGTCTGGCAGGTGCACTGTAGTACTTACAGGCCCCTTCGTGTGTGTGCATGCCTAAGCGAAACGAAGAATTGATTCATAATTTGCTATGGTTGTCTCGAGTGGATGCAGGTCTGGCGGACGCCCCGCAGTGTTCACAGGCCCCTTTGTGTGCGTGCGTGAAAACACTTTCTGCGATCTGTCAAGCTCTAGGGGAGAACGCTTTCCGCGAACCAGAAAGGAGCCCTGGGCTGCCGCCAGTGGAGGCACGCTCGTAATGACGCCAACTGGGAGAATGGATCAGCTGCCCATCCACAACCAGACGCCCTTTCCGCGAACCAACGACGCGCGAAAGAGAAGGGATCAGCTGCCTAGGATCCCCAGGACGCGCAGGTTGCCACCAGCGGAGGCAAGTTTGGGAAAAACATCGTCCTGGGAAAGTGGGGGCCACCGCCAAGCACCGTGGGAATCAGTGCATGTCACGTGACGTTGACGTGAACAAGATTCCGCCTACGATTTTAGTGGGCCTATTTAGAGGGCCCCGCAATGTACTTTTTCACGTCATTCTCTTCTTATCTTTCACCAACCATTGATTAAACTGTGCAAGTTTCACACTAGAAGTCGCCTCGTCCCTGCCGATCGCCATGGTCTACCGGACGCCTGCAGCCTGCCGACAACGCCCCGCTACCCAATAGTAACGCCGGTCGAGGTTGAAGAACCAGGCGTCGCAACAACTGGTCGGCAGCGGTGGTGTGCGCTACCCTGCAGAACGCAACAAATTACACCGAGCTTTATCCGCGACATCTTTCAATCACGTTCTGAAATCTGATAAGTGTCTGCTTAGTTCAAGGTAATCGCTCACAAACAACCAATGACCACACTTCAGCCAGATGTAGGCAGAGGTTCATTCTGGCAATTATTCAGAAGTTTTCATGCGCAAAAGTGGCCGAAATGCGCAAAGGTACCCTGAAATTGGTGTCGTCACTGCGGCACCATGAATGTCGTTATACGGTTCGAGAGTAAATAAAACTGAAAGTATCTTCATTTCATCCGCTAACAATCAGTATTTTTGCGGCCTAATATGCGAGCCTTAATTGAGTTATAAAGCATGAAACGCTTTTAGCTCCCTTTGTCGGCTGCCTTCAAGTGACCTTAAGCCAAACCCAGAGTCGTTATCCGGGCACTCCAACGGGAACATCCGCGCAAGTTGCGTAAACAAAACGAGATCATCCAGGCTACCAGTCAAAACTTAAGAACGTGCATTTTCTCGCCCCCCACTCTTCGTACAGGACCGCATTACATAGGCTGGCTAGTGCCCAAACAAACTACAGAAGGTATTGCTTCCGGGTTCCTCCTAATGTTTGCTCACAATATCATTCAAGCTGTAACGTCTAGTATGCTGAAGTATTATTTGTCATTTCCAATAGCGGCGTTCAAAATACAAGTACAGGGCACCATATAGTCAATTGTGATCTTTTGGCGCCAGCGGTCCGTGAGTTCCGCGACGCGGGTTTCGCGTCGCCTCGAGAGATGGCGCCACGCTGCGTGGCGCCTCGTTCAGGCACTTCTACCCTCTGCGGTGGCTTAGCAGTTATGGTGTTGCGCTGCTAAGCACGAGGTCACGGGATGAAATCCCGGCCGCGTCTACCGCATTTCGATGGATGCGAAATGCAAAAACTCTGTGTCCCGTGTTGGTGGCACGTTAAATATCCCCTCGTGGTCAAAATTAATCCGGTCTCACCCACTGCGGTGTGCCTCATAATCAAATCGTGGGTTTGGCACGAAAAACCCCAGCATTTTATTCCGCCTTCTAGCTGGGCAGCGCATTCCTTCTCCCTGGCGTCTTTCGCCATCCATCGTGCGACCTTCAGCCCGCTTTCGTCTTCTAACTGGGCAGCCTGCATATGGACAGTGGTGAGGTGTGGTGCGGTGTGGTGTGGAGGGGTGTGCCGTTTCGAACATGCGCTACACCCATTTTAGGAATGTGGCTAGTATATCTACAACCAATCTGCTTTTCCAGTTGCCATTTCATGCTTACATCTGCTCTGGATTACGAGAGAGCCTGAAATGTTTTTGTTTCTGTAGTTATCTCGTATAAGAGATCGCACGTGACGGGAGTGTAAGTTGCGAGCGCGGTCTGATACGGTGGGTCGAGCGCTTATTATGCAGCGACTCTCGCCCGAAGGAGCTAATACGTTCGAGCCAGGTGAAACTGGGGAGTCGTTCGCAGCGCGCAAATGACACGACACGTGTTTACTCACGTAATTACCCGCGCCCGCCGCGCGCCCTCCATATTCAGAGTCGAACGCGTTTCGGTCATTTCTCACGGCGACAGCCGACCGGCGCATTACGCTCAAAATCCGAAGGCTCGCGCTCAAAGGCAAAAGCGCAAGCTCGGCAGCTCCTCGTTAAACATCCATAAGAGTATCCGGCTTCCCGCTGTCGAAGAAATAAACAAGAACCAAGCGGCACCGCCCCCCTTGAATCCTTAAGTCTGTCGCCTTCGAACACATACTTGTGGGAAGCACGCGGGAGTATAACAATGCAGCGACAACCAAATACGCAGCAAAACCAACGCTCAAAAGGTCGAGGAGTACCGGAAAACGACATCACTAACGCCCGCAGCGCCGCCTTCTCCCCTAGAGTGGGGGGGGGGGGGGGTGACTGCCGCCAACGCAAACAAAGATTAATCGCTCCGCCATTGAGCTCGACGTGCGAAAAACACCGTCGAACAAACGTGCACGTGCGTGTGTGTTTGTTAGTATACGCGCGCGCTCCTACGGTGCGTGGGAGGGCATCATTAGCGGGGCCACGCGCGGTGATGGGCTAATTACCGGGCTCGTTTTAATCATCACGCCGTGATGAATGGTCTTTTTCGCGGCGCAACCGCATTTTGTTGGGCTCCCGAGTTCTCTCGCCGCTCTTGCCTCTGTTATCCTGTGCGTTTGCTGATTGCGGGCGCCCTTTTGGGGTGGCGAGCGTTTATTAAATATACCATTAAGGCGGTGTGAAAGCGAGCGGACGTTGAGGGCAGTGGTGAACAAAAGAAAGAAAGAAATTCGGATGAAAGGCAAGACGGAGGTGCACAAGGCACCCTAGAAACAAGGCGACATTGACATTATGTGTACTCGGTTCAGAATGGCGCGATGAAAGTTTTGCGCCGGGGTTTGATGATTAAGTGAGTGACACCGGAAGAAGAAGGCGGGGAAGGGGAGTAGGTTGGTGACTGTATAAACAAGGCTGGATTTGTTGCGTTGAATGTCGATGTGCGGCGTTTTGGAAACGGGGGAAATGGTGCTTGCTGCCACGTACCGTTGCTATCGAGCCACCGCTCGATAGCAACAGTCTGTCGTGCGCGAAGAGTTGGAGAACCTTGGAACTCAGTCTGTCTGGCCCGTCAACCGTTCGGATGCCTACGCCTTTCCCTACGATCCCTCCTTCTCGACGCCAGTACCTCTCTCGGCCTTTTCGCAACCCAGCGGAACGACGAACATCCGATGACCGGCCGATCTGTTTCAACTGCCTAGGCGTTGGCCACATTTCCAGTCACTGCCGCAATACCTGGACGTCATCCCAACATCAGATCCCACAGAGCCATGCAACTCTGCTCAGGCGTCCTCATCTACATGGCAGAGTAGTTCATCCTCACCACGATGTCCCCTGTCTCGCTCACCCACTGTCCGCCATTCTCCGTCCCCCATGTACCGGCGCTCTACGGGAAACTGACGGGTGCAGCTCCGAGGAGTGATGCTGCTAGAACGACCCGGACTTCAATTCTTCTACTGGCCTTACCGACGGATAGGAATTTATTTGATGTTTATGTAGATGGTGTCCCAGTCACTCCTCTGCTTTATACCGGCGTGCACATCTCTGTGATTGGCGACCAGCTTTGTCAACGGCGCCCTGACACCTGCGGCGCCTTGTGTTGTGTGAGTCGTTGACGGAAGAATACTGGTTGCAATAGGAATCTGCGCCACTTACGTTGGTGTTGCTGGCCGCCAAACATATGTTGCTGTTTTTTACTGTCCGTCAAGAGTGTCCCCGTGACGTTTTTCTAGGCCTAGATTTTCTATCCGCTCACTCTGCTCTTATCGACTGCTCCGCTGGACTTGTTCAACTCGATTAGCCTTGCCCTGACCTTCCCCATTGGATTGTATTGGATTGTAGCAAACTTTATTTGTGCCTGCAGTTGGGCCAAGAAGTTCGTAGCAGAGTGTGCTTCACCGAGCAGCTTAACTCCCCCACAAGCTATGACCTGCGTCCTCCTTTCTCCAACTGCACCTGTGCCTGATGGTGACTATGTCGTTTCTCCTCTCGCGGGCGTCCTCCTTGCCCTTCACGTTGCTCTTCCGAAAACTGTCATCACTATCACCAACAACTCTTCGGAATCAGCGACCGGAATTGGCGACAATCTTCGGAATTGGCGACCCCGTCCTACCGCAAGGCATAGCCATGGGTACGCTGCCCTCCTCCCAAGACGGCCATTGTATCAGTATCGACTGCTGATATTACGTCGTCTTCAGCCCCAAAGCTCGTGCTCCTTTCCACAAACCTGAAATATGCCTCACCCTTCCAGGAATTACGAAGAAAGCTTAAAATGACCCCGTTTGCCCTGAAGCAGGCCACATTAAAACTTGTGCACAGTGGCCGCGTACATGTTTACATCGATGGCTCAGACACAGTTCAGCTGCCGCTGCGGTGATACCAGCAGGACGTCACATGTATCATCAACGACAGCCGCTGAACTGGTAGCCTTGCGTGCGGCTCTTTATTTCATTCAGGAGGAACCATCCCATGCGTGGCCAATCTTCTGCGATTCCAAGGCAGCGATTGCAGATCAGAAAAGTCTACCATCACATAGCTGACTAAGGACACAATATAATATATCAGTGGTTGCCTATAGTCACTGTTCCATACATGACAAAGATCGAGCGGACGCAGCTGCCCGACCTGCCATTGACAGCGTCAGCTGCGTTGTCATTCCCCTTTCGAGAGCCGACGCAGCGAGAAAACTTTCTGCGCTTGCACGTGACCTAACATTAGCTCAATCGATTTCATCCGAATTCACAAGTGCACACCTTCATACCCTGGACCCTAATTTTTTTTTTTTAATGCGAGGATAAATGCCTCAGGGCATACAAGGGTATGTGATGGGGGTGAATAAGGATGATTAAATGAATGAAAAAAGATTTGCTGACTTAATGAAGTCCAAGAGGGACCGATAATGCGGTCCCTGCGTCCAAGCAGTGTAATTCACAGCTCCCTATTCCGCCCGACCTTCCGCGATGTAAGTGGACCCTTCTAGTCAGTCTATGGCTTGGAGTAGTATTTTCAAATGCGTACTCCTTTCTTATCGGAATGGCCAACAGCCCACTTTGTGACATGTGCAGGTGCAACGAAACAATCGCGCACTTTCTCTGTGAGTGCTCTCGTTTCAGCCCACAAAGAGCGGCCCTCTCAGCCACTCTAGACCGAGTGGACAAGTGCCCAGTAACGCAAAACGACAACCTTGTAAACTGGCCGACGCGAACATCAGCGCGAGCCGCCATGAAGGCGCTGCTGCGTTATTTAAAAGACACGGGACTTCGTGACAAATTGTCACTGTACACTGTGTGACGTAGGATGGGACGGTGACAGTGTAATACTAGGAATGCCTTCGCAGAATGAGCGACAGTGCACACAGAAACAGTTCTGTGTCGTATGTATGTGTGTGTGTGGGTTCTTTTCTCACTCTTTTTCTCTCTCTCGATCACCTATCACATTCTCTGCCCCTCTCCCGGTACAGGGTAGCCAACTGGAGATAATTGCTGGTTAACCTCTCAGTCTTTCCGTTGCCTGTCTCTCCCTCTTTCATAAAAAAAAAATATATATATATATATATATATATATATATATATATATATATATATATATATATATATATATATATATACTCTTTTATTGCTTTCATTATCTGTCTGCTCCTCATATGGTTAGTAAAAAAAATTGAGCCTCTCGATTCCCCTGATCCTTTTCCCTCATTGCTAAGCAGTCTCGACAACGGTAGTCTTGGTGGCTATTTTGTGATTAGCAAAATACGTCACGTAAGTCTTGCTCAATAGCAATCTCTGCGGCGGACCTCCAGGTTCAGCTCCCTCAATTGCAGCTTTATGTCTTAGGTTTACGAGCGACGCTGGTAACACTCTGTCACGGGGGCGCCCATGCGATCTGAATGCGTCTAATGCTGGCAGTGTCACGCTCGCGGGCTGAACTGAATTCAGTAGCCTGTGATTGAACTGAAATGCTCGCGCAAAAAGAAGTAGAAGAAAGAAGAAAAGGAAACAGGAAAGATAGAAAACAACAGAAGATGACGATCGCCTCCGCCATACCATATATAGCACTCGTGTCGTATGCCTGATTCGTAACGCGTGCTCCCAAACTGATTCTGTTTAGGGTTCAGTGGCGGCTCCGGGGATGGCGCGTTCTCTCAACAGAGTCGCACAGGCAGCGCGCTTGGGTGGAGGGGGGGGGGGGGGCAGAAAACAACAAATCGTTTTGCCGTTCGGATGCAAACAAACAATGAATAATTCACTCGCGCACGCGCCACTTCCTACGGCCATGCACGCGTTTCTCGGCCCAAAGGATTCCATTTCACCCCGAACATCGACAGCACGCACAGTGGTTCGGCCGAAGTGCTCTCACCACCGTTCCTTCTTTTCCTTTTTTTTCTTTAACCCCGTTTCTTCGTTCACAGTTCCGGAACGACTGCCGCACGCCTGCTGCAACTCCCTGTGTTTTCAATTCTCTAAGGCGAACGCTTGAAAAGAAGCGGAGAGAAGTGGAGTAGTTGAAAGGAGACGGCGAAAATGAAAACTCAGTCGTCGCGAGGACACGCTTCCTTGCACACATAAAGTCGGCCGGAGCGGGGATTCGGGCCCTCCTAAGGGTCCCGACCCCGAATTTCGGAGGAGTGGGTTTCGCGCCGGGTCGGGACCTCTCTCGTGCCGGGGAGGGGGTTAGGTTTCCAATGTTTTTGCGGGGTCGGGTTATATAGCACTGTCGCCACCACTGGCAACACCACTGACGCCACTTTCAGCATCCCTCCCCCCTCTCTCTCCGCCCCGTTCCCTAAGTCTCCCGTTCCGCGTCGATTAAGAAACACTCTCGACCGGCCGCCGACCTCTTTCTCTCCCGACGTTGGCTTCTATTCTATGTCACCTCCTCCCAGCCCCATTTTTCCACGGCCGCAACCAGAGTAGCTGTGACAGTGGCGACGCTTTTGCGAAAGAGCCGCCTATTGCGCGCCTCGTGAAACGCTTTCGTCCATTCATCGACCCTTTGTCTGCAACGACGACACTTGGTCGTCGGCGGAAGGCCTCATTCGCTTAACGCTCCCCCCCTCTCCCCCTTTCTATGGTCAGAGGAGAAGCACACTAACATTGTGCTAGGCTGCAGCGTTCAAATTCACAGCGTGCAGTGAGCAGGAGAGTGTGCCGAGCGTGCAGGGCGAAATGGGGGGGGGGGGGGGAAGGGGGGGGAAGGCGCACTCGTTGACTCGCGCAAGAAACGGGGTCTGAAGCGCATAGCCCTGTCGAAGAAAAGGGGTGCTAACGCAGTTAGCGGCGTCGGCGGCGGCTTCGAGGACACCGCCGCTGGGGTCCCGGGATGCGCCGAGCGATGGATAGCTGCAGCGGAGGAGCTCCCGCTTTCCCGAACGTCGGGACGCGAGGGAGGGAACGGGGAGGGGGGGGAGGGGATGTAGGGTTGTAGAGTCGCTGGGCGCCGGCGCGCCTCGTCGTCGACGGCGACTCGCGCTTTAAAGCGCCAACTCGATTAGTCGCAGCTGCGGAAAGCCCGACGCGTGCTGCTAGCGCGCGCGGTCACGGAGATGGATGAAGCGGCCCGGTCAACCAGTGCCCAAAGCGTGGACCGATTCCCTATCGTGCGACCCGTTACGGCCGGGTTCAAAGGGGAGCGCGGGGCTCCGAGGTTCAAAAGGGCTCTTGTCTCGTCGGGCCGCGTCGGGTATGTGCGTATGTCTGTGAACTCTCCACTCTGGCGGGAGGTTGGTTCGACGCTGGCTGCTTGCAGCTTCGCCCGTGGACGCGGGTCGCTTAGGGAACAGACACGCCCGTCTGTGTCGCCGCAACGCAGGCCGCGCTTCAAGCTTCGAAAGCCGCAGTCGGCCCAGTCGAAAAAGCGGATCGTCGCTGGGGTCCCCGGGAGGAAAGGAAGATATACGACGCTGCCGCTCTCGGTGACCGTTGAGGAGACAGATGAATGGTCTTTGCCTTCCGATGCCAATCTCCTCCGTGTCTTGGGGCCTGTGTTTTCTGTGGACTCCTTAAACCCTTTTGTTAGGCTCTGCCATTTCTGCGCCGGAAACACACCTACAGAGATGACCCCGAAGACCTACGCTTTTGGCGCTCATAAGCTGCGTTTCCTTTGCACGAAAGTGCCAATAATAATGAAAAGGTTCTCAGCCATGTAATTTTCACTTCAAACACGCATATATGGTGTAGTGCAAGACATCTGAGTCAACAAGTTCACCAAGTGAAACGAACTCTAATGTGTACACTTCTTGCTTGGCAATACGATCCTCGATACGACCCTCTGGACGCTGTGTATGAATGCGAGAATGTTAGATCAGGATTAGAGGGTGTGACGCACTCTGTCATCAACGCAACTCATTCATTAGCATTGTCTCTCGTTGTGTTGTCGCTCTGAGCCGTATACAACATTAACGCCGCGTTTATTCGTTTTGGCGCGTACACGTATGGCCTCAGAGTAACCCGAGATTAGCCACGGTTGGCATCTGGTGACTGTTCGTGTAGTTTTGGAGTGTCCACAGGTAGGTGGTACACTCTTATAGCGAAAAATGAAACGAGTTGGAGGGGGGGGGGAAGGAACGGCACCACTTGCTCGGCTGAATGTAGTTCTTTCACTTTGCGCAGTCATTTTTGGGTGAAAAGACAACGGCATCTTGCTTCTCTCTTTCGGAAGAATTTGAACCTATGTCCCTCACGAAACTTTCCCTTAAGACTGGCACCAAGTGATTCCTGTAACCACGTGGTGAGCTGGGAAGTTCGGCGCATGTTAGCAAAACAACACAACAATACCAACAACAACAACATTGGGTTACCATGAGAAAACAAGGCGAAGACGACAAGCGGATGGTCAAGAGGGTCCATGGACCCTCTCTCGACGACTGCGACCTCTTGCAAAACAAAATTTTCGAACGGTGGCCGCAATTTCTGGCCGCCCGAGTTACCTGAAAAGCACTGCTGTGCTTTTGTAGCATCGGGACTGCACATGGACTGCACGGCAGATCGCCGTTGTAAAGCGCTTTGCAGCCTGCATACGCACAGTTCCTCTTTTGATGTCATCGTTTCCCTTCTCATCTCATCTACCCTATTGGACACTAGAGGTGCGTTCGCGCTGTCGCCGTGCTGTCACTATAAAGGCGGAGCACGCGCGGTCCTCTCGTGGAGGGTTAGAGCGAGAAAACACGTCTTTATTAAAATTCTAGAAATTGCTTACGGCGCCTCCTTGGTTCTAGCGTCCGCAGCAGAGGGGGCACTGCATACCGAAATACGGTGCGAGAGGGAAAGCTGGGTTTCGCACGTACTCCTCCAGCCCATCGCAGAACACGAAGTCGACAAGGGTCCGAAGGATAATCTTGCAGTCCTCAGGTAATATCATCGGAGAACTTCTGCATTCCAATGTCCTCCATGTGGGTTTTCGGTTACTCCAGTTAACCTCGCGCGTTTTTCTTGTTGTATTTCTCTGTCTGCCGCTCATGTTGTCTTGTAAATCGGCAAATGTATAGGTTTCCCGCGAATAGCGGGAGTCGCGCGTCCTGTTCGCCGAAGTTATCGGAGTAGGACTGCGTATTGAGTTTGGCAGGTTCCGTGAAGAGAACTCGAAGCCCGGTATACGCTATTACTTTCGCACGCCGCCCCCCAGGTAAACTCGGCCACCGTGGCGGGCAATCGAACCCTCGACATTGTATTCAGTATGGCAGATGGGCATAGGCACCGAGCCTTCAGTCAGTCGCGGGTCGCAATTACACGTATACCTTCAATACCTACGTCTATCAAAAAAATAACGCTGCCGCATAAGTCTCGTTAATGGGTATTATGCATGCTTCGGAACGTAAAGGTGAAAATCGGAAGACGATTTATTCAACTTTGCATTTATTTTCGCACAGAAAGAGGCGAAATATGCGGGCGCATACACATTACGATTCGCATACGGATCTTGAGCCTTATAAATATGCGCGACTCGACTAATTCTATAGTTTTACGCGCCGAAAGGAGGAAACCAAATTTCGCGCAGAACTGGAATCACTACGCCAGCGGAATGATTGCCAAGGGAAAGTGAAATTTTTGACGGGGAATGGAAAGAGCTTGGGGGGGGGGGGGGGCGGAACTGTATGAACGGTGCGATCAGAATACCGCGCGTTAAAAGAACGCACCGTCACAGACACGCATTAGGCCGGGACAGACATTCGGTGCCAAAAAAACCCCGTCATTTCGCCCGGACCTGTTCGCTCCCAGCATCCGAGGTATACCAGCGTGCGGAGCAAAGAAATCCCGGCCCGCCTTTTCAAACGTTTTCATGCTTCTCAGCTCACGTAGTAATTTCGCCTCTTCACTCCGAATCCGAGAACAAAAGGTAAGAGAAAAAGAAGAAGAAAAAAATCTCTCCACGAAAAACTCGCGGTCCGCGAGCCTCGAGAGTTGTGGAACGCCATTTCATGCACCACTTGGCTCTTTCGCTGCATACGCGCGCATATGCGACTGCACGCGATCACATACCGTAGCTTGCACACCCATCCGCTGGATTCAAATTTTCTCTTTTTTTTTTTCTCAGTCTCTGTTGCTATAGCCTGGTCTTCTTTTTCGGGATGTTTCTCAACATTGAAACCGTGGGAGCGCTTCAGCACACTGGCAGCGCTGGCACAAATTTTTACGTTTCTCTCGGCTCCCGAGCTCGTCAGACTCGCAGACGTCACGGTCAGGACGTCGACGACGAGGAGTCTGCATGCAAATTTTCGGGAAACACGTGCTGTCCGTGTAGAGGCTGCGTATAGGCGAGCTCTACGCTGTGCGCGGTATGGCGGCTCGGGGTTGGCAACGTAGCATTAATTCGCGTGAGGGACGCGCGTAAAACTGGTTGGGAATCCGTGGGCTCGGAGTCGGCGGGGAAGCGAAACGTCAGAAAAACCCGACTCGTTCGCGTATCGGCTTTAAATGGAAACGTATACCTATGTACGGAGAAGCGAACAGTTCGAGACGTCAGAGCGAGGCACACCGCAGGTTATGCCTGTCTTGTGACCCCCCACCTCCCCACCCCTCACCCACCTCTGGTGGAGCAATCTTCCCTGTTATTGAAATACGCACTCGCGTAGATGCTGTACGTGGACTAAAAAAGAAAGATAAAAAATACAAGATAGAAACTAGCCTTGCTTTTTTTTTTAGTTTAACTGATGAAATATTCACAAATTCAACTGCCTGATTAAAAAAAACGAGACGCTTACGTTGCATAATATATACCGTCGTTGTGATATTTTCTCTTTATCCTTGAGAAGTCTCGGCCTTCTAGAAGAGCGCACGGAGGACCAGTGATAAAGTCAACAGCAGTAGGCTTGGAAATGAAACACAGACACAACGCTGTAAAGAATTGTGCTCGCGCTATCAACAACGCGCGACGACGAGAAACTCACAATAGTTAAACCGTAGTGCTGAAACATTTTAGTGCACACACGAACAGCAAATCGTTCGCTCAGTGCGAATGAAAATGAATATACAATAATCACAGTAAGCAATATAGTAAAAGCAGAATGTAGAACTACATTAACTAGAGTATACAATAACCACAGTATATGATAACTACAGTACATCAAGACTACAGTACAGTAACTCATCACATCGAAACAAGAAACACACGCTGTATGAATATATTGTTTTGAAACTTAGAACTTTATTTACTACTGCAGAGTAATAAATATTCACAAAAAAGGTGCTTAATTCAAAGAAATTTACTTGCAGGCTTCTGGATAGGAAGGTTGTACGTTGAAAAAAAGAGTACTCGAATGGATTATTGCGTGCGCCAAATGGAGTGATGGTTATGTTATGCTTCTGTCTTGCGGCGTACCCCGTAGAAAAGCAAAATATTCTATTGTCATCGGGCTCGGCCTTGGGAGCGGCCCGCTTCGTGAACATTCACGATCTGCAGGACTTCATTAAAGTTTTGCCATACCACACCATGCAATGACCTTCGATCAATTGACATAAAAACTTCAGTCTGGAAGAGCGATTGCTTTTTTCTAAAGCCTGAAGGTTGTCTAATTTTTTAAAACAGACCCGTCACTGATGCCCCGGAGAAATTAACCCTTTACTGCACCTTGTTGCATTTACGCAACATTCCGATGAACGGTGTTAAAAACCGAAGCAAAGTCAGTTTGGAGCTGCCTGTACACGTTGTTGCATATCCGCAACATTGGTCTGTAAAACGCGCCCCCTTGTGCTGCAATCTGTGCTAATCCTTCGCATCTTCTACCAAAGCAAACGTGGCGGAGGCTGCGCGCGCCCGCGAGCAGTGATATAGGTAAGTTTTACAAATTGTAAATGTATTTCTCCATAAGACGAAGCGCAAAAAAAAATTCTTAGGCTATGCTCCACATCCTTCTGACTCTTTAGGTTCAAAAAAAAACATTGTCATTTCGGAATAGTTTGTTCCTGGTGAGAGAACGTTGCTATGTTGCACAAATGCAACAACGTGTACATGGTTTATTTTCTTCAGAAAAGTGAAATGGCTCCGAAACGCTGGTATGGCCCAGCAATTTCTCCTGATAGTGAAGGCAGTGACTATTAAATTAGTCACGACAGCCACGAGTGTAAGTCCGTTTCGATTCAATATGTGGACAAGATGTTCTCTGGTCGAATTTCCTTTTTTCTTTACAAAAGTACGCTGTGCCTCCGCACGTTGCCGTATCACATCGTCACGGGCACAGCTTTACGTCTGTGCTTCGATGTTCTACATTTTGACAATAACCCGAGAAGACTGCATTGTTTCCTGGCTGCACGGGAATCCGCATGACGTACTGCACGCAGTGTGGGAACCACCTGTGCTGCACAAGCATGTACAAGTGCTTCTCTTTGTTCCACACTAAATCATAGGTGCACCAATGATCGTCTCGTGCAAATAAGCATCTGAGTATGAATCGCACTAAATCTATCTTTTACTTTCAACTTCTTCTTTATTTGCACATTGTTGCAAATATGCAACATGCCCTTATTCTGCAAATTGAAACCACAGACATTCGCTAAAGTAAGTTTCCGTGAGAGTACAGGTGCTGTTATGCTTCCCTACAACTCCATGAATAATATTTTGAGGAAGCAAAAAATTGTGCAGTAAAGGGTTAATAAAGACAACGCGCGCAGCTCTCCTTTGTACTTTTTCTAGCTCATTAATGTTTCTTTTGGGGAAAGGGTTCCAAATTATTGCGGAATTGTCCAAATTGGCTGTACAACAAATTTATAGGCCAAAAGTCGCTCTGAAGGCTGCGATTACTTTTAAGCTCGCATCACAAAAAGAATCTTCCGGTTTGCATTTGCGACAACTTAATTAATATGCTTATTCCAGCTAAGATCACTCGAGATCCTAAGATCTAAGTATTTTTAATTATTTCACATAGCATAACATTTTGTATGACATACTGAAAGTGCAATATTTTTTTTTCTGCCGTATTAGTTTCATAAACACTCTTTTGTCGAGACTCATCATCATTGGCCGCTCTTCGCACCACAATGCAGCGTTCTACGAAGCTTGATTTAACAGCAACTTGTCGCACGTGCTATCAATTTCCAAGTATAAAACGCAATCATCTGCATATAGTTTAAGTTTACCTGACTGTTTTGCACTATGCCATGAATATATACAATGTAGAATAGGGATTCAAGAACGGAACCTTGGGGAACAACCAAAATGACTTTAACTGTCCTGGAACAGTGATAACGGAAATATACATATTGGTGTATTAGTGTCAGGTACGCCGAAACTCATTTTAATAACTGATCATTTTCAAACGCCTTGTCTAATGCAAAAAAATAATTTAATGCGTGAAACTCTTATCAAATGCTTTTCTAAAATCAATAAAATTACACCAACCTGTTTGACATCACTGATGGTTTTTGCCAAATTGGGCACTGTTTCGACGAGCTGATGGCTGGTTGACAGGCTTTTTCTAAACTCACTTTGGTATTTATTGAGAGAACGATCGCTGTCAAGGAACTCTACCATATGATTATGAATTATGTGTTCAAGAATTGTACACGATGCTGAAGTCAAAAAAATGGGTCGGCAATTCGCAGTGCTATTTTTTTTTTTTTGCACGCCTTAGGTACTGATCTAATTTTAGCTGTTAACCAATCTTTCGGGAGTTCACCTTCACTTATTGACCGGATAAACACAATGCAAAGATATTTCGATACCCACTGAGCCTATTTTTTCAGAAAGACTTTGGGATTGCTGTCTGGGCCATGTTTTTTTTTTTTTACATCCAGTTTCAAGATAATGTTCATAATACCATTATCTGTGATAGGGACGTTCGATATACGTGGTAAAGAGGCATTAAAGTTGTGTAAAGAATTGCTATCGTTTGTAAAGACAGATTTGGAGTGCTCATTGAAAGCGGCAGAAATTATCGTGGAGTCATTACTTTGTTTGCCCTGCATTTAAAGCATGTCGAAATCCGGAGGTTGCAATAAAATGATGCCATTTTCTCATAATTTTGCTTGTCCTGGCCTATGTTATTTTTAAATTGAGAGGATACTTCCAATCTTTGGGTTCATAATGCAGGGTATTAGAGCACTGTTTATTGTTTCTCTTTATCCTTTATAGCTCCCTCTTCAATTTCAAGGCCTCTCTAGAAACCCACAGGTTTCCAACTTTTTTTTGTTTTCTTTACAAAAATTAGAACAAACCTTGTGGTGCACTCATTTACAATGTCCTTAAACCACTCCCTGAGACGATGCATATTATATGAGCTGCAAGCCATAACGTCATAATAAAAAGGAAGTTCGTCTAATATTGATACATCAGCTGCCTTGCTAAAGTAGTGGAAAATAGAAAGTTTGTGGTTCGGATTCAGGAAAACCACTGATACTGTGAGTAAAAACAGCACGGTGATTGGAGAATCTAGGTACGACTTCACAGTACCTGTTCTCACTCATCTTACCAATAACACACACACACAACAAAAGAAAGGGAGACGGAGAACTGATTATAACTTACTTGGGCTCTAGTATAGTCATCCACTAATTGAAATAAATCAAACTCAAAGGCAGTATTTAATATTTCAAAATTTGGAGCATCAGCGTGATCACGAGACGTAGTCGTCCAATCAATGTTGGGTACATTGAAGTAGCCCGTCAAGATCATCTGATCATGTGCCTTTATATGTGAGTGCACATAGTTCCTTAGATCCACCATGTGAGCTATACTGGAGATGGAGGAGGCCTGTACATCGCCCCCAACACATATTTAAGATTGCCACAGTAAACCTTGCAAAAGATGCGTTCAACATTTGGGACGACCGGCATTCTAAGCACACTTAATGACATTTTTTGTGCCATGGTATTTCCTAAACACACTCTAATCAGGCAGACGGACTCGCTTTCATACCGAACCTCTGTCAACCAGATTACCGCGGTGTTAGGGTCACGTATCATCAGAAGGACATCTGGCTCTGTTGACCTAATGACGACGCTGGGACAGTTAACGTGGAGAATTTGGAGTTCACGGTGTCTGGACTCTCTAGGTAACTTATTATTTCCTTTATCGAGGCGGTAACGAGATCCTTTATCTGCATCCCAACCTTACAGAGCACCGCCACTGCACACTTTATCGAACAAACAGCTTCACCTTCGCAGCCGTTTTGTTTTTCTGCGCTAGCTGTTATTCGAAGTTGCTTCCGAATTTGCCGTACCCTATATTCGAGAAATCTTCAGGCACTGAAAGGCCGCTATTTTTTGGTTTATGACAATTCTTTAGCGCCATTGCTTTTTCCCGGTAATCAAAGGAGTATTATGATGACAGGACGCGTCTTTAAGGCGAAAGCCTTTGGTGTCTATGTGGGCGGTTGGCCTTGGTGAAACTGCGCCGTGACGAAAAATGGCCGAGGCCACAAAGAGTGGAAAACACGTAAAAAAATGCTCAGATTGACGTCATAGTTCTCAGGGACGTTCCTGTAAACAAAGTAAATTAGTGTCTTTGAAAAGAGAATTTGCTATATTTCGGTCTGCGTGAGAAGGAGGAAGCGAGAAGCGGAACAACCACGGGTACGACAAGCGGAACGAGCCGACCGACGACAGCCTTGATTGTATAATTTCGCGCATTACCAAATGTGCAGCAGGTTTTCGCCTTCTTGTGTAACCGGAGTGTAACACCTGCCGAACTTTTATTTTCAACCTTTAGACCTATTCAATGGACGTTTTTAATTGCGCAGGCAGTTACACCCAGATTCTTTTCAAAAACCAAATTTTTCGGTTTTGTTTCTAGTGTTTCGGCAGTCTGAATAGCAGTTTCTTTTGTGCCATAGAGAGAGAGAGAGAGAGAGAGAATAAACTTTTATTCTGAGCAAGTGCAGTGGGCGCCCTAGGTGGGCCGCCTCCTTATTCCAGGTAGCCGCGGGCCATGACCATCCCCCGTGCCCGTTCGATGAGGCTACGCTGTCTCTTCGGGTCCGGGTCTGATAGCTTGGCCTCCCACTGCTCCTCGGTTTGTGTTTGAGTGTCTACGGTGCCATTTTCTTTTACACATCCCCATACCATATGGCATAGGGTGTACGGGACATTACAGTACAGGCAGAAGTATGATTGCTGGGTAGGTGAGATTCGGTGCAGTAGGCTACCGTGAACGTAGCTGCTTTCTCTTTTTTTTGCTATTTCCCGAAGGTTACTGCCTCTTCCCAAGTTAGGCTGAGGTGAGGTGAGGGGTAAGTTATTTCTGGCCTCTAGTGTTGCACTTCATCCGTTCTCCTTGACGCGTCCTCTGCCATAGACTTGAAGTCTTCGTCTAGCTTATCCACTAACGATGTCAGTTGTTTGTCAAAAGTAGACACGGTTGCGTCCACATTATAAACTTTTGTTTTTTGTGCAAGGCTGTTAAGCTACTGACGTGTATTTCCATACCATCGATTATCTTTGTTAGGGACGTGATTTTTTTCTTCAATGTCTTTTTGAGATGACTTAATTTCCTTTATGGCAGTTCGCGTAGTGCTCTGGCCATCCAATATTTCTCGCGGATATTTTTTTTTTCTAAGTGGGTCTCGGAGGGGGATGGAGCTGCCATGTGGCTTGCCTCATAATTGTATTGTGTATTTGGCGCGTAAAACTCCAGAATTAAATTATATTTTAGAAAGCAAGGCCCTGCAAACGGAAAGGCTGAACATTCCACGAGACTTGCGCGGCTGCCTCCATTTCGGTGTAAAAGTTGCCGTCTTTACCAATGCGATACTGACTGATCTATATGTTACCATATGACGGACTACGTATATAGCCTGTCAATTCTAAATTTCGATATAACGCAGAAATGTGCGAGTCTAAAGGCGTATTCTCTCGTGCTAGATGCCCATTTCAGTTTCTTTTTGTTTTTCTTTTTCTTGTAACGACACCGCAAGTTTCACACCGGATGCAGCAAAATAGTGCACCACTAATTTTGGGTATTGTGTAACCTCACATACGAGTATTCCTAGATGGAAGTCAATGTTCCGTTTTTCTTCAGCCAAGAAGTTTCGCGCTATAGAAGGGTAACAACACAAAGTAATGACAAATCGCAAACGTCACGTCGGTGCTCGTATAATGACCCCCTCTCAGCAGAACCATTTCATTAATCTTCTAAGCTCGCGTGCTTCGGGAGCGCAATGTTTCCCACGTTAAGCTCGCGCGCACCCACCGTCCTTTTCCCGCTGTCGTCGACTGCCGCTCGCACGGTCTCTGACACTGCAGTGTGCGTGTAGCGGCCAAAGAATGCGCGCCATAAAATTTAATTAAATGAGCGCGCGCGTGGTCCTCTGCGATTTATTAGCTGCTCTCCGGAAGCGGGCCTTAACTTGCGATGGGAGAGCCACTGCGCGGAATTGAATAACGAGAGACACGTATAAATATATAAGCGTAGAACGAAAGAAAGATGCAAATGCAAGTGGCCGATGGAGTGGCATTGAACGAGCGGCAAGGGTAAAAAGCGGCGCAGTTACAGCCTTTCTCGGCTTGTCGCCGGGCCATTCGTCTCGTCACCACTTCATGCGTATAGCGGCTGCCTTATGAATGAGCCCCGCTTCGTGGCGGTAAAGCTGTTTTTAATAGTCGCGAAGGCTTCGGTTTGGAGCGAGTGTGCGGATCACCTGAGCGCACTGTTATAGATTGAGCCGGCGTGCTCTGAGCTGGGCGAAAGAATACCTGCTGTATACTTTCGGTTTCCATATACAAGCGCAAAAGGCGCATAGTGTACGCAAAACTGTACAGTAGGCTTGTCATTTTCAACCAGGAGAGAGAGAGAGTATGAAATCCGAATGGAGTGCCGCAAGTCCTGTGGAAAGCAGCACCCAGGAAATATTGGGTTTCGTGGTACCACGTCTGCCTACACCTGGCTTCGCCAGGTAGCTGAGGGTACGACATCGAATCGCCAGATATGACAACGTTCTCGTTCTACCTGTCTATGAGCTTAATTTAGTCTGCACCTATCGAGTGCATATATATCCCGTGGTAGCAGCTTTCTGTTAGACTTAGTCGCCTGAAACACCGACCTCAGTGACGTGGTGGTCGCCACGTTTTTCAATGCCGCTAAATCATTTTTTTATATTGAAATGAAAAAAAAAGATGTAGTCACCCTATAATGGTGACGGCTACTCCTTTTCTCATAGCGGAAATAATAATATATAAAGAGATGTGGAGACGCAAAATGAAAAGAAGCGATGTGATAGGGTCAGAAATCCACAGCACACAGTCCTACACATTCACAAACATATAAGTACAAAAGGCAAAGGCGAGTCGCACCACAATGTGTTTGTAAACAAAGTCAATAACACACACAAGCGGCCGTGATGTAAACTGCGATGAGCATGTGAACGGATGAGAAATTACAGAGTTAAAATAACACACGAACAGAATTTGACAGTCAAGAGTGATTTTCAACACAGAATACAGAGCAGTATGACACGTAATATACAAGCGCTAATAATTACAAGTAATGAAAGCAAGTTGTGGGCACACTGTGTCTCTATTCAGTGCGATAGCTAGTGCTTGTTAAATGACGCCTGTATCTTCGTGAAAATGTTCGAGTGCATTCAATGCTTTTCGCTGTGTTATTTTAATTGGCCACGGGCCCAGCAATTGTGCGAGTGAGAAAGGTCGGTGAGGATAAATGGAGTGTAGGCGCTTGTTCTAACTGCCGTCCTTGCGTCGCGTACCTGGGGTATTCGAGGAGGAGATGGCAAAATCCGCATCGTCGTGGCCACAGGAGCAAGCCGGGGAAGAAGCCTGTTTTATTCGATATAGAAAATGTTCGGTGTATGATGTCCCAAGACGCAGTCGATGAATTGGTGTCTCGGTACTTTTCGGAACTTCGAAATCCAGCCGGTATTTGAGTTGAGGGTCCACTTCGTAAAGAATCGATTCCTTAGTATTTTGATTGAACCAGGCTGACATACACAAGTCCTTTCTTTAGTTCTCTTAATACGCGTTGCGTGTCCCTTGGTGATAAAGGAATGAGTTGAATTTCTGCATCTTTGTGGGCCGATTTTACCAACGAGTCCGATAATTCGTTGCCTGCTATACCAGCATGTCCTGGGACCTACTGTAATATCACTTCATATTTTCTTTCAGTAGCCCGAGTTAAACTCTTCAGTATTGTGTGTGCTATTCGTACGAGGGGTTGGTTGTCATTATCTTCAAGACATGTTAAAGCCGATTAGGAGTCCGTACAGATTACCCACTTTTTTGGTGTCTCATATGTTTTGATAAGGTAAGTAGATTGGAGAACTGCCACTAATTCCGCTATTGTTGGTGACCACGTGCGTCCTAGCCGTCAGGCGTACTCTACCTGTAAGGATGGCATAACGTAAGCTGCAGTCGCACTTTCTTTGACTACAGAACCGTCCGCGTACACAAAGTTTTATGAAATCCTTTGTATTGCCAGGCCAATTGAAGATTAGATCCCGTATCTTATGTTTATCGTTGCTTCGTCTATATATTCGAGCATATATATATATATATATATATATATATATATATATATATATATATATATATATATATATAAATTTCGGAGAGTAAGTCCCTGGTCAGAAAGAGAGCAACGGGAGGACGAACGGCGACAGTTACTCCCCATGCGCTCCGCTGTTTTCGTCCGTGGCAAAAAACGGTATTGTCTACAAATCGTGAATAGTTCACAGTTCGTAAACTGTCTATTGAACTACATACAAAGCAGCGCTTTGCCTCTTCGTGACAAAATTATGTGAAATTTAAAAGCTGGAATTTGAAGAGCCATGCCCTTCGTGCGGACTCCATAAGTGAGCGATATACATTAAACGCGCAAGTCATTGATAGACTGCCAGATTTTGCTGGTCAATAGTGCCTAAGTTCCTTCCGTTCCAAGGAGATTACCAACTCAACTGAAGCGACGTGTAGCTCAAACGGGACGCACTAAGCGACAGAGAAATTGTCCGTCTCTGTGGTCTTAAGTGTCCCGTTTGAACTCGCTACACGTTTACATCGCGTAGTGCCTCAGTTGAAATCACCCTAAGAATACTCGGGCAGATTTCTTTTCGCACTCGCTCATGGTTGCAAGTACAGTCAACGTTGCACTCTCCCCGCACAGCATACGCAAAATGCCGAGTCTCTTTTACTTTGCCTGCGTTCCAAAGCTTAACCTGTCTCAATTTCCTTTCCCGTCAACCCACCTGCCGTGGTTCAGTGGTTAGTGTAGCTGACCTCTGAGCGCAAAGACCTGAGTTCTAATCCTGCTTTGGGGCGCCTTGTTTTTTCAGCTCAGTAATCGTTTTTATTAGGGTATATATGCCTAATTTCATTAATTTAACCTTTCCGGAGCATCGGAATAATGACCGTTACGCCCTTGAGGAGCATCGGAAAAGAGCAACTGTTAGTCCTTGGAGGAGAACGGCATGGGGAGTAACAGTTCATCCTCTGGCATTTACCCCCTAAAGGGAGGAATGGTTGTGGCAGATCAGTTCCTTCCCTAAAGGAGTAGCCTCAATACCCCATTTCCTCCTTTTCTTCTTAGAGTGTATATGAGCCATTGCATTTTTTTTTGTTTGCTTACGGGGGTATGAGCTGTTGCTTAAGGAAGTATGAGCCATTGCTTATAAGGGGTATGAGCCATTCATTGTCTTACGTGACGGACAAATTTCTCGTTGGGTAGGCGTAGAAATGCTAACGCATTGAAAAGCTTAGGAGTTTGATTCGCTTTATGGGCATGTACACCGATTCAGTATGCTGGTATAGAATGGACAAGGGTAGCGCCTAAATACATTGGCGTTCCATTTGATACATATAAGCATAGTGCACTGCAAGTTTCTGGCGAGAACGCATACCAGCACTCCAACATCATGCGGATAGTTTTTACACCACACCACCTTTCAATATTTGGTAAAGTGGCGGCTTGTAACAAAAGTTCTTTATGTATACTGTCGATACTTCATTTTGCTCGGACTTACATTCAACGTTTTCAGGGAATGTTCACTACTTTTATGTGGTCTTCCGCCAATGAGCCTATGAGGCAAGATAGTGTCTTTAGACCGGTATATGGTGGCGGATTTTCTATGGGGCATCTATTTGTGCGACACATTGTTTGTAGTTTCTTCTTTTTCTCGTGATTTTTGACGCCAAATACTGCGATCAGTAATAAAAGTTGATTTAGTCAATGCTTTACCCAACCTGGTAGTTTCATCCTAATATTCTGAGCACCCTGGCTTGGGGGGTTTTTACGCATGAAATGCATTTTGCGCCAGGCCAAACGTGGTTGTTCTTGTACATTTTGACCATTGTCCGGAGTAAGGATCTCTGTCTAGCCGTGTGTTTACATTTGTACGTTCATAATGAAAGTGCGCTTTCCCTCCGCAACGTGAGCTGGCTTTTCTCTAGAAGGTCAATGATATTGCTACTATCGAAAAATGCCCCGTGCAGTGCTGGAGCATTGATCTTGCTTTACAATATTTATCTCAGTTAAGAAATTCAGGAACAGGCAACAGCGATAGGGCACGCTGTAAGGGTTGTCACTGCAAATTTCGAAAGCTGTCTCTCGCCTATTGCACTTTTGAGCGCGCGTATAAATAGCTAAACTAACATTCATCGATAAGTGTTCATTTAGACAGCGTACCGATTTCTGACGGTAGCGCAGATGCCAGAGTGCTGACACGCGAGTGAGACTGACTTTCACGCAGCTTTGTGGGACAGCCCAAAACTTCTTGTCCACTTGGCAAAAGGTAAGGCAATAATACTTCAGTGAAATTAACTAATGCGTCAGCGTAACAATACGTTCAAGTCCACAGGCACGCGTCTGTCGCATCTGACAAAACACACCAAAATACATACGCAGCCGTTACGAGGGATGCGATTACTTCAATCAGCGGCCGATTTTGGGGAGTCCGGTATTAGGGCGATTGTTTGTGTCGCGTCGTCAGGGCACAGTTACCACCAATCAAAAGTTGTTGGCCACGTCGACGTCAGAACCAGTATCGGTGCTATTAGCATTGCCGGTTTTGGAGAACGCGCCTCTGAATACCGCGTGAGAGAAATGTGCAGGGTCATACGCCACCGACGTGAAACTGACATAAAACTTTAAAAGGGCTACGACTGTCGCGACGGAAAGCGCTTCTGTCGCGATGTCGTGGTCTCGACAGATAGCTCCTGTCGGTACGTCAGAATCGTTGTCGCGATATAGATAGAAAGTTTTTGTTGCGACTTCAGAACTCTTCTCGTAATGACAAAATGATTGTGTTGCGACGTCTGAAACTTCTGTCGCAACTACAGAAACTGATGCCATATACGGAAGAAACTTCTGTCGTAAGGCATAAATTTCTGTAGTCGCGACGGGAATTTCTGTAGTTGCGACAGAAATTTGCGTTATCGTTTTCAACCGGGTATACACACACCTAAAATCTGACGTTACCCTACACCATCGGAAGGTCGTAGGCAAGAGGGTACTTGCTTCAGGTAAGATTGTACAAAAAATTCCTGATGGAGATGACAACGGCAGCCCCGAAGTCGCTGAAGAAGTATCTGTGATTTAAAGCCCAAGTGTTGCTCGTTGAATCATCTTGAACAAAGTGCGTATGTATGCTTGCAAAAGCGTGGGGCTCGGGGCAAGCTTTTGAAAAAAACATCCATAATAGTCGCCCCCCCCTTACTCCACTCCTTCCTCCCCCCCCCCCCCCAACTGTCGTGGCCATAGATTCTTACGAATTTTAAAGTTCACAGGTTCGCAGGTCGTCATGGCCGTGCTTATTGTCCTAATACGATTAATCTATTCGTAAAGAAGTTGGCAACTGCCAGTTATTGATAGTTTATTATTGTAATTGTCATCATCATTATCATCATTATCATCATCATATTCTTCTTCTTCCTCACCATCACCACCACCACCACCACCATCATCATCATCATCATCATCATTATTATTATTATTGTGGTTGTTGTTCTTGTCATTAAAATTAACTATATTCAACAATACGTTCCGTTATAGACGCAACAGTTTTCAATTATGACGCATACGGGCAGGGACTAATTGCCCTTCTGTGTGTGAAACCTTATGTTGCGAGAACTCGTATCGGAATAATTCCAGAAGATATATATGCGCAGACAACTTGCGTCAAAGTTCAGGCCCTGTAGGCACTACGATCATGATACGCTACGGCGTGCTGCAGCCGTTCATCAGCGACTAACGACGCGAGGTTCTCTGGACTCTTTCTTTTTTTTCAGTCACCTAAAAGAGGAAGGGTTTCTTGAGCCTCGGTCCCTTTTTGCCGCAATCACGCTGTTCGGAACCGCATTTCACGGCCAGCACAAAAAAAAAAAAAAGAATTATGCACGAAGGCCGCCAGACGACGGGTATCTGAATGAAGATCGGCTAATGACGCGACAGCCAGCGATCAGTACCGTCCGACGAACTGCCCATTGAAGACAGGAGGGCGATGCAGGCGGCGTGATTCAGAGAAGCGAGGCTCCAACCCTTTAAGCTCCGGGGAAACGCAGTCAGGGGAAACGCTTCAAACAATTGAGACGGGCCCGGCGAAGGCGATTAAATCGTTTCGCTTCCGTGCATTCGCGAGGACGAACAAGTGTGGTCTAAAACAGCGCTCTTGTACGTAGCCTGCGCACGTCGTCTGCCTCCTCCTCCTCCTCCTCCCCGGCTGCCCATCAACGTTGATCGTCTTAACGCCTAGCTGGCGGACAGGCCGGGAGGGCATTATCTAACGAGGCTGCCTGCGTACGTCGCTCAGAACAAAACCCTTTGGCGCGAGAAAATCGTCCGAGGGGGATATCCGCGGCTTTCTTTCGCAACGCCTAATCGCTCGAGTGCGCTAATGGCGCAGCGCTCTCTCTTTCCTGACCGACAGAACCCGCGGCAGGCGGGTGGGATTTGGGAACGATGCATCCCGAACTTGCCCCCGTTTTCCCGTTCCGTAGCATCCCTGCTCTCTCCGCGTCTATCAATGCCTAGGTGGGCTTTGGTCTACTTTGCAGTCTTTCACGCGAAGGTAGTCAGAAGTGTACGTACGCATAGACACACACACTCATGCATGCACACAAACACCACACACGCACCCACACACACACGCACGCGCACACGCATACACGCACGCACGCACGCACGCACGCTCACTTTCGGAGTATGCAGCATTCAGGAAGCAGATTTCACGAAGCATTAATACATAGGCTATACGCAGCCGCTGTGGCCTGGCAGTGATCTCCTCTAACGAAGCTTCGTTTGCCGTCCTTAACTCCTGTCATCTGTTCCACTTGATTCCCAAATGGGGAGAAAAGCCTGGCTTCGGAGAGAGAGAGAGAGAAAGAAAGAAAGAAGGAATGAGAAGTTCGCTTGGTGTTGCACTCTTCCCCTTCATTCCTCTCAGTTTGAGCTCGCTGTCACTATATCTCGTACACTAGAAGAAGTCAGCAGTGCCGGAGCACGCAGCCACTCTCCCTTGCCTCCCATTGGAGAGAGCGATAGGGAGAGAGAGTGGGAACACGCCGGGAAAGAAGCAAGGGGACGAGAGGGAACAGCGCAACACGGCAAGGGAGACCCGTAAGCGTCTTAATTGGGCGCGCGCTCCCGCAAGGCGATAAGCGGAAAGGCCAGCGGTGCGGCTCATTTGCGTAATCTGCGCAGCCCCCTTCGCCGCCCTCCAACGGCTCCCGGCGAGTACACAGCTCGCGCCGAAGCCCGACGGCCCCGGGGATTTCGGGAAGCGGGAGGGCACGGAAAAAGGGCGGCAGAGCCTGCCGACGGGCCAAGCCGAAGCCGCACGCGGAGTCGTCTCTGCTTTAGGGAGGATCCCTAATTGGCGGGCATCATCCGATTACGAGCTGGCGGCGGCGGTGGCGTTTTGGCTCCTTCTCCTAGCTGCCGCTTCCCAAATCAGTGTTTCTTTGTGCGTTTTTTCCTTTCTTTATGAAGGAGGGAGAGGGGGATGTTCCGGCAGCCGCTACGCCGTCATCATCCCTGTATTGTTCTAATCCGCCCCAGTCAAGCTGTTTCGCTTCCGGCCCGACGGGCATGAGGCGCGATCTTTCTTAATGGGTGCGCCGGGTCAGATGAACGGCTAGGGAAACATCGAGCGCGGCGAACAGCTTCCCTTCCTAGCTGACGCGTGTGTTATGGTTATTTGCTGGCCTTTTCTTTCCTGAGAGCTTCTGCTTGGGGCCGCCTGCAATTAACGTGTTAATTCCAGCACCCCTTCCTCTCCCAATCCATTCACTGATGCTTCACGTTGCCAGTGATTTGTGCTGCCTCTCTGTCGCTTTCCGCATCGCCGGCGACCAAGTGTGAGGGAGCTAACCACTATCTTCCCTCCGTGTCGCCTACAAAGGGGAACCGAGCGAAGTGAAGGAAAAAAAATTATATATCCCCATGGACTTGGAGTGGCGGGCGGCGCCTTGTTTGTTCAGCACTGAGAGCAGATAACGCAAACATTGATCTAATAGAAGAGATCAAAGAAAGGCGGGCAGGAGTGGAGGAGAGGAACTGAGAAAATAAAAGACGGTGAGGAGGGACACTCTTTCCCGGGAAGCTCCTGCTGCGCGCAAGTGAGACGGACAGAACTTCGGGCTCGCTTCTTGAACAATGAAATAAATAAATAAATAAATAAAGGAGATCCAGAAGCAGGCAGTTCAAGATTTGGTGGAAGGGGAGTGGCGTCACTCAGTCTGAAGCTGAGCTAGAGAAAGGGAAGGGAGACGTTGGTTAGGCCTAAAGAACCGAAGGACATTTGGTCCATTGCTTCTCTTTACTCGGCAGCTTTCTCCTCCTTTACCCTCTCTTTCAACCTCTGCCCGCGTCATGCAGCTCGGCTACCGGATCAGAGAGGATCAAGCAGATCCGATGTGTAAGAGAGAGAAAAAAAAAGAATGTGGAATAACGATGATGAAAAGAACTCTAAACCGGGTGCGACACTTTGGACCACATGCCAGCTTAGGCCGTCAGGGAGGTCCGCAGGGCTCAGCCATTATTTGTCGCCGGGCAAAATATACCCGGCCCGTCGGCGCGGGTGCCGAGGAAGCGAGAAGAACCCGACAAAGCCCGGATTAAAGGCGAGCGAATGAGCCGACCGGTATAGACCGTCCTGCTGGGTGCAAGCGCGCGCCTGCGGCCGGACCTATAGTGAACTGCGAAGCGCTCGTTTGGGTGCCCTGTTCTGCCCAGAAGGTTCGGTCGGTTTTTTTTCGTCACGGTGAAAGACACGCTCCGCAGCGAGAGCGTACGCCATGCCGTCGCATTGTGCCCGCTCGACGCGACTTTCGTCAGGTATCGGGGCATACTTGCTGCGCGACTTTTCGTTTGCGTAACGCGCACGAGTCCTCGGTCGAGTGGTGAACGACGCTGCGCAACGCCGACGCGCAGGTCTACTCACCGCGCGGTCCCATACCAGCACGGTTGCAGAGCACGGCATTACATACCGTGCCCTGCATGTGTAACCTAGGTTACCAAGCTCGGAAGGCACTCTTGCTCGTATACAGCGACTCCTGGCAGATGGGTACGGTTCCGCAAGAATGGAAGTCAAGTCGCCTCATTCCACTTCTCAAAGCTGGCAAGTCGCCGTTGGACATTTCCTCTTACCGTCCGGTGGTACTTGCCAGCTGTGTTGGCAAAACAATGGAAAGAATGATTTTCACACGTCTGGAATGGTATTTAGAGTACTATGAAATCTACCCAGGTGCTATGGCTGGATTCAGGCGTGGCCGTTCGTCGATAGGCAACGTTGCTGACTTGATAACATTTGTGCAAAACCAAAGGGCCTGTAAACGACTATCTGCTGCTCTGTTTCTAGACGTTAAAGGGGCTTATGATAAAGGGGCTTATAATGAATTCATCCTTAGCGCGTTAGATGCCGTAGGACCTGGTGGTAAGATATATATCTGGGTGTGCAACTACTTACAGAGGAGATCATTCCACGTGCACCCAGAAAATGGCCCGACATCCTAGCATTACGGTAGCCGAGGAGTGCCTCAAGGCGGAGTGCTTAACTTGACGCTTTTCGATCTAACCCTCGTTGAATTAGTTGACAACCTGCGAAGCGCCGTACGACTTTCCATATATGCGGACGACATCTGCACTTGGGTATCAGGTGTAGCACGACTTCAGCTTCGCGCACGGCTTCAGAAGGCAGGCACGATGACATCTTGCTACCTTCGTCAACAAGATCTTGAAATTTCACGCGGGAAGTACGCAATGGTGCGCTGACCAAGAAGCTAAATGGTGCTATGTATATGCGTGAAATGTGTCGAATGCGCGGTCTTTGCGTCTCAACGGCGATACGTGTAGTAGCAGGGTGTTTCCAGGCACTACAAATTGTTGCAGATGTAGAATAAGACCACGGTAGGCCAAGACATGTCCGAAGTGATCGGGCTTGTACGCCCTGTAGTGCACTGAGATTGCTTGGGTTGGGCAAGACAGAAAAAAGAAAATTGCCGTGCATATAGATGTAACATGGAGCAAACGAATGGTCCCTACGACTTCCCAGCGACGAAGTTTAACACATCACCCAATGCAATTAGGTTTCTTGTTCTTCATATAAGAAGCGCAGATACTCCAGGTAATGTCGTGATCAACAATCATGACTTAGAATATGCGAGTCCTCTTATATACCTGACTAGCTGGTCTTCGTGCATACAGACAAGGCAGAAAGGCTTTCTGCAGGCAGGGCAGAAAGACATTGGTTTGCGTGTAATTACCGCTAATTAACATTTTCGCGTGGATATTGTCAGACCTCGCCGGGCGAAGGTACGCAGGTGCCAGGGTTGCCGCTTTGTGGTTTCTTGCGCGTGTTTGAGGCCGCGTCATGCCCGGAGCCCAGATGCAGACTTCGTCGGTGTAGAGCGAGACGTTAGCCGTCAGTGGTAGCGCATACAGCCATAGTGCCGCGTTATAACACCACGGCTACAAAAACTCAAGTTCTGCGCGAACAACATCGTATAATTCGCATTCTCGCATATTACGCTCGTAGCAAAAGTAGACGCGTTTCCATGTCTAAAATATTAAATGCAGGTTGGCCGAGGCATTTCTGTCCCTGATATGGGATGGGACGCTTCCGTGATTGTACACCCTATAGGGGCCTCCCATCTCTCGACAGCGTTACCGATTTCCATTAAGTCTGGCGCATTTTGTACTAATGCATCCGTGTCAACTAGCCCAACTTTCAACCTTATCTTAAGCCTATATTCTGTCGAACGAATTTTTATTTAATGATGGGGTTTTACGTGCCAAAACCACTTTCTGATTACGAGGCACGCCGTAGTGGAGGACTCCGGAAATTTCGACCACCTGGGGATCTTTAACGTGCGCCTAAACCTAGGTACACGGGTGTTTTCCCATTTCGCCTCCATCTAAATGCGGCCGCCATGGCCGGGATTCGAGCCCGCGACCTCGTGCTCAGCAGCCCAACACCATAGCCACTGAGCAACCACGGCGGGTAACGAACGAATTAATCATCGACCTGAACGTTGCAGACAGTTCGATATTTGCACCGAGGTGAAATACAGAAAACTTCTGAAGAGTGCACGACACCATGTTAGTAAACGCGCACGTACAAAGACAGAATGTGCGCAGCTCTCGCTTAAAAGGCAAGATGCTGATGAGCGCTTTCGTTTTAGGCACTCTCTGATACGTCGTCTCTTTAGGTACGTTATTTCGCACCTACGCAATTACCGGCGAGCTACAGCCTATAACGCAAACTCCCGCTTGCGAGTCGCATACAATCGCACACCACTCGCTGGCTCGCTCACTCTCCGCGACATGCGTCGGCTGACAAATTACGCGCGGCAGCTCGACTCGCATCTGTCGTTCAACGGGGACCGCCGAACGCCGCGGTCGCATTAGTGACCAGCGAAGCGCGCGTAAGCCTCCCTCCTCGGCTCGACTGAAAAGGTCAATTTTTCCGTTCAGCGAGCGCTAAACGCCGAAGTGTCCGTGTACTATGCCGACAGCGGACGGATGCCGCCTTGCGTGGTACAGTATAGCTACGTCAAAGTTAGCTCTCTCTCTCAATATATATATATATATATATAAGAAATCACAGAGAGTCCTCGCGACACATCGCGAACTAGAATAACAACACGGTTTCTCTCTTTCTTCTTTTTCGTTTCGCGGTGCGAAGTTTTTCCGAAGCGCTTCGACGGGCTTAGAAAGCGCAGATTGTGACGGCAAAGAAAGCAAACGAAGCAGGTGGGGGGGAGGGGGGGGGGGAGGGAGGGCACGGCCGCATTGAGAACGTGAAGTGAACTGAAGAAAAAAAAAGAGGGTGAGAGGGCAATAATGGAACGAATAGGCCCGGGAGTGTGTTCACGCAGTCTGCCGGCAGCGTGTTCATGGCAGCGGGCCGACAGCGGTGTCGAGAACTGCGGCGTGCAACTTCGGCGACTGCCGCAACAGAAGGACTCTCCGCGCCGAGCGACAACGGAACGACGCGACCCTCAGGGGCGTTTTTAAAAAGCCCCCAGGCGGGGTTGGTGGTGGTGGTGGTGGCGGTGGGGGGGGGGGGGGGAGGGAGGGTGCGGAGGTGCATAGGCTAAACTTCACTGTGGACAGGGATACGGGAGTGTACGTGTCTGTGTGTGTGTCTACGTGCGTGCGGGGGAAAGTGGGGGGTGGGGAGGGGGTAGGGTTCAGCGCGTGGGGCAAGAAAGGATCTATGGGACGGCGGATTGTGCGGCCTTCGAAATCCCGAGGAGTTAAGTTGGGATTAGCCACGGGGCGCTGACAGTTGTCGACTGTCGCCTTTTATCCGCCGTTCTCGTTTTAACGCTCTTTTTCGACGTTTAAAAGGAAGAGGAGAATGGTAGTCAGCGTGTTTTTCTTTCTTTTCTCTTTTTTTTGAATCTCCGGGATAGTGCCTCTTTCTCTCCACAGTGACTCTCTCTCTCTCTCTCTTTGCTCGCGGTACTTTCCAACCGAGCGCCTTATGCTGTATCGTACAGCTTGTAATATACGACGTGCAGCAACGAACTTATTGTACGTGGAATAAGGAGCGTGTACGTCGTTCTATAAGCAGAGAGACTGCCATGCAGGTACGTGGCTGCAAACACCCAAAAACCCGACCCTTTGGTGGAGAGAGGGATAACAAATATACAGACGTCCAGCAACGGGTTTTCGCTAGTTCATGCAAATTAACTTCAGCAGACCGGGCTCTGTCACGTAGCGCGGAGCTTTCCTAAGAATGCTAGATCCTCAACAAAGCTCTGCATACTCGTCAGGGAGTGGAAGTGAAGAACACTTGAGGGCGTGCTCATGCGTGCGAGTTTCAATGGCTTGAAAAGCATGGCGTGCGATCTGATCAGCCAGTTTTTAATGTTTCCGGGAGACCACTGGCTAGAACTTTTGCACACTGAATGTGTTCAATGCAGTTGTGTGCATTGAAGCGTCACAGGTGGCTGCTGGTAACCACGTGTAACCAGGTACAGCAGGATCGCTTCGCTGTAGCATGCAGCTCACACGACTACAGAAATATCAAGCAAGCGCAAGAGGCTCCAAATAACGAGTAGCTTAGCACTTATGTTCTTTTGGGCGCGCGGTCGGCGTTGGATTCGATGGGGCACCAATATTTTACCACTTATGAGCGCGAGTACCGGAAGCAAGCGTTTCGGAATCAATAGAAGGGTGCAATACGAAACATGTGCGTCCAAAGCGCAATAGGGGAACAACGTGGAGGGAGAGGGATATGCAGAGCTGCCGCAGTCACATGAGACTCCGTGACAGCTTTCCCTATTACTCTTTTCTGAACTTGACAAACTTCCACGGATAGGTTGTGCCGGTAAGCGAAACCACGTTCTTTGGTGCGGCCATATTCACTCGAGTCTGCAATTTGTCAGCGAACGCTCCGCGCCGAAACCGCAAATCGACAGCGTGAAGACGGCGACAGTGAGAGGCAAACTGTATAAAACGACGGCAAACACACACACACACACAAAATAAAGGTGATAACTGCGAAGCCTATGGAGTACTTTTCCGCATCGCCGGTCCCGATGTATAGACATATTCCTCGACAAAGGAGGGTCTCTCTCCAGGCCCCTTTCTTTTCACACAGTCCTCTCTCTCTCCTCTCGTCCGCCCGAACGCAAAACTGACTTCTTTCCCCGCGCCGCTCTCCACGAACGGGCAGTCAAAAAGGTGCGGCGGGCGCAGAGCGCGCGCACACGGAACAATATTAGCAGCCGCCGCGAAGCGAGCGCCCCGCACATCTCCTCCCTCCCTAAAGATTGTCGCGTGTGTGCTCGCGTTCGCCGCGCACCTCGACGAGAGCGCGAACGACGTCTGTGCGTTCGCCGGCCATAAGTGCGCGAATCGCGGAGCGAGCGCGCGCGCGCGAATTGCCCATCACGCAGCCGAGCGCGCGCTTTGATTTCGCGCGCCTTTGTTCCCCCGGGCCGCCTTTTCTGCGGCCCCAGAGTTCCGCTCCGCTCCCCCTTTTTCCCGCCGTCCACCGCCACCTTCCTCCTCACTCCAGACGCTTTCTTCTCTCCATCTCTTCCATTCTGGCGCGCTCACAATGGTGCGTCCCCCTTTTCCTGCCCGCGCGAGAAAACGGCGCGCCTCCGTCGAGAGGGAACGACGTTGCCTTGTGGCTCGGGCCTGAGGTTCGCTGCGAACGAGCTCGCCTCAACCTTTGGCGGCGGCGGGAGCTGCCCGGGCGCCCAGTGGAGCGCCAAATGAGTCCTTTGCCGATGCCCGCTCGACCGAACACACGCCGGCAGCGGAACCCTGGCGCGAACCGCGCCACAACACAACAGCTGCCGTCGCCGCCGTCACAGGGTTCGTCCAGTGAAAAAAAGAAAGAATAATAATAGAAAAAAGAACCCAAGCCGCTTGCTTCGCCATGTCCCAACGCTGTAGGGAAAGGGGGATGGTGGAAGGGGAGGGTAGGGAACCGCAATCTTGCGAATGGCGTCCCGCGACGTTGTGTGTAGATGCGTGTATGTGTGTTCGCGTAACAGACTGGAAGATGCGTACGAAGGGATCAAAAGAGCAGCGGTCTGTGTGCACGCCTGTGGCGTGAAAGCCACGTCCGTGCCCTGCGCTGTTTTTATATCTTTGCCGAAAGGGAGCTTTGATAAATATACGGTTGTCAAGAGTCTTTTCGCCTACGTGGTGGACGAGGTCTCTATCTTGTTATGGTGGAGGCTTGAGCGAGTTGAGCATTCATGATCTTGTATACGTACAGCGTGCGCAAGGAAGAGACGCAAGGAAAGATTGGCATCGAATTCACTGTATGACACCCTGCGTTCGCACTGCCTTTTGTTTCTGCCAACATGACAATCCTGGACGACCCTTATGAACAAATCCCACAGTCTGATTTGTTCTTTTATTTATACCAAGCCGAACCGTAGAAGGAGCAGCTTGGTGTTAGCCATAGGCTGATCTGTCTTGGAAAGACCTGCAGTCTATTACTCCGCCTCGATGATCTACTCTTTGCATGTGCGGCGCTAAACTTGCGAGAATTTTCATCTGTTGTGAAGAGATCACGTGCAAAAAGGCGGCCAAGCGAAGTCAGCCGGAAACAGAGATGACTTATTTATTCCAGGAAGCCTTCCCACACTTTCTGAGCGCTCTACTGGAACAATTGATTGGCTAAGTTTAGCAGCACAATGCTAAACGTCAGACGTCTCTGAAACAGGGCAAAAATAATACGATGGCTAAAAGACACAAGACTGCGCTTACTGCAAACTGACGTTTATTGCGGCAACCACAATAGCCAGCTAACATGCTAACGACCCGAGCTGTCCAGGACAGCCTTGGCCATATAGACTGTCATGGCATGACGTACACTGTCGTGTTGCACAGTACACTCTGCATACCTAACAGAGACGTCGATCATCTGTCTGTAGGGCTTGCACCCCTGCATATGATCAGACAGATAGAATAAGAGTTACAATATTTGCCAACTATGAAAGGGCCGAAGAATTCCGACATCTACTTTCGAAAAGTACGAGTTGCACACGTGTGGACTGGCGTTAGTGCGCTTATCGGAACTGCAAGATAACTTCCCGGCACTTTGGTAGTAAGAATTATTCACTGCTTGTCTTAATCGCGAACCAAACTGATACGGTTCCCACGAGAACTCGCACGACTGCCCAGCAAGAGGTGGGCTACATTGTTAGCATGGCTGGTGAAGTCTCCAATTCAGATGTTTTGAAATGGTTTCATTTTCTAAGTGTATCTTCAATGACAGGTGCTTCTTCTTTTTGTGATGTTCTTCTAGGCTTCAAGGGGAGAGGAGGGGGGTATTTGAGCTTGCCTATATGGGATAAACACGGCATGCGAAGCCAAAGTCTGCATGCACCGAATGGACAGCTCCTCAAGTGGTCGCCACCGTGGGACTGGAGGGAAGCAGAAGCCCGCTCGCGGTTCCCGTCTTCTATGAAACGCAAGTGGGGATTGACGCGGTGAAGTCAAGTGTTAAACGAGTGCTTTGCCACCGACCGCTCAACCGAACAGTCGCCGGCCTCGGCGCTACGGATACGGGGACCACGGGCGTGTTGCAGAGAGGCTGCGCTGAACAATGTTGAGGTTTGTGCCGCGGCTCTCTCGTTGTGTGGGCTAGGCGTATGCGCTGCATCAAAGGAACGGAAAAGAGCACTCCTTTGTACACACACTACGTGCGCGAAAAGCATTTGGCTTTGGTGACGACGTGTATGGGACACTTCTCCGCCTCTGCAAGGCTCCTCGGCAACGACAGAAACGGTTTTAGAGTCCTGTCTTTCGACGTCCATCGAACAAAGCCCTCGAGGGACAATGCGCGTAAGCGGAGCGATGTTACTTCTTATTCCGAGCAGAACTTTCCGTACTCCATTGTGACCAGGGCGGTGACAACACATTCAGTCGCCCAACGCACGAGTTTATATCCCTCTCGTAAATGCGTGACGTATGTAGGAAAGTAGAAACGGTCTAACAGGCAACGCAGCAGATTTACATAGACGTTAAGACCACTGCTGGGCGATCTCAGCAGCGTACAACGCTGACTTCTACGCGTTGAACGACATTCGCATTCCTGATAATTTTCCGGTGCTATAGTTGGAACTGACGTTATACAATACGGTAGGTTATGTGTCCGTTTAAAGAAATTTGTTTATTTTCTTTATATCTGTAAAATATACGAAGTTTGGGCATTGCGAGGGCCGGCTATCCAAATTTTTTAGCCAATAAAAGTAACAACAACAAAAAAGGAACACCGTCGGAATAAGTCAATACCAAAATAACTAAAAACTATGGAAACGAATTCATGGGTAGCAGAGAATAACAGAGAAAAATATTTAAGAAACAACGTTATCAAAGTGCAAGAAGAACCCAGGCACGAAACGAGTCGTGCGAACACTAAGAAAATTAAAAGCGCACGGGGAAGAATTACTGCGAATTAACGAAGTCACCGTACAAGACAAAATTTCGTACATCATTGGGAGCCAATCTCTGTTAATTTGGTCACTGTCAGGCTCCAAGGACTTTTTTTTTTGCGTTAGCGAAGGATGCCCATGTAACGCGCTGAGCCAAGTTCAAAGAATCTCCCGCTGCTGAGGTCACCTTGTTGACACCGAATGAGACTGTGCTCCATAGAAGCCACCATTGGGCAGCAGGCAGTGGATGCGTTCGCTCTAATGATCGTCTGTCCAACCCGAGAGCGTCTATCCTGTACACATCGTTTCCTTACGCCCTTATTTCAATTAAGGGCACAACACTCAGATGATCTATATAGAGGATGCATGAGGCAGGGCGTGTACTTTTGTACACACCCTGCGTACAAAAGGCAACGGCGTAGGAGGGCGTCCAGCATGCGGTCAACTTGAAGTTCACATAGCAGCAAATCAGTGGGTTAATCATTACAATAAATACGGCTTCTCACATTCATAGAATATGTCGCCTTGCATAACAGAACATCAAAACAGGTCAAACGTGCTGAAACATGACGCGAAAGCATTTCACCTTGCCTAACTAGCATTGGAGGTCCCAGTAGAGGTGCTTTGCTTCATACGCCGAGGTGGTAACAGGAGTCGGTGGATGAAAGGTATGTGCCTCATTAGCTATAGTTTATCTGAAATTTCATTGCCTACTATTCGAATATGGCTTATTATCCACTGTAAAGAAATCTTGCTGTACGCTGTGAGACAGACCAACGATTCAGGATAACTAAGCAGAACACATGGTCGTGAAACTGTGGATCGCCATTCGGCCAAACTGTTTTAGCACTTTAGAAAGTGGCTCTGAAACGATGCCTTTGAGTGACGGTCGATCTATCAAGCCTCAATGAAAAAAAAAGAAAAAGAAAAGTACTTACCGACGGTTACGATACTCCCTACTGCGAAATTTGAGCACAGCTGTATGCGTGTTTTCATTTCGCGATATATTGGCTGACGCGGACAATATGCCTCGCGCTGCACGTTGCAAACGGATCGAACTCTGACGCGACTGCCTCGCTAATCGGGAGATCGCGAGAGGCAGCACGTGGGCGACGCGTAGGCGCGAATAACAGCAGCCGCCGCAGACAGACCTTCGCTTATGCAGTGCTTTGTTTCCATATGTGGTATCGGGGGTGTCATCCGTGAACAGAAGACGCGCGCTACTCTGGCGCCGTATCGTAGCCATCGTCGCCGCAAAACCTGTCTTGCGCGGCACTACGCTTCTCTTCTCGCGCTTTCGCCATACCCTCCTCCTCCGTTTTCCTCCTCGCGCTCTTTTCGCTGTCGTCGTCTTTCATCCGCGCTCCGCGTTCGCTCTTTCACCCTTGGCTGTGCTCATTCGCTCGGTTAAGCGCGGGATACATGGAGCGTTCTTTCACGGCGAACATCGCGCGGCGGAAATAGACGCGGCGGGACGACGCCGGTGGTTCGCTGGCTTCGCTTACATGCAGCGACAAACGGGCGGATGCCGCCGCGCGCCCGCCGCATTGTTGCCAGACTTTGCGAATGTGTTTCTGGATAACAAAAAAAGAATAAGCTGATTTTTTATTGTATTATTAGTTGTTAATGACTAAACAACTTCGAAAAAAGTTTCATAGAGGCGCTTACCAACGATTTCTACACATTTCATTTAGCTGTGAGCATTTTAGCGGGCTGGCTTTGCGCCGTCTGGCGGGTCTGGCTACGTTGAGTGAGCGGGCACCTGCGATCACCGCGGAGTGCAGGCGTTCCAGAAGGTTTTGTGGATCTCCAAGAGCGACGTTTACTTTGCGTAAAAATAAATTGTGGTTATTGATGTTTACTTCAGTGTCAGTTCCTGTTTTAAAGCCTCCTCCAAGAACTAGCGTTTTGTACTGCAGCTGGAGAGGATAGAATTATCGATATTTGGCGTGAAATGGGCGGCTCTCGTTCCGAGCGTGATCCTAAAGTAACTTGGTAAAAAAAAAAATTAGAATACTTACTATTCTAAACGCGCGGTGTAAACAGCGCCTGAAGCTGCTGCACCCAAACACGCGTCCTGGCGCCCAAAACATTCCGTGTGTGCACGCACACATAGATCGCGCACTGGTTTTGAAAACTATATACTGAGATAAAGGGGAATGAAAAAGAAATAAAACAACAACAGGAAAGCAGGAGGAATGAGTTTGATGGGACATCAAGGGCGCAAGAATTATATAACTATCCTACATTTAGAACGACAATAAGTTGGCGCGACGAATATATAAATCAACGCGGTCGTGTACCGAAAGCACAAAGGGTGGTATCATCGGGTGATCACTTCCGCATATAAATTTGTTTTCATCAGTACCAACATTGTGAACTTACCTTCCGGATCGGTTCCGATATCGGCGATGATCTCTGTCCATGCCGCAGCTTTCTTTCGCTGGTCCTTGTAGTCCTGGCGACCACAATCCCAAATTATGCCATGTATTTGCACTGCTGAAATGAGCTTATCATTGTATTCTAGTCTCGCTGCTTTCGATGACTTTGCCATGGTTGCAGTGCTGTCCCTAGAGCACTTGGATATTGTGCAGCCTCCGCGCACCTCTTGTATCCGCGACAACCGTATACCGAGTGGGCGCTTTCTCTTCGTACCAACGCTTGGCTTGTCTGGAACACCCGCTTTCTCTGTAAACTATTCTCACGCCTTTCGGCATTTCACGTGGAAGCAGAATCCTTCGGTATCTTCACATGTGCGCTCCTTGGACGCTCCCCGGTGCCGTGCGTCACCATGTGTGTCTCATTAGTTTCGTCTGCCGCTCACCTCAGGGCATACAGCTTGCCGTGTACCCTTCTGGATTTCATTAGGCTTTTAGCGTAGCAGTTTCAGTTGTCCCTTTGTATGCTATCTTTGCTAGCGTCGCTTTTTCTATACGTACGCCGACAACAGCATGTGCAAGCTGTGACGCGGAAGTCAGCAATTTATAAAAGTTACTTTATTTAGTGTACGCATTTTTTTTTATTTGCTTTCGTACGTTTAATTTCTTTTCTCGTTCTTGCTACCGGCCATTTTTGATGATGTGCCTCAGTCGAAAAACGATGCGGTGCCATCAACAATCTTTCCCGATGTTCCAGAGTATGAATGGAAGCCTACTACTTGGAAAAGAGAAGAGCGCAATCTGTGTAATCAAGCACCACCAAGAGTTGCGAAAAGACGAAATATTGTTCACATTAGCCAGTGCTAGCTCATAGCACCCACGCGACGGTTATAGTGACGCTGGCGTCACCAGTAAATTCAAAGAGTATAATGCCCCATCACCCCCGACGAAAGTTAACTTCTTAAAACGAGGAAATGTTATTGAGCACATCGGCACCAAATTTTTTTTTTTTTAGACTTCCATGATGTACTTATTGGAGTCCACCGAGTTTACTGCAATTTGACGTTGTAAATATGGGCAAAGTTTACCTTTGCTGTCACTTATTTTCCTGCATTTCGAGTAATAATCAACACTTACGCAGAATAAAGGTTTTAAGCAGGATATTTCACACTAATTGCAATTTTTGAAAGGGTTGGTAAGAAAACTGTATCGCATATATAATTATCTCTTTCGTGAGCACGCCACTTAAGTTTGTAGACGAAAAATATGTATACACAAATTTGTACTCTTCATTTAATGCTCTGAAACATTCAATATTCGGCTGTAACGATCGATGGTGTCCTTTTCACGCGCAGAGAGACCAAAAGTGCGCGTCCAAACAAGCGCAAACGCCCACATTCCGTCACTCCGCGCGGCCGCGCGACGGACGCTCCCACGGAGGCACCAGCTAAAAAGGAAAAACACAAAACGTTCGGCGGCCACCGGAAGTCGGTGGGAGTTCGATCGTCGCGACGCCTGGTGAGCACGAGAGGCACTCCCGCGACTTCCGCCGGCGTCGATCGCCGGGCGTCGGTTTTTCCGATCGGTCCGGATAGACGGCGGGAGTCAAATTTTTGGACGCCGAGGGGCGAGCGTTCGACGCCGGGCGTTTTTCGCCGCCTGGACGCCGGTTTTTCGCTCCATGTATCCCAGGCTTTACGAGGACGCCGAGGGACGTCGCCGACGCTCGCCGGGGGCACGTATGCCTAAGAGATGCGGTCTAATGAAAAAAAGAAGCTAGATTTAATGCGAGCTGCCTCTGCGACTTCTAAACCGTAAACCTGTTCATCGAATGGAAGACCTCGCGAAAGATACAATTGATCATGACGGAATTGTTGCGGTAAAGTGTTGGTGGGCCTCTGCAGTGCGCGCAGTAGCAACTCAAGTCTGAGGCGCTGGGGGCTCCGCACCTCGAACCCCCCTCCCCCCGCCCCCCTACCACACGCCGCCTGACATATCCGCAATCGTATATAATTGAACATTACTGGAAATGTAACTCAGTGGTGATAGCCTTAACCCACTGGGACTCATAACCGCGCCATCCCCGCCTCTTAAAAGCCGTAAATAATCGGAACCTCACGCGCTCCTCTTTATTGTGAAGAAAGGACCCGTAGCGACCTCGAAACACAATTACACCTTCGTTTTCTTTCAATCTTACGCGTGTGCGCGTTTTGTTTTTACCGCATAACACGCTTGCCTGACGAGTTTTCGTCCAACATTGGACTGCATTGCTCTTCTAGAACAGAATGGGGCATTCGTTATCAGATTCGTCTATTCGCAAATGTTAATTTCGGATATGAAGACGTTCATGTTATGATTCCACGGGCTGTCGTACGACTTGAACGTTTGACACATTCTTGTTGACTATGATCTTGCTAACGTACGTTCAAAACCTGAAAAACTCTATTTTCCCTTGTTTACTGCATCTAAACGATACGCGATTGGCCAGCAGGAGCGTAAGAACACATCTTGCTATGACCATAAACTATGTTGCTTCGCTGAAAATGTTAGTGTGAGTCGGCTTGACACATGATCTGACAAGCGCCACTTTGCGCTTGTGGCGCACTTCCAAACGTCAGTGACGCAGCGTAATGCAATCCAGGAATTCTATGTATCACGTGTACACAGCCGCACCGACAAAATGCAAAAAGACAAGCGGGAAACGTTGAAATAGTCGCCCACGCTTAGAATGCCAGCAACTCGGACCATCAGTTGACGTGTGAGGCGCTCCACATTTACAAGTCGTCCCATCTTGTTTGGATCTCAATGTTGCGTACATTTTCATGTGGGAGGAAAGAAAGCTAGAGCGTAGCTGTTGTATCGGGTGTCACGTGGCTGAAGACTCGACTCGAATGCAACATTAAACGTACCCTGGCCTGCTACGGTCCAGGTTCGAACGAGGAGGGGCTGCGGACAGCTTAAACAATGGAAAGCAAACGGAGAGCCTGCAAAAGCGAAAACAAAAACTAAATAAGTGGAAACGTGGCTCGGTAACTCGCGGAGGCACTGTTGCAGTCGCACCACTTCCACGAAATCCGGGTGTTTGTTCTGAGAACAGCGCTTCGCTGGCTTCTCCGCCTCGGCTGAAGCAAAATCCCCAAGAAAAACAAGCTCCACCCGGCAAGGGAAACAAACAACCGAGTTAACATTTGTTTACTTTGTCGTTCGTGCTTCTCTTATTGTTCTTCGCAGGAAACGAAAAAAAAGTACAGCAACGAAAGAACGATCACGGGAGATTGTGTCGACATCAAATGAAACTCGATCCGGCGCCACGCCGAGACCAATTTTCGTCTGCTAGACGAGGCCGGTTGCAGACGGCCGCTCACGTGCACAACGCTCTAGCTATTTTCAGCGTTCAGCGCCTCCTGCAGTGTCGGACCCTCCGGATGGACGTGATGGCGACAAGACGGAAGATCGCTTTCCGAGAGCGGTCTCTATATTTTTGAAGTGCTTCGGGATCTTCAAGCGAAGACCTCCTGTCTGGCAGAGTTTGTCGCGCCTCTTCAACGGCAAGTGGCTGTTCTTGCTTCGCGCTGTGTTTATTTCTCGGCGGCAGGGGCATCGAAAACAAAATGAGGTTACGAAAGAATGACCACTGACCGAAGACGGAATGGTGTTGCGAGTACATATCGAAGAGCAACTGCCGTGTTGTTCAAGAAGCTTTGGTAATATGGTATTTGGAAGCGGCAGAGGTACGTGTGGGCTTTGTCAGGAGCTCGACAACCTTTACCTGTTTTATTTAAATCTAACGTATATTGCCCTCACTCGCATTTAATCGTCAGTGAAGTTGTCTCCCGGGTTTTGCTCTTATTTCTCCGCAATGATCGTCGTTGCGGGGTGACGCTGTTAACACCCGACAACACTGCTTTGAGCATCGCTCTCACAAGTGATGAAGACAAATACGAAAATGTATTTCTGACTTATGGCATACATTTACGATGGCGGTGCACTGTCAATCACTCATTCAACACTGATGATTCTGTGCAGCAAATGCACCGAAAGTTGTCTGACGAATTAGTTGAGAGAATACACTGAATGAAATGATCCTCCCAGACCGTCGACTTGTACTATGGAAATTGTTATCGATTAGCTCGAAAAGTGCAAACGCCTAGCACCGCTCGTCTAATTTAACGGTCAAACCACGACACTGGAGACATAGGCGTAATTACCGGGGATGGGGGCAGGGAGGGAACTGCTTTCCCCCCACTTTTGACAGTGGGGGGTGGGGGGGAATCGTCCCCGTTATCCGCCCCCCCCCCCACACACACAAACACTTTTAAAAGCGGGCACTTTCGGTTGCACGCTGGGAAAGAGAGAGAAAAAACAAGGATACGAATGTGAGCTTGCGCTACTTGCATCACGCCAACGTTTTTCCATATATCTGTATTTGGAAACACAATCAACTTGCTATATTTAACTTGCGGGCGAGGGCGAGGTGCGGACAAACTATTATAATCATCAGCGCCCAACGACTGATGTGCCTTACGGCATGAAGTCTTTGGATTGTCAAAATCCTGGAACTGTTTAATCTCCGTCTAGAGGTAACCTAAATCGCGTTGAACTCTCAGTATCTTAGCGCCGTAAAAAAATCTAATCAAACAACTTACAGGTACAATTGTCGAATTTCATTCTCTAATCACGACTTATCGTAGATATGTTCGTGAAGACGACCTTGTTCAAACGTGCAGAGCCATTACAATACAAATAAAACACTGACTTGAATTTTTTCTCAAGGCATATGTCACGTCTGACTTTGTCGATTTCATTTTCAGGTTGTTTCTTTATTAGAGGTATACTAATACTTGTTTCCCGGCAGGAACAAAAACAGCAGGTATTTCATACTTTGAAGAAACGGGGGCCACTTTTTGGTGGCGTATACTGAAAATATGAACGGTCTAGGTTGCTTGTATGCTCTGAAACAGTTAATGAATACTCGCTTTCTCCCCATTTTATTGCGTTATGCACGGAATTGAGTTGTTTTCCCCCGGTACCCTTGCTAAAATATGCGGGGCACGGCCTTTGTATTTATTCGAAGTGTACGAAGCAGTGTTCTGAGTGACGAGCGATAAATATTTATTATGTGCAGGTTCATTGCAGCCTTTGTAGAAAGGTACTCGTTAAAGCGTTTCAGGGTGTCATACTGCCGCTAATCTAAATATTTTCCACACTCCTAAAACAACACCACGAGATACGGACTTGAAATTCCGCGAAAAATGAAGAATTATAAGCGAAATCTGTCGCGAAACTTTCACGTTCCTGCTTTAAATGCCGGTGTTCCAGGTAATTACGAAACCCTCCTTTTCCCACGTGTTTTCTCGCATCATACGGGATTCGTAGTCTGTTTCTCCGGTGTCCTCGGTGGGCTAAGCCAGGCATGTTGTTTATATTTGGCGAAAATTAGGGGAATGTTATGGGTCGTGTGTAAGAAATGTTCAGAGTGGGTGGGTTGAATGTGCAGTTTCCTGTAGAACACGTATGCAATTGATCCGTAGTGACATGTGGCACTACAACGTGACAATAGCGTTATTAGTCTGTTTTACGAGCGGTGTAATACTTAGGCGCCGGCGCTTGCATAATTACAACTACAACTGGGTCAAATTTCGCTAAAATAGGGGGAACAATACGCCAAGTTTGTGTGCGATGGTAAATGCAGGTTGATCAAATAGAGCATATAAAAAAGACCTCTAAGCAAGTATTCGAAAATATCGCGCTTTTTTTTATTAGCCAGGTTTCTGAATGCCCCGAGAGAACTCTGCATTTCAGATATTTTATACTTTGAAGGAACAGGCAGCATTTGAAGAGCACTTTCTCGCGTAGTTCCAACATTCCTGGCTTATTTAGAAGTGTTACGAATAATTATTGAATCCATATCTTTTGTTTTTGCTTTTTTCATGCATGATTTATTATGTTCACCTGGTGTCCTCACTGAACAAAGGAAGGCATGCCTCGTTATGTTTGGTGACTGTAAGGAAAATGTAATGGGTAATGCGTAGGTAAAGGTCGAGATAGTTGGTTATAATTGGGACTTTCGCACTAAATTACGTATGCAAGCACTATAGAGTGTTATGAGCGCGTCTGAAGAGCGGGGAAGAATTCAGCCCGCTGCTCTCGCAGAAGTATAAAAGCCAGCAAGACTAAATGTAGCGAAAATTGGTGGTAGGCTATGGAAACTCATCATACCTGGCTGGGGAAGCAGCGCACTGACACGGACACAGTGAAGACACAAGAAAAGACGACACTCGCTGCAGTCGCAACTATTTTATTTCAGAACACATACTTCATATTTATATACCTGCGCACCCTCAGGCGTCAGAGAAAATCAAGGCAAGATTAAAGACATGTTTTAAAAATCATTTGCCCGCGCACGCTCGGGCGTCAAAGATATGGCATCTATCTATCATGGTGTGCAATCCTATCGTATTTGTTGCAACCCTAACAACCATTTTTATAACACAATTTTTTTCTTTTAGTGTGCTTCCAAAAAGGCAACCTCACCATGGCTTAGATGTACAGATGGCTGACTGATACAACCCTCTCCCCTCTTGTGAATATGAAAGGCTTCGATTATTTCTCTGGTTAGCTGACCCTTATGGTGCGATAAAACTGTGGTATCATTGTAAAGCGGCCAGCACCCATTTTGCTCAGTGCCCCTTGATGTGGGAATGAGTGTTTTCCCCCAGTGACCTTTTGTGCTCCAAAAGTGTTGTGTTTACACACCGACCCGTTTGGCCGATGTATACCTTTCCACACGATATTGGCAAACAGTAGACTACGGATGACCTGCACTCGACAAGTTTTTCTTTATGCTTGACCGTGCACTTACGACCATTTACTCTTACTTTTGTTGAAATTCTGCGATCCAGTCCGGCACATATTTTTCCGAGTTTGTTCGGTGCTGAAAAAACTACCCGTAGGCCATATCTGCCACCTACGTTTTTTAAGTTATGCGCAATTTTGTGTGCATATTGTGTGCCAATTTTGGGTGCATATGGAGTGACTATGTGTAATTGTGAGGTCTGTGTCTGATTTATGCGATTTATGTATTTTAAGTGTCGCTACGGTGGAGCAATTGCCGGCAGCAACTGCAAGCCTAATCCCACCAGTAGCCTACAACCACTCAACAACAACTCAACAAATCGCGAGGAAGTATAGGGTTTCAGCCTAGAAACGTGGACATCAGGGGCCACAGGGGCAGATGATGAGCGATAGTCCAGCACGGGTACTTCGTAATTTACATCGCCGAGCTGGCGCAGGATCGTGTAACACTCTGCGTAGCGCGGGATAAGCTTTTCGGACAATCCGATGCGGTGGCATGGTGTCCATAGAAGAACCAGGGACCCAGGGGAGAAATTGACGTCCTGGTGCCGGTGTCCTACCTCGTCTTCCGTGAAACCTGTGAAGCAATGAACGTGAGCGGGCAATCTGGCGACCAGTGTGAGCCGTGGCGCAGATGGCGCTGGCATACTCAGTTTGAATGTTGCTCGTGGGTGGAAAGAGCGCGTCGAAGGGCAAACTTGGGTGGTGGCCGAACAGCAGATAGAATGTAGAAAACCGAGCGGTCTTGTGACGGGAAGAATTACATGCAAATGTTATGTGTCGTAACGTGTCGTCCCAGTTACTGTGGTCCGGACAAACGTACATGGATAGCATCTCCGTCAACGCCCGGCCGAGCGGCTCAGTTAGTCCATTGGTCTACAAATCATGTACGCTGGATAGTTTGTGCACGGCAGAACAGGAACGACGAACACCTTCCACAACGCAGGACAAGAAGGTGCGGCCGCGATCCATGAGGAGATCTAAATATTCATCACGGAAATGCTCATTACGAATGTCACGCAAGTATGAAATAGCTAGGACGCAATTAGCCATCGGTGTGGTGGGCATCGTGGTCTGGACTGTCGACCGAGTGACGGGAGAGACAGTCGGCGTCCTTGTGGAAACGGCCATATTTGAATACTACTGTAAAAGTGTATTCCTCTAGGCGCGCAACGCACACCGACTGCAGTCGTGCAGTCGGGTCTTTCAGCGATGAGAGCCAGCACAGGGCATGGTGATCAGTGATAACGAAAAATGAGAGGCCAAATAAGCAAGGGAAGAACTTGGCTACTAACCAAACCAACGCCAGACACTCGCGTTCTGTGATAGAAAACTTCCGTTCTGTGTCGAGAGAAGGAGGCTAGCGTATGCAATTACGCGCTGTGCGTTGTTCTGCTGTTGAACGAGAACAGCTCCTATTCCATGGCCGTTGGCATCTGTGCGAATTTCAGTAGCAGCAGAAGGGTCGCGATGAGGAAGCAAAGGGGGAGCCGTTAGACACGGATGAGGGTGGCGAAGGCTTCGGCTTGCCCAGGGCTCCATGAGAAGCAAACATCTTTGTTTAGTAGGTCACTGAGCGGGTGAACTGCATTGCAATGCGGTGGCTCTTTGTCCACTCAAAGCGTTGGCACTCTTTGATAATATCACCGATTGCCGCACACATTACCAAGTTGAAAGCATCGTCAGCGATGCCCTTGAAGGCATGGTCCACCTTGTCCGACTCGCACATGTCGCTGTCAGCCTTGCGGCACAGAGGAAGCACGTCCTCGGTGTAAGCAACGTATGATTCCGTGGACGTTCGCGCACGAGTCGCTAGGTTTTTCTTAGCGGCGTTCCTATACCCGAATGAACGGACAGACAAGTCTTTGAGCTTCTGTTTAGAAGTTTCCCAGTCGGTAAGCTCATATTCGTGTTTGTCAAACCACACCCTCGCCGTGCCTTGCGAGCAGGACATCAAGGTTGGCCAACATTACGATTGCATGCCATCTGTTGTGGTTACCCACGCGCTCATACACGGCGATCCAGTACTGCACGTCGACGTTGTATGTGCCGCAGAACGTTGCTGGATCTTTCGGATACGCCAGGACAGCTGGGGTTGTCACCGCTGGCGCAGGCCCCACCTCCTCCGTCATGATGTTAATACCGAGGCGACGACTGCTGTGGAGCTCCGTGGTCTCTTGGGGCTGCCGAGCACCACCAAAATGCCACGGGGCAGAATTAGTCAAGCGTAGTTGTATTTGCAAGTATATACGAGTAAAAGTTGCCGCAACCATATATAGAGTTTCTCAGTATAGCATTTACAGGGAAATCCGGCGCCACCGTCTGTGGGAGTTTCCCTAAGGGCGCTGTGCCGTCATGGGAATGACGGTATATGCTCCTGCGAGGTTTATGTTGCCTAGTGTTGTAAGAGGCTTCGTCTGAAGCGTGGATATGGCTACACAAATAACGCGTTCTTAAAGTAAAATCTTCACGAAATGTTTCCATTCACGCATATTACATTTTCCAGTGAAGTTTACTCACCTACAATGCATAACCAAGCGAAGAAAAGCAAGAACAGACGACAAACTGCGCCAAAGTGAGCTCGAATTTTGTCGTCTGTCCTCCAGCCTTAGCGGTCCGCTGATACTTTGTACGTTTCATATAATTATACATGCAATAAAAAGTTCTCATTGTTAAACAAAACATGTTTTTGTAGAATAATAAAGCTAAAACAGCATTTTACGTGCTGGTTTAACGGAAAATGAATCATGGTGACATAGGAAACGGTGCTTTCCAGGCGCGTCTTCAAGGTGTACTGGCTCTCCGAGAACGATGCCAATCCGAAGTCACAATTTACGGCATTCACATGCGTACCACAGCGCAGCAGCGCCAGATTTCTCTATAGGTAATATAGTGAGAAACTCTACGGCAGCAACACTGCATGCACAAGATGGCTGCCCGAACCAGTCGCACGCTCTTCTCGACAAATCGCCGTCTTTGTTCATAGTTAAACTATGCCCAACTGCTTCGCAACAATGTATATATATATATATATACATACATCAGAATGCGTATTGAGATTCCCAGGCAGTAGTTATGCATGCTGTCGCTGATTTTGACAGCGTTTTCAGTGTGGTTCCTTGTATATCGATAAAGAAAGACGACACAGCGCTGCAAAACAAAAGAACACTCAACCTGGCAACTTGTGACAAGTTAATTTACACGATGACTGCGTAATAATAGTGCAAACATTTGGAAATGCACTTAAATCCGCGTCGTCACACTCTCGTTACTGGGGTTGCTGTTACGGCATGACATTCCAAGGTGGAGGTATGTGTGTGTGTGGGCTTCCTTTTGGCTACTAATAACTAACCATCTTTTTTGCCATATAAACGCGAATAGAGCATTTAAAGAAAATGCTCTAGTGATGACAGTGATTCAGTGCATCCTTTAAGTGCCCCTCTTGAGTCTTGGTGGAATGACTCGCAGCTGAAGAAACGAGTGAAACTCGGCCACTGCGCCGTTGCTCCGAGCCAAATGCGATGGGCGGGAAATGCTGAAGCGCATAGGTCTGAGAGCGTGTAGGAGGAACTCTGCCGGCCGAAGAAAGGTTGAAAGAGGAGGCGTGCCTCGTCATTCTGAGCTCGACTGAGTTCCATCCAGGGCCTCCCAGATTCGCTCCGGAGCGCGCGAGCGCGCAAAATGGCGGCTGCGACCACTGCAGAGAGAGAGAGAGAGAGAGAGAGAGAGCGAAGAGGTCAGACAGAGAAGGGAAGAGGTGGGATCGAGTTCGCGCCCCATTAGGCGCTCTCTGGTGACGGGGGATGGCACCGCAATTGCCGCGGTCGCCGGCTGACCGCTGCCACCGTCGACGGCGGGCCGTCCACAAGCCAAAGCCGGAGCCGAGCCAAGTGGGGGAGTGCGATGGGGGAAATGTCGTGGCGCACGGCGGGAACAGGGAGAAGGAGACGCGGCGACGTGGGGTCGCGGAATAAGAGCTCTCGTTTGGTGGCTGCGCGCTGTCCGCGCTCTCTCCATGAATAATGCAACTCGGCCCTTTAGCGCGTCCGTCCACTTACGTCGCGTCCCGACCGAGCGCGCGGGGACGCGACGCTTCCCTGGAGTCGCCGTCTGACGTTGTTTACCGCTGCTGTGTTCCGTTCGGCGTCTTCGAAGGGATGACAAAATCCCCACTGCCTTCGAGAGAGGCCCACTGCACGGCCGGTGGTGTAAGAAGGATTGCTTCGTTGAATAGTCGCATCCGGTGATATACTGACATCGCCACAAGATCGTAAATTTGCATTATTCTTCTAGCGGCAGATGCAGAGCGTCCGCGCAGGGACGTCAACAGCATTTTTATTTTTCGTTATTTTCATTATTTCTGTGTTTTCCCGTTTAGGGATCTCTTACAAAAGATGTGCATGGTGAAGGTCGTGATATGATCTGTGGTCACTAGGGCTTTAAATAGTGACTTCTACAAGCCAGTCACTTATTCCGGGAGCCTTCTTTGTGACGACAAAAAATGTAGTGAAATGGAAACCTATAGCGTCAGATGTCCTGAAATCGGAACGGCAAGGCCGACGATGAGAGGCGAACTAAGAAAAACGGTTGCGCGAACGACGCGTTTAGCCATGGCGCATGGTTGAAATATTCTTCGGGTAGAAATAAGGGCGCCTCTCATACGTTTCCTTCCTGAATCGCCGCCACTTCCCGCTTAACGTCGCACCGCTGCTACAGGCCGCGATGGCGTAAGCTACCAGGAGCACGGCCTCACGGAATCGCTAGGCGGGCGCCGCATTCGGGTCACGCCGCAAAGAGGAAACCGTATGACGGTCGCATTTCTGACGCGTATGCTTTCTGATGTAAGGGGGGAGAGGGCGGCAGGGGTCGTCGAGTGGTTCAACAAGAGCGAAAGACGGAGGGGGTCGAGAAAGCCGAACGCGAGAGTCCAAACAAATCAACGCGCATCAAATCTGACTCTCTTTTGGAAAAGCCAGCCGGGCCGCAGCGGCTGCGTTGCGGGCGGGGGCGCAGATTCGGGAGTGAGGAAAAACGCGAAGCTCGCGCCGACTGGCGGCAGCATCGGGAAACAGCCACGCGGTCGGTCTGCTATGGTCGTTCGTCTCTTGTGCAAGCGGGGATAGAGAGGGGTGGGCGGGGGGGGGGAGGGTATAGTGGTAGGAAGTGGGCACGAAGTCAAGGGGGGGGGGGGTCGCAAATTGCCTCGCGTTTGTCAGTCGGCCGTTATTAAATCAGCGCCCGCGGGCGGCGGCGAAAGACCAGAGGGCGCTCCCGTCGTTTGTTCTCCGTTTGTTTATGGCGAAGAACACCCGTGTGCTTGGCACTCCTTCCGCCGTCTTGTATATCGTCTTTATTCGTATTTTTTTACTCCCTTTCGGCCGTCCCTCCTGCTTGCTGGCAGCCGTTTCTCGGAGTTTCGTGTCGTTGTTGTACCGAGCCGGGGCTGCGGCCCGTTGCGGTGCATGACATGCTGTGGTTCCCTGCGTGCTGCTGCCGACGCTACGGGATGCTTTGTTGATCGCTTCGGCCGGCCTGAAACAGCTGTCTCGGGATGGCGCCAGCGTTTCTTGGCCGAACGACGCGCTTCTTGACACTTGTATATGTTTGCGCGGGCCGGAACTCTAAGCCCGAGCCGCGGCCTACTTAAGTCGTTAGTAAGTGCTCTGTTAACGTTTGGAATGACCGAGACTTTCTCACTCTGAACGTTTCCTTCCTGTAGCGTGAAGCGTTCCAGTTAGGGCAAGTGAACGGTGCTTTATTTTAAGAGAGCTTGACGGTTTCATTGGAACTTCTTGTGAGCGGACAACCACCGACACAATTGTTGTCGCAAATATCTATTGTCGAATATTGAAGAAAATTTTACACATAGTAACCTTGGCTGTGTTCTACATGAAGTTCTTTATCGCGAACGGAAAGCATGAGTTTTCAGTTCCCGCCTCACAAAATCTCTTTAGAATTAGTTCCGCGTATCATTTTTCTTTCCTCATGTGCTGCTGCAATAAAACAATATGACAACTGAAAGCGCATTGGCACTTGAACTTTCCTGGTTCTATACCGTTATAGATTGGTGCGACGCAGAACTTTCTATAATTAGTAGATGGTTTATATAGTTACGTTTAACTAAAGCTACATTGCTGTGGTGGTGTAGTATATTATCATTATATAATATTATTCAAAATATGTATACTCTTTTAATCCTAGATAATTTAATTACCATACCTCCAATTGGCGAACGTTGGCCCTTTATGAAATAGAAATACTCTATTTTATTGGGGTTTTTTATGATACAGAGTGGAGACAGGAGGTTTCGCCGCTTTAGATGTTGCAAGTATCTACGGAAGTTGCGGTGGGGCGAAATTAACGATCTATTACTTTTCGCACAGATTTTTGGACGCAGGTATTTGGCCAGGGGGCGTTATGGTAACATGGTTTTAGAAAACGAAACTAAGGATAAAACTGAGCGCAGGTTTTCAGCACGCACAATAAGCGATGGAGAAAGTTGTTGGACAACTTTCCTTTATCAACACTCTCCGTCATGACGGGCGACGCTGAAGAAGAGTAGACACCGGTTAGCGGCGGGGGCATATATGTAATTGTTACGTCCTATTCTCGATGACTTAGTACGTAGTTCATTCCTGAAAAGAATAATAATAAAAAAGAGCTGGAAGATCTTGGAACAAGGACAGCCTTGACGAAAACGGCCAAGTAGGTGTAACCCTCGCGTCACTTTTATTTGTACCAAGATTGCTTGATTCGGTTCGACTGCGTCTTACGTTACGGCGCGTCGCAGCGAGAGCGTCGCTGAATCACAGCTGCGGCGACGCTCTCGAGAAAAAAAAGTGGAGAGGGTGTCGCCGTTTGAGTAATGCGCATACCCCTGCTTTCCTCCGTCGTCTGCTTTCTTCGTGGAGCGATAACACTCACTCACTCACTCACTCACTCACTCACTCACTCACTCACTCACTCACTCACTCACTCACTCACTCACTCACTCACTCACTCACTCACTCACTCACTCACTCACGCACGCACACACGCACACACACACACACACTCACACACACTTTGTGCGTGCTTGTTCTTTCGTATTTATTTTTCTGCGCCCAGAAATAAATTTACACACACCGCACCAACTTGCCCAAGAAGGAGTGCTTATGAACAAAACGTAACCGCAGTCGCACTGCCAGTGTTTGCGGTCGAACCTGTGCCACGCGTTGCTCCATTCGAGGCCGAAACATGGCGCACTTACTCAAAGCTGTATGCACCGAATGGCAATCGCTACAACCACCACGTGCCGCAAAGCTCCCGGGGCTCCGCCAAAAATAACCTTACGCCGGGAACGGAAGCCTGTGGATCGCGGCCGGATGGGCGCTAAGACGCGAGAAAGACCGACACTTGCCGGGGAACGAGGCATCAAGAGCATCGGTCTCCGAGAACTGTATTGAAGGCACATCGGCTGCTGCCTTACATACATAGAGCGACGACATTAAGGCTGTGGGGGCAGGGGGGAGAGGGTGTAGGGAGAGGAGTACGTCGAGGAAACTGCCGAAACCCAGCGAGATTCGGAGGCGTTTGTTCGAGAAAGGCGACAACACCCGCGGCAGAGCCATACATTTGACTGCTGTTTTACTGCCACTCTCGCCGGTGCTCTTACACACTGCATGTCGACTCGAACCGTATACGTAGGCAGGCCGGCTATTTTGTGGCCCGGCTCGCCGTGCCGTGGCCAGTATCGGTGACAAAGTGCCACCACCATTGACTGTTCGCCGAACGAGCTATGGCCCTCTTAACCCCCTCCAGCAACGGGTCCCTCCGCCCCACTCACTTTCTCCCTCCGTGTATATCGCTTCCGTGTATATATATGCGTGTTGGGAACACCGAGCACGTATGTGCATCTGCAGTAGATAAGTAAAATACTTAGAGCGGGAAAAGAAGCCAGGATAAAGCGGGCTGATTGCGCGGTCGATGCTGCAGGCTATATGAAAGTGGGAGGCGGTGGGTGGGGGGAGAGAGGTTGGGAGGTGTTCCGGAAGGCGCGGACGTGCGCAAGTGGCGTTCAAAAGGACGACGCCGACTCGTCGCGCGGTCCCTTCGTCGCCGACGCCGAGGCAATCGCCTCCGCCATCGCTCATACGGTCGGGCCACAAAGAGAAGAGAAGAGCCCGACGCGTCGCGTGCTGGTCGGAGGTGGACACTAAAAGTGCGAGCCCGCTGCGGCTGCTGCTCCGGCTGTAAAGTGCGCGTGTGTATGTATGCGAGCGCCCAGCGCGAGCAGTTTTGCGGGAGCGGCAGCACCACGTTTCTCTGTGCGGAGATATACCTTCCAAGTCCATTGCCCTCGGGTTTTTTTTTTTTTTTTCCGGGCGCAATGGACTCTTAAGGGAACAATAGGGCTTGCGACTGTGGTTGTGCTCATACAAACGGATTATATCTCACGACGTTTTCTCGTGGACGGTGACTCGATAAATTCCTTGTGAAAAGTAGTTTATATGAATGTAACCCCATGGATGTTAACTACTGTTTTATATTATACTTCCATAAGCCGTTCATGACTGGGTTGTAGGGTTGTAATATTTTCTTTTTTGCTTTTCGGTATTTGCTCCGTGATCAATGGACTGTTCTGTTAGGCATTTGTTATTTCTGTACAGGCCTTTTACAATGCTTTGTAAGATCGTTATGTTTTCTTCCTTTTTGTTGTTTTTCATAACTAAGGTTGTGGAATAGCCTGCGCTTTTTGAGCCCAACCTTTTATGTCTGGCATTTAATAATAATAATAATAATAATAATAATAATAATAATAATAATAATAATAATAATAATAATAATAATAATAATAATAATAATAATAATAATAGCGATAAGAACCGTTTGGTTATAGTGCCTTGATATTTAGTATCTATACCTGGCACTACCCCGTTGGAATGATATGCGAGCAGTTGCAAAGGTAGTATATTGCCGAAGCCTAATTACTTGTAATATTCAAATGCGATTATTGTTGAGCCGCGCGTGTAGTATTCTAAAGTCCAAATATAGGTGGTTTTGAAGGAATTACACGTGTACGCTGGAGAAGTAATGCGCCTTCTGCTGTGTTTTCTAGTTTCTGCGTATCGCACCGGTAATTATTACATATACGTACTAACAACATTATCAAGTTATGAAGCAGATATATGTGGTTTTATTTATTTATTTTGTTTTTGCCTTCTCCGCTGCGTTGTGTAAGGGTAGTGGTACGTCGGAACGTGTTACCTCAGAAAAATTGGATCCTGAGATAAAAAAAAGAAAAAGAAAAATCGAGGTTGCACGCAAAAACGAAGTTGCGCTGTCAGTGGAAATCGAATAATTAGATAGAGAAAATAACGGGGAAAAGGCGGAAAGATGTGACTTAATAAAAGGTTGTGGCCTGCTATTATGCGCAAATGCGACCGAGAGTGCTCTGTAATAGAACTCACAACAACGGTGCCATGCTTTCAGGAAGTGTTCATTATCTGAGTGTATCTCGTTAAGACAGTAAATTTGACTTGCTATATTAGATTAGATTAATGGTGGAGGAGCGGAAAATAACACACACACACGCACACACACACGCACACACATGCACACACACACACACACCCACACACACACACACGCACACACACACACACACACACACACACACACACACACACACACACACACACACACACACACACACACACACACACACACACACACACACACACACACACACACACACACACACGCACGCACGCACAATCTATCACGCATTTTTAACTAGCGCTTGCACGCGCCGTGCCTGTGCAACCAACAGCATCATCATTAATCCGGTATTTCATCACATACGGGAGTGCTTATAAGTTGCCGTCTCTCTTGATGTCCCATTTACCCCTTATTGTACCTACACCGACATTTATTCGTATAGCACATGGAGATCGACGCCGTTCAATAATACTCGCACGAAAAATGCTTACACTATAGTGTGCCTAGAATACAGCAGGCTTGTCGCGCTACGTATTCCAAGGGTACAGCCGTAACAGGGAAATACCGTACGAGACGACGGCAGAGTCGTCACAAAATCGCGCGCGACTGCGTACATCAAAGGGAGACCGTACGTTTCCCAAGCGACGTACGCGACGCCTCTCCTCCTTGGGATAGCGTGCATACATCCCGGATTGACCGCAAGAGCGAAGAGACCGGCGATGAGCGCAGAAACCCCAGGCTCTCTGTGATGTGGGGGCGAATGAAAACGCGCATCCTCCTACCGATTCGGCGGCCATTCATATCGCCGCCTTTATGCCGGTCACAGACAACCGTTATACCCATCCCAACCCCCCCCCCCCTCCTGGCTCCTCCATGTCCCCGCTTCGCCACCCCCCCCCTCCCCCTGCTCCCTCAGTCCGAGCGACGGCGGTCGCGTCCTCGAGAAAGCTGTCGCCAAATCGTCCCAGCTTTAAACATTTACTGGGGCGAGCCTACGGGCATCAATCTGGTCCCTTTTCTGTCGGCTCTGAAATGGAAAGAAATTGAAAAAGGAAAATGGTGCGAGGCGAGCGCCCGGTGTTTTGTCCACGAGTCGGAGCGTTGTTTGCACACGCATCGATGCGATCCATTTCCTGCACCAAGCTCTTTTTTTGTGTGCCTTTTATTTTTAGTATGCGCGTTTGAATGATTGCTCCTGTTCAGTGGTAAAAGTGGCAATTTTCAGTGGCAAATTTAAGCATAAGAAAGGAAAGAAGAAATAGAGTGAAGAGGGAATGTGCGCGAGTAAAAGAAAATGTTTTTGAAGTATCTTTTTTTTTATTTGGTTCCGCCTTCGTAGTGGTTCGTTCGAGGAATTCAGAATGTTTCGAACTGAGACACCAATGCGGCAAGTGCTCTACAAGCGACCGGCATAGCAGTTTAATAGTTTTAATAAGTTGTCCAAGTTTAACAGTGTCTGAAATAAATATGTAGTAACGTGTAATAAAAGGTACGTGTATCGGCTGTTAAGGCGTGATGAATGCTGTTGGCACAAGAACAGCACGTAGCCGAAAAGGTGCAGAGACCACATTTTGAAGTTTCACAGAAATGTAAGGCAGTAAAAAGGTTCGTTTTAAAAAGACGAGTTCTATTGCATCATGCTGACGTCTACGCATTATTAAATTAGAGTCTTGATTCTAAAATAACGTGTTATTTAAATGCCTATACAACAGCTGCGCACATACAATAAATGTACAGGTTCAACTTGTGAACGTCGAATCTGCAGGGAAGAATGCGGTGGAAATTTAGCGGCGGATGCGAGACACATGCGGAAGCATTGCGTGACGCCTCTTTCAGGGCTCGGACCCACGATGCGTGGAGTAAGAAAGCATGAGACCTGCGTGCGTTGCTGGTGAAGCAGAGGCTACGTGCAGGCTGCCGGAGATATTGCAACGCAAATAAAAAAAAAGTTGAATCGTGACAAGTCGTTTCTGTCGAAAGCCGCAAGTGCGCTGTGGAGTGAGGCATTCGGACTTCAATTCGTGTGCGTGAGCATTAGGGGTGTCATACAGACACACACACACGCACACACACGCATAAATATATATATATATATATATATATATATATATATATATATATATATATATATATATATATATATATATATATATATATATATATATATATATATGCGTGTGCGTGTGTGTCTTCTTACTGTACGCTGCTCTCTTTGTGCACAGGCTGATGTCATTGTAGGCTATTTGAAAAAAATTACTTGCACAAGAAATTACCACGTTCCTATAGCTAAACACCGAAATTTCTCTTACTTACATTTTAATGGCTTACTTTAACACGCACCTTTTCATTGCATAAGTGTGGTGAGCCCACGCGCAGCGGTAATCTTGGGACAAACAACAGTTTTAAGACGTCCATTCACAAGATACATATATAAAAGAAAGGTCGTTGGTGTTACAATCTTTTCCTGCGCTGAGTGCACGAGGCTTTTCCAATGTGCTAGATGGAATGCCAATGAATAATGGCACAAATTAAGAACCGTCACATCAATGCTAGTGGTAGTGTCGGAACATCAGCTAATAGGGTATGACTTAGGTCATACCCCAGTTTCAAGTACCGCTGGCTGCAATAACTTACAATGCCTGTCTGCCACGCGATATAAATTCAAATAACACACCGTATAGTGCGAAACAAACGCACCCCCATCGGTGGTTCAGGCTTGTTGTTCTTGCAATGTCCTAGGAATTAACAGATTATGGGAAACCCTAAAGGACATTGAGATATTAGATACTAGATCTAATATTAGATACTAGATCGATATATTGTTCGACTAGAAGTATATCATCCTTTTCTGTCTGCAAAATATGTTACCTAGAAAAATTGCCGCAGAAATCTCTGCTGATGCTTCTCTATTTGAACCGCCACCGCCAAAACAGACGAGCAGGCGTAATCTGCACTTGAGCTCCCTCTATGCCCCTCTCTGTAAATCAGCCAGTGCTGACGTCACACGAGCGGTAGTATAGTCCAGAACAAGTGCCACCTCTTCGGATTTTTTATTTTAATCTTTTTCTCGGTTACAGAAGCTATTTTCTCGCTACGAATGGTGAATTCGTTAATGTAGAAGCCTAGTCTTTCAATCTAGCTAGGCTAAATGTTTTACTTTAGCACATCTTTAAGGACTTCCAGGCAGGACAGCCGTGCCACCGCACACAGGCCGCTGATTACCTGTACGCCGCAGCAGCTGCAGCGTTCGGGAAACTAAGCACAAGCTATAGGCTATAGCAATGAGGGCAGAGTCATGGTCGGGCTTCTACATCCACTACTACCCTGTGAAGATTTTGTGCAGTGGTGGCAGTCATTAAAGCGAGATCGGAAACTGATTGTTTCAGCGACAGCTCATCGTTATTTCAAACACTTTTCTCAGCAACAGAGCAAGAAGGTCTGCGTGAGCGCTTTGCACGATAAGACATCTCAGTGCTCATTAACTCAATTGAGCTAACGAGCGCGCGCCTTAACAGTGGCAGAAGCTTCCAGTCGTGAGCGAAAATCGCTCTGTGACACCGATATGCTCCGATACGCTGTCGTTGGGCGCCTGTAGAGCGTGCTTCACCGCGCATGCATACTTAGTGCAAAAAAGCCAACTTCGCGTTCTGTTGCGGCAAGTCAGCGCAGAACGAAAAATAAAAACACAGGAAATAAACAACTAAATATACTGTGAAACTGAAATCGTGGGTGCTTCTAAATGTTTTCATGCTTTCGTTGCGCATGCTGTTTTCTTCTGGCTGGATGCGTGCGCATGAGGACAGCGTGAAAAAAAAAGGAGGCCGTTAATTAAGCTGCGTCCGAGAACAAGCAGTCGAAGTGGGGCGACCACCTCCCCGAGCTACACACTCGGGTCTCGACCTAACGCTCCGAGAGCGGGCCGGGGAGAAAAGACTGCCCCGACCGGGTCGTCAGGAAGGGCGGGCGGTCATAAAAGAAGAACATATTGGCCAGGGGCCGCTCCACCCCGGCCACGGCTTTCGCGGCTCTGGGCCGACCGATACGGGGGGGGGGGGGGGAGGGGGGGGTACTAAACGATCCGCTCGAGCATAGTTGCGGCGTGACTCAAGGCAGGGTCGGCCCGCGGGGTGGTATTGGCCGCTTGTTAACCGCTGTTACCGAGACCACCAACAATATAATCGCCACGTCGCCATCCATCAAAGCAGGACGGAGGTCCGCTCGTATCGTAACAACGCGACAAAAATAAATAAAGGAAGGCGACGTACGCGATAGATACGAGAAACCTGAAAACAAAAGCGCGCGATTCTCAGAGTGAAGAAACGGCACGGTGGGATCCGGAGCTACCAGCGAGGAAGGTTTGAGCTCGAACGCGCGGGTAGTTTGCAACGCTATACGGCGCTTACGCGCAACTTATACGTGGCGCTTCTTGCAGGAGGGCCGGAGTGCCGGGTGAGGAGCGAGGATTATGGAGTGTTTTGCGAACCGCGGAGCGCGGTTAGCCCCCGGTTGAGCCGCCCAGCGGTCGCAGGGAGGATATCGGTGGCGTATAATAATGAGCATCGGCAGGAAAGTGGGCAGGCTGGCGGCCCCATCTGCCGCACTTGCGTCGGATCGCCCCGCGCCTCTTCGCCGCTTCTCCCTTTCTCTTTTCAACGACCAGCGAAGCCGCGGACACCAAGTACGGGGGGGAGGAAGAGAAGGGTGCGCGACGTCAGGCCGTGGTTACGACCTGCGAAGAGCAAACCGCGGACGTGCCCGGACTCCGAAAACGAGTGCTCTGGAGGAGTGCGCCGAACGAAGGGCACGCTTGAACGATCCGTTGCACCTCGCTTGGGCTTCCGCAGTTCGTTTTCGCTCCGGGACGCCTTCTCTCCGCCTTCGCTACTGTCTTGCACCCATTTCTTTCGACATAGTTGGGGGGGGGGGGGGGGGGAGGGAGGTACCGACCGCTCGCTGAGTCAGCCCCACTGACAGGCTGATGGATTCCCGCGATTAGCCCGCTGCTTTTGCGGAAAAGAGGACTGACCGCGAGAGAGCTAGAAAATAACAAAAAATGAAACCTCGGACCCTGACAGTGGGTCTCGCCGCCAGCACAGGTTCGCCGTGTGCCACGTAGTTGGCGACGTGTCTGGCGTGCGCATTCCCGCCGTGACCCCGGGCGGGCGGACCGCGCAATCTGTCACTGGGTGCAGCGAGTTCTGAGCCCGAGCTAAGGTAGGGAGAGAGAGAGAGAGAGAAACGGGGGTCCTTGTACGCTTCCTTCTCCGCTGCCTTTTCTAACGCTATAGCTTTCGTTTAAGAAGCACTCCCCGGTCATGTCACCCTCTCCTTTTCTCCTGTTCCTGCGGACTTCACCGGCACCGCTGTTTCCATTTCTGACCTATGGGTCCTGCGTTCACACTGCGGTAGGTGTTACAGCAGTGCCAAGCAGGGTGAAGACTGTAGGCTGCGTGGGGTTAGTGGGGCGGGAGGGGGAGGGGGGGGGGGGAGGAGTATGGGTTTCTTTTCGGCGACCCTGCCCTGTGACTCGTGCCACCGATGAAGGCGGAGGGCTTCGACGTCCTACGCGGGGCTAAAGCGAGGACCCGCTCGACTCGGGTCGAGTCGTAGCCTCTGCCCTGCCGGGATCCGAGCGCTCGCGCTAGCGCCAGAGCGCAGACAGATTCGGTGCTCTTCAAAGCGTCGTTTCGCGGCCGAGCCCTTTTTAATGGGCCAGAGCCCAGCCAGCGTTTCTTTGCGGGCGTTCGGGCGCTCGGAAGGAACGGCAGGCGGACGTGCAGCCGCCTCGAGAAGCTCTTTTCCCTATTTCCCTTTCGCCCTTCCCTACGTGCCCTTTCTCCTCTCAAGAAGCATTCGCCCTTTCCCTCTGTTTCTCCGGCGCGCGCAGTGTGGAGCTCTTTCGAAAGCGACGTTGCATAGCCGGCGGCTGGGCATGCATCGAAAGAGAGAGAGAGAAAGATGGCGAGCGGCCGAAGAGGGTCGGATTGCATCGTCGCCCTCGCCGCCGCGTCGACGGCTGCACGTGGGCCGGCACTGCCGCTTTACTTCTCTCTCTCTCTCTCTCTCTCACACACTCTCCGTTCCCGTTGCCGCGGGTGATCTGCGATGCGCTTTTCATGAGGCCCGTCACGTGGCCGCCCGACGCCCGCAGAGCCCACAGGCGCGGCGCGGAGAACTGCGCGCGCCAAAGCGACTTTCCATTGAGGCTGCAATTAACGACGGGCCGTTGCCGCTGGCTGGATCGACGAGCTGCCGACTCGCAGAGAGGTGGGGGTGTGACGGCGAAGCTCGCGAGACTGTGGAGCCGTGAGCCCGGCGGCGCCGAAGGTCCTTAAAAGCGCCGCGGGGGCAATTAGCGGCTGCTGCCACGGGCTGGCGGCGGAGAGGGGTTTCGCGCCGCAAGATGTGGCTCTCCGCTGCTCATCTCCCATTTATGGGCACTGGCGCGCTTTTTTCTTTCTTTTTTTTTGCCTCTATGAGGTGGCGCATTGTTTTGGACCTTGTTCCTGGCTAACGCCGCTCGCATTCGCCTCAGACAATGACTTTTAGTGTTGTTTACAGAAATTAAAACTTTGGTTCCGTTCTCAGTTTTAAATGCTTTGTTCGCTCGCGGTTGCGATTTGGTACGGGTGTGCACAACAGGCCATTTATACATGGTGGACAACTATCCTTTCGTTAATTTTGTTCCGAGCATCATCGGGGTTTTAGCATACAGCTGGCGTATGCCAAGGAAATATACGGAAGAATAAAAAAAATGACTGGATTGCGTACGGCAGGCAGTGCCAAATCATGACTGGAAGCTTACCGCTGTCGCTGACAAGGAAAGTGAGCAATCATTGCATTCTACCGGCGCTGCCATATGGAACAGAAAATTTGTGGTTAACAAAGAGGCTTGAGAACAAATCAAGGACTGCGAAAATAGTGATGGAACGCAAGATGTTAGCCCTCACGTTCAGAGACAGGAAGAGAGCGGTGGGGATGAGGCACCAAACGGATATATTCGATATTCAAGTTGACATTAGGAGAAATAAATGGCGCTGGGAGGGCCATGCAGATAACGGGTGGGCCATTAGAGTTACACAATAGGTGCTAGGAGAAGACAAGCGCAATCGAGGATAGAACATTTTGTGGCGTGATCAAATTAGGAAGTTTGCAGACGCAAGTTGGAATTAGCTAGTGCAAGACAGGGCTAATTGGATATCGTTGGGATACACTTCCGTCCTGCAGTTGACATAAAAGTGGGCTTATGATGATGACGCTTCTACTGTTGGTGATGGTGACCTGGTGTACGAGCTTCCAGAGTAATACATTCACTCGGAATCTTCAATGTAAATTTGCCCAATTTCTTCATTGACGGCTAAAGTGGTAGCGTGTGCGCCTAAATTAGTGCGCTGTTAAAACGGCAGGTGTGAAAGTCAAGCTTACGCTGTGTCTGTGTCTGGAACGGATGCAATTGGCAACTTGAGCACAATAAGGTTTAAATGAAGCAGCCATTTGAACGCAGCCGTCTTCCTCAACTACGTTTCCTTGTGTTGCGAATGCCATGGGCCTGTATTGATCCAGGCGAGAAGACAGACTAGGAAAGTGAGGGGACGTACGGAGTAGGGATAATTATTTGCTCTTTTTTTTCCCGACATGCTAAACTTCCAATGTACAAGGCACGCATCTTAAGGGATTAACGAAACGGAATTTCTAAGCCCAGCGAGTTGCGAATTGAGGTGGCAGGCGATAGACTTGCGCTCGGGCAAACTGATCCCCAGCTTCTCGCTGCCTCTGCGCTTTGGGTGATAAGCAACAGTTAGCACAAACATTTTTTCTCCATTTTAGCAGTGTCTCTTGGCATGTGGGCTGTTGACGCTAGTCCTAGTCTATCGTTATTCATTTTCTCGCTAAATCTGCTTTTGAATCTCGGGTTTGGTTTCCGCAAACAGATGCATATACCACACCATGCCGCCACAGAATCGCTTCCCCAAACGTGGAACGTTCGGGGAAGACCCTGCAAAGAGTTGCGGTACGTCTTCTTTTATTCCTTGCAAACAAGCAGCAAAAGTGCAATGCGTCTTCTTTTTCAGAAAGCTAACTGTGGCGATAGTTATCCCCTCGTGGGGAATGTTCCATGCACGCGGATGCTGGTCTCCTTCTCTCGATTGTTTTCCTTACTCACAGAAAAAAAGAAATCGAAAACTTGCTTTCCTTAACAATTCAAGTCTTATGTAAGTTGACGTTGATAATGTGCTGGGCATGCATTGCACGAGCTTTAAGTTTGCCAACGTTGTTGACAGCGGCGGTACAAAGACCGGTCACATCTCGCGAGATACCAACGGCCTCGGGCCATATGCAATATGAACACCGCTAATGGGTGGGCTTCCAATCTTGACATCTGTGACAACGAACAGACGAGTGGCATGTGTACATATATATATATATATATATATATATGACTTCAACCGAGATAGAAATCAGACCATCCCATCCCTTGTTTTCCCCCTTTCCTGTTACTCCTTTATTTTTTCTCGCTGTCGAAGTCGCCGTCTCGGCTGCAATGCGGGGGACGCCGGTATATATGGGCGACTTATGGCGGGAGGAGGGTTTAAGGGGTACTGGGGCGTGCGAATATAATCCTCGAGCCATTTAACACCCTACACGAAACTCAGTCTTCCCCTCTCATCGACGGCACGAAATACGCGTTGAACCGACACGCAGAGAGCGTAGTGAAAAAGAAAGGGGGAGGGGGGGGGGTGAGGTGTCACGCGATGGGTTCAAGAGGGGTGCTTGTTCTTCGCTTCGAGGGCGCTTTTAGGGAGGAGAGGGTGGAACAAGGAAAAATGACTCCCTCTCGGAGAGCGCGGAAGAAGCGAAAAAGAAAAGGCCAAGTTGAACTATTAGAAAAGCTGGAGGCACAACAGGGGACAAAAGTAAAAAAAAGAATAAGAAAAGTGAGAGATAGAGAGAAAAAGGAAAGTGTGTTCAAGTGTACAGACGGAAACCGACGCAATCCTTTTATCGCGCGACCTTTCTCCTCGGATTTTGCTCGAAAACCGAGAACCGTCGCACGTGGAGGAAAAGCCAACAGTTCTTTTCTTTCCGTTTTGAACTCTCGCAGCAAATAGCTTTCTGGTTGTGAATCGCTAGCGTTGAAGCGTCGACACGGGAAGGAGTGAAGAAAGCGGTATTTCTGCTGTTGACAGTCGGAATCGATTGCAAGATGACCACATTATTGTCCTAACACGGCCAAACCGGAGTGTCCACGCGCAGCTTATCTTTTGCGAAGAAGGTGTAAGAGAGTCGCTCACGTTTAAGAAGTAGAAAAAGGGAGGGATCTATTGATAGTAAGGCTTAGGGGCGGGCCTCAGTCAGAGTTCTGACCAGCTACTCAAGAATGAGGAAAGTAAATCGGTGTAAAAATATAGAGAAAAGTGTGGATCATTTGGATGAAAATGGTCGTATCGAATGAACATGAACAGCGAAGACACTTTGAATTCTCAAAACCAGACAACTGTCGCGCACAGATTTGATAATAGTCTTCGTAATATCCCGGCGATGACAAGGGCCCGACCAAGGTCTCGAGGTTTTTTAGGCGAAGGTTCGTCGGTGAGTTTTCATGAACTCTCAGCCAGTGATGGTCTCTTCTCGGCATACCGCCGGCAGGTATGTGTTCTGTAGTGTGAGGTACATCGCACCAGTAGTCGCAGGCATGGTGCAGGCGCGACTTGATTAGGAACCAGCTGGCGCAAAGCAGGGGTAATTGGAGGTCGCTGGGAGAGGCCTTCGTGCTGGCAGTGGAGATAAAAGTAGGCTGATGATGATGACGATTTGCGACGAAAGGGAAGAAGTGAGTTAACCTGCATTAGTAACATTATTAATGACGTCTCAGCCAATGGCAAAATGGCCACTATAGTCGTGTGCAAAGTCTTGGTAAGCAAGAAAACACGGTAAAACGAGGGCCGGGCGCTGACGCTTATTGTTCTCGCATTACCTCCCCTTGACGGATTTCGCAGAGTCTACTAAAGTCTAGTCATTGCTTTTTGGATAAGGAAGCAGTGAATTATAATTTGAGTGTATCGATGACTGAATGCAACAAGTATAATACAATACAAATGCCTTTATTTCCATAAACGTACAATTTATGGGGGGATTTAAGGAAAAAGTTGCTCGCAGCAACTTGACTGGCCTTAAAACCCGGTCTGAGGGCAGCAGCAGAAGGCACAGGCACTAATTTAGAACCGACAAAACAATACATAAGCGAAAACAAACAAACAAATAAACATTACAAATCATAAATAACTACGCGAAATCCACAGTTTACAGTATTGTACAAAAGAAGCAGCAATAGAACAAGGTAATCATTGTAGGAAAGAATAAGACATGATTTGACAGAGGCTAATATCAAATTGAGATGTGTGACGACAGTCTACTTCAGAAAACAGTCACAAACAACACATTAAATCGTCTTCAAAATGTCACTGAAATTGCTCATATAAATGCGATACAGGACAGGAGGTGACATCTATGTTATTACATTTAAGCGTGTTTAATAGGCGTGGTAAGCGGTGGTACAACATTTGAAGAGAATAGTTAGTGCGAGGGTGCGGCACATACCAGTGTTCAGGTGACCGTGTATTATATTCTGTTCTGTTTCTAGCTAGCTGTGCTAACGATGTGATGTATGGCTGGCTTTGTTTTGCTTCTTTACGATAGGCAAGTAACAGCCTCAACTGCGACAGAGAATGCAGTGTGAGTAAATTCAACTGTTTGAATAGAGGTGCAGTGTGAGCGTCTACTGAAGCATTACAGATACTACGTATGGCCTTTTTTTGAAGCAAGAATAACCGGTTTATGTTCGTAGCAGACGTCGTACTCCACACGAGGCAGCAGTAGTGTACGTGACTCAGGAAGAGAGCGTTGTACAAAAGAAGTTTGACCTTGCGTGGCAGCGGTCTTAAGCTGAAGAGCGCCCCAGCTACTTGCGCAAGTTTGCCTCCGAGGAAGTCGATGTGATTAGTCCATAACATATGGCTGTCAAAAAAGACACCTAACGTCTTCGCAGACTGAACAAGCTCGATTCTTGAGGAACCTATTATAATGTCGGTCTCTAAGCTCACACCTTTATTTTTTGGTTGAAATAAAATAGCTTTTGTTTTGTCAGTGTTAATTCTTAAGCCATTATCCTGTGACCATGTGTGTATTTTTTTAAGAACAGAGTTTGCAGTTGAAACCAGCCTTTCAACGTTGTTCGATGAAAAAAGCAGCGTAGTGTCATCTGCATAAATAATGTATTTAGGTTCACTATCGACAAGAACAAGGTCATTAACGTATATGTTGAAAAGCAGGGGGCCCAATATGCTTCCTTGGGGAACACCAACTGTTACTTCCTTAAACTGGGAGCAGATGCCATTAATTTCAACGAGTTGATTCCGCTGATTTAAATAAGATTTCACTATATCCAAAGCAATACCACGAATACCGTAGTACTCTAGCTTCTTTAACAAAAGTTCGTGGTTAATGGAGTCAAACGCTTTACTGAAGTCGATAAGAACCCCGAGCGTGAGCAGCTTGTTTTCAAAATTTTGTAATATTTGTTCCTTTTGTGTTAGTAACGCGAGCTGGGTTGACCGTCCCTTTCGAAAAGCATATTGACAGTCAGTGAACAGGTTATGTTTTTCAAGGAAACCTGAAATACGCCGAAATATTATTTTTTCAAGTCCTTTTGAAAATACTGGAAGTATGGAAATGGGTCTGTAATTAGATATCACAGTTTTATTGCCTTTTTTAAACAGAGCAAGTACTTTAGCTGTCTGCATTTTGGCAGGAAATACGCCAGATGTCAGGCAGAGGTTGTAAATGTATGTTAAAACAGGCGATATAATGTTCAAGACATGCTTTACAGGTGTAATCTGTATGCCGTCAATGTCACACGACGTGGTATTACGCAACTCAGAAAATAAATGGACTAGCTCAGACTCAGTAGTAGGATATAAGAATATACTATCAGGGCACCTGACCTGAACATAGCGGGTGGCATTTCTGTGCACACATGATCCAGCTGCATTAACAAAGAAATTATTAAAGTAATCAGGAAGCATTTCATCCGGGATGATAATGCCATTTTCAAAAATCTCAATATTTACAGGTGACGACGGCGCTCGGTTTAACAGAACATTTAGTTTTTTCCAAGTTTTGCGACTATCATTTTGACAAGACATGAAATATTCACATTCATAAGAGGCCTTGGCTTTCCGAAGCTCATTTGTTAGTTTATTGCGGTAGCGTTTAAATATGTGTAGATCGGTTATATTACGAGACTTAACAAACTGGTTATAGAGCATGTTTTTAAACTTTATTTTGCGAAAGAGGTCGTCCGTGATCCACGGTTTGCGAATGTGCGATGATCGCTTGCGTCTAGTTCGCAGAGGAAAGTTTTCCTGGTAACACGTGATGAAAGTACGTAGAAATTCTTCATATGCTGATTGTGCACATTGTGTGGCATATACATCGCTCCAGTCAAGTAACTGAATCTGTCTGCGAAACGTTTCGAGACGGTTTGGTGTAATCACTTGGCTGGGGAAAAGACGCTGTCTGTTTTTTTCAGTGCATCGTTTGAAACAGAAAAAAACAGGCATATGGTCGCTCAGGTTACATGAAAGAACGCCGGCTTTTATGATAGCCGTTGAAACATTGGTGATAAACAAATCCAGGCAAGTTGACGCGGCATATGTTACTCGTGTTGGAACAGAGATAACGCTTGAGCAACCATGCGACTGAAGCAGGATATGAAATTCCCGAGTTAAGCACGTGTCAGCTAGGAGATCAATGTTAAAGTCACCACCCCAGATTACGTCGTACTTATACGTACATGCATATGCAAAGAAATTTTCGAGAAAACTAAAGAAACGTGGAATATTGCCTCCAGGTGGACGATAAAACACCGAGTAAACGCTTCTGCCGCTGACAAAGGATAGAACTTCGTAGTCATCTGTGACACATGAGAATTCTTCGATGTAGTCGACATTAATGTTGTAACGAACAAGCAAGCTAACACCGCCACCTCGAGAGGTAGTCCTAAATTGGTTGAAACATTGATAGTCCGGTAGATGCCAAACAAGAGAACTGTGGTTGTACCATGTCTCAGATAACATAACGAAATCGAATTTAAAGTTAAGACTAGCAAATAACACATCTAGCTCATTATGTTTGTTTCGAGCAGACTGGCAGTTTAAATGAAAACATTTAGTGGATAGCCAGTGGTCCGAACCGATGAAGTCGAGTAATTCTGTAGGCGATACCCAATCTCCACTTGACATGGTGAAATGATGGCATGCAGATTAACTCGTCATTTGAGACTATTTAGATCAGATAGATTCTTTACCACATGGGCGCTATCTCCTTCTTCCTTCCTAATAAAGATCTTGCCACCACGGTGCCAGACAAAGCGGAATTCGTTTGCTTTCGCCCATTCCTTAGCCTTCTTAAGTAGAGCCCTATTTTGCGTTGTCAAGTTTTCCATCACATGTAGGCCAGATTGAAGAGCCGGAAATGCTTTCCTTTTCTCTAACCACTTATCTCTCACCGACTGATTCGCAAAACGTATCAAGACGGCTGGAATTTTATCTGCTCTAGCTGGCAGCCTGTGGATTGCCGAAACTAACTGATTATTCAGCATGTCTAATTTGAGTTTGGATGCGATAGCGTTTATTTCTGTAAGCAGGCATTCGTCTCGAACGTGCTTAAGACCATGAACTTCGAGGTTCAGCTTTCTGCTCTGGTACTCAATGTCATTTACAGAAGAAGCAATGCGCTGCAGTTCTGCACCAGAGCCGTCTGTTTTTTCGAGCTTTGAAACCCTAGCGGTAAGACATTTAATCTCGCCTTCATGCCTGGTTACATCACCAAGAATGGCATCGTACTTGTCAGACATGAGCTTGACCGAGGCCTCTAGGTCGTGAACCATCTTCTTCAAGGGAAGCAGCTCGTCAAGCTTTCTGTTCATCTCAAGAAGCAGGGCAGCAACAGAAGTATCTTCAGCATCTTTGGGACGGGAAACATTTGGCTCAGACTTTCGGCACTGTGTACATTTCCACGATTTCTTATAGTCGTCGCCTTTCGACTTAAAAGTTTTCTCCGAGACTCCGGAGCACGTGCCCAAATGGAAAAGGCCTAAGCATTCGCAGCACACCATGTGCCTGATATCAGATGATATATCTCTCATGCAGTTCGCACAGGTTGTATCGCTGAGATCGCTCATTGTAATTTAAGAGCACGGCTATCTGGTACAGAGGAAAATACTTCTCGGAAGGGTAACTGACAAGGGCTAGGAGCACTTGGAACATAAAAAATGCAGAAGAACCAGCGTGGCAGCAACGGTTACGGTGCCAGAGTGGCTCTTATGTGAGAAAACGTCTTCCTAATTCAAGATGTCATCCCGTTGTACTGGCATTGAGGTTTTGAAACCATATCACAAAAAGAAATATATTTTATCATTTATTTTATACCGTAACACACAACATTTTCGGCCAAGCTAATGAAACTAGAGTTCTTTTACTTAAAATAATTGACCACTATAAATTGATGCAGCGTTGCTCTTTAGCGTCTGTTGAAAGTGACGCTGCTGAAAAAAAATACGTTGAGATATAATATTAATATACTTCCCTAAAATAACAAGAAAATCCCCTTTTACCCCAGGAAGAGGCTTAATAAACCCGAAAACAAAAAAAGAAAAAAGCGAAACGACGGTGGCGCCACCGCCTTGAAGTTCGCGCACTAGCCGGTGGTAGCGTCATGAATTTTGACGACGTCGGCTTGTGCCCAGTAAATGTATCCGTAAAGATGGATTGCATTGTACTCTAAAGGAGTCAAAGACGGGACTTAGCAAGGTTGCGCCCCTTGCCGTCCATAAGAGCAAAAATACGAGGAAAAAAACAACAACATTGAAATCCGTAACGTCACACGGTCATTGAGGAGAGGCAGGAAGAGTGGGATGGTTGGAGAACTGGAAAAATGCGAACATTTTTAACGCCACTTGAGATAAACAGGAGAATAAACCAGTCACACACCGCGCCACCGTCCTTCGTCGTGGAGGAGTGCGGGTGAACGGAAAATATCCTTTTCGACTCCACGAACTAATAAGTATAGTTAAAGGTATTGTTGTTGCCACTGTGAAGCCAAAAAGCACCAGGGTCGATGTATCAAAGAAAAACTCGAAAACGGACACTTCTGGAGCATTTTCTGCCACTGTGTCATTAAGTATAATCAATGACTATTTCATGTCAAAACATTTTGATCTGCCGTGTCCCCTTGGGAGCTATAGGGCAGCACACACCTCCGGCCTAACCGCGTTGCATGCGTGTATCTTTATTTTAATCATGCATTCACTTTGCAAAATTGTCCATTTATTTTTGGGCATGCATAGAGTTACCCTAAATGCTTTTTAAAACTCAATTATAGCGTGTAAGCGGACGTGCTGCAAGATAAACGAGATTATATAGGCGTTCATGTGAACGAAAGGTGTGCGAAAAACGCAGACGTTCGACAGAGAGTTGGGAGACTGAGTTGCGAGTTCATTTCCTCAACGTCAAAAGAAACCAGGTTGGAGAATGATTCAATGCGCTTTCACAATAAGCCGCAGAGCCTGGAAGCAACTGACTTTCAAGAGGTCTCACGCAGTGAAACGTTAACTGTGAAATTTAAGAAAATAAATTTGTTGTTGTCGCTTGTGTTTGCAAGATTTTGCAGTAAACGTCAGTTGTCTTCTTTAAGGGCAAGGTGAGGACCACTGATTGCACGAATATAGTTGTGAGGATGGCGAGATGAAGGGAAGAAACATGGACACTGTTCTTTTTTGCCGTCTGTACGCGGTGAAATCTCGTTTTAACGAAATGTGCTACAACAAAGTAGTGGATATAACGAAGCAAGCGAAAGTTTCCTTGAAATGTCCATATATATTCACAGAGCAGCAGATGCAATAATCGATATAGCGAAGTAATTCACATAAATAAGCAACTCTGACTCCCCTTCAACTTCGTTAAAACGAGGTTTTACTTATGTGTACTCTCAAACAATGACATCTAGGCAAATTTGACAGAGCGACGTAGGGCAGCGAGATCTATAAGACTAATGTCCTTGCTTGTGTTCAGTGTCGACCTACCTGCAAGTACGGGCTAGGAGGTCAATTCTAGGGTTATTAAATTTTCCCATTCCTCCAGCGTGGTGTCCCACTCCTCCCAATAGCAGGGATAAAATGCCTCGCATTTCGTAGTTTTAATTTTTCCCTCCCCTTTTCAAAGCTTCCAGGACGTCCTGGAAGAAAGAGCTACCGCGTCATTGTAGCCGAATGTCATGATGCAACCTTGGAGTACTTCGGCTGGTAGCTATGGCAGCAACTAAATTATGCAGGGAATTCACATGTGAGAGAACTGTACCGTTCCTCCCGCCTTTCTGCTATTCCCGAGTCTCGGCTAGAAAAAAAAAAAAAAAAGAAACTTTGACTGTCTTTTTTGCTTCCGATAAACAGCAACATTGTACTGGAAGGTTAACGAAAACAGAGGTTGTGAAAGAATACTTCATCAGTCTAAACTGATACTGTGTTTCTCTGTATAGCGCCCCTTTAACGCCGCGTTTCATAGCTGCAGGCGCGTCGTGCCACCGTCTCCGCTTCGTCAGAAAGTGGTGCGCATCTTTCTTGTTCGCGCGGACTGGCAGCGCAGGATGGCCCCGCGCAGTCACCCCCAAACGGCTCGCGGCGCCAGGCCGCGAGCGTGTAGTGTATAGTCAGGTCGCAACGCGGGACGAATGATAAATGACCGCCCCGTCGGCCCGACATCAATCGCCTGTTTCAGCGACGCATGATATAGCCCCCCCGCCCACCCTTTTCTTTTCCTGTCTTCGTTCTCTCCTTCACCCCCCGACGTATCGATGCATCCGCATTCGAGGTCGATGTTGTCCCGGCCCCACGTGCACGCACTTCGACGCAGGCACAAATACGCGCGCGCACACCCGTTCCTATTCTGTGGGACTTTTCTTTCCTGTGTTCTATTATACTCCGCCTCTACAACACAGACACTCCTCTTTTTCCGTTTCTGTTTCGGTGAAAGCTTCGAGAAAAATGAAACGCGGGACCTGCGGCCTAAGCGTCTTCGGCGTAACCCGAGTCTCGCTTTCCGGGGTGCTTTTTTCTTTCTGTTTTACCGTAGATCGTGCCGGCGAACCACGGCAGTGAAAGTGTGCAGATGCGAAATAGCGGGGTTGCGCGCGAGACGCGATTCCTCTCTCTCTCTCTTTCTCTCTACTCCGGTGGTTCGGTTGGTTGGAGATAAGGGCGTTCGCTCGGAAGAGTACCCCCCTTCCACTTCCAGATGCTCAGATGAGAGGTGGGGTTATCGGGTCGGGAAAGGGCTAGAGCAGGGGGGGGGGGGGAGAAGGGGGGATATAGAAAGTGGCGGCGACGGTCGCGTGCCTAAGTACACGGAAAGAAAGGTTTTGAATAAATGCAACGCGCGTCGTCTCTTTCGCCGCGCCATAAGTCATGTCCTGACGGCGCGCGCCGTAGAAAAATATAGGCGCGTTATGCGGCGCGCGAGAAACTGAATCGACGGCGGTTTCGCGCGAACCGGAAGGGCTGCGCGATTCACATTTTTTCTCGAGTTCCTGCCCCCTCCTCTCATTTCCTCTCCCCCCGTAATCGTGCCTCCCTTAAACACACTCTAAAATGAAATACCGTTCGCGGCGAGAGTGTCGTGAGAAACGAGCGGCTGGACAACGTGGAAATAGGATAATAAATGAGAAAATTACGGCGGAGATGTCTGAAAAGTTAACTGCCACGAAATTTCGTCGTGGTTGAATTGGTTATAAGTGAGTATGAATACCTTTGAAGTGTTTTTGACAAAGCTTCGGGGCTGCTAATTGTGTAATTTTTTTACTGACAGGCTTTAAATTACACCTAAGCTCGTAACGTGTGGGTCTGGCGATCATACAGGACATAACGCAAATCTATTCGCGTCTTCTCCGAGATTCTCAGTTCGCGGCTGATGCCGTCTATAATCCCGGAGGTCGTGCCTAGGAGTCGGGCTGGTTCTCAATGTTATGTAGCTATAGTGCTTCCTTTCTGGCCCGCGGTAATACTGGCGTTTCTTTTTCTACTTTCTTTCTTATTTTTCTATATTTTTATGTAGGAAAAAAATAATGTTTTTTGCCAGCTTTCCGAGAAATCCTTTGCACGTAATACTTTGCACGGAGACTGCTGTATCCACACACTTTCTGAATCTACTGTTGTTAGGTGGTCCAAGAATATTGCGTTGCAAGTTGGCCTTTGATCACAGTAGTTTATGTTGGCCAATTCCCGCTGGGGGAACCAAACAGAGGAAGAGAAGAATGAGGTAGAGGGAGAGAGAGGGTGCTTTCAACATATCTAAGCGAAAGAGCTCTACGTCATCGAGCCAGAGGCGTTCGCGCAGGTCCCTTGTTAAAAGAAAGCACGCCAAACTCGTTACCTTCTAGTTCACTATAGGGAAGCGATCGGAGTTAGGGTAATTTCCGAGTGTAGAAGTGTTGGTTGTTGAGTTATAAAAGATGGGAGAGATCGTCTTTGCCTGTCGAGTTGGAGACAAAAGCACAACTCGGTGTTTCCTTCGGAGCGATGTCATACTGAACGCTTTTCGTCTCACCCATCACTGATGGGTGTGCTCTGATCAAGGTTATATTATCGGTCACGAGCTGGTATGGAACGGCTGTTCAGTGTTACGTGCTCAAACTACGGTGTGACACGTACATGCAATGTGACATTAACGCAAACACATTGGTGTGTGACAAGGAGTCTAATATCGAAACAGTATCACATCCTTATTTGTTTGTTGTCGAAGATTATAACGTGACGATATTGAGCACGCGCTGGACGGGCATGTATACGGAGTCTCCTACGATTTGTCGTACACATGGCCCTGGACTTTATTGTTTATGTTTTTTACTCCAGCACAGCAGTACACGTGCAATATAAGACTAAATATATGAGAAGAGATTAGTGTGAGGGTTCATACATCTTCCCCGAAACGTTTCTTGAAAATCCAATCACTTCATTCCTTCTATGCTCACTCTATCATTGCAACAATGACACTGAATTCATGTGGGTGCTTACGTGTTTCACGATGCGATGAAAAAGCACTTGCCAACTAAGAAGCATATTTGTTTGACAGGGTAAGCATTGATGTGAGAGGTAATAGGTTAGAACAAAAATCAAGTTTCCTCTGCGTAGTCAATAGGGTTGCGAGAATAGCATTTTTTTAGACGGAATTGAATAGTTCCAGAAGCGAATCAAATCATATAACGAATACTTTTTTGAATATGGGGAGCCAATTTCACAGTTTATGCAAAAATATGTTGACATCCAAGTATTCATATAGTTCGCTAGTTTCCGGCATTAGTCTACACATTAGCAAGCGTTGTTTAATAAAAAGCAAATGGATCATTATCAACTATTAAGCAGTTAGTTCGCGTACACAATCTTCTTCGGAGAGGACGAATTTGATTGCTGTAAAGACATTCAAGCCGGGCTCCCTGGTTGACGTGGAGGGCTCCACTACATAAGTTGTGAAGTTCTGTGCCTACAATATAACGGTGGTGATGAACATTATTGTACTTTTGCTCCAATTTTTATATTTGATTGAGCACAGTTAATGCTTTAAAATATTCGAGAACTATTCGATAAATGTTCCTATTTGCAAATAGTGTCTGTTTTATACGGTATTCGAATCAAATAGGAATATTCGATTAAATATTCGAAAGTTTCGAATATTCGCGCAGCCTTAGTATAACCATTGCACCATGGCCATGAACTCTTACGCGCTCACGTGCTGCCTCTTAGCTATACATCTTGCTGACCTTCTCTTGAATATTTGGCGTTACTGGCTCACTAAGGCTGCTAGCTGAGTCGGTCACTGAAATTGACGATTATTTCGTCTCTTGTTCGTTTTTATCTTCGCACATCATTTATTGCCACTCGGCTGCTTCGCTAGCTGCCCCAACAAGTGGCGTTATTGATTTTTTCTCCTTGACTGCGATTTCAGCCACAATTTTTTTTGTTAGTGCGGCTGCATGTAAAGGCGGTGTTATATAAGCTAGTAAAAAAGATACTGCCGCCATCACGGCAAATTTTTTTTTTCTGCAGCGTCAGCTATTCTGTTCTTCTCACTCTGCGATGGATTGCTATAGCCTGCTTTCCAGAAGATTTTTGCTTACACGAGTTCGGTCTCAAGTTGTGGATCTCAGCGAATACATTGGAAAAATGAGCTCCGTAATTTGGCAAGTTGTACAACACCAACCGGGTCGATTTTTGCTTCCGCATGGGCGACTCATGCGACGATTATACAGTTGCTGCAGTTTTAATTCTGCCCTATCAAAACGCGGTCATTATGTAGCCCGAGAATCGAACCCTCGACCTCGTGGACAGAAGGGGGGTGCCACGGCAGTAGTAACACCACAGTCACCGAGCCGCAGAGCCTGGTAAATTACTCTCCGACGACAAATTAGCTGCAGGGTGTTTTAATAAAGCCACGAATTTTACCCATCATTATCATACGACGGCTTTAGCGGTCCCACTGGCTGCCCACGCAAACACCGGCCACGTATTTTTCTACGTGCATTTGCGGTACGGCTCTGGGAGAAAGTCCCAAGAAAGCGATACAACGCCGAATCCCGAAGCAATCAACCGACACGTTTTCAGGCTTACACGCAATGCCGTTTCGGTCAGCGACCCACGCAGTTGCAACAAACCTGAAAGAGAAAAAAACTAGAATCACTTTCAAACGCATTTGCGTTTTACGAGCTCAATAAGCGAAGACGATGCCAGGGCGCAACGCAAGGGCCAAGCACGTGCTAGAGCTGCGCAAATGTCGCGGAAAAGTCACCACTCAAAAGACAATTTGTCTACGCCCGAGAAACAGGTCGGGGCAAAGCGTCGGAGGAGCGGGAGCAAATTGAGGAGGAAGACGAGGGAGAAGGCGAGGAGCGGGTGCATGCGTGTGTGTGTGGAGGGAGAAGGCGGCGGAAGAAAGCCACCTCGAATGAAAAACGGTGGCGCCCGCGCTACAAAATCTGTTTCGCTTAAGGCGGCAGAAATGACGCCGATTCGCGGGAAAAACAGGCGACGACGCGGAGCACGACGCATACGTCAGCGACGCAACCAACCGACTCGGCGCTCCTCGACGTATATGTGTGTTGACATGTGCCTCCGCTTTGGACTTGACGTGGAGTAAAGACATCCACGCTCCCCCCCCCCCCCCCCCATCCCCCCACTCTCTCCCCCCGGTTCTCAAGCGCCTTTCAATTTCCCCTGCATCGCCCATTCCTCGGTGTACGTACGCCCATCGCCTGTACCACGGCGGCGCCCCGCAAACAAAACCGCTTCCCCGAGCGCAACCTGGACCTCAAATCATCTCGACTTGGCGGGCGAAGCTTTTTCGCTTACGCTATAAGAAAGCCGGACGGAGCACGCCTATTTTGTGGCCGCAGGCACGTTGCCGCCAAACCGCCCGGAAGAAACAGAAACGGCACAACACCAAACAGCGAGGGGAGGGGGGGGGGGGCGAAAGCTGCGACACCCGCGCACGTATCACCGCACCCCTCCCGTAGCGACAACCGGCGCGGCCGCTCACAAACCGCGACTGTCGTCCATATATGGGGAAGGCAGCAAACGTAGCGAGCGAAAGGCGTCGTTCCTGCGGCGGCGGCGGCACCCGAAACCCAGACCCCGGGGACTTTAATTATGAGCCCGTGTTTCAAACGCGTCGTCCGCCTCGCGCCCGCTACAGCGGCGCGACAGCGGGCGGGCGCTTCCCGGGTAAAAGATACCGAAAGAAGGACGAAAGAAGAAAGAAACAAGTAAAGCAACGCGAAGGAAACCGCGCGAAGAAATTTCCTTCCGCGTTATTAAATCGCGCAGGCTGCGCCGCTCGTGCCTTGACGGGAAGCGCTTATGCCGACCGCTGCGTCCCCTTGCGGAGGAGAGTGGCGGCTGCGAGGGTACACGCAGGGGGCGCTGCAGCCGCACGTCGTGCGATCGCGGACCCACCGCCACCGCAGCGACGAACACATGGCCTGGGCCTGCCGGCTGGCCGGCTTGGCTAGGCAGTTTCTGGGCCTGCAAGGCCTTATGAAGGAGTCTTCTTGCGACGCCCCCTTTCCTTCCCTTTTGCCACCGCTTCCCTTTCATCACCCTTCACATTTCGCCGAGGCTCGCGCGCTCCTCTTCGGACCGGCGTCGGGACGGCGCGGAGCCTCATGAATTTCAACGTTTTCCTCGCGCAATCTGTTTAGAAGCGCAAGCCGTTCCCAGCTCCGGCTACCGTATATGCCTCAGGGAGAGGACGGTCGGTGAATAAATTGCGCAGCCTGCGTCGCTGTCGTCGCGATCTTGATTCCTTTTTTTTTTTCGTTATTGTTCTTTTCGTCTTGGACCGAAGTGTTGGCGCGAGCGATTTCGTTGGGCTGCCAATCATTCTTTCGAGGACCGGCCGTGTCGACAGCGGACCCCCATTCGTATGTTACGTGCCGATGCTTCTTTCACCAGGCTGCCGGTTCGTTTCGTGCCCGATATAGAAAAGAGGTGAATTAATCTGGAGCAACGGTGACGCTGATCTTCAATTTGCACGCTGATCTCTAGCGGATGATTTCAGTTAGCGAGGAAGCTGATGGGTAGCCAAAATATATGCCACCGAGGAAAATGAAACCTAAACTTCGCAGTAGTGTGCAACAGTTTAAGTGGCTACGTAAAGCACTGATGTGTACCATTGCACGTTCTGTGATCAAAGCCTCATTTATTGGAGGCATTGATCATGGAACCTTAAGCTTTCTTATGAGGCTTTTAAGTAGGTAATTTCTTAGCAGCTGACCTAAAATGAATTTATGAATACGTGTCGATGGTTGAAGATGTGTTTCGAACTCATGCACAAGGGCTTTCATTAAAATTGTTTGCGCGGAGCAAACACACTGTTCAACGCGCCGTTACCGCTCTCTATGCTCCTTTTTTCGTGGACTAGTTTGTTACAAATGAACGAGATGGCGCTTTCGGCGGCGCGGTGCACGTTGCCTCAGCGAAGGCGTACGAATACGAAACCATTACCGCTTCTGCCCTACTACTGTGCGATCAGCAGTCGGAAATGCAACTGGGTGTTCGCTAACATGCTCCATTCATGCTGTAAAATGTGAAATGGTAGTAGAAAGGCGTGTGCAGTAGTTGGCTGCAAAAAATGCTCATCAGCATATTACGGAATGTAATGAATCTGTGGACCAAATCTACGAACCGCTTCTACATAATAAGCACTGCCTGTCTTTCCGCTCCTTCACGATGGGCGCACACTTGAATCAATGCGCCGAAGCATAGGTGACGGCGACTATACGCCGACAACACAGGAATGTTCAATACGGAACGTTTCGTGGGGGTTCCAGGGTAGGCGAGTGACTAGTGACAATGCGTCTTTGTTACACGCTATTGCAAAGTTCAGAGCATCTACGTTCCAAGCCCCTCGTGCGCAGCAAGAACAAATCTCTCGCAACTGCGCACACCCGCGAACGATTAGGCCGAAAGTAATGAGATAGTAAGCTCAATGTGAAACTTTAACAGGGGCGGTGCCAGGGGGGACATGGGGGGCGGCGGTCTCCCCTCCCCCAATTTTCGCCCCCCCCCCCCCCAGGAGCTCCGAAAAGCTGACCCAAGGTATGAAACAAAATGACAATTTTGCCTGCTACAGTAACTCTGTAGCGGCATGCATCGCCAGTACAGCCTCGGCCGTACGCCTCGACTCTTGTCTAAGGCCCCTCTTCAACCCAAAGGCCGCAGCCAGTCTGCAATTACTGAAAGAGGCGCGTCGCCACTCATTGGGCAAGGAAAGGCGTCGCGACCGTGATGCCTCTCCTACTTAGGGAAAAAACATGAAAATCCGCTCCTTCAACGCATTTGCCAAAATAACGAACGATGAGCAAAACATTCTGATCCTGATTTAATTCATGAGCGGAAAGTTTGGACAGATTGGAATCCATTTCTAGCCCCGCTTACGTCGCACCATTCGGACGCGGCGTAATGAGCTCTGAAAACGCTTACATATGTCCTCTGAAGCTGTGGCCAAATCTTCGTGCCGTCCACGCAGTCACCGTCGATTTTATCCGTCGAAACAGATGCTTATTGAGCGCCATCGTTGTCATGCACATACATTGTAAACACGGAGGCAGTGGAGACAGCCGAGGCAAGCAGTGGACGCGTCCCCATGCGATCAAACATGGAGGCGCCCGCGGTACCGCCGTGAAAAGGGTCATTCATGGTGGAAGGAAAAACACAAAATACTGAGAAAGAGCGTCACGTGATGCCGCTAGCCTCGGCAATCCAACCTCCTCCCGCTCTCCGGGGCCATGTGCGCGGTGCCTCATGGGTAGGATTCAGCCCACATGGTTGCCGGACCACTCTATATTTTTTGGTACGTGGCAACCTTTAGTGACGCCTGCCGTCACAGGCATGGATGCACGTAGGATGTACCGGGTTGTTTTCTGTGCCCTCGCGCGTCGTTTTTCACTTCGAATGCGTTATCTTGAAACGTAGAGAGAGGCTGGGGTGCATCACTCATGACGACAGAATTTGAAAAGCGTCACTCGCGCTTACGACCGCGGTTAGTACAGTCGCCAGTGCTCTCACCTCGAAACTCGTCCAGAAGGCCCTAGCATGGAGTGTTTCTCCGACGGACTCCTTAAGTTCCGTCAAATCAGATGTTGTGCACCTTAAGCTGCGGTGAGTATATTTTCGCAAATTTTTGTCCTGCTGTCTTGCACCTAGGAAGGGACGAGATGTTTTGCGGGACCCTTCTTTTGTCGCGTTTTCAAATAGTAAAAGGCTCTGCTGTGCCTCTTTCGTTGTGAGAGAAATAAATAGCCTTAGCCTCCACTTTAAACGCCGAAGCCCTTGTTTTTTCTTCAGATTTACGCGCACTTTTCTGTAAGATTGTGGGATTGCGATGTCGTTATGCTGTCGAGACGCGCCCGTTAAGTTCTCGTTGGTCTGCTGAGATGGCCGGAGAGCCGAAGACTTTGAGCAGAACGACAGCGCCCACTGGGACCGTCAGCCTTAACAATGGGCCGGCACGGCCTTAAAAATGTTCGGTGTCCCCGGCTTGCCAGTCAGTCCTTGGGCACAAGAAGGGACGGTTTTTCTTTTCTGCTACGGGAAAGCAGTCGCTGCGTACCTTGGACGTTCACTTAATCGCCTGCGCATGGCTGCGGGGGCGAAGCGTGTCATAGTTTCCCAGAACACGTCCCCAAAGGCGACGAATCGTCGTCGAAAGGGTGGCATGGTTGCCTGCCTACGTTTGCAGGGCTACATGCTTCCTCGCTTCCCAGAAACCACCCCGAAGCACGACCCGTCGTGCTTGAGGTGGTCCTCAGGTTGGGCACCGTGCCGGTCCTTCGACGCCTTCGTTCGCTATACAGCCTTGACGCATGTCGGCCGCTTAAGCGGCGAGCCGCGTGTACGTAACGTGAGCGGGTTCGGTGCGTCACCTGACTGAAGTAACACAGGCTCGACTGCTTCACCCGCTTGAACCTTCCCTAACCTCGGCGTGAGTCTGTCACGTCTACACCACGTGCGTGTATTCCGAAACCCCCGCAGCAGGCGCAACCGAAGCGAGCCCACTAGAGTCTACCGCTTGCCTATACTTGTCTCCTATTTCTTTTACGACTAGGATTCAAGAGTGTCACGTGACGCTTCCCCCTAATGTGTTCGTTCCTTATGGGGTCAATAGCCCACTAGAGTCTACCGCTTGCCTACTTGTCTCCTATTTTTTTTTTTTATGACTAGGATTCGAGAGTGTCACGTGACGCTTCCTCCTAGTGTGTTCCTTCCTTATGGGGTCAATAGATGAAGTGTAGTGAAGCTGGGCCGGCACGGCCCTGTGCGCGGAATCGACCACAGGCGATGGGCTTGTGTCCTGTTCCGCCTCCGCGTTGTCTTGTTCACCCCCCGACTCGCGCGCCCTTTCCGAAGGGTGACGAACTTTCCTAATATTCCCTGAAAGATGGCGTCCGGTTGGAACAATCGACGGCATGTTTCTACGGACGCAGTTAGACGTAGCCTCTACGGACCCAGATGCAACGGACGAAGTTGTCATGGTCGACTCACAGACACGACACGACGCGTGGGCGTACGCTCTCCAGGAACCAAATCTAACGCCCACCTCACCGTCATTGCCATTATCGTTTGCTAGCAGGCGTAGCATAATGTCAAAGCGCGGTCTGCTTTCCTGTTTTTCTTTTCTCTCTTCTTGATGACTGTGATTCGGACGGTCTTGTTTTCACTGAAACCTGGCTATACATCCTGCCATCACTGATTGCGAAACTTTTTTTCCAGGCAACACTGCTTACAACATATACTGGTGCGACTGAACTTGCAAACGAGGGAATAGTGTCATGATAGCGATTAAAATAACTTTTATGGCATTTGCTGTTTAACACCAGTTCCGACCTTTATATCGAGCATCATCCGTGAGAATACTGATTGGTAACTGTTACCGTACGGGCGCTGGATTCCGACAATGACTTTTTTTGAATTCGCTGCGTGACAGCATTAGTAAGTCAACTGGTCTCTACTATTTGGTGACTTCAATCACCCTCTAACTGACTTGGCTAAGTTATCCTAATCATGTCATATGCCAAAAGTTTTATTACCTTGACATTAGACTTTTACCCTTTTCAAGTAGTTAACCAACCAAACCATGAATCAAATCTTTTATATCTCACTTAAACAACAGCTCCCTGAAACTGTCGCACACATGACCTACGTAACGGATTCAGTGGTCATAAGCTGCTCCAAGGGACCATAAATATTCCACCCTCGTTCGCCAGTGTGAAATCAAAGCAAATTAGACATAATAGCAATGGTAGTTATGGTATCATATAATTCCGAACTTGAAACATTCTTTAATAGCCCTTGGGGGTGGGGGCTTGGAGGGGGGCAAGCGTAATTTTACAGCAGGTCCGTCGAAGAGAACTCGGTAGTTTTCAGAGAAGAGTTGTCAGGGTTAATCGAAAAGCACATACCACTGATTTCAATAACAACTATATGATGGTTGACAATTGACAGTTGACAATTCATGGTTGACAAAAAGAAGAGCTTCACCGCTTTAAAAACAAGCAAACAAAAAAAAAAAAAAACGCCTGTATAGCAACTTAAAGCGCGTGCAAACACCATTCGATTGAGATATGCATAAAAACTATCAAAAGACTACTTTTCAGTTTTGTCGATCTACAAGAAATCTGCAAAAGAATGATCTCAAAATTAATGGAAGAAAATTTTGAAAAATAGGAAACCCGAATCACCAGAGTGGCAGTGTGTACTTACACGACGAAAATAACACTCCTACTTCTGAAAGGGAATTCCCGGCAGCATTTCATTCATTTTTCGCGTCCGTTCATACAGGAGAAGTATTTCCAACACACCTTTTGTATCCGATTTCCATTTCCAGTACATGGCTCCTATCATTAGCCCTTTAGAGGGCGTAATGTCCCTTATATGTAATCTTAAGGTACCTTCATCCTTTGGCATTGATGGTATCAATTCTAACATATTAAAGAAGATACAAATCCAGTATCAAGCATTATTCTGCTCCTCATATTCAAGCAATTACATACTGATTTGCGTCCGGAAGACTGGAAAGTAGCAAAAGTATTACCTGTATTTAAAAGTGGCCACTAAATCTTCGAGTTAAAGTTACCGCTACATCTCCGTGACATGTATTTGCTGAAAGATGCTCAAGAAAATTATCGCCTCTTGCATTTGCTCTAACGTAGAGTGTAATAATTTCTTACCCAAAACAGCATGCATTCCGGAAAGGATTTGCTTGCGAAACCCAGTTCCTGGAATCCACGTCAGACTTGGACTTCGACACGAACAGTGACCAACAAATTGACTGCATCTATTTAGATTTTTTTTTCAAAAGCATTAGATCGTGTAGCACGCTATCGTCTGAAACCTTAACTGTCCGTGCTTAACGTAGACTCAACTAACTCTATCATGGCTTCCTAATTTTTCTTTCTACTCGCCAGTAGAATACGCTTGTTGATTTTGCTCTCCTCTTTCTGACGTTAGTTATGGTGTCCCTCAAGGCAGTGTAATCAGATCATTTTTTTTATTTCACATCAACGACTCACCGAATAACATATCCTGTTGCTTGCGATTATTTGTGACGATTGTATTGCTCGCGATGCAATTAAGAGTCCTACTGACCACGTGGTACTCGAAACCGATCTTCGACGTATGACTGATTTTTATGCTACGGGGCTTATGTCCCAGAACAGGTCGATGTGCACGGCAATTTGTTTCTCTCGTAGAACTGTTAACTCCCAAGGTTTACTACCACTTCAATACAGGCACAGTGTCCCAGTCACACGAGTACACATATACTTAGGAGTTTTGCTCACGCACAATCCATCGTGGACTAACCATGTCACTGTTATCTCTGCTAACGATTTCAGATCATTAGGGTTCCTGTACTGCCCCTTAAGAAATGCCCCTTCCGAACTCCCAAAACTCGCTCGTTTACTATGGTTTGGCCACAACTTCATTACGCCTCTTCATCATCAAAAATAGCTTATCGACATTCTGGAGAGCATGCAAAATAGGGCGAGCCGTTTGATTTCAAGCGGTTATACATATCATTCAACTACAACCAAAATAAGGCTCGACCTTTCTTTGCAACCGTCACACAGCAGGCGTGACAAATCTGTCACGTAGCGGGCGTCAAATCTGAAAGAAGCATCCTGGAAGACACGAAGACTGCTCAACCATTTGAGCTACAGTCGAATTTGTGGCTTTACAAACGTTTTCAATTTTTCAGCTCTGCATAGTGCTGTCCCTTCTGTCGAACCCTCTCTCGGATAACATCGCTTCCCAATCCAATCATTGCACATTTCGCAGTAGACTGCTCGAACCCTGTTATTGTTGTTGACCTGAATGGTTGTATCGCATATCCACGGTGGGGGTTGGCCATGAATCGTGTGGTTAAATTAGGTGTATAAAAGTAGGGGGATTAACAATTTGAACGTTGGAATTATGAAAGTAAAATTTTTGTGAGAGGAAGGAAGCAATGAGAAGAAAACCGTAAATAAATAAATAAATAAATAAATAAATAAATAAATAAATGTTTGGAGGACGCTTAACCTTCGCCTTTAAGAGTGGAGCGCGATAGCATTCAAAGGTCTCCGACTGCTTCTCAAGCTTCCCGACAACTGCAGCTTATGTAACCGTAATGTTTATCGGGAAACGCTTGCGGTTAACGCTTATGTACTAAGACGAGCTTTCAGGTAGAAACGCGGCCTCTTCCGTGGGTCGCGATGCAGCGGAGGCGGGCGCCATCTGGAGCGGTTGCAAGGAACCGGGCGCGCCGCTTTATGACCTTTGAGAGTCGCGAAAGGGGTTTGTATTTGGAGTTTCCACGCAACAGAAGTATGTTTTCTCGTATATTCAACTTACATTCCGAAGCTTCTATGTCTACAGGTTTTGTGTAAGTCATACTTTATGATTTCTCTGACATATTTTACCTTGAGAAATTCAATTAGTTCAGTAATTTCCTTGCGCTACATGGAGGGCCTGCGTGGTTTGCTACGCGTGGTCCGAAATGGATTTCGCCGACGTGATGGTCGATGCTGGACGCGGGACACCGGACGCGGACGCAGGATTTTCTGTTACATGGGGCCCTGAACGCTGTACCGTTAATAAATAAATAAGTGAATACATAAATAAATAAATAAATACTGTGGTGGAGAGGGGGTATGATCAGTATAGCATGGTAATCGGTTAGATTAAATTACGAAATTTTGATACGCTTTGCTGTCTGAGCTTTCCAGTCCTTCTGTCTCTTCATTTTTTCTTCTACATTTGTTCTTTCCGTGTATCTTTCTCCATTCTTATCAAGCATATTCCATGATTTATAGTGCGTAAATTTCGTGCGTGTTATATGTTCATTATTCATTTTTAGGAACAAATCCCGTGTGAATTCAGGCACTTTTCATAATCTGTGAACCTGCTGCCTATTGTCGATGACAGAGTTTATTGTTGTCGGCGGCGTGATATTCTTCTCATTTCGCATTGCGATGATTAACCAGTTTGTCTTCCCTCGCGTTGGTATGCTGACCCTGTAATGCAACGATTTTCATGTAATACTCGTACTTATACGTATCATTCCGCATGTATTGGCTGCTGTTTTCCGTTCTTATTTTAATTTTATTTTGTACTGCCTGTTTTGACGTTGCGTGCTATTGTGTTGTAGAAATAGGGCTTTTGTTACGCTGATGCTTTCAATGTTGTTTTGAATAATGCTTCCTTTGTGTTTATGTAGCCGTACTCCACCCTTACCAAATGCCTTCCTTAAGGCCTGTAAGTTATTCCTGAATGTCTTGATAGGCCAGATCAGCCTACAGCCAACATCCTCCTGTACCAGGTAAAGTTAGGTTACCTAGGCATTTGTCGGGCAATCCTCCCTTGTCGCTCCTTCAGGTAGCGCGTGGAAAATGGGCGTAAATTGCTGCTCTAGTTCTTCAAAAAAGAAAAAAAAAAACATGTTCACGTTCTAATGCGATATCTTCTGTCTGGGTCTTCTGTAACGCTCTTTCTATGGTCTAGTTTTCATTCGCTCTCTTAATAAATTCCCATAGATTCCCCCACCCCCCCAACAAAATGCCCGATGTAATGTATTTCTACACTTACATATAGAAATCGAGCTCTTGTCCTAAACCGGACATTCCCTAATGAAGCTGTGCTACAAAAAGTTCTAGTCCTACGGTGGAGCATGTCTTAAAACACTAAGCTGAATGCTCATTGCTAAATATAGTGCTCCTAGAGGCCATTGTCTAATCTGATGCTGCGTATGCTGCTGTTTCTGTGGCCTTGCTCGGAAGGGAAAATACCAAGCATGACAAATTGGCCAAAAGCCACCAGGCTGCTACACTAAACCTATTTAAGACATCTAAAAAAATGCAAATATGTAACATAGTAAAAAAAGAAAGACAGAGAGCGGGTCTCAGCAGTCGGAATAATGTCGAAGAAATTTTAACTTCATATGAAAAAGAATATCCCTGACCTGTAAACACTATAGAATCGCACTTCAGTCATGGCTGTCGCCGAGCTTTGACTTGCACAGCTGCAGCCTTGAGGAGGAGGAGGAGGAGAAACTTTATTATTGCAGAAACCGTTGCGCGGTTTATTCCTGGGTGGTTCCCTCTGACAGGGCTCCACTGGCGATCGCGGCTCGCCAGGCCTGGTCAAGGGTCGCCAGTTGGCATGGTCTAGTGTGTGTGTTGTGACTCGTGGCGAAATTGCGTCGCCCGGACGGTCGGTGCATTCATGTGTTATGTGCGCGAGTGTCGCTGTGTGGTTGCTACTTGAGAAAGTGTTACCGATCGCATGCCTCTGTCTGGCGTACCGTGCTTCTTACTTTTGACATGCGCCTTTTGAGCTGCGCGTTAGTGCATTTATCGTTTCCAACGCCGCTGCTTTTTTGAACAGCGAACACAGGCAAATGGTGCCAAATGGGATTGTTTACATGAAGTTGGCGCCGGGACGTTTGTATAACGCTGGCAGGCGCTTCTGTACGCCGATATTTCTAATCTCTACGTCATTACCGATTCTCATACTGTTGATGTTCTTTCCATTTTAAAACGTAATTTTGCCCTTCCACATGGCTTCCTCTCCACTAATCCTGAAAACTTATTTCTGGTCCCCACTGGGAATAATCCCTCCAACTCTTGGCCAATCTCTCATAGTGAGTACGAGCCATATTTTTATTGAATACCATCAACAGGAAGCACTTCACGTGGGCGTTCCACGGCACTGCGTTAGGCTTCGTTAGGTAGATTGTAGATTGGCTTCGTTTCCGGTAGATTGTAGCGGTGACCAGCGACATCGGGCGACGGACATTACTGTAACTGTAATTTGGACAAGTTTGGGAGAATTCCTAGTTCCCCTAAAGCGGAAAAAAAGAAACACGAGGACAAAGGAAAGAATACCAAGCTGGAAGAGCGCTCTGTGTGGTCTTCCTTCGTTCTGTCTGGTTGCTCGTCCTGTCTGGTCTTGCTCCTTGCGTCCTCGGTATTTTTCGGCTTTAAGTCAAGTATTAACGCTATTGTGTGCTCAACTCCTCATAAACAGGTTTCGCTGTAATACGTAGGGTAATACTGCAATGAACACCGCAATGTCTTGTTTTCTTCTTTTTCTTTTTTTGCTTTTGTCGATTCAGAGTGAACTTGCCCTATTGGTAGGCAACGTGAGCTCTAGAAAATCAAGGTAAACTTTAAAAAGAAGTAGACACACTTTCGCAATGTAATTGCAATGCTCTTTGTTATAAACAGACCTCGTACGCAGTGACTTCGACAACAAACTTGTCTTGTAGACGGTCGAAGGTTCTTTTTATTTTATTCGTCGCTGCAAAACTTTACCTAGAACTCCTGAACGTTCTTGTCGCACATCGAATATAGCTATTCAAGTAAGATGATATGATCCATGTGTACCAATCGTGTTCGACTGTGATCGATTGGTGAATCGCTCGCCGTGAGTTGCAATTTGTTACGAACAGGTCATCCGGTGACGAAAAAGACAGCAATAAAACGCCTCAATAACTGATCAACACGAAGCATCACATTACTTGCGGCGGGATATCTTAATGAACCCGTACAAAACATAAAGCCAAATATTGTGCTAACAGCCTCGAACAGAGCCACGTCATATTCTGATCATCGCTAATAGAAATTGTTCCGCATTATCCCTCTGGAACTTGCAGAGCAGATGACGTCATCCCGTGACCAGCCTTGAAGTTTTTTTTTTCTTTTTTTTTGTTGCCGCGTAAGGTTAGAAACGCTGTGTTTTCGCGATCAAAAGTGGTCACAGCGATGCAAGCGACGTCGTGAAGAGCAATTGACGTCACGACGTCACTGCCAAACCTGCGCCAGCCGAAGTCCTCGCTTCTTCCGGTTCGCAAGAAAGGTCCTCAAAGCCTTAACGCACGACGCCGTTCGAGACAGGAAATTTAAGACAGTCGCTGAGGTGCAGTGCTCAGTCCTCGTCTTCGGACTCGGCGCTCGTCGCTGCCGGGCTCTTGGACTCCGAGACCCCGTCGAACGGGAAGCGCATCGAGCCGAGAAGACCGACGTGGTCGTCCTCCAGGAAGGCCACGTAGTCGGGCCCTCCCCACGTGTTCGGGCGCGCGGCGATCACCGGAAGCGCCATAACGCACAGGAAGCGGCTCCACGTCACAAATCTGCGCGAGAAACCACGGCCAGCCACCGTATGGACTCGTGTAAGGGCCGCGCCCGTGTAACAACCGCACCCTCCCCAACTTGGCAGCACAACGCATGGAAAAAAAGCAAGATTTCGAAGGAGAAGCAATGGCTTTCGGTGGCCCGATGCCGCGCGCGCGCATCGGCGATTTTTTTTTTTTTCGTGACGAGCGCACTTCCGCGTGCCATGTAGCAGCGACATAAGGTATCTAGAGCCGTTTAGTAGTGGCCCTTAGCAGGACCGAACAATGGGTCGGTCCTACGTAAGGGCCGCACCTCGTCAAAATTGCGAAAAAAAGAAGTGCGGCCCTTACACGAGTCTGTGGTATAGTCGGTGACAGCTCAAGTATGGAGTGGCAAGCATAACCGCTGTCAGACTCAACGAGAATATGTGTATAGGGTGTACCTGCAGCTGAACGTCAACTAAGGCGTTCAATAAACAAAAATATTTAGAAAAGGCCCGGTGGAAGATAGGATTTTAGGAACGACGGTGATTGGTCGTCAGACCTCTGACGACGGAACACCGCAGGCCTTATAATCGCATCTTGCACCGTGATTTAATATTCATTTCTTTCTTTGAATACTCTGGCTAATTTTAGCCGGGACAAGTGGTAGATGCGCCACCCAATAACTCGCTCATTTCTATGGCGCCACGGTGGAGAGGAACTATTTTCAATATCGGCGTCTCTCAAGAACAGATGTTTCGAACGCGCGGAGGAGCACAGGGCGGATGCAGTGTAGTTATTAGGGCGCTGCCTATACTGATTTGCGGGGTTTTCTCAGCGGATTGGTGTTTCGAGAATCGCTCCTAGCGTGGCACGTTTCCCTTGAGCGACATTACGCAAACCAGCGGCCAGCTTCGGGTGTAATGTGGAGATGCTGCGAGGCGACTACTTCGCTATGTATGACGCTAAACCTAAAGTGTGAGATCGAAGCTCTTTTGTTGCGAGAGTACATAGCTGTTTGTTTCCCTTTTTTTTAACGGACGCTACAGATAAACGCGAACTTACGCTGTATTAGCACATTGGGTTTCTGCAACAGCTAAACGACCACTCTTATGTATACCGTAAGAGTTTTGGCAACCCGGATAGGACCGTCAGTAACAAAAACGCAAGCGGAAAGGCTGCCCCGAGATTCACGCACTAGTTCGTCGTGACGTCACGGATATTGACAAGATCCATTTGAGTTTTGTTTGTTTGTTTGTTGGTACGGAGATAAGTTCCGTTCTGAAGAATTGAAAGAATATAACTTTAGAAAACTTTCGAGTTTTTCTGGCGCCCGAATGTTGACTGATTCATTCATGGCGGGTTAACGTTCAGCAGCGATGCTGTGGTTATGAGATATACGGTGTGCCGTAGGGAATTCCGATTATTATTTTGACCACCTGGAATTCGTTAACGGTCGGGAATCGAACCCGTACCCTCGTGCTCAGCATCGGGGTATCATAGCCACCGCTACAGCAGGTATAGTGTACACATTTTAGGCTTATCTGGCAAAAGTAAGCTTAATCTATCAGGGATGGCGATATTTCATTAGAGTTAAGTTTGTTATAGGGCAAAAGAATAAAAATAAAATATACCTCCAGCATGTAAAACTGCCAGCATTCCTTTGCTCTTGGAGTATTTGTGCTGCCTGCGCTATGGCTCAATGGTACACTTGGCTTTCTAGACTGTAGTGAATGTTCTGGTTATAGTATGCCAGATGACCTGTCCACCAAGGATACGTAGGACCCATGTCAAGAGGGATCGTTCTAAAAGCGATTTGATTCTTTTTTCTTTTTCATTTCCTCATGGAATTTGCAAAAGAAACTTGCGACAGAAAAAAAGAGGACGCGTGAAAAAAGAAAAGAAGAAGAACGAACGCGAATTAAAGGAATGAACGAACAAGAAAGAAAGAAAAACGTTGTCACGTCTTAATCGGTTCGGAGTGTCATTAGCTGCTTGACGGAGGCGTGAAAAATGCTCCGTTCGGCTACAACACGCCACTATCGCCGCGCACAGTGCGTACAAGAAAAGGAACTAAAACGAAGAATCGCCGAGCACAGAACAGACGCAAACGTATAACGAACGCAATCCCCAAACCGAGACGTTGGCTTTCGGTTTCGCGGCGACCTTTTAAAACGTCCATTTGTATGCCGCCCTCCGAGCTTATAGGTGTACACGTCCGAGATGGCGACGCTCTCGACGTGCCTCGGAAAGATGGGCGGGGCAGTTTTTAAGCCCGAGTGACGCAGCGGGGCCCGGGGAGGAGGGTGCGCGTGGTATACTTGCAAGCTGACGCGACGCGGGTTCCAACTCGCAGCCCGTCGTGCGTTCATTTCTCACCGAATGCGCCGAGCGCCCAAGGAAAAATCAGAGCGAAGCTCCCGTCAGCGGTTCATGGGGTCGACACCCTTTGTTTAGCCGCCGCTGCCGTGTGGCAAGAAGCCGGCTAACAGCTGTGGTCTAGTGAGCGAGAAGCCGCCTTAACTGGCTGTAGGGAACTCTTGCGTATAGGGAGTTTGAGGTCCGCGTGCGTGAGACCCTCGTTTTAGTAAGCTCTAAGTGTACGAACTTGAAAAAAAAAAAGAACTACTGAAATACACAAAATGAGAACACGAAGGAGGCGCCAGCTGGTTTCTGAGGAAGATGCGTGAGGCGGTGTGATGAGCGGAGCTATAGCGGCGCCTGAAGTGCAGCTTGGCGAAGCCGGGCGTGTAATGGATGCGCTAACACACCGGAGAGTTGGTATTCCGTCTATACCAAAAATTAGCGAATGTGACCACGTAAATGGGCTGCAGGTTACAAAGATTTTGGCAGTGCGTAGGCATTTGGCGGGCTTGGCATAGCATTGACGGGTTATTTCAATTAGAGTCCTTTATTGGCAGCGATATATGACGCCACATAACGCAGAACAGTTGAAACAAAAGAAAAAAAAAAGACTTGTAAATAACTAGATCAACATGCGCGCTTTTCTCACACTTTAGCCTAGCGCCGTATCTGTGTTTTCTTTCGCCTGCACTGTCGCCGCTTATTCCTTCTTTTTTATTTTATTTACAGATACTGCCAGCCCTTACACAGGGCTATAGCAGGAGAGGAATGAATGAATATATATATATATATATATATATATATATATATATATATATATATATATATATATATATATATATATATATATATATATATATATATATATATATATAAACGAGAAGTAAGGGGGTTACCAGAGGGGCCCGATTTTTATTTGTCATATCATAAGAAGCCAACAGACACTCACACCAAGGACAACATAGGGGAAATTACTTGTGCTTAATAAATGAAACAACGAAGCGATGAATTAATGGAAATTAAAGTGGATGAAAAAACAACTTGCCGCAGGTGGGAACCGAACCCACAACCTTCGCATTCCGCCGCCAAGGTCTGTGAGTGGTGGCGCTGGCTAACACTCCCAGGGTTCTACTAGGACACATAAATACCCAAGAAAGTGGATGGGGAAGCAGCGCCGCGGTAGCTCAATTGGTAGAGCATCGCACGCGGAATGCGAAGGTTGTGGGTTCGGTTCCCACCTGCGGCAAGTTGTTTTTTCATGCACTTTAATTTCCATTAATTCATCGTTTCGTTATTTCAATTATTAAGCACCTGTAATTTCCCCTATGTTGTCCTTGGTGTCAGTGTTTGTTGGCTTCTCATGATATATATATATATATATATATATATATATATATATATATATATATATATATATATATATATATATATATATGTATATCGTGCTCACCCATTTCCGTGCCGTCACTACGAAGGCGAGCAACTGCTTTTAATATGGGCATCTCTCGGGGACTCAGTTTCATGGCGTACAGGCACAGATGATTCTTAGGCGCTTAGGTAGTTCTTAGGTTGTCACAAAGTATAGGCCATTCCGCATTGAACGAATGCCCGTGCCTTCTCGCTGAGACCGTCTGTCTCTATACCGACGCCTTGCGCGGTTATCCCCGAAAGTGACTTTACATGGCAGGTGCAAGAGAAGGCCACTTTCTGAACTCCTGTTCACCTATATCTGAGGGGCACTTGAGGGGTTAACTTCGAAAAACTGAAGAGTCAGAGTTTGCCCACCTGTCGACGTCACCAAGGTGCCTGTCGGGGTCCGGATGGTCACTGGCAGCGCGGATTCGGTCCACGAGAAATTCCACGCTGGTGGTCAGGCTGCGCGCATGGAGCGGCATTTAAGCAAAGCATACCCTGCAAACAAAGCGGCTGCCCCCTGCGCTTAGCGCTTACTTAAAGCTCGAGGTCGACATACGCGTTTAGATGCCCTTGTCATGCGGAAGTTGGACGTCATGATCAGGCGCTTTCGCTCGCTTGGTTCAAGGGTAACGAGACGTGGAGAGTGCATGACTATATACTGTCACAGAGAAGTTCCTTTCCAGAACTATCACAGCTTCAGACCAGTTCGAATACTCCGCGCGCAAAAGCTCATCGCCAGTCACAACTCGCAGTCGACCCGTTGTTACCGTGGTGAAACAGAACGCGGTTACCTATCTGTGGACAGTACCATAAGCATAATTCGCAGTTTGATGCGCAGTCTAAGACGCACAGAGACCAAAAGCGCCTGCTCTAGCTGTTTCCATCTTCGTTTGCGTTTTCTTGCGCGACAAACCACGAATGCTATGTGTTAAGCTACAGCAATCTCTAATAATTTGAACCATGTGCTTATTAAGGATGTTGGCCTGCAATTTCCTGCACACAGCCTACCATTAGTTATAGATGTTGGCGCAATTCATAAATACTACCTTAGCTGACCAACCTTTTAGAAAACTTCAAATAAAGTGGTCTGTACACTAAAGGAGCAACTGTGATGGTTGTGAGGTCGCACAGATAAACGACTGGAGTAACTTATGAGAGACTCTGGCAGGGCAGTGTACATAAACTGGCTACTATTGATGATCACAATGATGGTCATGAGCCAATGTTTTTGACATGATCCTAGAACTGCACGAAGCGCATGACCTGCGCAGTCAAAACGCTATAGCAGGGCCAATTCGTCATGTCTGAGCGAGCGTGTAAACACGAAGGGCTGTGTCCACGCGGACCTGAAATAACAACACAGTTCTGAAGCACGAACAAACACTAAATTTTGTCCCAAGTCCTTGGAGATAACATTCTGTATGAACGAAAAGCTCTGTGAATCATGCATCCGGCTGGTAGAATTTTCGGAATCGCAAAACATGTCTGTAACACGTCTTGTGTACATGTAACAACTAATTCAAAACACGCTGTTGCCCTTCATAAAGGAGCCTGGTTATACCATAACACTGCCGTGATGTAGTTGTTTTGTTGATTCACACGACGAGAGATCAATGCTACGTGTTTACCCAGGACCAATCTGCGACTTCCTTATCTTGCTGATATCGTCTAACTATCACTCAGTAACTGAAGAACGTTCGCTCCGTGTCTGTATTGCTGCTCCTTACACTGAGTAATTTTTTTTCGCACCTTCATGTGTTGACTATGTACAACTTTTCAATAAGATGCAAGATCGAGGCAGTCATGGCGTTGCTCTAGGATTGCTACGAATTTACCCCTAACCTACACGAACCACTATTAGCTTTCTGTACGTGAACTCGACGTAAGGGGGTCGACTCAGAAGGTGGGCTCAGACAGTCGGACGTGACAGTGTGGACCCGAACTCGTGCCTTAGGAGGTGAGATTGCTCCGGCAGCGAGCGGGTCAGGTTCATAGCTACCGGCTGCGAACCGCCGAACCAACCCGCCCGCGTTTACATGCGCGTTTCAAGCGGGTGGAACCGAATCCACCTACCCCTGCACGACTGGCTGGCTCAGCGCGACTCGGTGCTCGCTTTGTTCGACCGGCTAGCGTTTTCAAGAGCACTAGAAACAAATTTCCTTCCAACAAGATGGCTCCACCCGCTTTTCTCGAGCTCATGTAAGCCCTTCGTGAAGCTGTACTTTTGCACGAACCCGATAAAGTCGGGTCGAATTGGTTTTTGGGCCAAAAAAGACCTCTCGTCAGGTTCTTGAGAACGCTAGCGCGTTGCACCTGTGTTATTATAGCGAGCATTCTAAGCGAGTTTCATGAGCCCAGAAGTGGGTTGACTCGCCTCATGCAGCCATGCTCGACAAGATGCTCGTCAAACGCCGATGAGTCCGCCTAGGTGAGCTCGACTTCTGACTCGACCTGCTCGACTTCTGACTTGACCCGCTCGCGTCAAGTTCGCGCAATCGACCTGATAAATGTCAGCTATACCCAAAATTTTCGGGCATGCGCGGTCACTCACGCCATGTGGTCTCGCCACTCGTGTACCACGCGTCTCGCGTCGGCCACGCTGATGGCGCCACCGTTGTGGGTGTCCCGGAGGGCGAACTCTTCCTTCAGCAGACGCACCTCCGCGGGCTTGAGCAACGACACCAGGTCCTTCTGCACAGCGTGAGGGCGTAACTTCAACGCACACCCCGTCACTAGATGCAATTAGCATTCTGCGCCCGCTGGTGCATTGTACACTACATGGGGGACCCACATCGCAGCAATTGCAACCAGTTGCTCTTGTATGCATCGCTTGAGAGCCCGCACGCCGAGAAGCTTTATAGAGCTGTTCGAGGAGCGAAATTTCCTGATCAAACAGAATACAAATAATTGAGAAACATTTCCTTGGAATAGCGAATCGAATACCAAACATTTCCTTACTTCTTCACAGAGTGAAACGCAACGGATACTTACCATGCCTCTCCTCTGCCGATCTCTACGTCTTTTTATCCCCTGCGCTATATCGCCCCACGCAGGGTAACGAACCATAACGTGCCTGTATTTCTATGCACCATTTCTCTCTCTCTGTCTCACTGCTAGGGTGGCATTTTAGGTATTGTAGAAACGTAATTCCCAGCTCAGCTTATTTTCCTATTTAATGACCTTTTCTCAAAATGGCATAGATTATAGGGTGTCCCAGCTAACTCAAGCCTATAGCTGTTAAACGAAAAAAAAAAATCTGAGAAAACGCGTTGCAATAGAAGATTTTAATACCTACAGTGATAGGTCGCCAAAGGTCTGACAATCGAACACCGCGTAGGTCTTATAATTGCATCTCGCACCATGTTTCTTTAATTTTTCTTTCCTTTTTCCGTACAACAGCTTCGCTAAAGTTAGCCCTGTACGAGGGTCACGTTGCTTCGACGACCAGTACACCGGCACCCACAAATGTGCAGGAGGGATAAGAGCTTGCCATAGCTCTGGCTCTTCGCGGGCGAAATGCAAGACCTGTTGCCGACGCGCCACATGCGCGTCGACACGGCACACATTTTTTTTTTCGCGCGCGTCCTCTCGCCGAGCGGCGGATGCACTTTGGCAGCGACAGCATGAGCCTCAGCCCCGCCGGTGCTGCGGTTCCCAAGGGCTCCCGAAATGGATGAAGCGGCGAAGAAGGTGAAAGCGGCAGAGCCGGTTGAAAGGCTAGTGAGAGATAGAGAGAGAGAGAGCAGGAGGAGGAGGAGGAGGAGGAGGAGGAGGAGGACGAGACGCTCGTGCCGTTATATGCAAATGCCGCGGGCTGTTTCACCGGTGTTGCGAGAGCGCGCGCGAGCCTCTAAGTGCGCGTCAGCTGCTCGCGTCAGGAGTAGAGCGTGCGCGGTCTCTCGCCACTGCAAAAGATTTTTTTCTTGCTTTTCTTTTTGTCCTCTCGCCCTTCTTTCGGAGAGCGCGCTCCGACGTTTTCCTTCAGCTGCGTCAGCTTTTAAAGCCAAGACGTCCGCTACGACAGTTCGCTTTCCTTTGTTTAGTTTTGTCTCGAATCCGGTAACAAAGAAAGCAGTATCTTTGTTTTTGAGTAATGGAACCACCACTGCAGCGTGGGAAGTGCTGCTCTAGTCGCAGGGCATAGAGCGATGGAAAAAAAGAACAGCGGCATTGAAGGAAGTTAACTAAGAAAATTTTATCTGTCACCTGTGAGTGAACTGAAGCAACGTAGAGGGTAGAGGGTTCACGTGTTTTCTTACCTGTACTGTTGCATGTATGCGACGTTATATATTTCCTTCACTACAGAGAGTACGGCCAAAAAAAAAACCAAAAGTTCCCCTAGTGGGTCTTTCCGCACATATGGTTTGACCAACACAAGATGGCATACCTTGCTAAGGAAGCGAACAAAGCGTGAGCTTATACTATCGGGGCGCCACTGCGTCTGCCGACAGCTCCAATTTATCAAAATTTTTCCCAACTGTTTCCACTTAAAGCAAAAGATGGACAAATGCCGCCATTTTGTTTTTCTTCACCTCTCTCAACGACCAAGCCTCGTCTTCGCCTCACTTTCGCCGTTACCTCTTTGAAATTGCTCGCCATTCTTTCTTCTTTGTGCGCAGTGTAGGTGGGGTAAAAAGCACCGTGCCTATCGCGCGTTTCCGCCTCCGCAAATAGCTTCCGGTGCATAGAGTGAGCAAAAGCACGGCTTTGAGATTGGTTCTAGTTACCCAGAGAAGAGCCGTCGCTGGGACGTGGCCTCTGACCACCATTTCTTTCTCCCACCTTCCCTTGGCCTCACACAACAGCCATCGGGAATGTGTCCCCCCGCCTAGGCACTCACTTTATAGCTGTTAAATGTGTAATCTAAAACGACCCTGAAGAGAAAAATTATATAGGGTGTATTAGTAAATTATCTTTCTGCAATATCCAAAACATTCATTCTATACTGTTAGAAGCGGCTTGGTAAGACAAAAAAGGACGCAAAGACTGACGACGGGTGGCGACGCCGCATGGAAGTTCCCGCACCAGGTCACTGTGACGTCACAGATCTTGGCGACCCCTGCTCATTCCTAGTTAACTTCATTTATGGGCGAAGATGGGCAGCAGTGTACTTTAAAAGGTCCAAGGACTGAACTATGTAAGTTTAAATAACGTCGATCTAAGCGAAAAGGCCAAATTTCACTAAACCACATTGAAATTCCTGACGTCACACGTTCGTACCTGCGCTGAAGTTAGGGCGTGAAAAAAAAGGAAAATACTTTGACGGTCATTTTCTCTTCTCATACTCAATCTGTTTCTAAGCTATTAGCGAATAGAGCTTTAGGTAGTATTTTTGACAATCTAAATTGATTGTGGATATTTTTTAACGTCCCTCTAAATCACTGAATCAATCAATGCTCGCATTAAAAAAAAAGAAAAAAAGGTAAACAGAAACATTCTTACGCTAGAACTGAGAACAGGGGTGGGGGGGGGGCGGGGGGCATGTATTTTGAAATTGTCCACCTCGTGGACATGCCCATTTCGTCAGCTACTAAAGTGCTGATTGGTTGGGGGCGGCTGTCTCCTTTTCGCGTGTACACCAGCCCAGTTAATCAGAACTTCAGCAGTAGACGAAATGGACACTTACAGAATACTCCCGCCCCCCTTTTCTGTTGGTGAGAGTAGATTCCAACCTACCTTGAAGAGGTTTACGGTAGCGCGAATAGGTTTACGGTAGCGCGCTTACGGTAGCGGTTTACGGTAGCGGTATATAGCGTGCAGTTACGCCGTATATGGCACCGCTCCAAAAATATAATTGATTTATGTGCATTGAAACAGTGTCAACTTTGAAATAGTCCCCTTGCGCAGCAATGCAGGGCTCCCAGCGTCCCTTGCACTTTGCGAATAGTTCCTGGACTTATTTTTTCCGGAAGGAGTTGAGCACCCATGTGCGATTCGAACTTGATTAAGACGATCGAGCCAAAATGGATGCTTTTGACTTACGTTTTTAATTTTGGGAAGAGCTGCAGGCATAACGTGCGCGGGTGCTCGTACACTTCATGGAGAACAGGTCTTCGCCGGTCACTCGCTTATGCTGTTCTGGGGAATCGTATGTAACTGGTTCCTCGTGGTTCTCTTTTCTGGCACGTCTCGTCTTTTTGCAGTGCCGCTAAAGACGTTCTTTATCGGACAAGCCAGCCTTACTCAAAGAATTCATTCAACACATCGTTTCGCAGTAACGTGGCAACGGAGTGCAAGATACGAGGCATGCTCTTATTCGTGAGACTGGCGGAGACTAATTAGTCGGCATATGATGTTGCGCTCGTTCGTATGGTAAAACGAAGTAGGGCATCTCCAGCCACACACATCGTAACTCTGTCGCCGAAGTTGGACACCTAAACTATTTCACCGAAGAAGGGCAATCATCAGCCACGCGCTTTTCCGTGTTCCAAGATGGCTGCTTCGCTAGGGAATCATTCAGTAGCGCAATAACGTTCTCAGTTGGCTGACGCCAGCAAGCTTTCTCTCCGGTGTCACAACTTTAGTAGAGAGACAAACACACGTGTAAATTCGAAGTTGGGACGTCACTTTAGCGTGCCGAAAGAGCGTTTACGAAAATGGGGGAGCTCTAAGCGATGGAGCAACTATTTTCGTAACTGCACGTTTTGCAGTTTTAGAAGAGCCGGTAAGATCGCCTAAGTGCGGCCGCACTTCTCTCTCTCTCTCCTCCCCCTTCCGTCTCCAGGCCGCAAGGATGGCCCCCGAGATGATAACTGTACGCGTTGGAAATCTCGGAGGCCACGCTTCAGTTCATTGCGAAAGCATTGGAGGCCATGCTCCAAGTCGTCGCGGTGTATCGGAGGTGAGGAGGAGGGAGAAGAGAGCAAGCACACCGGAGTTCATTGGGTGGAAAGAGCGCAGAAAAAACTCATGACTGAGCGGTAACGTCTCCGTCTCACACTCCGGAGACCCTGGCTCGATTCCTGCCCAGCCCATCTTGCAAGTTGTTTTTTATTTATGAATGCCGTCCGAGATTTTTCGCTCACGGCCGACGCCGCCGACGCCGACGACGCCGACGACACCGGCTTTTCTGCGACGCGAGCTCCTTAACGCTATCGCGTTAAAAAAGGAGAGAAGCCTGCGCTCACGTCAGTGTGCCGTTGCCGCAGCACCTGCAGCACGAAGCGGGTGAGCACCTGCGCCCACGAGATGGAGCCGTCGTGGTCGCGGTCGAAGCGCGCGAAGTCCTCGCGCAGCAGGGCCACCACTCCGTGCGGCAGCGACCCCTGCTCGTCGCGCGCGCCCGCGTAGAGGCGCTCGTGCAGCGCCAGGAAGCAGGGCCACGTGAGCGCGCTGGCCGCGGCCTTCTGCGCGTCCATCCCGACCGCGTCGAGCGCGCTGTGCAGCTCGGCGTCGCTCAGCAGGAGCTCCAGCGTCTCCTGCGAGTAGAGATGGGATAATGATCACTTTAGAACTGAAAGTTCGTGATAAGAAGACGTACTTTGTAGCTTTGTTTTCCTTTTATAAAAGTTTGCAGGAAGATCATTAGCTATGGGAAACGGGTCACTAACCTAACCTAGACTAGACAAAAAGCACCTTTTTTGACACATTTTTCGCCGAAATACACCTTTTTTTACATCCAGAGAAACCAAAACTAACCTAACGTAAGAAAACACCCTAGAACTGTGATTGCACAGTGCTTTGTACCACATTTTTTCTTGTTCAGTTTGGCAGAAAGAGCAGTTATAAGCTATGGGAACTGGCCCAGTCGTGTCGGCCAATGAATCCGTCCATCTGTTTGTTCGTTTATCACGTGAGTGTGCGTCAAGCGTCCTCCTCGTAAAGCGCTGGCAAATTGAAACTTCGATTGGGGTGGCACATATTCAGAGTTACAGATGACATGTTGTATGTCATACAGGTAAAATGTAAACATCCGGGTTAGCCGTGGCCGCCACAATAAATAATCGATATCTACCAACACCAGGCTAAAAGTTCGTAGAAGAAATTCATTGGTGAGAGCTCAATTTACCAGAGCGAAAGTTCGAAAAAAAAAAACATGCAGGTCTTCTGCAAAGCAGTTCCCATGGAAGAGCGGATGACCAACTGAAGGAAAACATTTACGTCAACACTGGTTCATGATCTGCGTCATAGCTGTCGACATTAAATTCTAACGCATCCCGGGAGACCCGCCGAACCATATGCATAGAAGGGAAAATAAAAATTAAATTGTGGGGTTTTACGTGCCAAAACCAGCATAGAAGGGAGACCGGACGACTAGATTAAAGGAAGACGTTTACGTCAACACCGACACCCGCATCATTTGCTATCGACATTGAATGCTAACGCATCCCGAGAGCCGCGGACAGTTGCGCGAAGCACTCACGCATTTCATGCAGGACCACGCGTGGCGGTCCAGGAGTGCCCCTCGCGGCTGATTGGGCAGTCCGGCGGCGCGCAGGCAACGCAGGTGGTAGCTGTTCCCGCATATGCGGCACTTGAGCATGTCCTCGAGCAGCGTCTTCGGGTGGGGCGGGTGGTGACCGTGCGAGTGGCACACCTCGCACAGCGGCTTTCCCACGCGAACCTGCGGCGAACGGGTGCGTCGATGCACGCGTACTCACTCCCGCGAGTGCAACCAGCGTCATTTGACGGGCGTGAGGGCGTGCAGGTGCTGAAGGAGCACGGATCGGCAAAGTAAACGAATACTAGCTGATACCTCACTGATCATCGTTGTATCTTTTTCTAATCCGATAGCAATTAAACGGACACTCCAAGCAAATTTTCGCCGTCGGCGTCGCCGTGCGGCTCCGCCTATATCTAGGTATATGTATGCTATAGGCTTATCCTTGCCGTCCATGCGGCTTATATTGGCACACTATTCAATCAGTAAAGTTGCTCACACCAGGCCCTGCATTTCTGACTAAATTGTTAATCTGAATTTGGAGAACGGCATCCGACAGACAAATGTAATTAAACGTAACATTAACAGCGCATGCCTTTTATCTTAAATCTTTTCAGAGTATCGAACATTAAAAGAAGTGCGAGACAATATCAGCGCTCAAACCTGAAAGTGATGTAAATTTACTCGCGCGGCTTTTTTATTATTCTGTAGCTCATTTTTATTCTGTAAATTTCCTTCTCATGATCAGGGTCCTCTGTGAGTGATTGTCCTAAGTAAACGTACTGCCCCACAGACTCTAGTGGCTGTCTGACTATCATGAATGCTTGTTCCCTTGCCAGGCTGTTGAACATTAACTTTACCTATTATCCTTCAATCCCTCTTATACTTTCTTGGTTAAGGTCCTCAATCATTTGTTGCACTCCGTTTCCAGTGTTTCTGAACAGGACAACGTCATCTGCAAGCTGGAGGTTCTTGAGACATTCGCCGTTGATCCTCACTACTAAACCTTGCCAGTCTAATAGCTTGAGTACTTGTTCTAAGCACCCAGTAAATAGCATTGAAGAGATTGTGTCTCCTTGCATGGCCCCTTTCTAGGTAGGTCTAACCTAATATACGTTATGGCGACTGATATACCTACGGACCTTGCAACACCAATCTCAAATATACCTTGCTGTATAGCAGCGCCCCGCCGCAGCGACATTGCGGTGAAGTGCACTTGCTCACGGTGTCACTAAATCTTCTTGTGTGACTGGTGGTATAGGTTTGCAAAATAAACGTTACTTACATATCAATTCACGCGTCTTTCACTATGCACCACACCAGTTTTCCACATATTCATTCAAAAACATTTTGTCCTTCACAGACTCATCTACGGCTTTCCTCGGACGAACAGCGAATCGAAAAGAAACGCGCAGATGTAGTTACAGGGCTCAATCCAGTTAACGAAAACGTGTTCAACAAAGCAGCAATGCGGCATACGACACGATAGACGCCCATAAGATGTATGGCAAAAATTGTGCAGGTCCCACGCACTGCGGGAACCGATGTTATGCGAAGCATTTTCGAAGGCACCTGGCTATCTAGCATTGTTTGGAGTTCCGCGAAGCGATGTCAGGTGAACCAAAGTGTTTGTGAAATCGAGTGGCTTTGTGCACGATCGAGTCACGACGAACACGTTGAAGACGATTGTATGGCGGAAACGGCATGATTTCTATGTCGGCCGTTCGACGCGAGCTTACACGACATTGCAATTTTTTTCCCTATCTACAAAGGTAGTGGATGAGCGTAAGCGTGAGAAACACGAATTATGACGTCATCGACGACTACTTATTATGCAGTCGTACGTAGTACCTATGGCATGTGACGTGGTTTATGTTGAAGCGACGATGGCTTTTGTACTCGGGAGAAGAAACGTTAAAACAAGATTTACTCAGGCTGCCACGAAGTCGGCACAACGTCTCACACTTTCTACGCCGCGTGCCTTGAGGGAAAACTCTGAAGAATGTGGGCCGGTTCCCGGAGATGATGCAGTCGCGCCAGCTGTCACAATAAAGAAAAGGCGAGGAAGTCACGCTGGGCTTTGTAACTGGAAATCTACGCGTGCGATGCTCGACGCCAGAAGTTCGATACCACTGTCGGTCGCATATTATTTTCTTTCTATACAATCGCGGCGAGACAGGAAGCTTATACCTACCAATCGCAAGGCGCCCAGGAAGAGGCAAAGAATGCTTCACATTAAACGCGTACTACCGAAACGTTAGTACTCCTCGTAATATGCATTCGCGACAAACAAGGTTAAGCGATTCCAGAGAGCCGCTATTTCACGTTAGTTCTATTTGATCCCGTATGCGTAAACAATGTACATGCAGTGTCGAACGTCAAGCTTGCATACGTGGGCGATTGCCCGCGACGGCGGCCTCGTTGCGATGGGGCTGAAATGGGACGAATGCCTGTCTACCCTGTTTTATGGGCGCGTTGAAGAAACCCGGCGTCCACCGAGTAGGTTCGGCAGTTTAAACGCGAAGGATGACCGCTCTTGTTACCTTTAAGCTTTCTCTCACTTCCTGTTGGCGCACAACGATTCAGTTCTTTGAATGCTTAGCAGTTTGCGGGACTTGCGAGCCGCCGGGCTGCCGCAGTATGCGGGTCTGCTGTCTGCAGTCTGCTGCCACGACTCTTGGGCCAGTATTTTGTAGCGATGCCTTTTCCGATGCTATGCTTTTTCAGGCTTTTCGCGCTTGGCCAGTGGTCAGAGCGACGGTCTGCCCACATTATCAACGGGATCAGGCGGCTGTGTATGGTGGATGATAAGAATAGCATAGAATAAGGCATAAGGCATCACTACAAAATAGCGGCCTTGGTTCTTGTATTGTGTGCGACATGGCTTGACACAACACTCCCCTCCCCCCCCCCCCCCCCCCCCCCCCAAATCCCTCCCCTAGTTTCTTTTTTTCTTTTTGGACAAGTACTGTGTAGGCAGAAAACCTGGTGCCCCTGCGGCCTCGAGGTGTTCCCTGTAATGTGACGAGCGCAGCACGTCGGGCTACTTAATATACTACACAAGACTACACGCAATTAGAAACGGCACGAGCACGGGCACCTAATTATTGTCGAGCCAGCATGATGCCTCTTTTGCGTTTGTACTTGTACTAGATAATTGTTCAGAAGGCGCCAATGTACAAACCTTGTCAGCATGTGCGTTATGGGCTCTGTGATGTTCAGATTCATTGATTTATTGACTGATTGATTGATTGATTTATTGATTGATGGCATATTCATATTTATATTTATGGCGCGAAAATATCAGGTCGAAGGCAAGACAAAAAATTGCATTTCCGTTCTCTAATCATCAACTTGACCGCGTATATACGAACTACTCGCCCGACTTGCCACCTCTGGCAACCTGTTAGTATAGTACGAATTGGCAAGTTGAGAGGCAAGCGTGCTTGCTCGAGATGCCTGCAGGAAATGCATGCGTTCCGGTCTGCGCACTTGTTTTTTCTTCCCCCGTGTACTCACGATGGGCAAGTCCTGCTCGTAGTCCAGATAGTCCGGGCTGGATTCAGGCTCCGTCGTACCCGGCGAGTGGTCGCCCGCCGGGTCGCGGTGCTTGCGACGGCGCTTGCGTCCTCTGCACACGTGACACAAACCACAAAGGGGAACCTATAGTACGATTACCAGCGCACTTCCGTTACGTCATTTCCGAAACTCCCCCCAGTATAGCCCCTTGCTTCAAAACCCGGACACTGTGGGAAACAGCGGAGGGCTCGGCTGAGCGTAGCGTCACGAATATGAACATTGAAACTGAACATAAGAACTCCGCTTTCTCAGCACAACGACAATACAAAATATCGGCACTTACTGTAAGCAAAGGCGAACGGTGTTCTTGATCAGCACAGTTTTTTACAGTCCGATTTTTCATTCCAAGCACCCTTTTCTTTTCATTAATTTTAATGAGTGATTACGACATTCATTTCGCAGCTCACAATATTGAGGACAGAGTCAGGAACATAAATGACAAGAAATGTGCAGCTATAGAGTGAATAAACATCCGTACCTCAAAGGTGCGGGCGCGTAATGAAGAAATAGGTCAAGAAAGTTGACAGCCAAGTACAGGTAGCTGGACGGAAAACACGGCCACCCGAGTTACCAAAAGAACACAAACGTAGCCGGCAGATTGGATGCAACGGATAGTAGCAAAAAAAAAAAAAATGCAGTTTTACAAGGGCGGTAAACGATAAATCTTGAACGAAAATTTGTTCAACAACACAAAGGGAGACCCGAACGAACTGGCTGCCTGAGCCCAAACACATACGGGAGCGGATGTTACGAAAAATTGGGAGACCAAGATAGCCCAGCTAAAGTAGGAGGAAACGTGCACCCTCCAGAAGCAGCGAGGTTCAGAAAGCTGATGCATGAGCGTGAACTTGCAATTAGTTGTAGGCATCGAGAGATTATTGGAATTTTTTGGCGCAATGAAAGCGGGGAAGAGATGGGAACGGTATTGTGACACCTATAAGCAACTTTACATGCGCAAAATTCTGGGCTACGGTATGATACCACGTGATTATCGGGCGCAGATTGGGTGTCTATTTCACTTCACCACGATTCAAGGGTAGTGCATCAGCGATCGCTGTCACCATCATTATCATCAGAGCTTGAGACCGGCGTGTCTGGATTTGTGTAACTGAACGATTCCGATGGGAACTGCGCAAATAAACGTCGCGCTGGTATGAGTAAGCGATGCAAACTTTTGTTCGCGCTAAGAAACACTGGAAACACTATTTGTTGGTAGTTGCAAGCTTTATATTTGCGCTTGATTTGTCTAGGCCTTTAACTTTAAAGGGACATTAAAGAGAAGCAATAAATCAGCTTTGACTGGCAATCGAAGTACTCTTTCGAAACTATTTTAATTTGTTCGCAAAAAAAAAAAAAACAAAGTTGTAAAAACGGGACCCATACTTCCCGTTACTGAAATTCCCGTCTAAATGGCAGCGCGAGTACGTTCACGTATCTTTGTCTCTTGCCGAATTCCGGCGTTTTCAGCGAAGGAAAACTTAACAATTGAGATTTCCCAAGTAATTTACTCTTTGGTTCTCTTTAAACGCAATGTATTCATTCTTTGTAGAGAAATAATTAACTAGACAGAAAGTGAACCAACTCGAAATCAGTGAGTACAACTGCGTGAACCGATCGTTCGTAGGTGCGCTTTTTATTCTCCTACCTGCCTCGTATTTCTTTGGTTGTTCTTGCCCTCTGAGACCCAGTTACAGACAGGAAGAGACCGCAGCTGCAGCTGAATAAGTGACAGAGGCTTGTTTATCCAAACTCATGCATTATGGCTCAATATTTGCTGCACTGAGAATTTTAGAAAAAGTGCAGGGTAAAGCAATCCGAAAGCTTACAGTGGATACGACGAGTATAACGTAAGCTACAGTGCGTAAAGACGAGGTAATATGTCGTTAATACTTGAGTGATAGCGAATTTTTGCATCAGGATCGAAGCTGTACAGTTCAGAGGGCGGAGTGAAAGAATTTTCATGTAATTTTTAACTGCATGGCGTTGAATACTCTGCGGGATGATCAAGGTACGAGAGGTGCGTTGCGCCTTATCGCTATCGCATTACGGCCGCCCTGAAGGGAGCCGAACCTGTAATCTTTTGACAGCGGAACACCATAGCCTCGGAGCCATCTCACTACGGGTTAAAAAAGGTGAGATACGAAATCTTTAAAGAGAAACGACATGCAAGCGAGATGTCCGTATCGGGCTTCTCGTCACTTACAAAACCACCAAACTTCCCATGCCTGGTACTCTGGTATACATGCGAAGAATGCGTGCGTCTTCCTCCCACATGTAAGAAATGATGAGCGCAGACAGGTGTCTTTGCGAACAATGGAGAGATCGCTTTATCGCGATTCGCTTACAAGCCGAGTGAGGATGGCTTTTGATGTCGAGCACGGCCTTCGCAGTACCACGCCCGACCCACGTGATTCATTGTACGAGCAAGTCGCCAGCGTGGTGAGTTGTAAAGACTCCCACACAACAGGCATGGACGGGAAAGGGGTGTAGGGGAGGGGGGGGGTGGTGATCGCGTTGCAGATTTTGCGAAAGGGTAATCTCGTAGCGGCGGCGGGATCAATACCTCACTTGTATACGGTTGAATGCGTGGATCAATGGCGAAAAGGGAGCAAGAGCAATCCGCCGCGCGTCGAGTTGGTGGCGCGAAACTGCCAACGCAAAACGCGAATCCTATAGTCTGAATCGACGAGTAAAATTGGAGAGCGCCTCGTTCTGTTCGAATAGTGATTTGAGCCTTCAAGCTTTAAATATGTTCGGTGTTCCGCGCAGCAACTATGCTCCGAGCTGTCCTGCATCTTCGTGCTACAACGAAAGCGGCCTTTATGGGTAACGTGGGGCGTAAAGGGGCCCCTCGTTAAAGGGGCTTAAAGAATAATGAGGATTATGAACATCGAAAAAAAAAATGTCGCTATTATAATTTAAGGTTACCCTGAACCACCTCTGACATTTTTGAGCACATTTCAATTAAACACGTGCACCGTGTACAAAAATGCCGCGACGATCACCTCTCACGAACATTGCAGCATGAGGCGAAGCGGGGAAACTACAAATTAAGAACAAGAACAAAAAAAACAAAACAAAACATTGCGTGCTCCTATCCGGGCTTATCCGGTCCCTCCTTCACGCATCTTAACGCCAACAGTAACACGCGCGGGACGTCACAGGGTAAACGCTGTCGATAGGTCCATCTGCGAAAGGCACCAGTTCCGATCTGTCTGCTAGCTATATAGGACGCTATTGCCATGCACACGCCCGCACGCCCGCTCTTACTCGTCGATTCGCCCTCCTCCCTTGCGCACACAATCGACTTCACCTTCCGTAGCGTGTTTTGCATTGGGTGTAGCCGAAAACCACGCAGTTGAAGCAGCCTGAAGATCGTGGCATTTTCAAAGTGCCAACGTGACATTCGACGCTAACGTAGCCGCCAGATGCTTTCTTCAGAGAGGCGCGCGGGAAGGAGAAGGCGCCCGCGGAGAGGCCAGCAAAAGAGCGAGAGAAAGCGCTAGCTCGCCTACGAGCTCAACGCTATGAAAGGGCTCTTTAGGATGTGCACAAGAATCGCAGAGTTCTGCTGCTATGAATCGAGCGATGAGAGATTGCGAAGCTATTATGCGCACGTGAAAGATAAACATTAGCGATATGCACTGTTTGATTAGAAACCAATTGCTTGTCACATATTTAAGCTAATCTCAAGTTGACCTTGCACCTCTTGATGGGGCACGTTTCCTTCGAGCGCGTACCAACAGGGTAGGAGAACTCCATCGCGCTGTAGAGGAAATATTGCAAGCGCAGTAACAGTAAGCGTATTCCACTGAGTAGAGTAAGAGTGTAAGCATACTCCGTCGCACTGTAGAAATGCGTCAGGCGTAGGTGTCGCGTAGCACGCGACGCCTACACTGTTGAAAAGATGCTCCGCATCCACCACCATGCCCACGAGTGGCGTTGGCTAACACTCTCAGGGCTAAATCTAACACGCACAACGCAAATACGCAAGAACGCGTGCGTGAGCTAAAGGCGTCGTGGTAGTTCAATTTGTAAAGCAGCGCATGCGCAATGTGGAAGATGCGGGTTTCGGCTCCCAACTGAGGATCGTTGCCTTTTCGAACACTTTCATTTGTCGTTTTTGTTACTGCTAGACGAATCAACAATAAATAAAAAATAATGGTGAATATTTCGTATTCTTTCGGTGGCTTCCTTGTCTGGCTGCTTATACATATGTGACGGGGACTAAAGTGTCTGAGCCCGTCAGGTTGCTTTATTGTTCTAGCTTATCGCAAGCAAAGTAATAGTGTAACCGCACTTCATCGCGGTGTAGAGGAACTCTATTATTAGCACAGCAGGCTTTTCGCACAGAGAGAGAGAGCACACTCCATCGGGATGTAGAGAAAATTCTGCCAGTGTATAGACAGCACTCAATTGTCCTCTTAGTGAGGCACACTTGCGATTATGTTCAATCACAGCCGCTGTTAATTATAGCGCGCAGTTTGGGGACACATGTCAGTGTTGATTGCGCAGTTACGTAGCTGCTCCGGCACACAAGCGCATGTCTTTTTTTTTTTTTTCTTTTCGTCCCTGCATTTTGTCGTGGTCAAACGCGAGCTGACTTTCCGAGCAAAGTGTTCGGTGGCCACTACGCGTCAACTCCCGGTTGAAAAACATCGCGCACAGCAATAGTAGGAAAACTCGGGCGCGTTAGTGGATGCCCATATTTGACAAGCAGCAGCGCCAAAAAAAAAAAAGAAAAGGAAGACGAGGACCAATAAACTTTTTAGTTGAGAGTCGGCGCTCGTGTTTGCGACCCTCTTCGCTTGGTACACGTAACGTTTTTTTTAGCTCTGCTGCTTGTCAAATCGCGCGTACTTTAAACTTGCGAAACGCCAGCACAGAGACTGAGGCGGCGCAACTCACAGAGGCGATCCGAACTTGTTCAAGAACTTGCGCCGCTGCGAGCCCGACGGCTGGGACCAGCGTTCGTTGAGCGAGGCCCTCTCGGCGTTCGTGTAGAGTACGTCGCTCGTGGACGTGCCGGCTGGACGGCTCATCGTAGGACTCGCGGTCCCACGCTGACTGCAGCCCCCCGCGGCACAGCCTTCTTCCTCTTCCTCTTCGTGCCCCAAGACGAATGAGGCGGTGTCATGGACTCTTTACGTTGTCTTTGTTGTTGCCTCAAAACGTGGCTCGTACCACTCTATATGTGGCAGTGACACTGGCACATAAACAGCTTTCGAGATTGCCTACATATCTTTGTAGCATCAATGACATTTAGGTTTTCATAAACCAGTGTTCCCGAATTTTGTCAGTGTTGAGGCGGTCTTCGGGACTCGGAACTCCTTAAGTAAAAAAAATATCCTAAATATAGACATGTAGCCAACTCGCAATTATCTAAGCCAACCGGCATAAAACGTTGCCTAATTTAGCTATTGATAGCCCAATCTGATAACACTAAGCGCGGAGCGCACCAACCCAGCAACCTTCAGGCATTCAGAGCTTACAGAGAAGGGCTAAGATATCCAATAAGATGGCGGCGTGAAGTCATGTGACCAACTACGCGCAAATAAGCACAAAGCGTGCGCGTGCATGCAACAGAGAGCGGAGATTCGACTGGATAAGGGCTGTATTCGCTCTGTTCTACGGCAAAGCTTGCGGCCGTTGCAGAGGTTGCGGTACTCGGCTTTCTCGACATGTTGAGAGGGCGTAGGAGCGCAGGAGACGATTGATTCGGCTACGCCTTGCGGTAGGTGGTAATGCCCAGCTGTTCCGGCGCTCTGCCTACCGCTTTGTGACATTTCCTCCCGATATGCTTCTGCAGTTTCGGTCGTTCATAGCAGCTTCCCCAATTTTTGTCTGCATTGGTAGTTTGATCCTGAGTGCAGCAGCGTCACGTTGCTGCAAGAGAGTGCGCAGAAGGCAGCCGTGTAAGAGACTTAACATTCCGCGGTATGATCACGGAGTACGTGTTGCATTGCGTGTGTTGATCCCACATGTGGCCGGTATGGGACGTCGCGTAGGAAACATCCTACGGACATCCATAGGATTAAAGTTTTCGGATTTTGTTTAGATCCCAGAAGTTCAATCGTGTGGATGTACAAAGAATGTCTTAAATAGGACATCCTGAAATTTTTATCCCCATGTTATCCAGTGGACGTCCTGCCCGAGACTTGGACGCTCGGATCTAAATCGCTATGTCCCGATGATATTCGTGGTGAAATGGGTAGTTAGGCCAAACTGTCAAAGAATGGCAGTTTGGCCGAACTGCCATTTTTCGTAAACCCTGATGAAGATTGGTCCACCGATCGAAACAGTTGAAATTAAATACTTGTTCTGTTTACCTTGTAGCACCACTCAAGTTCTTTACGTTTGGAAGGTAGCCTGAAGAATTCCTTTTTGCCTGCCATATATGTATATATATAGAATCGATGTGCCGGGCTTAGAAGAGCTGATCCTTCGATCCTGCGCGCATGTCGCAATCGGTATTTCGGTCTTTTTTTCAGATGTTTCACCCCCGTGGCGAGGGGGTCAGTTTAGCGACGACGTTTCCAACGTCTGCCGCGACGGTGTCCGCGGGCAGAGTTGGCCATCAGTGCGGGTCTACAAGATTAATTCGGGTGACCTCCCACAAACTTTTCTCCCGAGGGGACGTGGGACGACAGAGGCCGTAATGACGTGGCCCTGTCCAGCCACGCCCGCGCTGACCTCGGCAATCCCTCACACGGGACAAGCGGTAGCCGTTGCTCTTTCCGCCCTTCCGTGTGTGCACAACGAACGGGCCCTTGTATACGCCCGGGGTACGTTCTGTCTTTGGGATTATACTTTGCGAACCGTGCTCATTAGAGAAGCGCGAGATTACTAGCCCCCCTACACCACCCCCCACCCTACCCTGGGGATGGTACCGGAAGATAGTCGAGTGGCACGAAACAACTGTGTTTGCGAAGCTTGAAGCCTTTAGCGAGCGAGTTGTGTTCACGCGCCAGTGTTTTGACCGGTTTTCCTTGATAGACAGTTCTAGCTCGTCCGTACAAGGTATTACCGTCCACGGGATGCCAGGTTACCACAGACGTGAGCAGCTGCAGCCAGGCACGTACCCAGGGGGGGGGGGGGTCCCGGCCCCCCCCCCCCCGAAATCAAGTGGCATAACCCCCCCCCCCTCCCCTCCCACGCCACAACTCCTCACACATTCTCGAAGCGCCGCCAGATCAATGTTGAGACTTGGCAGCTGTTCATCGGTCAGCATTATGCTGGCTTTTTTACTCCTTTTAGATGGCGGTAGTTATCGGCATCTCTTGTAATGTGAAGGACAGTTTTCTCATAGATTCCGCACCCGCGCGATTAACTCGAGATGCGTTCAGTTGTCACCATCTATTCAACCGTCATGCGCATAGCTGTTGCTTTTGTTAGTTCAACCTTCTTTGTTTAGGCTGATCCTGGGACCAAGAGAGGGATGCGGCTGCTACTCAGCTGGTCTGTGCTCTCATGGAACGAGTTGCGGCCGAAGAAAACGCCAATTGCGTTTAACTTGTCCTTTTCCTTCATTATTTCCTTGAGTTACGGCTCGCCGCGACGCTGGCACATGACCGGAACCATATACACGTGATATGGGTTAGATAAGGTGGGAAATAAAATAATGTGAAAGAGCGTCCATCATGAAACCCTGCAATAACCCTTAAACCCATAAGCAAGATGACTGTCGCCCGTTACCTCGTCTGTCTTTCCCTAATTGTATAGCACTTTCCTGCAAAATTGGCAACTGGAAACAAAAATCGCAAGGAGTTGAGAAATTAAGCGATCTGCTAAGGGAGAGAGCCAAGGCAACAACCAAACTGCAAGCAAAAGCGAATAATAAAAAAGTTAACCGTTGTTTATGAGAATATTTATGGATCAACATCTTTTTATTTAGAAAGGAAGTAGAGAAAACGCCGCCGGAAGTGGAGAACAATTACTTGTTTTGAATGACGCTTCTACAGTTATCGGTCGAACCGCCTCACGTAGCCACTTCTCTGCTGTGCTTATGTGGGTGTTTTTCTAACCTTTCGCGGTGAGCGCAGTACGTCTAGAATCGCAGAGTCCTGCGCTCTACGCGGTTGTATGGAACTGGCGGCCGCACAGCGTTACGCAATTCGCGGAACTATCAAAACTGATTAACAAGGCGAAAATAACTGATATTCGAAACTATAACATGAGAAAGAATGAAGAAGCCGTAAAAAATGAACGCAGCCTGAAATCAGTAAAAAAGAAACCTGGCATAGGACAAACCATGATGTATGCACTAAAAGATAAGAAGGATAATATCATCAGCAATCTCGAAGATATAGTAAAAGCAGCGGAAAAATTCTAAGCTGACCTGTATACAGTACCCAGAGGAGTCACGATACCTTACTTAGAAACAGTAATGAACAGGATACAGAAACTCTCCTATAACTAGCGATAGGGTCAGAAGGGCCCTGCAAGACATGAAACGATGAAGAGCGGGAGGAGAAGGTGGAATAACAGTCGATTTAATCAAAGATGGAGGAGACATAATGCTTGGAAAACTGGCGGCTTTTTATACAAAGTGTCCATCGACTGCAAGGGTC